>NC_057861.1:339220118-339837452 GCF_019393635.1 Dromiciops gliroides
CTCACAGAAGAATGTACTGAAATCATCTTCTAACCAAGAACAGCTTGGAAGGTCAGAAGGAGGGAGCTGCTGTGCTAGAGCCCAACCCCACAGTCACCCTGACACAGATCCAGTCCCAGGAAGGCCTCACCAGAGAAGCAGACCCCCAGAGCCTCTGAATCAGCTGAAGCGCCAGTGTTGTCTGGAACTAAGCTCATAGTCTGGTTAGTGGGCTGAGCCCTGGGCAGGGGGAAGACTACAGGGGTCTATGCTGGTGCTAAGGCAGAACTTGGATTTTATACCCCGGCTGAGAACCAGGAGGTAGGCTCTAGTAGCAGTGGCCCAGGTGGGGGAGGGGTACAGGCTCTTCAGAGCTAACAACCACAACACACAAAGCTGGTTGATTAGCAAATTGGTCTGGGGTCATCTAAGGACCAGGGAAGAGGCCAGGCAAGTGAAGAACCTGATTCTCCTTAAATCATACCACCTGGGACTTCTTAAGCTTGGGATACTGTAGCCTGGAAACAGTGCCCCACTATAAGGAGTTAAAAGTCTAGTAAAAGAAAGGCAAGATGAGCCGACAGAGAAAGGGGAGGACCCATAGAAAGTTTCTTCAGTAACAAGGAAGACCAAGGGGCACCCTCAGAGGAAGATGTCAACATCAGGGCCCCTATATCTAAAGCTTCCAAGAAAAATACAAATTGGTCTCAGACCATAGAGGTGCTCAAAAAGGACTTTGAAGATAAAGTTAGAGAGGTAGAGGAAAAAATGGAAAGAGAAAATTAGGAAATGTCTTATGTGGAAGAGAAGGTGATGCTTCAGCCACGTTTAGAAGGAAAACAGATTCCATGAGGCAGAAGGGAAGGGGTGGAGTATTTCAGGTGAGAGTGTGGTAGTGGGGGCAGTCAGTACAAAAGCATGGAGAAGAGAGACAGAATTTTGTGGGTGAGCTGCAGAAAAAAGACCAGTATGCCTGGATTTTATAGATTGTCCAAGGAAGATTGTCTCTTAATTAGTGCCTACTTCAGAGAATGAAAGAGATCATGGCGGGGTGGGGGAGCAGCTAGGTGGCACAGTGGATAAAGCACCGGCCCTGGATTCAGGAGTACCTGAGTTCAAATCTGGTTTCAGACACTTGACACTTACTAGCTGTGTGACCCTGGGCAAGTCACTTAACCCCCATAGCCCCACAAAAAAAAAAAAAAAGAGAGAGAGAGGGTATGAGGGAAAGAAGGGCAAGGATATAAATACCAAAATATTTTAAAAGCCATATAATCTTGGGTTACCTTTTTATTGAATAGAATTTTATTTTCCAAAATATATGTAAAAACAGATTTTAACATCAATTTTTTTAAAACTTTGTGTTCCAACTTCTCTTCCTCCTTCATTCCTACCCCCCCACCCACTAGAATTCAAGCATTTCAAAATAAGTTATACATGAGTAGTCATGGAAAACATTCTCCCATTAGCTAGGTTGTGAGAGAAAACAGTCAAAAAACCCCCAAAACTTCAGAATGAGGAATTGTCAAAGAGGAGAAAAATTTCTCATTTATTTGTTATTTCCCCCCCATAGGAATGTAAGCTCCTGGAGAGTAAGGACTGTTTTCTTTTCTTTTTTTTTTTTGTGCCCACAGTACCTGACACATAGTAATCACTAAATAAATTTCTCATTTAAGCCAATCTAATCTCTGCTTAGTGCTAGGGTGCAGAGCTAGGACCAAGTGGAAGCTAATAGATAGGAAGATCTTATATGGCTTGAAAGAACTGTCAAATAATAAAAAATGTCCAAAAATAGAATAAATTGTTATATGAGATGATGAATCACTGGGTATATTTAAGAACAGGCCAGGTAGTAGGGTAATAGAAACTTCATGGGATGGGAGGTTAGTACAAGATAATTTCTAAATTTTCTTTCAATTCCGGGATTCTTTATGGTTCAAAGTTAGCTAAATGGCCCAACTGTGATTTCATCATTATGTATTATGGAATCCATTCTAGATGCCTAGGTTTTCTCAGAAATTCCCTACTTTAAATTAACCTGTCCAAAAGCCCTTTGGGTTTCTTGGGAGTTTTTATTTAAAAATTACGACTATTTCAGACTTCATATTTTGTACTGATAACTTAGTGAACAGAAAAAGTAATAGCAATGGTGGATCATAAATATCTAATCTTAGTACTATTTTGGAAGTAAGAATACTTTAAGTGAGGTGGTATCATCTGTTTCCATTTGGAGACAAAGGATTCTTCCCGCAGTTTGGTCTGGAATACTTAAATGGATCTTTAATGCCTCCAATAACACAGATGAGAGGTACCACATCCATTTCTGCTCATCCTTGGTGACTCTTGCCCATGTTCTACCATAAATTTATCTTGAGGGACCCACTTAATGTGCTAGAGCCTTGCTTGAATTCTTTTTTTTTTTTTTTTTTGGTGGGGCAATGGGGGTTAAGTGTCTGCCCAGGGTCACACAGCTGGTAAGTGTCAAGTGTCTGAGGCAGGATTTGAACTCAGGTACTCCTGCCCTTGCTTTATCCACTGCGCCACCTAGCTGCCCCCCCTTGAATTATCTTGAAATGGCAAGGATAACAATGGCACATGGAGGCTGTTCATTTTTTTTTACTTCATTCTCATCACGTGACTGTAGCCCATCTTTTTTCATTTATACATTCTTGATGACATCCTATTTATGATGGTTTTTTCTTCATAATTTCTTGTTTCTAATTTACTCAAGTCTGTTCATATCCATTATATATCTCCATATTGGCCTTTGAATGATCCTCAATTATATTTCTTTATAGTGATTAATGACTGACTCACAGCATTACATCACTGGGTGACATGGTGGATAGGGGCTGGTCTTAGAAAAAAGAAGAGCTCAATTCTAATCCTACCTCAGACACTTAATTCCTTATAATATTAGTAACCATTTCACAGGGTAAGGATCAAATGAAAAAATGTACACACACACACACACACACACAAAGTTTTTCAAAACCTTAAGGCACTGAGCGTAGTAGTTAATCTACTAGCCTGGAAACAGTGCCCCACTATAAGGAGGTAAAAGTAGTGGTTAATCGTATGCCAGACTTAGTTCAGACACCCAATTGTCCTAGTCTACTGTGGCTTAGAATGCATGACCTCAGGAGATCTGTCAGCCTCAGCTACAATTCATAATCTTTACAGAGGATTGGGCCCAATTGCCCACATAGGAAAAAACAAGTAGATGAAAAATTCCTATTGTCTCGATAACAATATGCAGTTGAATGGACAGCCTTGGAAGGTGAAATGCCAGAAAGATATATCATTCACCATGCATTCTTCAATGCTTGCATTTTGTCTTTAGTGATTATATATTTGGAAACCTGCTTATTTATAGAAAAGCATACTTTTCTATCTAACATTTTTATTAATAACTTCTAGACAAAGATGGTGCATTTATCAAATTTGTATAGAACATGGGGTTTAAGAGAAGGGTGTTTTGATAAATAAGAATACAAAAAAGATCTTCACTGGCTGGAATAATGCTTCAAATGAATCTACATTTTTACCTATTAAATTTTTTTTGCTGAGCCTAAGGATATGCACAGTTTTATAGCCCTTTGGGCATATGAACTAGATGTTTCTAAGGTTCCTTGCAGCTCTAAATATATGATCAGAGGAAGTCAAGTTATACAGGGTAAAGAGAGAATATACTCACAATCATCTGCTACCTGTGTGATATTGGAGAGCTCATTTAACCTCTCTGGGTCTCAGTTTTCTCATCTGTAAAATGAGGTAACTGGAATAAAGTCTCTGCTCTAAATTTATTATTCTATGATTTTTACCAAGTTCAGCTTCCTCCATGGGGTATTTCTCAATTACTCCAACCCTCTTTAATCTTTTTATCTGAACATCTGTTACACTGGTTATCAGACTCCAGGTTTATTTAGTCATCTTATAATTATTCCATGTAAGTTAGTTTGTCTTCCCAAGTAGAGTCAACAAACATCTATTAACATCTTACTATGTACCAGGCATTATGCAAAGTATTAGGGATACAAAGACAGGCAAAAAAGAGTCCCGTGCTTAGGGAATTCACAATCTAATGGAAGGAGATGATATGTAAACAACAATGCACAAACAAGATGCTTACAAGGCTAAATTGAAGATAGCTTCACAGGGTAGGCCCTATCAATCACTCAATCAATCATTATATAGTAAGCACTTATTATGGGCTAGGATTTTCTACAACATAGTCCATAAAGGCACCTCAGAGGTTATTTTATCCAATCTAAAACATACCATGAATCCCATCTATATTATCTCAAGATAGTAATTACCCCACCCAGACAGAACACTCATTGTTTGTGAAGGCATCACATTTTATTTTTATATAGTTCTGTTTTAAAGACATTTGACACTTACTAGCTGTGTGACCCTGGGCAAGTCACTTAACCCTCATTGCCCTGCAAAAAAAAAAAAGGCTATATGGAACACTATTTTCTTCACTCTTGAAAACATATATATGTATATATCTATTAATTCAGCAAACATTTATTAAATGCCTACTATGTGCAAGGCACTGCGTGTTGAAACAGCCTAAAATGAAAATTAGCTTTTTTTCTGGCTGCCACATTGTCCTGCTAAATCATAATGAGCTTGTTGTCCACTAGAAACCTCTGGCCTTTTTCACGTGAACGTCTTTCTGGTCAACTTCCCCCCCACACACCTGTTTTTACTTGTGAAGCTGATTATTTATTTGTTTGTTTATTTTTGGGGGGCAATGAGGGTTAAGTGACTTGCCCAGGGTCACACAGCTAGTAAGTGTCAAGTGTTTGAGGTGGAATTTGAACTCAGGTCCTCCTGAATCCAGGGCCAGTGCTTTATCCACTGTGCCACCTAGCTGCCCCCAAAGCTGATTTTTTAAAAACCCAAGTACTGAACTTTATTGTTATCCCAATTAAACTTCAAGTTAATTTCATTGGCCCTTTTCATCTTTTTGGATCTCTTATATTAGCTATCCTTCCCTACTTCCTTTGATCCACAAATTTGATAAATATGCCCTCCAGGCCTTTGTGCAAAAATGTTGAACACAGCACGGTTAAGGACAGAAGAAATGTGGTAAACTCCATTATAGGCATCCCTTCAAACTGAGAACAATCCACTAATGACCATTTTGGGGCGGGGTGGGGTGGGTGTCAATTCCAAGTCCACCTAACTGTACTATCATCTAATTCACAGTTCTTTATCTTGTCCATGAGGGGACTTACTAAAGGCTATTTAGAAAGTATGTATCATTGATAAGGGAGGTTTCTAAAGAAGTTTCATCTGGTAGAAGTGTGCAGAATGAATTTGGGGAACAGAAAGACTGGCTAGAAGCATTAGTATAATCTAGTTGATTAGGTCCTAGAGCAAGGTTATGGCACCAAGAATACAAAAGAAGAGATGGGTGTGTTGTGGGGATATAGTGGGACACCAAGAAAACTAAAGATCCTGACCCCCAAGGAATCCTTAAAACTTTCCCAAGGGAAAAAAGCATCTCAGGAATAAGGTGTGGCCAAGCATGATAAGCAATAATATTAAGGTCTGCAAGAGGATATTCAGGACATGGATGGATGCTGCATATCCTACTGATACCCCATTATTCAAAGAGCCCCTCAATAAATTTCTCATTTAAGCCAATCTAATCTCTGCTTGGTGCTAGGGAGCAGAGCTAGAACCAAGTGGAAGCTAATAGATAGGAAGATCTTATATGTCTTGAAAGAACTGACAAATAATAAAAAAAATGTCTAAAAATAGAACTCTTTCCTCCCCTTTCTTTGTTTTGTAAAGATACAAAAGATCCAGATCTTTTCTTACTCCCATTCCTGAGGAGCCTCCAATTCTTTGGGTAGGCTAGCCCCGCAATCCAGGTCGCAAGTTCCCCCAACTGGTGCAAAAGGAAATTTTTTTTAAATGGTACTTTGCAACTGACTCGTACGGAACAAGTAAAAGAGAGGGAGGAGTCAACATTGATTCTAAAGTTATGAGAGAAAAAACATGTTAGTACTATTGAAAACAGGGGGGCCAGCTAGGTGGCACAGTGGATAAAGCACTGGCCTTGGATTCAGGAGGACCTGAGTTCAAATCTGGCCTCAGACACTTGACACGTACTAGCTGTGTGACCCTGGGCAAGCCACTTAACCCTCATTGCCCTGCAAAAAAAAGAAAGAAAGAAAGAACGAAAGGAATAGGGAAAGTGATTTGGAAAAGAATATGAGAATAATGTTAGAGAAGAACATTCTTTCAGTTTCCCTCAGTTCAGTATTTAAAAGATCTCTGATTTTGTCATATATGTATTCCACCAACTCAGATCAAAATCCATTCACTTAGTGGTGCCTTATAGATGTTATGTCACTTAACTCCCAGGACCCTGTGAGGTAGGTGCTATTATTATCCCTGTTTTATAGATGAGAAAACTGAGGTGAGAAAGGATAAGGGACTTGCCTAAGGTTGAACAGCTATAAGTGTCTGAGGATAAGTTTGAACTCCTTTAAACTTAGGTTGTCTTCCTGACTCCAAGTCCAGGATTCTATTCACTAACTAAAACACTGGGTGACCTGAAATATTAACACTTTATCTCTTTAGTACTGATTTACACAAATACACATACATATAAGTGTTTTTCAATAGATTTAGTAACTCACTTTCTCCATAAAGCCAGGGGCTTTTCAAGTTCTTTCTCAGCAGATCCCAGGGAAGCGACAAATGCAAAAGGCCAGGCCAATAACATCATAAATGCAGCAAATAAAAGTCGGATTGGAAACAGGGTCAAAGTCATGAAGGCAATCTGGAAAGATAAAAAAATTGTAATTGTTATAATAATATCTTAATTAGTGGAATTTCCATTTATAACTATTTCTCTGTTTCTATAAATAAAACAAATGGAAGTGGAAAATATTTGCTCTATGAGATATTCTTTCTAGTTCAAGAATGCCACCTTTCAATGATCTAAGGAAGGCATGAAATACCACATAATGCAGAGCATAAATCTTAAGAAGCATGCTTCATTTGAAACATGTCTTCTGAACATTAATCTTTTACTTCTAAACTCCCACCTCCTTGGCTTCCAGCTAAAAATATCTTTGGCACACATAATTTTAGAAACATGACATTGGTGGTTTTCTCCCACTAATTTAATTTATACTCTTTGCCCTGATCGCTGACTCACAATAAAAAGCACTATAACTGGTAGACTTGACACAAAAGCTGCTTTCACATGATCTGACCTACCAAGGTAGTTTTACACACCAAAGCTGCTGTACCACCTCAGAAAATAAGATCACTTCTTCCTTAACTTTTCCCCAAAAAAGTCATTTATAGCCAAACACCATAATAAGGAGCTACTTGAAAAATAATTTTAAAAATGTTTTTAGGCTGTGGAATTTTGAATGTTTTGAAAGCCATTATAGAAAACTGGAAGACTCTTTCCTCCTAAAGCTACTTACAGTGTAATTCACTTAGCCATAATGCCATGAGTAGAAACAGGATGAGACATAAAAAGCTCTGGGAAATCAGAGAGCAGAACTGATAGGGAAAACTTTTAGAAACAAAGATAACCCTTTAGGAAAAATAAAGGCATATGAAAAATGAAAAAATCAAAGCACAGCCTTCAGCCTTAAATAGAAAAGAAGAACCTAAGGGCCAGCTGAACCTGACTAGAAAGAGGAACCAAATGGGGGGGGGGGGGGAGGGAAATTCCATTGAAAGAAGGATATGGAAAAATGGAAGCTAAATCCAGGGCAGAGACAGGATGGTATTTAAGAGCATTTTAGCGCAAGGAAAGCAAATAGGGGAGAAGAAGTTATAGTTTTTGAATGACTGTGGTTTCTTAAAAACAGAAAGGTAGTGTATCCTTTTTATTTTTTTAAAATGCATATTACCCAAATTTATAAGCAGGGTTATAGTAACCTTGGACTGAGCCTCTGCTCACAGTTATTGAAAGAATTGTAGAGTTGGGACACATCAAGGAATTTGGAACTATTAAAGTTTAAACTAGCCAGCCAGTTAAACTAAAGGACATGAGTCTGGGTAACTCTCCTTGAGAAGCTAAGCTATCAGGACAGACATACCTAACAAGTAAGAGAGATAAGCTGCTGAGCCAGGGGACAGAGATAACTCCAGAAGTCAGGACCACCACCTAACTCAAGCCTTCCCCCACCCCCAAAGAGAACTTCCCATTGTCAGGTGTTGATCATCCCATCTATAGTCTACAGAGGCTTTTGTCTTTGGAGGAGAAATTCATTTTCAGAGAATCATGTCTCTAAACCATTTTCTCTCCTGGAGAATCTATCTCTCTTGGTTACTTTCTCTAGCACCTAAATAAAATATTATTTTATTCTAATTGGATTTATTTTTGAGAGGATGTAATTTTTTTTTTTTTGTGAGGCAATTGGAGTTAAGTGACTTGCCCAGGGTCACACAGCTAGTAAGTGTCAAATGTCTGAGGCCAGATTTGAACTCAGGTACTCCTGACTCCAGGGCCAGTGCTCTATTCACTGCACCACCTAGCTGTCCCAAGGATGTAATTCTTTTAAAGAGGAATGCTTAAAGGACCCCCACACCACAACCGATTTCCCCCTGACAGTTATATGATAATATATGTAAAATCTTTGCAATCTTTTAGGTGTTATATAAACAATTATACTCTGAACAAATCATCTAAAAGTAGTACTTAGAGACATTATTAAAATATCTCTTAAAATCTGACAAGGTAATATTTGTCCATAATTTTAGATATGTAAAGAAAAGAATGTGAGTGTTACTGCCAAGTTCTCCCTAATCCCTCCAATGGTTTAAAACTGAGTAATGCGAATAGGATACCTGTGGAGATGGAAAAAATGAGGAAGTACAGTAGAAAAAGCATATTCATAAAATCCAAGTTCAAACTTCTCTAACACTTGTGAACTATATGACATTTGACAAGTCACAAACTTTCTGGGTCTAAATTTCCTCATCTGTAAACTATAGGAAGTCACTTTTGTGTATATTTCTGGATTGAGAAAAAAAATGTCTTTCATAGATATTTTGAAGGTAAAGTAACAGGATATATACTATAGAAAAGAAATGGAAACTGCAAATGAAAAACAAATGAATCTGAAAACTATAATTAGGTAAAAACAGTGTCAGCAAAAATTGCTGTATTTGAAAATTATTCTTGGGATAGCTAGGTAGCATTAAATAAAAAACCCCACCATTTCTTTGGCTGACCTAAAAGAAAAGATCAAACAGAGATCCATAGAACATAATGCCCTTTAAGAGTGAGATTTCATGTCCATTTCCCTTCTGTCTTCCATTCTCTATAAGAGTTATATACTTGGGAAAGTCTGCTCTTCTCACCTTGTCCTTTCCTCCTCTCCCTTTGCCTACACAGGGAATCATACCCTCACTAGTGGGTGCTCTGCTCAAAGAAATATAAATTTTGATCCCTGAAACCTCCCCCAAGATGTCTTGGAGTTTATGGTCTAGATTTTTTTTTCTCTTCCCTACTTATTTATCCTATCATTAAAAAAAACAAACAGGCTTTGATAAAACTTATTGACCATGTCTTAAACTCAAATCACTCTGACTCTCACTAATTGAACAAGAACAGGTACCAGCCCAAGCCTCATTGGGTCATTGCTGGGGTTTTGCTGGCTAAGAATGAGTCTAAATAACAGTTGTTTCAGTTTGGGTTAGAAGCCCTGAGGTTCTTCCCCTCCCAGATTGATTTTTTTTTTTTTGGACTGGATAAAAGAGGCCATTTTTTGCTTCATTTCTTACCTAGCCTTAATCACTGAATAGGCAGAGCCTCAGACAAACAGAGACCTGGGAAAGACCTTAGCTTAAAAAGGCCAAGATCTCCCACTGCATAGGGGCCATCCTCTAGTCATCCAGATCTATGTCTTGCCACTAGACCCAGATAGCTGCTGAAGAGAGAATGAGGCGCGTGACTTTACACAGCCCTGTCTCACTTAAATCCAATTCACTTGCAAGTCAAGACATCACCTTCCTGATTTCATAGGTCCTTTATGGGAAGGAAGGACAAACAACAACAACAAAAGAGCCTCTCCAGGCTTAACTTGTCTTCTTCAACCTAGCCGGTTTTGAACCCCGGTTAAAGGAGAGCTTTGTTATACAGGATTAAGATAAGTGGTAGGGGGGTCTTTCCTGGTTGGGCGGGTCTTTGGTAGGGCGCCACGCATGGGATTCGACATTCGCCATAACAAGGACCGGAAAGTCCGGCGCAAGGAGCCCAAGAACCAGGACATCTACCTGCGGCTGTTAGTGAAGCTCTACCGGTTCCTGGCCCATAGAACCAACTCGACTTTCAACAAGGTTGTGCTGAAAAGGCTGTTCATGAGCCAGACCAACTGGCCCCCCCTTGTCCCTGTCCCGAATGATCAGGAAGATGAAACTGCTGGGCAGGGAAAACAAGACAGCTGTGGTTGTTGGGACTGTGACCGATGATGTGAGGATCCAGGATGTCCCCAAGCTGAAGGTGTGTGCTCTTCATGTTACTAGCAATGCCCGGAATCGCATCCTCAAGGCTAGTGAGAAGATCCTCACCTTTGACCAGCTGGCCATGAGCTCACCCAAGGGCAAGGGCACTGTCCTGCTGTCTGGTCCCCGGAAGGGCTGTGAGGTATACAGGCATTTTGGGAAGGCACCTGGCACTCCCCACAGCCACACTAAACCATATGTCTGATCCAAGGGCCGAAAGTTCAAACGTGCCAGGGGCCGCTGCGCCAGCCGAGGCTACAAAAACTAATTCCTCTCCTCCTTGTTACATTAAAGATTTTTGGACAACAACAACAACAACAAAACAAACAAAAAGATAAGTGGTAGGCAGTCAGTCAAGTCAGTCAGCAAACATTTATTAAAAGGTGACTAAATGCTATGCTAAGTGTTGGGAATAAAGAGAAAAGCAAAACAACAGATCCTGCTCTCAATGAGCTCACATTCTTACAGGGAAAACAAACGTGGAAATAAATTAGGGATATGTCCAGGGTAGATCTAAGGTCATATTAGAGGCTAAGGCAACAAGTTAGTACTAAGATAACTTTTCTTCTTTATTTCTTTTGATTTTTCATTTCTTTCTGAATATTTCTTCCCAAAGACATAGAATTTACAATTCTACTAGCTTGTTTGTCAAGTTTAAAACCTCTACAGTTTTTGTAACCAACTATCAATAAAGACATTAATTTAGCTATTTCCAATGGGGCATATTCTGTTTCTACACAGACAGTGTCCAGCACCTAAGGAGCTGGGTAGCCCTTATTCTGACAAGCTGCCTTGCAAACCCCAAACTGGCTTGGGTTTATTATGGGGAATGAGCTACAAATCCATGGTGCTGATCCCTTAAGCTCCCAGCTCCAAATATCTAATAAGATAGGCAACAGATGACCCAGAGGGAGATAAAGAATAGTTTGAGAATTGACATGGGGCTTAGCATAAATCAGAAGTTTCTCCTATGAGAAGCAAAACCAAACATGGCCAGATAACAGGACAGACATATAAAGGAATCAAGGGACTATTAAAGTTTAGATCAACACCAACTAGATATCAGGACAGACATACCTAAAGAATAAGGGGAGATAAAATTCTATAGCAGGAAAGTCAATTAGGTATGGCTATTACCTGACCTAAGCTAGGAGACAGAGATAACCCCACAGGTCAGGACCACCATTGCAAAACAAAACAAAACAAAAAACCCCAACCCAAACCAAACCAAATCAAACCAAAACCCCCACAACTCTCAGGAATATGACCAGCATCCAAGTTTTCCTCACCCCACCCCAAAAGGGAACTTTCCAGTTTTCAAGTGGACACCCCATCTATCCTCTATAAAACCTTTTGCCTTCCTTCTGTTCTGAGAAGAGGATGTTTCTAAGCCCTTCTTCCCAGGGATGAAGTCTTTGACTTACCCCAAGGTTACTTTCCCTAGTGCTAAATAGAAGACCACTTTAATTCTAATTGGACTATGTGCAATTGGAGAGTATAATTCTTTATTGAGGAATACCTAAGGACCCCCCCACCTTCCCCAGTGATAAACTGCCCCAGGCCACTCTCTAAGACAATCAATGGCAGAGAAGGTAATGCTCAGCATTGCTAGAGATTTCCTCACCTGGAGTTCCCTATGCCAGTGAAATGTTAGGGCCAGATTTTTAAAAAAATCAATAATTATTTTTAAAAAATGTATTGATTTGGGGGCAGCTAGGTGGCACAGTGGATAGAGCACCAGCCCTGGAGTCAGGAGTACCTGAGTTCAAATCCAGCCTCAGACACTTAACACTTACTAGCTGTGTGACCCTGGGCAAGTCACTTAACCCCAATTGCCTCGCTAAAAAAAAAAAAAAGTATCGATTTCTAGTACTATGTGCTAGGCACAACCCAGAATAAATTGTAAATGGTCCCTGTTCTCTCTAGCTGGAGGAGATGAAAAAGTTTGCTTTACTTTGTTAGCCTATTTTAATTTGTGTGGTCTTTGTATAGTTAGTTGCCTTTAAAGAAAAAAAAAGGGTGGCTATTAAGAAACCAAATGATAAAACGCAAGGATTCAGCTATCCAGAGGCAGGAACAAAATTTGCTTACTAAGTCATGGACTCTGTGGACTTTGTTTTCTTTATCTGTAAAATAAGGGGGTTGGATAAAATGAGGTCTATTTCCTTCTCCCTCTAAATTTCTTTATATCTATAAAAACTGCTACTATTTCCTATACTTCCCATCTCTTCCAACTGCTTGTTATTACCTATAGTCATGAACTTTGCTGGTCCTGGATACCATCACATAAGCCATCAAAAAACTCAGCATTACAACTGAGAAACTTTTGAAGCTACACACTAGTATGTGTGTTCCTGTTTACCCATGTATTCGTTGCCCTGGAAATTCTAACCTCTTCATGCCCGGAATCCCCTGATTGATGACTACCTCACCAGGCCCTCTATTTTAGGCAGATCCTAGTCATTCCTCATTTTACTTCCTACTCCTAGATCTCATGGCCAGTTTGTAGAGCTGTGCCTCTCAGCAATTTGCAACTATGCCCATACTTTGACCCAGCAATACCACTACTATGTCATATCCTGAAGAGATCATGAAAAAGGGAAAAGGACCCACATGCACAAAAATATTTACAGCAGCTCTCTTTGTGGTAGCAAAGAACTGGAAATAGAGGGGATGCCCATTGTCACGGGAAAAGGTGGTGCAGGTCCTTAGATATTCCCATGTAAAGAATTAGACTCTTGCACACATTCCAATTAGAATTAAAATGGTCTTGGCACTAGGGAAAGTAACCTTGGGGTAAGTCAAAGACTTCATCCCTGGGAAGAAGGGCTTAGAAACATCCTCCTCTCAGAACAGAAGGCAGGCAAAAGGTTTTATAGAAGATAGATAGGGTGACCACCTAAAACTGGAAAGTTCTTTTTTGGGGTGAAGTGGGGAAAGCTTGGATGTTTATCATATTCCTGAGAGTCAGGGGGATTTTTTTTTTTAATGATGGTCCTGACCTCTGGGGTAATCTCTGTCTCCTAGCTCAGGTCTGGTAGTAGCCACACCTAATTGACTTTCCTGTAGATAATTATATCTCCCCTTACTTCTTAGGTGTGTCTCTCCTAATATCTAGTTGGCCAATCTAAACTTTAAAAGTCCCTCGATTCCTGGATGTATCGGTCCTGTTATCTGCTCATCCTAAGCCCCACATCACCCATCAATTGGGTAATGATAAACAACTGTGGTATATGAATGTAATGGAATACTATTGTGCTATAAGAAATGACGAGCAGGCAGATTTCAGAAAAACCTGGAAGACTTAAGTGGACTGATGCTGAGTGAAGTGAGCAGAACCAGAAGAACAAACATTAAACACAGTAATAGCAACACTGTGCAATGAAGAAGAACTGTGCCCCTCAGACAAGCCTTTCTAGTTCTGGAGCAATGATCAAATCAACTCAGCCACAGCTGAGCCCTAGAAGAAGGGCTGTGTGAATTTACATCACTCATTCTCCCTGTTACTTTCTGGACTGAAGTGACCTTTGCTGGTAAGTGCTCCCCTAATAGTGTGTATTGTCTCCTACTTTAGAATACGAGCCAGGTGAAGAGAGTTTTCTCTCTAAAGTGAGCACAAGGCTAACTCAGCACATAGTAAGCGCTTAAGAAATCCTCTTTGTTCATTCAATGTGTGTAAACTCTATAATTTACTTGAAGGGATTTGGGGACTTCCTTAATTGTGTGAACCCCTCTTGCCTTTCTGGTTCTTTTGCTCCCTGGAAGGCAACTTCTTAATGGCTATTTTGCTAAATTCAGATGTCTCAAGTTCATGCACGCTTTGCGGCTTGCTTGTCCCTCTCCTGCAGATCTGTGCTTGCCCTACTGGCTTCTGGATCTGTTCACAGGAGGTTTTTGGCACCTGTAAAACTTATCCTGACCAGGAACTCATGTCTTGGGGCTGGTACCCAGTGAATTAATTAAAAACAGATGAGGGCACAATAAGTTACATTAACAGCATCTATGATAAATAACATTTCAAAGCCATTCCGAGAGGGGGAAAATGCAGAAGCTAGACTCTAGAGGGCTACAGAAACAGATTATAGTAGGTTAATTTAAGAACCTGCTGAGATTTGCATGCAAAAACTGAGTAGCAAAGACCTGTCACAGAGGCAATTAATGCCTCAAAGCCTTTCGCTGAGTACAGATTGAAACAAAATAGGCCATAAACCATGGAACTAGCCAGTGGCAGCCAAATGAAAGAGATAAATAAGCTATTAGGAACCCTAGAGCTGATAAGTAAGGTAAGTTACAAAGTGCCCAAATAGATCCTTAGTAATTTTTTTTCTTTTGTGTTTTAACTGTAGTACTTTAAGGTTTATACACAGAAAGTAAACTAATTTATGGAATCATTTCATCAGTCCGGGCTTCAGTTTTCTTGTTTGAAGTAACTAGAACAGATGATCACTTAGGTACCTTTCAATTTTTTTAACATTCTAGGATTCCGTGATATTGCTTTAATGAGTTGTATCACTTTCTATCAAATTTAAGTGCACTAAGAAGTCCAGCCCAGGCTTTCTCAGCTCTCTGTCCAGGGCTCTCCTTAAAATAAGTTTAATCATTGAGCTTGAACTATCCTAATTAAGTACCATGTATCAGTGGTGGCATATTTGTTTGTTCATAAAGTGGTGGACTTGGAGTCACAAACACCCAAGTTCAAATCCTCTTTCAGACACTCAGTCATGTGACCCTAGGTAAGCCACCTAACCTCTCTGAGTTTCCTCATCTGTAAGATGGGATAATAATAGCACCCGTCTCCTAAAGTTGTTGTGAGGATCAAATAAGAACATATGAGGAGCACTTTGCAAACCATAAAGCACTATATAAGTACTATTATCATTGAGTTGACATTTTTTTAAGGTTTGGAGTTGAAGCAGAAGGAAACAGGGAATAACAGATTTGTGATTAGGAAAAATATAGGATGAAATTTATGCTCAAGAAGATTAATCTGGCCACAGCATATAGTATGGATTGGAAAATCTTAGACTTCTGAACATTCTTATTTCTGTGGAGAATTACCACAATCCTTCAAGTTATTCAGCTTCACAATCTCAGCATTATTTCTGATTCCTAACTCTTCCTTATCCAATATTATCAATCAGTTGCCATGTCTTGCCAATTCTATCTCTACATCATGTCTCCAATATATCCCTTTCTTTCTATTCCTACAGCAACAATGCCAATTCAGGCCCTCACCACCTCTCCCAGCCTCTAGTGTCTCCCCTTCTTCAATCCACCCTTCACAAAAATGCTGAATATAGAACAGGTCTGACCATATTATCCTGCTACTCAATAAGCTCTGACTCCCTAGTACATCTGGGATCAAATATAGATTTTATGCCCTTCACAATATGATTCCAAAATGCCTGTACAGCCTTATTAAACAGTATACTTCAAGTACTCTGTGTTTCAGCCAGATCAGCCTTCATGCTGTTCCTCACACACAACTCTCCATAGCCTATCTCCCTGCCTTAGCACAGACTGTCCTATATGCTTGGAAGAAACCCCCACCCACCCCCACCCGTGGATAGAGCACTGGCCCTGGAGTCAGGAAGACCTGAGTTCAAATTTCACCTTAGACACTTACTAGCTATGCAATCCTGGGCAAGTTACTTAACTCCAGTTGCTTTAAACATCCAAGGCCATCTCCAGTCCTCCTGCTGTATATCTCGCCACCAGACCCAGATGGTTCTGGAGGAGAGAATGAGTTTGGTGACCTTGAACAGCCCTCCCTCATTTAAATCCAATTCACTTCAAGTCATGACATCACTCTGATGTCATGGTCATCTTTGAGAAGGAAGGACAAACAACAACTCCTCACCCTAGCCCCTTGAAAGCCCTACTTTCCTTCAAATTTCAACTCAAATGTCACTTCCTGAATGAATACTTCCTGTATTTATTGTATACACATACACAGGTGTTACTGTTTGGGATGTAGGGTGGACTCCAGTGGATGATTTATTTATTATTGATTTTTTTCAATTAACAAGCATTTATTTTTCTTTCTCCCCTCCACCCTCATGAAAAATAAAGAACAAAAAAAACCCCTCTTAATAAATACACATAGTCAAGCAAAACTAATTTTAAGAGAATAGAGAGCTAGCCTCTCAGAGTCAGCAAGATCTGTTTTCAAGTCCTGCCTCTGACATATACTGGCTATTTGTCTGTGGGTACATCCAGGGCTCCCAGGAAACTCTCTAAAATCTAATCTGCAGAGCAGGTATCACTAGGTATAGTTCCAGATAGCTCCTTACTGGGAGCTTCATATATTGATGAAATTGCACGTAAGTTGGTAACCCACACACACACCCTAATATGCATGCACATTGTATCTCCTGGGAGAATGTCACTACTTTGAGGGTAGGGGACAGTTCCTTTTTGTCTTCTCATTCCTAGTGCCTAGCAGAGTGCCTGACACATAGAAGACACTATAAATGCTTGTGACTGATTGATCTGGAAGCACAGTGAGGTAGTCTGGAGAAGCAGTAATCCAAGAGTAAGTAATGGTGACTGGATACTGGATCAGGAATGGAGCGCCACAGAGGTTCAAGAGATATTTTAAAGTAAATATTGGCAAGATTTGGTAACTGAAAGAATAGGAGGTATGAGGAAAGCAAGATAATGGTTTAAACATCATTCCCAAGGGTTCAATTATAATTGAGTAAGAAATCATGCTTCCATTAATAGCCATGAAAAATGGGAGGTGTTGGCTGAGGGTGATAAGTTCTGTTCTAGACAAGTTGAAATTGAGGTTATCGTCAGATACCAACCAAGAAAGTATGGAATCCAGTGGAAATACGATTTAGAGCTCAGGTAAAGGTGTAGCTTTAGGAATCATAAGGATGGAATTAATAATTGAAATCATGAGAAGGGATAAGTTATTTTTAAAAAGTCAATTTAGGCAATCTTTGACTTACAAACATGATTTTAAAAAAAATGTCATGCAGATAAGAAAAGAGTCGTAGAGCAAGTGCTGCACTCTAGCTCACCATTTTTTCTTTACTCCTCAATTCCAAATATCGTGGAGGTAATTAAATAACAAATATTTTCCCTGATAAATAATTTAAAAGGTTGAAAAATTACTGGTACCCAGTTATATCCTCTCTTAATTCCCTGCATGGAACCTCTATCCCTGAGCTTGCTCATGAGAAAGGCATTACAAAAGAAAGAGATGTATTCAAAGTTATAAATCAAAATGCATTTTGTCCACAGGAAATATGTTGTAAATGATAGTTGAGTAGCTGAAAAAATGTTATTAATACAATATTTCAAGTACATTATGGGTTAACTAAGTTTTATGAGCTGGTCTGGAAATCTAAGCATGACTTATAACATGATTTCTATGGGAAAATGCCTTCTGAGTTTCAGACAATAGACTTAAAAATGTCCATTTGGAACACCACCTGCTCATAAATTGGGGGCTAATCAAATTTTAAATAAAATATGAATTCAACTCAAACAAACATGGATAAGTAGATTAACTGTACATTAATATAATCATATTTGCCATTTGGAAATAAGAGTGAAAAAATGAATTGAGAATCAAAGAGGCACATTTCATCTGTTTTTCAAAGTGTGGTCCAATGGTAGAACACACCAGGGGAGGATGATTCAAGAGTCTAGGGAGTAAACCTTTCTGCCAGGAAAGAGCTATTAATGCCTATGGGTAGACAATGAGATAGGCATACCTAGTGATGCTAATAACCATGCCACATTGCTACAAAACATTTCAAAAGTGGAACCATGCCAAACCTTCACCTTAAACATCAATACAAGTAATTAAACTTGCTTTGTAGCCATTTATATTTTAATAAATGAATTTCAGTGCACAAAATGTCATAACTGTTTAGGCACTATCAAGATTCTTTCATTCATGTCCTTTTGCTTATCCTTATATGTGGTCATAGGTCATGTCTACGGTACTCATCTGGTTTGTCATTTTTTTAAAACTTGGCCTTATTTCATAAAAATCATTCTGTATTGGGGGCAGCTAGGTGGCACAGTGGATAAAGTACCGGCCCTGGATTCAGGAGGACCTGAGTTCAAAGACGACCAGGGACACTTACTAGCTGTGTGACCCTGGGCAAGTCACTTAACCCTCATTGCCCCACAAAAACAAACAAAAATCAGTCTGTATTTCCTTATATTCTTCATACTTGTCACTCTTAGTTATACTATTATATTTCATTGAATTAATGTGTCAACATTTCTTTAACCATTCCTCTATTGTTGGACATTTAGGTTAATTCCAAGGTTTTTTTTTTTTACAATTATAATAATGCTCTTGTAAAACTCTTTAAACAAAGAGTGCTATTATGTTATAAAGACACTTGGGGAAATGCATTAGAGCCACCAGAGAATCACTGAGAAAATTACTGTTTCAAGGCTCCAGGGCATGATGGAGTTTATATCTTCCACTGTACCCAGCTCTCAGGTAGCAATATGATCCACGGGTACAATCTCATATATTCTGAAGGCATTCTTCAAAAACAAGACCTTTTACATTTTAAAAATTAATACCCATAAGTTGAACTGTTCTAATCCTTTCTAAATTTTCACATAAAACTAAAGGCACTGACATTTATTAAAACTTCATACTGTGGGGGCGGCTAAGTGGCGCAGTGGATAAAGCACCGGCCTTGGATTCAGGAGTACCCGAGTTCAAATCCGGCCTCAGACACTTGACTTACTAGCTGTGTGACCCTGGGCAAGTCACTTAACCCCCAAAAAACAACTTCATACTGTGGCAGTATTAATGCTTAGCATTGCAGATGTGATCTGACTAGGGCAGAGTACTGAGAAATTGTTGCCTCTTTACTCATGGAAGAAATTTGCCTCTCCAAGTGACTAGAATTGGAAGAGACTTGAGGCAGACTGACCAATTAGAAGTCTATTGTAATAATGCAGGCAAGAGATGAGGGTGTATATTAGGGTACTGGTTGTGTTTATATAAATATATATATACACACATTTCACTTAATATCAAGTAATTTTTTAACTTTTCTAACCATTTTCCTATGAAAATACCTTGATCTCTCTAAGAGCAGGCAATTCTATCCCTGAAATAACTGGTGAATGTTTAAAAATTACTTGACTAGAAAATATTTTGGCAGAAAATAAGGTACTTTGTGACAAGCACATTTTGTATAGAGTGCTCAAAAAAGTTAATATTGATATGTTCTCAGGTAACAACAATTTGGAGAAAAATATATTTTAAAGTTTTAAAACATTTGATGGTCTGTGGCAAGATTGTTTTAATCCACTAGGGGGAAAAAGCACTGTCCAAATTAAAGATAATAAATATTGCTATTTTAATTAGAGGAGTGATGAAATATTAAATTATTTTAAAGTTTAACAAGGAAAAAGAAAGTAATTATTGCTACCATTTTCAATGGATAAACACTTGTTCAACAGTTTGAAATTGGTCTTCTGGTGCCAAGTCACTGTGAACATGATGTTACTTCCCATGCTTCTTTGCTTTTCTTTTGAGGCACCATGGGAACTATTTTAAAGTCTGACTGTTAAGTGTGGAGTCATAACCATACAAATGTGATCATAGCCACTTTAGGAGAGCCCATGGAAGCAAATGGCAAACCTTTATCCAATGTTAAGTTAGTTTAAAGGATGGTAACTACAGTTGATGTCATAAAATTTTAGAGGTTTTCTTTTTTTTTTAAATAACCACATGAAAAGACAATGTAGACATATACCATATATTGCTATCATTTGCTTAGCACTTTCAAAGGTCTTTTTAATTATAAGTTACTGAATTTATACACACCCTATTTTATAGATGAAGAAACTGGGCTATAGTAACTGACTTACAAGACTTTGAAACCACTCCATGGCATCATTAAAACTGTTCTCTAAATCATCTACAAGTTCATTTAGGTATTTGTATTGGGGATCTGAGTACTATTCAGAATTCTATGACCCCAGGGCAATAAAAACCTCTCAACTATGCATCCTTTCATCCCTAAGCTCAAAGGATAACATTAGTAATGGAGTAACTAATGTGCCTATGTTGTCAATTAATAGCAACATAAACACTTCACATTCATTCATGCAGCATTTTATATATATATATTTTTTGCGTGGGGCAGTGGGGGTTAAGTGACTTGCCCAGGGTCACACAGCTAATGTTAAGTGTCTGAGGCTGGATTTGAACTCAGGTACTCCTGAATCCAGGGCCAGTGCTTTATCCACTGCGCCACCTAGCCACCCCCCCCATTTTATATTTTCTAAACCTATTAAGAATACCTTTGGATTGGTTGAGGTAAGAGCGGGCAAGATATAAAATTGCATTTTAGATATGTTAATATTTAACCTAACTATCAATCAATAAGGATTTGTTAAATGCCTACTTCTGTGCAAGGCACTGTTCTAAGCTGGGTGTATGAAAAGAGGCAAAACACAGTCCCTGCTCTAAAGATGCCCATAATCTAAAAGGGAACAGACAGTGAAAATGCCTAGTATATTGTTAGTGAAAAAGTAAGGAGACCAGTGTCACAAAATAAGAAGACTGGAAAGGTAGGAGAGAGCTAGGTTAAAAAGGCCTTTAAATACCAAGCACAGGATTTTGTATTTAATCCTGGAGTCAATAGGAAGTGACTGTAGTTTACTGTGTGAAGAGAGGGGTGATGTAGTAAAAATAAATAAACAAATAAATAAATAAATAAGTGAATGAATGAATAAGTTAATTAATTAATTAATAGATCACTTTAATAGCTGATGGGAAGATGGATTGGAGTGGGGGAGAGACTTGAGGCAGACAGATCCACTAGCAAGCTATTGCAATAGTTCAGGAGTATGGTGATGAGGGGCTGAACCAGAGTAGTATCACTGTCAGAGGAGAGAAGGAAACATATTTAAGAAATGTGGCAAAAGTGAAATTGACAGGCCTTTGCAAAAGATTGGATATGGCTGGTGAGAGATAGTGAGGAGTCAAAGAAAACTAGGTTGGGAGTTGTAGGGACTGGGAGGATAGTGTTACTTTAAGAAAAGATTAGGTAGGCAGAGAGAGAAAGCATGCTTTCAAAACTTATTATAAAAAAGAATAGAAATAGGAGTAAACAGAGAGCTTTTTAAGGGAGGAAAAGAAGCTAGGTGGTGAAGTGGATAAAGCACCAGCACTGGAGTTAGGAGGACCTGAGTTCAAATCCGGTCTCAGACACTTGACAGTAGCTGTGTGACCCTGGGTGAGTCATTTAACCCTCATTGCCCTGTCCCCACACCCCAAAAGAGAGGGGGGGGAGAGGAGAGGAGAGGAAAAGATTTCAGAAAGCATGAGGACGCTGGGGAGAAGGAAGGAAGGATTCAGCTAAGGGCAAAGAAGCCCCTCTTGGACAGCTGTGTTGAGCTGTGGGCTAGGAAAGACCTCAAGATTTCGGCAAATTGGGCAGAGCTTAGAGATGCTGCCAAATTGGTTTTCAGCATCCATGGAGAAAGAGATATTTTTTGAAACAAATTTTTTATTTTGATATCTATTTCTATACCAGTGACCAAAGAGAGCATTTCTTTTATTATTAATACTGTTTTAATAAGTTTTTATTGATGTCATTCCAACTATCCTTCCCTCTCCTCACAGAGCCATCCTGTAACAAATACTATTTTTTAAAGAGGAAATAAAAGTAGGCAGAACTGATTACTACATTAAAAAGGTCCAAAAGCATGTAAAATGTGTAACATCTATGCACCTGCAACCTCCACAAATGAATGAGTTGAGGTTGTTCTTTCATATCTCTTCCTTTGTGTCCTGCTTGATTTTTATAATCATTACATTCACTTTTGATGTTTTGGTTGTAGTGGTTCTATTTACATGTTTTAGTTAAAACAGCAGAATGGATTAAAAATCAGAATCCAACAATGTTGTTTATAAGCAACACATTTAAAAATGAGAGATACAGAGATAAAAGGGCTGGTGTTTCCACTAAGGGGGGTAGCGATGATGATCTCAAAGTTAAAACTAAAACAGATTTAATTAAAAGATAAATGGGGAAACTACAGTATAATAAAAGGTACCATAGAAGATAAAGCAATAGCAATACTAAACCTACATGCACCAAATTCTATTGCATCTAAATTTTTTAAAGAAAAGTTAAATGAATTACAGGTGGAAATAGTAATATTATAATAGTGGGAGACTTTAACTTTCCCCTCTCAGAATTAGGTAAATCTAACAAAAATAAATAAATAAGAAGTTAAGGAGGCAAATAGAATATTAGGTAAGCTAGATATCTGGAGAAATATCCGAAGAGAATTGAATGGGAATAGAAAGAAATATACCTTTTTCTCAGCAGTACATAGTCCCTTTACAAAAAATAACCATATATTAGGGCATCAAAATGTTGTAATTAAATGCAGAAAAACAAAAATATTAAATGCATCTTTCAGATCACAATGCAATAAAAATTTTATTCAACAAGGCACCATGGAAACACAAATTAAGAACTAATTGGGGGGCAGCTAGGTGGCACAATGGATAAAGCACCAGCCCTGGATTCAGGAGGACCTGAGTTCAAATCCAGCTCAGACACTTAACACTTACTAGCTGTGTGACCCTGGGCAAGTCACTTAACCCTCACTGTCTTACAAAAAAAAAAAAAGAACTAATTGGAAACTAAATGACCTAATCTTAAAGAAGGAGTGCATTAAAAAACAAAGTATAGAAACAATCAATAATTTTATTAGAGATAATGATAATGAGACAACATATCAAAACCTATGAGATGCAGCAAAAGCAGTAATCAGAGGAAATTTTTATCTTTAAATGCTTATATCAATAAAATAAAGAGTAGACCAATGAATTGGGTATGCAATTTTAAAAACTAGAAAAAGAACAAATTAAAAACCCCTAATTAAATGGCAAATTGGAAATCTTAAAAATTAAAGATGAGATTAATAAAATTGAGTGCAAGAAAACCATTTAATTAATAAAACTAGGAGTTGGTTTTATGTATAAAACCCAATGAAATAGACAAACAATTGATTAATATGATTTTAAAAAGAGAGAGAAAACCAAATCACTTATAATAAAAAGCCAAATCACTTATATTAAAAATAAAGAGGGTGACTATCCCACCAACGAAGATGAAATCAAAGCAATCATAAGGAATTATTTTGCCCAGTTTTATGCCAACAAATTTAACAATGTAAGTGAAATGGAAGAATATTTACAAAAATATAAATTGCCTAAACAGAAGAGGAAGTAGAATATCTAAATAAACCTATTTTAGGAAAAGAAATTGAAACAGGCCATAAATTAGCTTCCAGAGAAAAAAGCATCAGGACCAGATGGATTTACATGTGACTTCTTCCAAATTATTTGGAATAACAGACAAAGAAATCCTACCAAACTCCTTTTATGAAACAAATATGGTACTGATGCCTAAGCAGGAAGAGCAAAAAGCGAGAAAGAAAATTATAGACCAATTTCATAAATGAATATGGATGTAAAAATCCTAAATAAAATACTAGCTATGAAACTATAACAATATATTACAAAGATTACACACTGTGGCTAAGTGGGATTTATACCAGGAATGCAGGGCTGGCTCAACATAAGGAAAACTTTTTACATAACTGATTACATCAATAATAAATGTAACAAAAATTATATGATTATATCAATAGATGCAAAAAAAACACCCTTTGATAAAATATAAGCCTATTCCTATTAAAAACACTTGGAAGCATAGGTATAAGGGGATTTTTCTTTAAAAATGATAAGAAGCACTTACCTAAAACCATCAGCAAGAATTATATGTAATGAGGATAAACTAGAAGCCTTCCCAATAAGATCAGAAGTGAAACAAGGATGCTCATTTTCACTAATATTATTAAATATTGTATTAGAAATGCTAGGGGCAGCTAGGTGGCACAGTGGATAAAGCACCAGCCCTGAATTCAGGAGAACCTGAGTTCAAATCTGACCTCAGACACTTGATACTTTCCAGCTATGTGACCCTGGGTAAGTCACTTAACCCTTATTGCCCCACCCCACCCCCCAAAATGCTAGCAATAGCAATGAGAAGAAAAAGAAATTGAAGGAATCAGTATGAACAAGGTAATAAAATTATCTCTTTTTTCAGACAATATGATGATATACTTGGAAAATCCTAAAGATTCAACTAAATAGTGGAAACAATGAATAATTTTAGCAAAGTAGCAGGATATAAAAGAAATCCACATAAATCACCCGCATTTCTATATATCACCAACAAATTCTTGCAAGAAGAGATAGTAAGAGATACTCCATTTAAAATAATTGGGGGGCAACTAGGTGGCACAGTGGATAAAGCACCAGCCCTGGATTCAGGAGTACCTGAGTTCTCCCTCCCTTGGAGCACCACGGCCGCTCAGGATGTTCCCCTCCCGGAGGAAGGCGACCCAACTCCCCTGGGGAGACTGCAGGGCATTGGGGGTTGAGTGACTTGCCCAGGGTCACACAGCTGGTGGGTGTCAACTGTCTGAGGCCGGATTTGAACTCAGGTACTCCTGAGTCCAGGGCCAGTGCTTTATCCACTGCGCCACCTAGCTGCCCCATGACTAAACTTTTAAAGCTGCATGATAGGAAAAACAGCAAGAAGTTGAAGGATGGTTAAGTCTTGGGGGGAAAGATGGTCTTTCCTGCCTCGGAAGTACAGCGTGTTCCAGCTCTTCTTTGCATGCCTGTTCCTGGCCTTCCTCTCCTTGCTCTGGCTGCAGCTCAGTTGCTCAGGTGACATGAACCAGGTAGGGCAGGGGCAGGGGCAGCTTGTCAGCCCTCCAAAGGCCTGCCCCCTGGAGCCTCCAGTCTCTTTGGAGGAGGAGCCTTCCTGGGGGCCCCACCGCCTGGCAGTGCTGGTGCCATTCCGTGAGTGCTTTGAGGAGCTCCTGGTCTTTGTGCCCCACATGCACCACTTCCTGCACAAGAAGAAGATCCGCCACCACATCTATGTGCTCAACCAAGTGGATCACTTCAGGTTTAACCGGGCAGCGCTGATCAATGTGGGCTTCCTGGAGAGTGGCAACAGCACTGACTACATAGCCATGCATGATGTGGACCTGCTGCTCCTCAATGAGGAGCTGAACTACAGCTTTCCTGGGAGAGGGCCCTTCCATGTGGCCTACCCAGAGCTGCATCCCCTCTATCACTACAAGACCTATGTGGGTGGCATTCTGCTTCTCACCAAGCAGCATTACTAGTCGTGCAAGGGGATGTCCAATCGCTTCTGGGGCTGGGGCCAGGAAGATGACGAGTTTTACCGGCGCATTCAAAGAGCCGGTCTCCAGATTTTCTGTCCCTCAGGAATCAAAACTGGTTATAAAACATTCCATCACCTACCTGACCCTGCCTGGCGGAAGAGAGACCAGAAACACATTGCAGCTCAAAAGCAGGAACAGTTCAAGCTGGACCGGGAAGAGGGGCTGAACAGCGTGCGGTACCATATCGATTCTCGTACCCTGGTGTCAGTAGCCGGAGCACCCTGCACAGTTCTCAACATTGCTCTGGAGTGTGATGCAGCTGATACACCCTGGTGTGCATTTGACTGAGAGGAACATGGCTGGCACCATCTCAGTCGGCTTGGCTGGTGTCTGGCCCCAAGAGAGTGTCCTTACTGCTGGAGGGAGACCAGTGCATGGGGCTGAAGCTGAGGTGCTCAGGACCCACCCAGTTAGATGTGGCCCAGCTTCAGGCAATGGGGGGAGATCTGAGCCACCTTGGCCAAGCTACATAGCTGTGCTTCTTCTGGAGACCCTGCTGCCTGACGTAAAGGTCCATAAGTACTCTTGGACCAAACACCGAGTTGTTATCCCTGCCCTATGGGCAGTCAAAAGAGACTGGAGATCGGAAAGAGGCTGGGGTGTGGAATCTTTGACCCTGGTTCCTTGGGCTGCTTACACCTGGCTGCCCTCCCCAGCAGGAGGCTCCTTCTGCCTTTCGGCCTCTGCCCTTGTGCCCACTACAGGTAGTTGCACATGATAGTGCTTAATAAACATTTGAGTTTGGGGGAAAAAAAAAAGGAGTACCTGAGTTCAAATCCGGCCTCAGACACTTGACACTTACTAGCTGTGTGACCTTGGGCAAGTCACTTAACCCTCACTGCCTTGCCCCCCCCCCAATAAAATAATTGGAGACAGTATAAAATACTCAGGAGTATACCTACCAAAACAAACCCAGGAACTATATGAACATATTTTTAAAATACTTTTTATACAAAATAAGTCAGATTTAAATAAATGATGAAATATTAATTGTTCATGGATAAGCAGGACCAATAATACAAATTTTACCTAAATGATTTATTCAATGCCATCCCAATTAAAATACTAAAAAGTTATTTGACTGAGCTATAAAAAATAACAACAAAATTCATTTGGAAGAGAAAATGTCAAAGATGTCAAAAGAATTAATGAAAAAAATCTAAAGGAAGGAGATTTAGCAGTACCAGATTTTAAACTATACTATAAGGCAGTAACTATTAAAACTATCTGTTGATGGCTAAGAAATAGGAAGATGGATCTGTGGAAGAGTTGATATATACAATACACAGTAGCAAATATATGTATGTATGTATCTATTTATTGTTTATAGATGTTGGATAACAAATCCTTATCTGAGACACTGGATACAAAGATTTTGGCTGTGCTTGTTTTTTAGTAGGTAAATGTTTCAGGGTCAACAAAGTGATTAGTGGGATTCATGAGATGCTATCTGTGGGAGGAATGAGGAAGAAAACACCAGCTGGAATGGAGCAAAAGTAAAACAAAGGTCAAATAGCATAAAGATAGAAAAGAGTCCTATGGAAAAAAAAAACAACCTTGACAGGAATTAGCAAAGTAGTGTTTTAGTTAAGTGAATCAAAGTAAGAGATGAATTAGTGAAAATAAACAATATTGTACACATGTACATACAAAATTGGGGCAGCTAGGTGGTGCAGGGGATAGAGTATCTGGCCTGCAATAAGTAACATCTGAATTCAAAACCAGACTAAGACCTTTTACCCTCCACTATTTCTTGAAATCTGTCCAACTTTATATTTATTGTTTCCATGATACTATCTATCCATGTTATCCTCTGCCATCCCTTTTTCCTTTTTCCTTCAACCTTTCCCAAAATCAGGTTCTTTTCCAATGAGGTTCTGTCTTCTCATTATGTGGCCAAAGTATTTAAGCTTCCACTTCAATATTTGACCTTCCGGTGAATAACCTGAATTAATTTCTTTAAATATTGACTGATTTGATCTCCTTGCTGTCCAAGGGACTCTCAGAAGTCTCCTCTAACATCACAATTCAAAAACAATTGATTCTGTGGCACTCAGTTTTTCTTATAGTCCAACTCACACAGTCAAATACTTGTACTGGAAAAAACCACAGCTTTGACTATACGGACCTTTGTTGGCAAGGTGGTATCTCTGCTTTTTCGTATGCTGTCCAGATTTGCCATAGCTTTCCTCCAAGAAGCAAGTGGCTTTTAATTTCATGGCTGCAGTTGCTATTTGTAGTGACCTTTGAGCCCAAGAATATAAAATCTGACACTGCTTTCATTTCTTCTCCCTCTATTTGCCAGGAAGTTATATGATCAATTGTCAAGATCTTTGTTTGTTTGTTTTTATATTAGGCTACAAGCCAGCTTTCACATTCTCCTCTTTCACCTGCATCAAGAGGCTTCTTGATTTCTTTTTACTTTTCTGCCATCAGAATGGTATTGTCTGCATATCTGAGATAGTTGACATTTCTCCAGGAAACCTTAATTGCAGCTTTTGATTCATCCAGCCTGGTATTTTGCATGATGTACTTTGCATATAAGTCATTTAACCCATAATTGCCTTAGTTCCTGATCTGTAAAATGGGGCACCCTAGAAATGGAAAACCACTTCCATATCTTTGCCAAGAAAACTTCATGTTGTCAATTGGGGTAACTTAGAGTAGGACACCACTAAACAAGTGAACAATAACAACAACATATACAAAATCAATGAAAGTTGAATATTCTTGTGTATGAAAGGGAAAAAAACCAGATCACTAAAAAGAATGGTTACTAACGAACAAAATCAGGGGGAAAATAATGTTTATGACAATTTTAAGTGAAAGACATTCTATTTTAATAAACGTTAAAGCACAAATGCATAGTCATGGAAGGGATTATGGATTCTTATCATGTAATCTTTGAGAAAATATATCATTTTTAAAATGTTTTTTTAATCATGTATTTTCTCTTTCTAGCTTATTTTCTCCCAATGGTTTTAATACTCTGAAGCAAGCTTGAGTTGGAAAGAACAAGTGAATCCAAGCAAATATGCCAGTCATTTGAGAAATGTGTTTGTAGCTGAGCTTTTGAATAAAATTAACAGTGAACAGTTACTTAGGCACCTGGAATCAGGAACTAATGAAGTAAGACCAGTCATCATTAACAAGAATAGCTTCTTCTAAAGATGCAGAAAGGTGCTATTCTTCCTTTTGAACTAATTTATTTGAATCTGAGAAACTAGAACTAAAGGGCTGAAAAGGTACGGTTTTTTTTCTAAACCTTGAACACACAGGGAGTAGAAAGCAAAGACTATAAAACCCCATGTTTCTTCTGCTGAAGACTAAAACTCTATTTTTAAAAACCCACACATTTCATATGTACTAAAATACAGTAAACATTTGGAGATACAATTATTTAACTGTAGGGAAAAAAATAGCCAAAACACAATAAATGTCTATGAGGGGGTAATTATTGTCCCTTTTATACAGTATGATTATTAATAATATTAAGTATTGAGGATATTTGCCATTTCAATAACTTTGTAAGCAAATAGCTTCAATAGATAATTTATTAGTTTTCTGATATTTCTCATACATGTATTTACTTTGTATATATTTTATACTTACATGTATACATTTTGTTTCCTCCTGTAGAATTAATTAGAAGTCCCTGAGGACAGGCATGGCTTCATTTTTTTTGTCATTTATCCTCAGCACCAAGTACAGTGCCTGCACATACTAAATGCTTGTTGATTAATTGATATAGCAAGTTTAATCTATGAGATTAAATCTAGGGTGGAGGAGATTCCATTTTGATTCCAGAACTGTCATTTACAAGCTGGGTGATTTGGGATGAATCAACCCTGCTTTTTATGTCAGTTTATCAATCTGAAGAAAAGGTAGGAAAAAAACAATGCTACTCTCCCTACCTACCTATTGAATAAAATTATTTTTAGGATTAAAGGAGATCATGCTTCAAAGCCTTTTGCAAATTGTAAAGCAGTATACAAATTAGGTGATATTATACACATTATAGGAAACAAACAAATTTAGAAATTAAAAAAAAAAGAACCCAGTATCAATAAATTAAAAATAAATAAAAATTTAAACAAAGAAATAAGCCATTTCAAATGATAACTTTTTTTAAAAAGCTATTAAATAAGTTTCCCAAGTTATTGTTATATCAATTCTTAATAACTAGTCAATTTTACTTAAATTACATCTACTCCACATGAGGAAGAATACACATCAGACAGAGAATGTTGTGGGATCAAGAGAGTTTGTGTCAAGAATAAGTGTTAAGGAGCAGATAGAAGAATTAAGTCAGTTCATCTTATTGCCAAGTTTGGTAAAATCTATCTTTGTAACATGTCTCATATATAACCCCCTTTCCCTTCTCTCCTCTGATATTGCTACCACCCTGGTGCAGGCTCTCACATTTACAGTATGCCAATAGCCTGTTGGTTGGTTGGCCTGCCACAAATCTCTCTTTTCTAGTCTAAATTCCATTCAGCCACAAAAATGATTTTCATAAAGTACAGATCCAATCATGTTATGACCCCCTACTCAATAAACTCCACTAGCTCACTATCACCTCCAGAATCACATATAAAATCCCATTTGGCATTGAAAGGTCTTCACTACCCAGACTCCCCTCCCACCTGTTTTTTTTTTAAAAACACCTTATACCCCTCCTCCACATATTCTTCAGTCCTGTGACACTGCCTCCTTGCTGTACCATAAACAAGACACTTCATATCTCCTGGCTAAAGGCATTTTCCCTGAATGTCTCCCATGCCTGGAGTACTCTCCCTCCTCATATTTGCCTTGTGGCTTCCCTAACCTCCTTTAAGTCCCAAGTAAAATCCCATCTTCTACCAAGAAACCTTTCTTAATTCCTCTTGGTTTGAATCTCTTCCTTCTGTTGATTTATTTCCTATTTACCCTTTATATTGCATTTGCACAGAGCTGTTTTGATGTTCTCTCTCCCATTAGTATGTCACCTCTTCAAAGGCAGCAACTGTCTTTTGCCTTTCTTTGTACCCCTAGAATTTAGCATAGTTCCTGGAACATAGCAGGTGTTTAATACATGCTTACTGAGTGACTGGCCTCCCTGCCTAAAATTTCTCCCTAATCTAGTCTATCTTCCACTCAGGTATCAAAGGGATCTTCCTAAAGTACAGGTCTCATCATATTATTCCTTTATGCAGTGTCAATGCCACTCCAGTGGCTCCCTATTACCTCAAGGACCAAATATAAAATCCTTGGTTTGTCTTTTAAAGCCCTTTAGAACCTGTTCCCTTGCTACCTTCACAAGCTTCTTACACCCTACTAGCCCCTCATACTTTGCAATTTAGTGACACTGGCCTCCTCACTATTCCTCCCACAAGATACTCCATTGTCTGAATCCTGGCATTTTCACTGGCTTTTCCCCATGTCTACAGCTCTCTCTTCCTCATCTTTTCTTCCTGGCTTTTCTATCTTCCCTCAAGTCTCAGCTAATATCCCACCTTCTTCAAGAAGGCTTTCCCAGTGCTCCTTAATTTGAATGCCTTCCTAATAAGACTATCTCCAATTCATCCTGTATATATCTTTTAAATACTCATTAAAAAGTCACTGTACATCTATTTTAGGAAAATCTCTTTCCAGATAAGCCATCCACCTTACCCACAAATGGGGAATTTAACTTTACATTTTATGTGTCTCTATGTTTATTTGGAAAAGACAGTTGGGGAAAGTGGGATCAGCATCCAGGTCTGTAATTTGTTCACTTCTGGAAACTCCCTGGAAGGGAAATTCCTTCCACAAATGCAGATCAGCAAATCATCTGAAATGATAATCTTCGAGATAAAATGCCACTGGACATTGAGAGAATAAGTGACTTGCCCAAGGTTACTGTAAGAGGTAAGACTTGAACCTAGGGCTTTCTGATATCAAGTTTGACTTGCTCCCCACCATGTTGTCTCTCAATAACATGAGGAAGAAGACTCTAAATAGCACAGAAAATTAGTAAACAACTTCTGCTAAGAATGGATGTTGCAGGGGCCGTTAGGTGGTGCAATGGATAAAGCACCAGCCTTGGATTCAGGAGGACCTGAGTTCAAATCCGACCTCAGACACTTGACACTTACTAGCTGTGTGACCCTGGGCAAGTCACTTAACTCCAACTGCCTCACCAAAAAAAATAAATAAATAAGAATGGATGTTTGTTAGGACCAGCTTAAAAGAGTGCTTTCTTTCTTTCTTTCTTTCTTTCTTTCTTTCTTTCTTTCTTTCTTTCTTTCTTTCTTTCTTTCTTTCTTTCTTTCTTTCTTTCTTTCTTTCTTTTTGAGGTGAAGGATTCATATCAAAGAGAAGGGCTTGTTTTCCTTTTCTTTTAGATGAAATTCATAAAAAATAAGAATGCCTATGATACATCTCAAAGTGCAGGTGCATGGGTTCTTCTCATAACTAACATGTTCTCTGAGTATTTCAGGATTTCCTAGAAGGCTTGCTCTGGACAACAGGAAAAAAATCTTTATTGCTTCATGAGTAAGGGGGAAAATCCAAGTGATTAAGCCCTTGATGACAGAGCAGAGATTAGAATGATTATTTCCTTCTTATTCTTGGAATGTTTACCCTTCAGCCAATGATGAAAACATACTCTCACCTTTATAGTATGGCAAGCTCTATTTCATTCTTTCCAGTTTCTTCTTGTTTACTTATAGGAAGCCTTGTAATAAATAAATAAGAAATGTGTGAATGGAAGAAGCCTTGCTCCAGTTCTAAAGTTGACATTTGACTCAATTTGCTTTTCCAGCATCTCAACTGAGAACTCTAGGTCTAAATGGATATACCATCCTACCAAAACTTATTGGATCTGTTGTCCATTTTTTCTTCACTAATTTCTTATTATATGACTCAAGTTCTCACCAAAGTGAAACTACCCTTGATAAGGTTTATCAACACAGTACTCTTGCCAATTTCAGTGCTACATTTTAGATATCATTCTGAACCCCCTAAGAAGCCTCTAAAATAAATATTCATTCCCTTCCTCCATGATGATACTCTTTTTGACTTCAGCTTCAATGATATAATACTTTTAGCTTGTCCCACCTACCTGTATGACTAAGAGGATGACTTCTATATCTCTGTACTGGGCTATCTTCTTTTTGAATCTTGTGTCTCTCGAGGGCTACAAGACCTCTAATTAGCCGCCTAATTACATAAAGTTAAATACCATCTGTCAAAAACTGAGCTCATCTTATCCCAAAATTCTCACCCAATACTTCCCCATTAATAATGACATCCAAAAAAAATGACATCCATTTTTAAATATCCTTAGGTTAAAAGACTGTTGGTTATTATTACAGTAGTGTTTCTTGCCTGGATTACTGAATTCCTTAGACTCCTAGTAAGCTTTGCTTTCTCTAGCCCCTGCCCTTTCAAAAGTCCAACTTACATTTAGAAATAAGAATAATTTTCTTTATAATTATTCTGATCTCAATGTTTTGGCCTTATGATCATCCTTAATACCTAATACTAAAGATTGTTTATTTATTGATAACTTGGAGTCCAATTATCCAATTTCTAGGTTATCCAGATGCTTCCTTTTTTTCCCCCAGTGGCTTTTTTGTAAAGTCATTTTTACTTTCTATTCACAATACAGAAAAGAGAAGATTGGTGGGGGGCGGGGCAAGAAGGATAAAATCAGAAAAACTGGTAACCCCCTTGGCAGTTCTAAAAAAGGTTTGGCTGCATTGGCTGGGGAGAAGTTAATTAAGTTATGGCCAATTAATGTAATGAAATATTTTTCTGCAATTAAAAACAATAGTGAATTTGGAGAATTGAGAGAAACATGGGAATATTTGCACATAGTAAGTATCCAATAAATATTTATTGATTGAGTGCAGAACAAAATAATTGCGAAAGTCTATTCTGCTAGGTAAAGAACACAGAAACCAGGGACTTTTGTTCTAAAAAAAGGTTACATGTACACCAAGGGCCTAAGAAAATATTTCCTGTACAAGATTATTGGCTGTCAAGAATTATTTGTATTTGGAGATTGGTATCTCTGAGCCACGTGCTTTGTGCCTATCTCCCCATGAGAAGTCCAAGGATTTCTGTCATGGTTTCCCTTCCCTCACCCTTCCTTTCCCTTGCTCCTAAATAAACTACCACCTTATTCTAACTAAAAAAAGAATTGTTTGTATTTATATCAGCATAGCACTATCACTGTAAACTACATGTAAGGTTAGAGTTTCTTTATAGGGAACCTATTTTTGTTGTTGTTGTTGCAACAGTATTCAACTTTGAAGTAATTCATGTTTCAACTGCATTATCATCATAGGACTTTACAGCTGGAAATAAGCTATGACATAAAGTTAACAGGATTTGGAGGTAGAAGGAAACTTAAACCTCATGTGGTCCAATTTATTCATTTTATAGAAGAGAAAATTGAGGCCCAGAGAAGTTTTTTAAAAGTGGCATCAGGATTTAAAAAACAGGTCTTCTGACTCAAATCCAAACTACTTCCACTGCACAATAATACTGTCAGCAAATCCTAGACTAGAATTGTTTCTAGGAAAGACTAGTCTTTTATTCTTTTTACTATAACACCACTGCCTCTCTAAGGAGAAAAGAAGCATTTGCAGTTTAATATTTAGAAAAGCTGGTAATTTTCCTGGAAAACATAAAAAAAAGTTTCCTTACTTTCAGGAATATAAGTTCTAGTATGAAGAAACCACAAATCTATACCACTCAAAGCCAACTTTTCTAAATGAAGTATAATTATTTGCTTTCAACTAGAACTTAAGATCCTAAAATTTTATAAAAGGTATTGATTATATGCTAAGTATTAGAACTGCATAATTTAACAATTCCAGGAACCTCCTTTTCTTGTCTACTACTTGCCATTTGAACCTCACACTGTAACTGCAATAAGCTGGACATTCTTCCAGAAAAAGGAATCCTGCATTCTTGTTCCAGCTTAGGCACAAACTAAACAATTCTCATATGGTCACTTTACCTTTACGTCTACCTCCCTTAATAACAAGCCAATTCAACAAATATATTAAGCACTAGTGATAGTACGAGATTCTGGGGTGACAGAGACAGAAAGCACTAGGAACTTACATTCTATTAAGGGGATACAACAGTGATCCCCTTCTTAACTCCAAGTGCTGAGCTATTATGTCCTAATGGTGTAAATAGTAGAGAAGCAGTATAATAACAGGAGTGGAATCACCTTTCGTTTTAATGACTAAACTCATTTGAAAAGGTATGGGTCCCTGTGGAGAAGCACAGAGAATTTAGAGAAAAACATACTCTTGAACCAATTCAGAGGGAGTGGTTGTTTTGAGTTCTGGGTTCTTACACCAGTTCTGAAAGGTGCACAAGCTTGACAAAGGAGAGGGAATTCTAGCAATTAATTCCCGGGTAGCTAGGTGGTGCAGTGGATAAAGCACTAGCCCTGGATTCCGGAGGACCTAACTTCAAATCCAGCCTCAGACACTTGACACTTACTAGGCAAGTCACTTAACCCTCATTGCCCTGCCAAAAAAAACAAAAACAAAAAACCAATTAATTCCCATGTTTTTTCTCTCCTGATCTGTCTCCCAGATGTCCCACCTGAAGTTAGAGTTCCATTCCTACTTGCCTTACCTGATCAAGACAAAGAAGTAAGTCATAGCTCAAGCTGTTCCAGGACCCACTACTTTCTCCTATACCCAAGCTGAACTAGCATGGATAGAAAGAAGACCTCTTCAATATATGGGGAAGAACCTCACACATGAGTGCACACTTTTCTTCTTTTGCTGTCTCCCATGGCCCTCCAACATCCTGAGTTGCGTCTGTCTTGGATTCGAAATTTTCATTTGTGGGAACCTACTGGATCCTAAAATTTGACCCATCCATTTGCCTATTCATCTATTATCCATCTACCCATCCACTATGTATTCAGCACTCTACTATACATTATGGTGATATAGAGGTAGGAAAAAAAGACAGTTTTTATCCACCAGGAGTTAGGTAGGGATACAATATGTGTATGAACTGTGTAGCTTTCAGTACACAAGAGTAGCAGCAGGAAAGTGAACTAATTACTATTATTATTATCATTATTATTCTATGAACTAATGCATAGTGAAATAAGGACTAGAAGGAAAATATACACATTGGCTACAATAACGTAAAGGTTTAATAGAAGGAAACAGAATTCTGAATAACTGTAAAACCAACAATAGGACTAGGGAACAGAGATAATGAAACATGTCCCTTCCCTTGGTCTAGAGGTGAGACACTTATCCAAGGTCACACAGTCAGTATGTGTTAGAGATGGAATTTGAACCTAAGTCTTCTTGACTCCAACACTGCTTCCCTATCCACTATATCATGCTTCCTCTCGCTATGTATGATCTTAATGTACCACAATTTATCTAGCCATTTCCCTATTTTTGGATACTTAGGTGGTTTCCAATCTTCACAATTATATGAAAATCTTCATAGAGAATACTCTTTTTTTTAGTTTGTTTAGTTCAGAGTCTATACTCAACAATGGAATATTGAATCAAAGAATATGAACAAATTCATTTTCTGCTATGAGTACTCTTTCCCTACCTCTTGAAATAACTTTTTAACACTTTGTATCATGTATCTGTTTACATATATCGTAAATTCCTTGACAGTAAGTCAGGAACTGGGTCATTTTTCTTTTCTTTTTCCATAAAAAGACACTTGTTTTACACATAGTAGGCACTTTATAAATATTTCCTCATCCACTCAACTAAAAAAAATGTTTATTAAATGACTATAAATGCCAGAAATTTGGGATACAAAAACAAAAACAATAACCCTAACAGCTTATTGAACCAGCTGTGCCAGAGTCAACTAACTTTTTTTTAAAGCATAACAATGAAAAATTACTCAGTTGGTAGATCAAACTGATGGAAGAGAGTACATATTAAGAATGTTAAGTACTGAGAGAAACCTTAGGATTTGAAAGTTGATGCCAGTAATAATATTGGAAGGGCTGTTCCAGCAGAATAGCAGGGGTGGGATAAAGGAGTGATTGATTGGCTGGGAACATGAAGGCAGTCAGTTTTTATCATGCACAGAATCACAGAACCTTTTCCCTCATTTTACAAATAAAGAAACTGAAATGGACAGATGTTTTCTAACTCCTAATCCAGTTCACTTTTTAGTATAACAGGCTGTTCATTTTTGCTAGAAATTTAGTTATGATGGGGAGGAGAAAAGACAATGGCTTAAAGGAATAGCAGGATCAAGGGACATTTATTTTTGGGATAGGAGAGACCTGAATATGTTTTATTAGACTCTGAGTCAACAATGTGACATAGTAATACAATCTTGTGAAATTTTATACTATGGGTAAAAGTGAGTAGGGCCTGAATTTGGGTAGGCAATATTCACATATGCTATTATGCTCATATTTAAGGAAGTGAGGAATGGATAGTACATTCTAAGTATTTCCTTAAATTTAAGTTGTTTACCCTGTGAAAAAAATCTGTAGAATTTTTCCCATCTAGAATACTCTATCGCCTCTCTCCTTGATTCCTACCCTTCAAAATTTAGCTAAGGTCCTTCTCTAACCAACCAAGCCTAAAAGTCTCTTTTCTGATTATTCTCTGTACCTGTTATTGGATGTATACTTATAATAGCTCAAATTTACACAAGCGAGTTTCACCACATGACACAGGTAGTGAAAGAGGGGAATTTCTAGTAGCATCTCTGAGGTAGAAGCTTCTGTGGCAAGGGTCTGAGATTTCTAGAGACCTGTGGTGCTGTAACACCAGGACAAGAGAAGGAGAGATGAGGACAAGCTTATGAAAGCTGAAAGAAAAGAGGGCAGCACTTTGACGGAGAGGGAATTATACATTAAAAGGACTGGACATGGTCCATCCTCATGCAGGAGATGGCCTATCAGCTGGAGGGTCAGGTCATTTGTATTTATCTTGGACACAAAAGGTGCTGATCCAGGAGTGATAGGTGGGTATCACAGACATTGGAAAGAGGCTCTAGAGGCAATGTGGCATAGTGGATGGAGTGCTGGATTTGGATTCAGGGTGCAAGTCTTGCCTCGGATATTAATTTAGTTTTGTGTACATCAGGAAGTCATTTAAGCTCTTTTTAAGCCTCAATTTCCTTTTCTGTAAAGGGGGGATTTCATAAATCAACAAGCATTTATGAAATCATTATGTTCCAGGACCTTGTGCTAGGTACTTAGGATATGAAAACAAAAAGGGAGTTGACACTCTTTAAAGAGAGATTATATACATACAAATATATACAGGATATATATAAAATGAATACAAGGTAATACTGGGGTGGGGTTATCAATAACTGGGGGGGGGAGGGGGAGAATAAGTAACTATGTGCCAGACAGTACTAAGTACTTTACAAATATTATTTCATTTGATCCTTACATCAACCCCGGGAAGTAGGTGCTATTTTCCAGTTGAGGAGACTGAGACAGGCAGAAGTGATTTGCCCAGAATCACATAGCTAGGAAGTATCTGAGGCTGGGTTTGAACTCAGGTCTTCCTGACTCCAGGCCCCAAACTATATGCCCATAGGCAGCTAATTGGAGGTGGTATAATGTAAAGATAGCAGAATAGTATCTAATATGACTGCAAAAAGTAGACTAGAGGCAGAATGTAAAGAAAATGGACAACTAGAGGAATTTCTATTTGATCCTTGTGGTAATAGAAAGGAATTAGAATTTACTGAGTAAAGAGGTGATATGCTCAGATTTGTGCATTAGGAAAATCTCTTTGTTAGCCATGTGGACAAAGGAGGGATGGGCAGAGACCTGAGGCAAGGAGACCAGTTAGGAAGGTTTTGTAATAGTCTAATGGAGATGCAAAAAGAGATGGAGGTCAGGAGGAGGAGAGGAAGAGCGTTATGGCACGGAGATGGCAAGGAAGTGGGTTTGCTGGGCTTTATACCAGGATTAGCTGAAAGCTCATCAGTCACAGCTGAAGGTCAGAGAAATGTGAGATCCTTGGTAGTAATAAGTAAGTAGAGAAGAAGGGTAGGTAGTTTTGGGGGAAAGGCAAAGACTTCTGCTTCAGACAAGTTGAGTGAGATACTTAGGAGAATCTAGTTTTAAATGTGAGACTGGCACTACATAAATATCTGGGAGTCATCTGTGAAGAGTTGAAAATAGAATCCATGGGAGTCACTGGGAAAGAGAATGTATAGAGAGAAGTTAAAGGACAGGATATGAGTAATTGTCCATCAAAGGAGGATAAAGAGCAGAAACACAAATAGGCAAATCAAGAGCTATCAATGCGATGATAATTAGAGGAGAAAGTATCCTGTAGGAGAAGGTGGTCAACAATGTCAGATGCTATAGAGCAGTGAAAAAGGACAATTAGTGATAAAAGATCAGTAGATTTGGCAATAAGATTGCCGGTAATTTTGAAGGGAGTAGTTTCAATCATCCTGAAAAGAGTTTAGAAGAGAATGAGAAGGGGCAGCTAGGTGGCGCAGTGGATAGAGCACTGGCCCTGGAGTCAGGAGTACCTGAGTTCAAATCCGACCTCAGACACTTAGCACTTACTAGCTGTATGACCCCTGGGCAAGTCACTTAACCCCAATTGCCTCACTAAAAAAAAAAAAAAAGAAAGAAAGAAAGAAAGAAAGAAAGAAAGAAAGAAAGAAAGAAAGAAAGAAAGAAAGAAAGAAAGAAAGAAAGAAAGAAAGAAAGAAAGAAAGAAAGAAAGAAAGAAAGAAAGAAAGAAAGAAAGAAAGAAAGAAGAGAATGAGAGGAGAGAAGGTTTAGACATCTATTATAGATGGCTTTCTCAAGGAGTTCAGCCATAAAAAGGAGGAGAGATGCAGAGCAATATGGATGGATGGATCAAGTGAGGGCTTTTTTGAGGATGGGAAAGACATGAGTTTGTTTTGAGGCAGCAGAAAAGCAGCCCAGTAGACAGGAATATTGAAGATTAGGGAGAAAATGAGGACAATAGAGGCAATAACCTACTGGAAGTGACTAAAATCTTCACTTCATTTGACCAGAGATTCTATTACTTGGCACATACCCTCAAGGAGGATATTGATTTTTAAAAAAAGTCCCTATAGATCTCAAAACATTTATAGCAACACAGCACTGTTTATGGCAAGAAAGAACTGGAAACAAACTAAGTTTTCATTGACTGGTGAAAAGCTAAATGAACTGTACATGAATGTAATGGAATATTACTGTGTGATTTTTAAAAATGATGAATATGATACAGAGAAGCACAGAAAGACTTGCACTGATGCAAAATGAAGTAAGCAGAACCAAGAAAACAATACACATAATGATTGTAATAACGTAAATAGAAAAGGCAACCACAAAAAAATCAAATGTGAAGGGTGCACAATTACAAAGACCATGAAGTTCTCCCACATAGAGATATGAGAAGACACCTCCCTCAATTCTTTGCAGAGATAGCAGGTCATGGGTGTCAATCATTACATATATTTTCAGAAATTCTTCATGTGTTGGTTGTTTTTGATGATTGGATTTTCTGATCTTTCTCTTTTTCTTTTAAAAAATATTATTTGTTACTGAGGATGGCTTTCTGGGGGGGGAGGGAAGAGAGAAATTCACATGGAAATCTAAGTGATATAAAAACAAAAAAAAATCAATAAAATTTATTTAAAATTTAGTATCTTCAGAGAAAGTAAAAGTTATTTTCAAAAATGTTTAATAACATCTTGAATCTTTTGTAAACATTTATAAATTATTAATTTTAATACTCTTTGGCCAAAAAAGGGCATCTGTATGTTTTCCTCATTTCATATTGAATAGCCAACTCTATAACAGCCATATAAAGATAAAGTCAAGCAACATACAGATAACATCTTCATAATAAGTTATACTCAACATATTTTAAGATTTAATAAAAGATGCTAAAATATAAACTTTCTGGCAATCTAAATCTTACCAGGACACATTTTCCTGGCAAATTTAAAGCTTCTGTAGGGGAAGGTACTTACTCCTGCATAATTCATCACTTCCTCATCCTTGAAAACTGGTGGTTCCTTGGGCAACTACCACCTGAAGAAGTCATACCAGTCCACAACCAGAAGAATTAGAATACATATGCCTGGCATGAAGACTGAGTAGGTGCGAACTCCAAGCTTATAATTACACACACACACACACACAGAGACATATAAATTAGAATTTCAAAAATGGTGTCAAGGTATCTGAGGAAATTTTCTTTTTGACTGCTTCAAATCTGAAAGTTGTAGAAGCTATAAAAACCTATTTGGGGGTACAAATGAAGACAGAAAGGAAGAACTGATTTCTAAACCTCTAGAGAATGTAAAGGCACAGTGGGGAAAAATCCTCTCTTAGGAAGGTACAATAAAGATGCAAAACTTTATCTACTAGATATTACAAAAGGTTTTTGCTATTATTTGATTATCAACTGTTATTCTGTTATACTGTAGCATCATTAAACAGCTTACTATAAATAGGAATATAAAATAAATCTATTAGGTAGGATAAGGTGATAGAATTGATGAATTTTGTTGTTGCTATTCAATCTTTTTTTCTTTTTTCAGTTGTGTCTAACTTTTCATGACCTTATTTGAGGTTTTCTTGGCAAAGATACTGGAATAGTTTACCATTTCCTTCTCCAGCTCATTTGACAGATGAGGAAACTGAGGCATACAGGGATAAGTGACTTGTCCAGGGTCACAAAGCCAGTAAGTGTCTGAGGCCAGATTTGAACTCACAAAGATGAATCGTCATGACTTCAGGCCTGGTACTCTATCCACTGCACCAGATAGTGTCCCTGAATTGATGATTAAAATTGTGTTAAGATTACCTCAAAGGTTATCTAATCTAATCGCCATCTGAATCATGAAGATCCTCCACAATATTACCCCCCCCCAAGTGGATATTATAGAGGGGAATCTCTCTGCTTAAATGTTTCCAGTGACTGGAAAAACTCACTAACTCCTAGGCTCTCATTTAAGTGGGTATATACATTCCCACTTTATATTCATAAAAGGAAGGAAGCAAATCTGTGATTTTCTATTATACCATCAGGGATGGCAGAACAACCATTTTTGAACCCTAACACCTCAGTGCCTGATGTGTTACACAATGAATTTGAAATTGTAGGTTGAGAATTATGGCTGGACCAGTTCATGTAAATACTGAAGAAAAAAATCTATCCCAAGGGCTATTCAGTCTCAAAAGCATTAAGGAAGTACTTTAACAAGATACCTAAAGGAAGGGACAATATTAAAAGAATGGGGGAAATGCATACAATGCATTTCATTCAAAATAGGTAATTGAGAGAACATAATTAAAAACTAATTAAATATGACTTACTTTCTTATCATTATAATAGTATTAATATATGAAAGGTATCTTTAATGAAAATAAGAATTTCATATGTGTGTGTGTATATATATATATATGTATATATATATATCAGTACTTTTTGTGTTAGCAAATAATTAAAAATAAAGTGTGTGACTATTGTTATCTTGGGGAAAGTTAAATTGTGGCATGTGAGAATATTATTGCGCCATAAAAAAATAACAAATATGAAGAAATAAGAGAAACTGGAGAAAATTTGTAGGCACTGATACAGATCAAAGTGAGCAGAACCAGAACAATTAACCAGTGACAAGAACACTGAAAGACATCAAAACTCTGGTCATTCTCAACTTTAAAAGGTTGTCTGTGAAACATATCCCCCTCCCCTTTTCTCTTCAGAGGCAGGGGACTAGAAGTACAGAATGAGGTACACACAGACTGCCAATGGATGTTTGTTTGGTTTTTCTTTTGGGGGGGGGTTGCCTAAATATTCTTTTTTTTTTTTAAATCATAGGTAGGGTTATACTGAGGGACAGGTACATTAGGATGTGACAATGATATTAAAAAAGAACCTATAAAATATTTTTAAAATGTGAGAAAGGGTGATAAAAATGGAAATAGTGGGGAAATAGTGATTAAAAAGGATGGATAGTGGAAAGGTGGGCCCAGAAATATATAACTGGTGAAGCTGTGAATTAACCCAATCATTCTAGGAAACAATTTAAAACTATGCTAAGAAAATGATTAAAAATATCCACACCCTCAAGCCAGGCAGGCTGAGAAGAAGCCCAATCACCCCCTGGGCCACGCTGTAGCACGAACGGTGTGTCCGGGAAGCAGCACTACACTTTAAGGAGTAAAAAGCCAAGAAACAGTAAGCCAGGATGAGTAGGCAGAGAAAGCAGAAGACCATTGAAAACTTCTTTGGGGGAAAGGTAGACCACAATACATCCTCAGAAGAAGAAGATAATAATAGGGTCAAAGCTCCAACATCCAAAGCTTCCAAGAAAAATATGAACTGGTCTCAGGCCATGGAAGCTCTCAAAAGGGACTTTGAAGAGAAAGTAGGAGAGATAGAATGAAGATGTAGAGAAAGAGAGGAAGGAATGGAAAGAGAAATGAGAGCAATGCAGGAGAGTCATGAGAAAAAAGTCAACAGTTTGAAAAGCCAAATGGAAAAGGAGATTAAAAAACTCTGCTGAAAATAATTGCCTAAGAATTAGGATTGAACAAATGGAAGCTAGTGAGCTTATGAGAAACCAAGACACAGTAAAGCAAATCCAATTGAATGAAAAAATAGAAGGCAATGTGAAATATCTCCTTGGAAAAACAGCTGACCTAGAAAATAAATCTAGGAGAGATAATTTGAAAATCATTGGTCTACCTGAAAACCATGACCAAAACAAGAGTTTAGACACCATCCTCCAAGAGATTGTGAGGGAAAATTGCCCTGATATTCTTGAAGCAGAAGCTAAAATAGAAATTGAAAAAATCCACCGATCACCTCCTGAAAGAGATCCCAAAAGGAAAACCTCCAGGAATATTATAGCCAAATTCCAGAACTCCCAGGTCAAGGAGAAAATATTGCAAGCAGCTAGAAAAAAGGAATTTAAATACTGTAGAGCTCCAATAAGGATAAAGCAAGATCTAGCAGCTTCTACATTAAAGGACCGGAGGGCATGGAATATGATATTCCAGAGGGCAAAGGAACTGGGACTACAGCCAAAAATCACGTACCCAGCAAAACTAAGCATCCTCTTTCAGAGGCAAACATGGAACTTCAAGGAGAAAGAAGACTTTCAGGCATTTGTTATGAAAAGACCTGAACTGAATAGAAAATTTGACTTTCAAATACAACACCCAGGAGAAGCATAAAAAGATAAACAGGAAAAAGACTTCATGAGGGATATTAAAAGATCAAACTGTTAACATTCCTATATGGGAAGATAATACAGAGGTCACAGGTCTGAACTGAATACGAAGGGAAGTTATGTTTTGTTCTTTGTGGGGTGTCTTATGTATGGGGCCGGATTTGGGCTTGGGGCCTCCTGGGTCCAGGGCTGGTGCATTGTCCACTGTGCCACCTAACTAACCCATAATGACATCCTTAAAATAGGGTTGAGGGGTAGGAGAAATAGACTGGGGGAGGGGGAAGGGGAGAGATGGTCTGGGGAGAGGTTATTCATATGAAGGAAACAAGAAAAAAGCTTATGGAGGGGAGGGGAAGAGGGGGAAGGAATTGGGGAGTGATTGAACCTTAATATCATCAGAATTGACTCAAAGAAGGACTAACATACATACTCAAGTGGGTATTGTAATATATTTTGCCCTGATGGAGGGGAGGGAGATAAGGGGGGGGGGGAGGGGAAGGAGGGAATGTTTTCCATGACTACTCATGTATAATTTATTTTGAAATGCTTGAGTTCTAGTGGGTGGGGGTGGGAATAGAGGAGTTAATACTACAGATGACAAATTTTCAAAAATATGGGGGAGGGGAGGAGACATGGCATTGAAACCAACAAGATGAAATTTTACAGAGATAAGAAAATAGTTCTGCTTTTAGGTTGTATACAGTTTAGTCTCCAACTGTGTGACATGACTAGGAAAAGGGCTAACATAATGTTAAGCTGCATTAATACATGTGTACTGTCCAGAGCAGCTAGGTAGTGTAGTGGATAGAGTGCCGGGTTTAAAGTCAGGAAGACTCATCTTCATGAGTTTAAATCTGACCTCACGCATTTACTAGCTGTGAGATCCTGGGCAAGTTGCCTAACCTTGTTTGCCTCAATTTCCTCATCTGTAAAATGCTCTGGAAAAGGAAATGGCAAAACCCTCCATATTCCGCACTGGTTAGTCAGAGTCCATCTAAGGCATTATGTTCAATTCTGGGGGTGATACATTTTGATAGAATGACTAGAATGAAACCAAAACAATATGAGGAAATTATGATTATGATATTTAGCCTGGAGATAAAGATAATAACCATCTAAGTTTCTGAAAAATTTGCATATAGATGAAAGGCGATCCCCATGCTCTGCATAGCTCCTCAAGGAAGAACATTTCGACTCTACAATAATTTTTAACAATTAGCCCTGCCCAACAGTATAATAAGATGTTTCAGGCAGTAGGAAGCTCCTCCCAATACCACTGAAGTGATAATAATGCTGTGATAATAATTCACCCTTACATAAGGCTTTATAGTTTAGAAAATGCTTTCTTCACAACAATCCTATGAGTTCAATAGTCTAAGTATTACTCAAGTAAACAAACTAGGTAATTGCCAGACATTGCATTTGTACACTGTATGGAAAGTATCATCATGTGCTTTATATGCCTTCTAAGATACCTTTCAACTCTAAATTCAGCAACTGTTCAAAATGTCCAAGGTTCAAAAGAATTGAAGAAAATTCTAAGAAAACTCATGTTGAACATTCTAAAATGCACTTTTCTCTCTCACTATATACTACTTCTCTTCACAGAAGTATGAGGATAAAATGAGATCATTTTGGGGCAGCTAGGTGGAACAGTGGATAAAGCACTGTCCCTGGATTCAGGAGGACCTGAGTTCAAATCCGGCCTCAGACACTTGACACTTACTAGCTGTGTGACCCTGGGCAAGTCACTTAACCCTCATTGCCCCACAAAAAAATTTTTTTAAAAATGAGATCATCTTTTTCATAGTGCTCTCAAAGTAAAGGACTCTTAATTTAAAGGTGGTAGAAATAAACATATATATACACACACATTTACATATGTGTGAATTTATGCACATACTTGGTTTTGATGAGAATATGGCTTGTTGAGACACTGCTACCTACTGTAGGTCAAGTGGTATAGAAAATGAAACCAGAGAAAGATGGGATTTTTTTTTTGTCCAGAACTATAATTTCATCACTGTAAGGCAATTAATTCCCAGTGAGGAAACTCTTCTACTATTGTAGACCAGCAACTTCTTTGATTATAGAGTTGCCTTTATGTACTAGAAGGTTAATGATTTGACCAGGGTCAGGCTTCTAGTCACATAAAGTCAGAGGTGAGACTTCTTATCTCTGAGGCTTCAGCTCTGTTACTACTACACCAAGATGCTACGCAGAGATGGATCGGTATTGCTCACTAGGGAGATTCTTTTTTTCAGGTTGAATAGAAATGGGTGGAATTGGTGGCCTTAATATAAAAATATGTAGCTGTAACTCACTTTAAGTAAACCCAACAGGGAAAAAAAACCAGATTTACATAAAAGATAAATTATAGAGAAAGTCTTTACTTTAGAGAAATAATCAAAATAAGATATAATTGTATACATCAATTAGTTTATAAATATAATATCTTGTTTATCAAGGCTTATGGGCAAATCAAGCATTTCCTTTTAAGCATCAAATTTTTTCTAAAGTAATTTTAATGTAAATATTTTAAAAATTATAAATGCATAGATATCATTGCCTTGCTAAACAGAACACACTAAGAATAACTGAACATCCTCTTTATAGATCACAGATGGAGATTTGGAATGGTTTTTTTGTTTGTTTGTTTTGGGTAAGGCAATTGGGGTTAAGTGATTTGCCCAGGGTCACACAGCTAGTAAGTGTTAAGTGTCTGAGGCCAAATTTGAATTCAAGTCCTCCTGAATCCAGGACCAGTGCGCTATCCACTGCACCACCTAGCTGCCCCAATTTGGAAGGGTTCTAATCCCATTTTCAGATGGTCTAGAATCACACAGCTAGTGTCAGAGGTGGGATTTGAACCCATGTCTTCTTGACTTCACGTCCAGCATTCTCTCCACTACAAGGCACCATGATGCCTTGTAGTGTAAAGTAGACTTAACAAGAGGACAACATTCTAGCTATCTGTGGGACAAAAATGACAAAAATAATTTAATCCCTCTGAGCCTCATTTTTTCCATATGTAAAATAGGATGTATATTAAATGACTTCTAAGGTCTCTTCAAGTTCCAAAAGTCTATGATTCTATGAATACCATGAACAGAAATTATAGTTTGGAGTGTACAGTACTGCTCTTAGTGGCTACTAAGGCTTATAGGTCTATTTCCTTCTATAGAATTGCCTTGTACCATTATGCTTTTTGAATTCTTGTGTTTGTGATGTATTTTTCTTTCTCCTTCCTCATTTGTACTTTTTGCTATCATTTAGTAGTTCCCAGTTCTCTTCCATATGATTGCTTCTAATATGATATCATGTATATGTTGAGGGAGGAGGAGAGGAATACTTTTATTCATATCCCTTCTTTTTGGTCAGAATAGTTCACCATGTGTGACAGATAATATGACCAACTTTGTAAATAGAAAGACATGGATTCAAGTCTGGCCTCTAAACAATATGGACTGAGTCACTTTGGGCAAGTCATTCAACCTTTCAGTGCCCTAGGCAACTCTAAAATGATAAGCTGTAGAACTATTCATTACCTGTTTTCCTCTTTGGGAGTTCCCTACATGAATGAAATCAATCAGTGGTGTACATACCAGTATAATAATATATAAAATATAACATAACATCATTATGTGTATACACACACGCACACACATATATAAAATACATACACACAAACACAAAATAATCCCTGGATCATCCCTGTGGAACCTCTCTAGGCTCCTGCCTGTTTTTTGTTTGTTTGTTTTGTTTTGTTTTTAGTTATAGATTGTAGATTAAACAGATTTTAATGAAAAGATAATCACATGAAAGAAAATTAAAAATATCAGTCATCATAGTATTTGTGTTATAATTTTTGCTATTCACCTACCATCGAAATTTATTATATCATTCCACTTTGTAGTAATTTGACAAATTCAATTCAGCAAACATTTATTAAAAGCCTACAATCTGCTAGGGAAACAAGTCAATTGCCTGTAGTAACTAAGGAACAGAGAGTCAAGGCAGAGAAACTACTCAAGTTCCCAAGTGATCTTCCTAGATCCTTAGGTCTGGCCATGTCATTCTCCCTATTCAATAACTCTGGCAGCTTCCTCTTACTTCCAGGATCAACTACAAAATCCTTGGTTTGTCTTTTAAAGCCCTTCAAAACCTGGCCCCTTCCTATCTTGCCAATCTTCCTACAGCTTCTTCTACACATATCGTACAAGCCAGTGGGACTCTAGCCTCCTTGTGCCTCACGTTAGACATCCCATCATCATACTCCTAGCATTTTCCCTAGTTCTTTCCCACACCTGGAACTGCCTCTCCCCACCTGTGCTTCTTGATTTCCCAGGTTCCTTTCAAGTCTGAGCTAAAGTTCCACCTGCTGCAAGAAACCTTTCTTTGTCCCCTTTAACTTTAGTGCCTTCCCTCTGAAATTATCTCCAATTTTTTCTATATTTATCTGTTTGCATGAAGTTGTTTGCATGTTCTCTCCCCCATTAGAATGTGAGCTCCTTGAGAATAGGGACCTTTTTTTTTTAACCTTTCTTTACATTCCTACTTCCTAGCACATGGTCTATAATTAATAAATTTGTTTTTAATTTACTTGATTAATACCCTGCTCTGCTGTTGGAAATAAAAGTTTTGAAAAATGAAAGGGAGGGATAAGTAGCTAATTTTGGAGAATGAGGCCCAGAAGGAGGGGCCATTATGGGATATTTTGAGTAGGAGGGGAGCCTGAGGACACAAGGGGAGAAGGAGGGAATAAGGAAGTAGAAAGTGATAGTAAAGTGAAATTTCATTTGTCAGCACAAATTGCAAGAGGGGGAAAAAAACACTCCTAGGGCCATTTCCATGCCATCATCTGGTATAGAGTACATAGTAAGTGCTTACTAAGTGATGTTGATTGGCTGCTTTTGCAGTGGTAGGGGTAAAGAGGTGAAGATTGAAAAGGCTGTTTAATTCCTAAATAGCCTAACATCATATCCATCCAATCAATCAATAAGCATTTATTAAGCACAGGGATACAAAAAGAGGCAAAACCCAGGCCCTGCCTTCAGAGAGTCTATAATCTAATGGGCAAGACAACAAAGGAAAATATATGAAGCAAGCTATACACAGGATAAATAGGAAATTATTTTTTTAGAGCACTGGAATTAAGATGGGTTGGGGAGGGCTTCCAGAAGAAGGTAGGTTTCTAGCTGGGACTTAGAGGAAGGCAGGGACGTCAGCAGTCAGAGCAGAGGAGGGTATTCATAGCATTTCAGGTATGGGAAACAGCCAGAAGAGCAGTCTCATTGGATCAAAAACTATGTGTTCGGAAATAAAAGTGTAAGAAGACCAGAAAGACTGAAAGGAGATCTGATTTCTCTCTACCCACTAGATTCCATAGAACTGTTTGACAGCCCTTCACATGACTTAATCTCACCAAGGAAAAGTTGAAACATTATTATGTGCCTTGTTCTTTTAATTGTCCCAAAGATCACATTGGCTCTTTGGGTAGTCATAACACACTACTATTAATACCATTCCAGCCTATTATGACTTTTGCATCCCAATTCTGTCAGCCATGGTAACAGTTATCTCCTAGACTTGCCTGCTACCAGCAAATATATTAGAGACGCTATTCAAGTTATTGATAAAAACGTTAAATAAGACAGGACCCAAGGACAAATCTCTGAGGGTACACCCCAGGACTTTCTATTCTTATAGTAAGCTCAAACTGGAGGGTTGTTTTTTTTTAAGCAATATTCATGTGCTTTTAATTTCCCTCCAAAAAGGCAATACGTTGGGAATCTGTTAGTGGAGAAATTGCCAGCATATCAGCTGCAGTTAGGTTAATATGAATATTAATAGAGAGAAGGGGGAGGAGAAAAGAACATTGCTAAATAAGGCTGTTTTAATTCTTGGCACATTAGCCATAATAATGTTTTCATTTCTCAAGTGCCAGTTGAAAACAAATATTTTGTATGTACCTTGGACAGAAGAATATACTGCTTTCAGAGAAATTGGTATTTAGTGGTATGAAAATTGGTGTCCTTTTAAAATTGGGACTTTTTATTTCTAAGATCAAGGAACCCTTTTTATAGCTCCGAGGAAAGTAATTCCCTTTCCTAAATATTAAATTCAAAATAATTTATTCCTAGGGAGGCAGTGGAAGTGTAGGTGAAAGACCAAAAGAATAACATCAAGGAAGCATGAGTTTTAGTTCTGATCAGTTGAGACAGTAGAGGGAGATGAAAAAAATAATTGTGAATTTTTAATCAAAGGAACTGAATTCAAATTCTTGTTCTGCTAGTAACATTTGTGTGGTCTGATGTCAATTACTTAATCTCCCTGAGGCTCTGTTTCCTAATGTGAAAAATAGAGAAATGGAACTAGATGATCTATGAAGTCCCTTTACCTCTAAATTCTAATACATTTGGGTCAAGTAAGACTGTAAAGAGCAAGTAGAGAGAACTAGCTGCCTCTAGATTATGAAAATTTAGAAAATTCCATACAGGATAAGGAGCAAGTTCTTGCTTTGACTCTCCCTTCTCTTTTCCCCACAACTAACCCTAGAAATAGTCTCCAGATTTCAGCTCATGCAGATTCTCTGATTCTTTTCCAAGCTCAGTTTATTCTGTTCTCACTGAGGACCTTGGCTCAAGAAAATAATTTCTAGTTCCAGCCAAGCCGTGAGTGGGTCACACCTCATCTGGATGTTTATGTCTTTGAGAACTTGGAGGAGTAGAGTTGTTTGACAACCCAATTGACTGGTTACCCAAGCTATTGACTAAATTCTCTTTCCCTCAACCTAATCATAATTCTCTTGATTCATGTTCATCTGCTCACAAGCTTCAACAAACTAGAGGAAACGTGGCATTGTAAGACCCCTAGGATCATTACAGGATCCCAAGAAAGCAAGAAGCATCTTCAGAGATCATCTGGTCTAATCCCTCAATTAAGAGATGAGGAGGTCTACATAAAAAGAAAATGAATTTCCCAAACCTGTTTTTAAAATACTTTTAAGTTTGACATTTGAGTATCTTGGCAATTACCTCTTACATAAAATTATCACCAAACCAACAGAATCTGAGAGCTAGAAGGGACCACAGCAGTCATCTAGTCCAACCCATACACAAAGAATCTCCCCCATGACATATTCAACAAGCTGTTGTACAATCTCCTCTGGAAGACCTCCAAGGAGGGGAAAACAAACACCTCTTGAGACAACAATTCCCCTTTTGGACAGTTCCAATTTTAGGATGGTTTCCTTGGCCTCCAGTCTCCAGTGGTCCCTTTGTTCCTTCCCACCCATTGCTCCTGGTTCTACCTACCCTCTGAGGTCAGAGAACAAGCCTGCTTCCTTGTCTCTCCTCCCCCACCTCACCACACTCCCCTCCCCCCTTCCCCCCCCATAGGCCTTAAAATACTTGAACACAGCTTGCACATTCCCCCTGAATCTTTTCACCATGCACAATTCCTTTAATTAATCTTCCTATATCTTGGCCTTGAGGTCCTTCCTTCACAAGCCTAGTTGCCCTCCTTGGGATACACTCTGGCTTATCTATGTTCTTCTTAAACTCTGATGTCCAGGACTGAACAAAAAGTTCCAGATGAAGTCTGATGTGGGCAGAGTATTATCTCCTTATTCTTTGAAGCTATGCTCCCCTGAATGAAGACCAAGATCCCATGCCCCCTTTTAATCACCACATCAGTATGCTGACTTATATTGAGCTTGTAGTCCACTATAGTCCAGTTTATGAGCTGTGGGTCACAACCCCATATGGGGTCGCATAACTGAATGTGGGGGTCAAGAAATATTTGATAACAGTAAAAGGTTATGTATACCTCTTTTATAGACCCATATACCCAGGGTTGCATATTTACTAAGTAGAGATATATAACAGCCAAGGGTAACATAGCTTTCAATATAAGGTCCTTTGCAAAATATTATGGAAGAAGATGAAAAGTAGGGAAATCTTAAGTAGTTTCACCTCACAATACAGTAAAAATGTAGATGAGGAAACATGCCTGCAGACAATTTGTGCTGAAATTCAACTAAGTCAGAGCCACTGAGAGTATTTATAGATGAAACAGGACAAAAAATAGATTGAAAAATTAAACAGAATTGCTATTGTTTCTATAGTTCTCCACTCTCTTCAACAATAAGGGAACCACAATATTGAGACTTTATTATTCCAGAATCCAAAGCACATGAGAAAGTTGTAATAACACTTAAGAAAATGAAATCAGAAAAGGCACCTGTATCTGAGCAAATTTATAAGAAGGAATAAATTCTGTTAATAAAAATTTTAAAGGATTGAAGGATTGATTTTTCAAGATATTGCAAATAAAGAATCATTCCAGAAGAATGGAAAAGGCAGTGCTTTAACCAATTTTTAAAAAGGCTTTCAGGAACACAATTTTGATGAATACATGAGAAGGGAAGAGGCAGGTTTTCCCTGAAAACTGACTAAGAAATAAAGGGAATGACATTCTACTCTGTGGCTTTAAAAAATAAACATTTGATTATTAAATGGGACAGAATTCCATTTAAAAAAACTCTCCTTAAAAAAAATAAATGAAAAGAAAAAGCTCCCTTTAATCTGCCATACACACTACTATATAAGATTATATGACGGATATTACTAGAGAAAACTTTGTTGAACAACCTTCTGGGTATTAAAATCAAAGTCCATAAAACAGGGAGATGTATTCACCTAATGTTCAGCACTGTCATGGAAGTTGTCCTCAGAAGAGTCCCAAAATAGAAGAATTCACAACTAATGGCGAAGTTCTCTATTGATAGATAATAATATATGAATAACTCCAAGCTCTAAAATAGTACATAGCCTATTTAGTGAACTCAATTTTGTTTTGCATTTTTGAAAGAGGTAAATTTTTTTTAAAAATAAACAGTTTTGGGTTCCAATTTTTATCCCTCTTTCCCTCCCTCCCCTTCCCTCTCCCTGAGGGGGCAAACAATCATATATGGGTTATATATGTTTGATTATGTAAAACATTACCATATTTTTCATTTTGTACAAGAAAACTTGATTAAAAGAAAAAAAATGAAAGAAAGTAAAAATAGCATGCTCCAGTCTCTACCATCAATATCAGTTCTGAAAGAGAACCAGTCCATGTCTCTTTATACTACACCTTACACAGGGACCCTCCAAAGCTGGAGCACTTGATATTTATATACAACACAGTGGCTACTCTGTCATTCTTAACTGGACGATAACATAGTCATTCTCCTAGATTATCGACTTTTGTGTCTTATTTGAGTAGGATTGCTAATAACAGGTTGGCCTTCCTTTCACATTCAATTACTTCTGCCCAAGCCTTCTTGCTGTCACTTTGTTGTCCCAAATCTCCTGCTCCCCATGCAAAAAAGACAAGATGAAAGAAAACGAAACAAAACAAAACAAAACAACAAAAACCATGAATTCATTCCAAGGCAAAAGATTAAGGAAGAACTCCTATTTTATGTTAGCCATGTCATGGATTTCCTTTCTCCCTATCACTTCAACACAGGGAATTAGTGTTGACCATAATTTCAAATTATGTTTCAAATATGAAATTTCATCTGCTCATATACAATCTCAGTTATCTACTTTGAAATGATCCACATTGTAGGCTAATACCCACTCCAGCGACTGTGTTCTCATTTCATGGAAACCAGATGTTTCCAAGACCATTCTCCCTTGATACTTCCCAAATACACTTTCCAATTTCTTTTTCTTCTGCTATCTCCTGTGTCCTCCCATTAACTGAAAGAGTTGACAGTCAACCAAGTAAGTGCATTGAGTCATTTCATATGTACTATTCAGGTCCTAGAAGATTCTACTTCCTATATAGACATAACTTGGGGAAGATAAACATTTCTAGCGGGCTTCAGCAACAGAATACATACAGCTCTTTATACTCTATAGAATTCCATGATTTCATGTTCTATCTACCATAGGTATTAGAGAATTCCATATGCAGACTGTAATAACAGGACTAAGGCATTACATCATAACATCAAAATAACTAGTGTTTTCTCTGCCAATCAAATTCTTCACAGAAAAGACTCAAATCTCCTGACTCCTAGTCTTTCCTAGGCTCTTCCTACTATACTATTCTGACACAAGGGAAATAAGACAGTATCTCTATCCTTAAAAAGCTTCTTATCTGGAGAAAAATGTGGTTCTAGGAAGGATGAGAAACACCAGAGAATATGTAGTTGCTCCTAATATAGCAATCGCTTTAGAAGGCATATTTAAAAGTATGTTGTAAATTTAGTTATATTTGACCTGTTTTCACACTTAAATTCTGACACTTTTAAGCCTGAGGTAATTTGTAATTAATTACATTTTGTAAATCCCGTATGGAAGGTGGGCTTAAAATTATACCAGCTCTTTCTAGAAAAATCCATTAATGGTGCTTTAAAACTATATAACCAAGATATTGGAGGGTAGAGTTGAGGTGAAGAGATGATTAAAATAATTCCTACTATGAGCAGATTTTTATTTTGTGGTTGCTACATAGATAATATTATACTGGGACCATTAGAGAGAGATAACAGAAATAAGATCTAGTCTCTGGTCTTAAGAAGCTTACATTTTTATCCAATAGCAATAAAAAAGATAGGGAATTCAAAATACATGCAAGGAAAATATTCCAAAAAGGCAAACTAATATATTGAAAAGAAATAACATAGGTCATTTAGTACTGAGGGAATTTAAGAAAATTAATAATAGAGTTTATAGAGAAAGTAAATTTGGAACAAAATTGGCTAGGAGAAATTATACTACTCACCTAGAAAGGTATGAACATGAGCAATTTAAAAACAAAAAATATGGAGCTACCTTAAAAATATATACTTGAATAAAGCAATTAGGACTAAAAAGCAAAGAAGAGTTCATTTTGTGCCTCAAATCTTATTGTAAATGTCCCTAGATTGCAAAAAAGTCACTATGCCTCCTCTTCTACATCCCTAAAATCATATCTTACTCCAACCATCACCAGGTCTCCAGGGAAATCTAACAGAGCAGTTATGACACATAAACCAATACATGATATTCTATATGATGACTAGAGTTTCAAACAGAATGTATTAAGAAATGGTAGGGGAGGGAAGAAGGGATAGAATTTAGAACTCAAAACTTTAAAGAAAAATGTTTATTATTTTTTTTAAATCAAAAGGATGGAGTGAGTAATTGAAAGTCATAGGAAAGAAATAATTTCTGATTAGAAAAAAATAATTTCTACTCTTTTGCTCATGTATCTTATTTTTGGCTCAATTTCCTTATGGCATTATCTTGAGATAAATTAACTGACAGATATTACTTTAGGAAGAAAACATTATTTTATGTAATGTAGGACATGTGAGGCCTGTGTCTTGGTAATCCTCCTAGTATTTGGCCTCAAGTCATGGAATACAATAATCTTTGAAAAATTTGAGAGTTACCCAAAGGTCAATGGAGAGGCACAGGATCTATGTGAGGATAGGGAAGTAAAGAATTGCACAGAAGCAAAGTAAATGATTTCTCAGAGAGGTATGACAGGAATATAAGCTAAGTCAGTCACATAGCCAGTAGACTGAGAAATAACCAGTGGACAGGCTCTGTTCTCCACTGGTAGCCACAAAATGTCAAGAATCTAATAGAAGGAAGACCCTCAGCATATGAGGTGGATTTCTTGCAGAGAATTTATATGAGGACAAAATCTAAAGTCACACAGTAAAAGTTATTAATAGGTTTAAATTGGTATGGGTGAGAGTAATACCCACATTGAAGAAATCTTGGATCTTTTGAAATATCAATAAGTATATAATCCTAGATCTCAAAGGAATCTTTAGAAACCTTCTATAGTTCAAACCCCTCAAGGAAACCAGGACAAAGGGAGGTCAAGAGACTAACCTAAAGTCTAGGATCACAGGATTAGAACTAGGAAAAAAGACTTAGAGATTACCTAGTATAAACTCTTGGTTTTACAGGTGAGGAAACTGAGGATGAAAGAGATTAAATGGCTTGTTCAGATAACAGAGAAGTAGTAAAGTCAAGAACTGAACCAAGCTCTTCTGACTCCAAATCCATTATTTTTATCATTGTACCATTTTGCCTTAAGATATCAAAACAAAGGAGGGGCAGCTAGGTGGCTCAGTGGATAAAGCACTGGCCCTGGATTCTGGAGGACCTGAGTTCAAATCCGGCCTCAGACACTTGACACTTACTAGCTATGTGACCCTGGGCAAGTCACTTAACCCTCATTGCCCCGCAAAAAAAAAAAAAAAAAGATATCAAAACAAGAACACAAGATACTCTGCTCTTGGCCCTTTTTCTTTCTACTATATTACTAATACCTCCCAAGAAGAAAATGTTTGCAATTTAGTATTTTAAAAGGAAATTACTTCCCAAGAACTTCAGAAAAAGGATTTCTGTTTTAGAATTTAAAAATCCTAGCCTGCAAATTAACAGTTCTCATGCCACAAAATGTTAATACCTCCAAAAGCATAGAATATTCTGAGCAAGAAAGAACAAAAAACATACAATATATCTGTTTTCAACTGGTACTTGAGAAATGAAACCATTATAGGAGTTAGGAATTATGTGCCAAGCATTACAATTGTCTCATTTAGCAACGTTTAAACAAGTAATAAGCATATATTAAGTGCCTACTATGTACCAAGCACTGTGCTAAGTTCTGGGGATACAAAAAGAAGCAAAAGATAGTCACTACCCTCAAGGAGCTTACAATCTAGTCGAAGAAACAACATGAAAACAAATATGTACAAAGCAAGTTATATTCAGGATAAATTTTAAGAAATAATTAACAGGGGCAGCTAGGTGGCGCAGTGGATAGAGCACCGGCCCTGGAGTCAGGAGTACCTGAGTTCAAATCCGGCCTCAGACACATAACACTTACTAGCTGTGTGACCCTGGGCAAGTCACTTAACCCCAATTGCCTCACTAAAAGAAATGAAATTAATTAAAAAAAAAAAGAAATAATTAACAGAGGGAAAGCATTAGAATTAAGAAGAGATGGGAAAGGCTTCCAGTAAAATAAAAATGAAATTTTAGTTGGGACTTAAAGGAAGCTAGGGAGGTCAGCAGATGGAGCAGAGGAGGGAGACCACAGCAGGCAGGGAGGCCAACCTGAGAAAATGCCTGGAGCCAAGAGATAGCAATGGAGTGTCTTGTTTGTAGAATAACATAAGACCAGTGTCACTGGATCATTAAATATCTGGTTGGGATGTAAGGTGAAAGAAAACTGGAAAGGTTGGAGGGAGCTAGGTTATGAAAAGTTTTAAATGCCAAATAAAGCATTTTTTTATTTGGTGCTGGAGGTGACAGAGAGCAACTAGAGTTTATTGAGGGGTGTGGGTGACATGATCTAACCTGTACTTTAGGAAAATCACTTTGGTGGCCAACTGCAAGGGGGAAGAGATTTGAATCAGGTAGACTCACCAGCAGACTATTACCATCGTCTAGGTGTAAGGTGATAGAAGCTTGGTGACAGTTTCAGAAGAAAGAAAGGGGCATAATCAGGAGATGTTGCAAAAGTAAAATCTATAGGTCTTGACACAGATTAGATATGGGGATTAGAGATAGTGAGGGGTAGAAAACGACTCGTAGGTTGCAAGTCTGAGTAACTAGGAGAATAGTTTTGTCCTCTACAGTAATAGGGAAGGTGAGAAGCAAGGAGGGTTCAGAGGAAAGTTTAGTTTTGGGATTTCTGGCGCAGAGCCAAGATGGTGGAGGAAAGGCAGTAAGCCCTTGGAACTCATGACAAGATCTCTCAAAAAACCCCAAACTTCCAAATAATGCCATAGGTCAATTCCTGGATAGCAGAACCCACAAAAGAATGGGCTGAGATAATTTTCCAGAGAAAGACAGCTTAGAAGGTTTGGAGGAGGGGGCTGCTGTGCCAGGGAGGGAGTGGGGCCTAGCCCTGAGGTCACATTGACACAGATCCAGTTCCAGGTAGGCTGAGCCAGAGAAAGAGATCCCCGGAGCCTCAGAATCAGCTACAATGCCAGTGTACTCCGGAACTAAGCTCACAGTCTAGTGAGAGGGCTGAGCAGTTGGCCGGGGGGGGGGGGGGGCGGGAAGGCAGGCAGATTACAGGGGTCTCTGTTGGTGCTGAGGAAGAACTTGGGTGTTTCACCCCTTCTGGGAACCAGGTAGGCTTGAGTAGCTGTGGCCCAGGCTTGTTGGAGCTAACAACCACAGTACACAAAGCTTTGGTGTCTGGTTAGTTAGCAAGTCGGTCTGGGGTTACCTACAGACCAGAGAACAGGCCAGGGGAATGAAGAACCTGCTCCTTCTTAAATCATACCACCTTAGACCCCCCTGAAACTTGGGACAGTACATCCTGGAAGTAGTGCCACACTTTAAGAAGGAGTCAAAAGTCAAGTAAAAGATGGGCAAATGAGCAGACATAGAAATATGCAGACCATAGAAAGTTTCTTTAGTGACAAGGAATATTGAGGTGCACTCTCAGAAGAGGATAGCTACATCAGCACTCCTACATCCAAAGCTTCCAAGAAAAATATGAATTGGTCTAGGCCATAGAAGAGCTCAAAAAGGACTTAAGATAAAGTAAGAGAGGTAGAAGAAAAAATGGAAAGAAAAATGAAAGTGATGAAGGAGGGTCATGAAAAAAAGTCAACAGCTTGAAAAGCCAAATTGGTCAAATGGAAAAGGAGGTACAAAACCTCTCTGAAGAAAATCATTGCTTAAAAATTAGGACTGAGTAAATAGAAGTAAATGATTTTATGAGAAACCAAGACACAATAAAGCAAATCCAAATGAATAAAAAAAAAAATAAGAGGGCAATGTGAAATATCTCCTTGGAAAAATAGCTGACCTGGAAAATAGATCCAGGAGAGATCATTTGAAAATTATTGGACTACCTGAAAACCATGAGCAAGGAAAGAGTTTAGACATCATCTTCCAGAAAATTGTCAGGGAAAATTGGCCTGATATTCTAAAAACAGAAGATAAAATAGAAATGGAAAAAATTCACCGATCACCTCCTGAAAGAGATCCCCAAATCAAAACTCCCAGGAATATTACTGCAAAATTTCAGAGCTCCCAGGTCAAGGAGAAAATATTGCAAGCAGCCAGAAATAATTCAAGTACTGTGGAGCCACAGTCAGGATAGAACAAGATCTAGCTGCTTCTACATTAAAGGATCAGAGGGCATGGAATATGATATTTCAGAGGGCAAAGGAATTGGATTACAACCAAAAATCATCTACACAGCAAAATTGAGTATAATCTTTTAGGGGGGAAAATGGGACTTCCATGAAAAGGTGGACTTTCAGGTATTCATGATGAAAAGACCTGAACTGAATAGAAAATTTGACTTTCAAATACAAGTCCCTAGAGAAGCATAAAAAGGTAAGCAGGAAGAAGAAATTAAGAGGGATGTTAAAAGGTTAAACTGCTGACATTCCTACATGGGAAGATACCTCTAACTCATAAGAAATTCCTCAGTATTAGGGTAGATGATAGAAATAAATTTAGACAGAGGGCACAGGTAGGGATTGATATCTATAAAGCATTTATTTTTTGTTTATGTTGTTGGACAGTCAGAGTTAGGTGACATGCCTGGGATTGAGCAGTAGATGAGTAGCTTGTGTTTGGGGCTGGATTTCAGCTCAGGTTCTCCTGGGTCCTTTGTCCACTGTGTCACCTAGCTGTCCTATGATGACATCTTTAGGGTAAAATTGAGGGGTAAAAGGATTGCACTGGGGGAGAGGGAAGGGCAAAGGTAGCATGGGGTGAAATCCCACATGAAAGAAACAGGAAGGGGCTTATGGAGTGGGGGGGTGAGACTGGGGAGAAATAGGGCAGTAAATGAGCCTTACACTCATCAGAACTGGCTCAAAAACCTTAATCTCATCAGAGTTGGCTCAAGAAGGGATTAACACACACACTCAATTGGGTAGAGTAATCTATCTAACCCTGCAGGAAAGTAGGAGGGGAAGGAGATAAGGAGGGAAGGGTGAAAGAAGGTAGGGCAGATTGGAGGAGGGGGCAGTCAGAAGCAAATCCCTTTTGAGAAGGGATAGGGTGAAAGAAGACAGATAACAGAGTAAACATCATGGGGAAGGGAATAGGATAGAAGGAAACAGTTAACAAAAGTAATTGTGAAAAAGAGGAAAAAAAATTGTACAAAAAAAAATTTTTTATAGCAACTCTTTGTGGTGGCTAAGAATTGGAAATCAAAGGAATGCCCATCAATTGGGGAATGACTAAACAAGCTGTGGTATATGATTGTAATGGAATCACTTATAAACATCTCCAAGAAAAGCTTCAAGAAAAAAAAAATTGATTGATTGCAAGATCAAATAGAATTCCTAGCAGAGTTGAACCAAAGGAACTAAAAAAAAAATGATTTTACAAGTCAAATGAGAGGTATGGAAGAAAGATTTTTAAAAAAGAGATAGAATTAGCAGCTTAGTAAAAGAGGAAGAAATCTTACTAAAAAAAATCTTAAAAATCAAAATTGGTCAAATGGAAGCTAAAAATGGCAAGAGACATCAAGAAACAAACAGAAAAGTCAAGACTAAAGTAATAGAAGAAAAGTGTACTATTTCATAAGAAAAAACACCTGAAAAACACATCAAGGAGAGATGAAAAAGAGCCAAGATAGCAGAGTAAGGAAGGAAATTGCCTGAATTCTCCCAAATTTACCTCCAAACCATAAAATAATACCTCAAAAGGAATTCTGGAGTGACAGAATGAACAAAAGGACAGGGTGAAAGAATTTTCTAGCCCAAGACAACTTAGAAAGTCAACAGGAAAGGTCTCTCTCACTGGGGCAAAAAGGGAGTGCCATCCAGCACAAGCCACCAGTCAGGCCTTGAGCCCAAGACAGACCCCTGGCACAGCCTAGCAGTGTGGCCCCAAAGGTTCAGGTGCAGCCAAGCAGAAGCATGGCACAGGCCAGGAGCAAAGTCCTGTGCCCTCATGCAAGAAGCTTTGGACAGTGCCTTTTCCAATACAGGAGCAGAGCAAAAAGTTAAAAGTTATGAAATAGGCTAGGAAAATGAGGCAAAAAAAATTTCCCCCAATAAAAATAAAAAAAATTTTAAAAGAACCTGACCATAGATAGTTTCTATAGTGACAGGGAAGATCAAAACACAAACTCGAAAGAAGATAACAATTTCAAAATGCTTACAATGAGAAGCCTCAAAGAAAAAGGTGAATTGGTCCCAGACCCAAAAAGAATTCCTGGAAAAGCTCAAAAAGGATTTTTAAAAATCAAATAAGAGAGGTAGAAGAAAAATTGGATAAAAAAATGAGAGTGATGCAAGTGAAAAATGGGGAAAAAAAGTACAAAAATGCACTGGAGAAAACAACTCTGTAAAAAGCAGAATTGGCCAAATGGAAAAGAGGCTACAAAAGCTCAATGAAGAAAGTAACTACTTAAAAATTAGAACTGGGCAAGTGAAAGCTGATGATTTCATGAGACATTAAGAGACAATAAAGGAAAATTTTTTTTAAAAGAGAGAAAAAATAGAAGAAAATGTGAAATATCTCATTGGAAAAATAATTGACCTAGAAAATAGATTTAGGAGAGAGAATTTAAGAATCATTGGACTATCTGAAGGCCATGATGAAAAAATTAGCCTGGACATAATTTCAAGAAATTAGCAAGAAAAACTACCCTGATATCCTAGAACCAGAGGGTAAAATAAAAATGGAATCTACAAATAAACTCCTGAAAGAGATCCCCAAATGAAAACTCTCAGGAATATTATAGCCAAATTACAGAGCTTCCAGGTCAAAGATAAAATACTGCTAACAGCCAGAAAAAAAATAATTCAAATATCATGGGGGAACAGTCAGGATAATACAAGATTTAGCAATTTCTACATTAAAAGATCAGAAGGCTTGGGACATGATATTCCAGAAGGCAAAGGAGCTTAGATTACATTCTACATGAGAATATGATACCTGTAACTCTTAAGAAAAAACAAAATCTGTCCAGATATCTTAGAACCACAGGACAAAGTAGAAATTGAAAGAAGCTACTAGTCATCCTCTGAAAGAAACTCCAAAACAAAAACTCCCAGGAATATTATATTTAAAATCCAGAGCTTCTAAGTCAAGGAGAAAATACTTAAGGGAGCCAGAAAAAAACAAACAAACATTCAAATACTGTGGAGACACAGACAGGATCACATAAGATTTAGCAACTACTTAAAAAAAAAATGAAGATTTAGCAACTACTACATTTTTTTTTTTAGTGAGGCAATTGGGGCTAAGTGACTTGCCCAGGGTCACACAGCTAGTAAGTGTTAAGTGTCTGAGGCCGGATTTGAACTCAGGTACTCCTGACTCCAGGGCTGGTGCTCTATCCACTGTGCCATCTAGCTGCCTCTAGCAACTACTACATTAAAGGAGTAGAGGGCTTGGAATGTGATGTACTGAAAGGCAAAGGAGCTAGGATTTCAGCCGAGAATAATCTACCCAGCAATATTGGGCATAATCCTTGGCCGGAGGAGAGTAGGCATTTAATGAAATAGAAGATTTTCAAGCATTCCTGATGAAAAGATCAGAGCTGAATAGAAATTTTTACTTTCAAATCAAGACTCAAGAGAAGAATAAAAAGGTGAACATGAAAGAGAAATCATAAGGTACTTAATAAGGTTAGGCTGCTTATATTCCTATATAGGAAGACTATACATATAACTCCAACTTTATTTTAATCTTTCTGTCTCAAGTATAGTTCTTGTAAACAACGTATTATTTGATTCTAATTTCTAATCCATTCAGATATCTGCTTCTATTTTATGAGTGAGTTCATCATTCACATTCATAATTAGGATGCCAATTTTGAATTTCCCTCCATCCTATTCTCTTATACTTATCCTTTTCTTCTTTACCCTTTCTCCTCTTGAAGAATCCATTTTCATTATGGATCATTCCCTCCCTTAATCTACCCTCTTTTTTAACCCCTTCCTCTCCTACTTCCCTATTGGGTAAAATGAGTTTCTGTATCAAACTCTGTGTGTAAGTATTCTTTTTCCTTTGAACCAGTTCCGGTAAGAATGAAGTTCAAGTGTTGCCTGCCCCCTCACTATTACTCCCTTCATTATATAAACTCTTCCTTGCGGGCCTATTTATGTAAGATAATTCCCCCCATTTTTCCTTTCCCTTTGCCACATCCCAGTACAGCCTTCTTTCCCATCCTTTTGTTCCTCTTTTGAGATCATCCTAATATAATAGAATCACACCTAGGCCCTCAGTCTAATTAGACTTCCAACCGTGATGATAAAGTCCTGAGGAGTTACATAAATCGTCACCCCATGTAAGAATTATACCATTTAAACCTTGTTTAATCCCTTATCATTTCTCCTTCATGGTTATATTTTTTGCTTTTCTCGAGTCCTGTGTTTGAATTTCATATTTTCTACTTAGCATCATATATCTATTTTTTTTTCCTCTTAAAGGATTATATTCAATTTTGCTGGGTAGGTTATTCTTGGTTGTAGTCCTAGATCCTTTGCCTTTCAGAATATCATATTCCAAGCCATTCTTTCAATGATAGTTATGGCTGCTAAATCTTAAATGATCCTGGATGTGGTTCCTCAGTATTTGAATTATTTCTTTCTGACTGTCATGTTGAGAAAAGGAATTACAATTATTTTGTTTAGTTATATAGGGCAGAAGGAAAAGCAATGGTGGAAAGTTGCAAAGACCATGTCAGGAAAAACTTCCTAACAGTTGGAATTATGCAAAAATGAAATGGTTTATTTTGAGAGGTAACTTGATTACCTTTCCTTGAAGATCTTTAACACAAGTGGATGATCTCTTGTCAGGTATGTTTTAGTGGACAATCTTTCATGTTTGTGTTGGACTAGACAGTTGCTAATGTGACTTACAACTCTCAAACTGATTTTTGTGAGAACCAAATAAGAACCAAAAGAGTGAACTTAATGACACATCTATTACACCCTGCCTTTGTTTTCTCCTCATTAAAGGTTTAATCTTCTTAAGAATCCATGTTTCTTGAAAATCACTCAACATATCAGCTGTAGATAGGTCAATATGGAGAGCTACAGAAAGACAAATAATTAACAAAGGAAAAACAGCTTACGTTATTATATAATATAAATATACATATAATATAAAAACATTTACAATCTAGATTGGTTCACTGTATATTTTAAAAACTAAATTGGATTTTTGTATGTCTAATAATATGAAAGAAATTGCTAAGAATCAAGTCACTTTTAGGCTATCTTAAAACTGCAAGAACTGTTGGTACTATAAATGTGAAATCCATCTCCAGTAACCAAGTTGGTATATTACTAATGGGCAGCTAGGTGGCACAGTGTAAATAGCACTGGCCCTGAAGTTGGGGGGATCTGAGTTCAAATCTCACCTCAGACATTTACTAGTTGTGTGACCCTGGGCAAGTCACTTAACCCCAACTGCCTTAAACATCCAGGGCAATCTCCAGTCATCCTGGTATATGCCCTACCACTGGACCCAGGCAGTTCTGGAAGAGAGAGTGAGGTTGGTGACTTTGCACAGCCCTCACACTTAAATCCATTTCACTGAAAGTCATGACATCACCCCAATGTCATGGTTCTCATTGAGAACAAAGGACAAACAACAACATACTACTAATAGAACTGAATCATATCAATACTGACATACTATAAATGAAATCAGAGACTATGAGGAAATTGAAGCTAAATGGAAGGATGGTTCACAGGTTCTCCTTGGCAAAGCAAATGAAGGAGTTGCAGAGTTGGTTTTATTGTGCTCTCAAAAGTGAAAAGAAGCACCAATTTGATGAGACATTTGATCAGCTATCTCCCACTGTAATGCTTGTCATTTGCATAAACAAAATGACCTCTACAATGTTAACTGTAGCATATGTGTTGCAAAAGATGAGAAAATAGCAAATGCTTCCTAAAATTTCTTACTGGGGTGGCTAGGTGGCGCAGTGGATAAAGCACCGGCCCTGGAGTCAGGAGTACCTGAATTCAAATCTGGCCTCCGACACTTAACACTTACTAGCTGTGTGACCCTGGGTAAGTCACTTAACCCCAATTGCCTCACTAAAAAAACAAAAACAAAAAACAATTTCTTACTGGCTCTCCAAATTAAATCAACCTATATTTTAACAAGAGGTAACATAGCAACAACATCAATATTCTTCTGATTATACCCTATTGCTACAAATCATTAAATATTATAATTTCTAAGGTAATTGCTGTTTGCACAAAGGGCAATGGCTAGACACAATGGCCATAATAGGCTTGTAACACATGATCAACAACAAAATTCATGCTCTTAGTGTTATACAAGATATCAAAGAGTTGTATGAATGGAAACGAGAGACAGATTGCTACAGATATACTGTAAGGGCTAAGAGATGGAAAGTTCATGTTGCCTCACTGTGATTCTAAGAGACCATTCTGGTGGACCCCTTAAGGAAGAGTTTTGGTAAGACATGAACATCAGTCACACAGGATAAGAAAGAAAGTATGGGATAGTTGTAATCATTACTCTCAGGAATATCTACATTGATGAAATTATTGATCCACTGAATTGTACATAAGACTTGTTTGATCACAAAAGATAGGAAAAGTCTATGTTAAAAACAACTAAAACTGGCAAATGCTCTTATGCAAAAATAAAATGGTTTTTACAAATTATATAAATAGATCATCAGTTATAATGCATAGGTATGAGATAGACCATTTCTCAGCTCTCCTCCTCTATGACCTTTCCCAACATACTTTTCTGTAGTACGAAATTTATTATGTATACTCAGGTGTTTTCATCCCTTGAAAATTTTCCATTACTACCAATTTTTTTCAGCACAAAATATTTATTTCCTCCCCCCCTCCCATTATTTCTCTATCCCCACTTTAATACTTTGGCTAACAGTCATTACTGAAGTAGTTCTGAATGCTTGTTCACAGAAACCCAGGACCTACTTTTAAGAAGTAGCGATACTTAAAGAAACATTCAGTAGTAAATGTTTTGAACTTCAGAAACTGTCAGGGAAGAAAATTATGTTTCTAGCTGTGACAATTGTGGTTTTAGTGTTTATCCTTGTATGGGTGGTAAAGCATCTTTTTTAAAATGGAGAAAAATTACATAAATACAGCAAGTCAATTTTAAAGTGTTAGTAATTAAAGTGATAAACTAGAGAAGAATGATAACAAGTGATAGGTATAATGTTTAACTTTAAAAGTTTCCAATGATTACAATAGTCCCTGTAAGTCTAAGCAAGTTTTCTCAAAATGAATATCAATTATCATGGTCACATATCTACAGTCCTTATAACTCATCATATACTTGGATGTTGACCTCAGCAAAATCTAGTGGAAACAAGTGCCGCGATGTTTGAGAAATTTAAAAGATTTAATTAGAAGCATCAGTTAACTTTAATAATAATAATAATAAAAAGAAAAAGCAGACACTATCTTTATAGATAGCACTTAAAGGCAGTATAATATTAAGAAATAAAATTAACTGTCAGAAAAACAATATTCAATTATGATATGGTTTTTGATAAGGTGTTTTCCTAAGGTATTTTTTTTTAATGAAAAGTCCCTTCTATTATTTACAGGCCTCAAGTCATATTCTTACATGAGGCCTATAGTTCTTCTAGTCTACTTTCCTCAAGTACAAGAAAACTCTACAGCAGCAGCTTCAAACTTTTTAAATCTCAGGACACTGTATATTTTTTTTGTTTGTTTTTTTTAGTGAGGCAATTGGGGCTAAGTGACTTGCCCAGGGTCACACAGCTAGTAAGTGTTAAGTGTCTGAGGCCAGATTTGAACTCAGGTACTCCTGACTCCAGGGCCAGTGCTCTATCCACTGCACCACCTAGCTGCCCCTACACTGTATACTCTTAAAAATTAAATTCTGATAAAGGTCATTTCCAACCAATTCACAGTTATAAAAGTAAGAATCATTCCCCAATTGGTAAATGGTTAAAGAATATCATCAGATCATTTTCTAAGGAAGAGATCAAGGTTGTCAATAGCCATATGAATAATCACTAATAATTAGAAAAATGCACATTAAAACAACTCAGGTTCTATCTCACATTGGATTGGCAATGATGACAAAAGAAAATAATGGATGTTGAAAGGGCTACAGGAAAACAGATCTATTAAAGCCCTGTAGAGTTGTGAAATGGGCCAGAAAACAATTTGGAATTGCACCTCAAAGTCATTAAACTGTGCATGTCCCTTTAATGAGCTATATCATTATTGGAGCTATAACCAAAAGAGATCACAGAAACCAGAAAAGAACTCATAAGTACAAAAACAGATATAGTATCTTTCTTTTTTTGTAGTGGTAAAGAAGTAGAAACAAGGGAGGGTGGTAGTGCTGCCCATCAACTTGAGAATTACTGAAAAAAATATATGGTATATGCTTTAATGAAATACTATTTTGTTGTAAAAAAAAATGATGAAAAAATAGTTTCAGAGAAACCTGAGAAGATATGTATGCATTGATACAAAGTAAAGTGAGAAAGTTCAGGAAAATAATTTATACAATAACAATAGTACTTTAAAGCCAAACAATTCTGAAAGACTTAAAAACTCTGATCAAAGTACAATGATCAACAATGATTACAGAGGGATGATAATGAAGAGTGATGTGATTGATCCAAGGTGCAGAATAAGATTTTTTTCTAATGTACAATGTGAGAATGTTTTATCTTTAAAAAAACAAACACAAGGTTTTCTTTTTCTCTTTTCTTTTCAGTGGGGGTTTGGGGATGACAAGGTTGGGGGACAAAAAATAAATGCTTTTTATTTGGAAAAAATGATTTTAAATAAAAAATCCCCCAATACTTGAAGATAGCTATCATGTCCCTCCAGACTCTCCTGGTTCTCCAAAATAAACATACCTAATCCCTTCAACTGATCTTTAAATTACATGGATTAAAGTCCTTTCACCACTGCAGTTGCTCCTCTTTATGGACTCTTCAGTTTATCAATTTAATTTCTAAATTGTGATAACTTTATTGATGCCCCCTCAAACACTTTCAGTTCATCAACCTCCAAAATTCCATTTTCCTTTTATTTCAGCAACACATAGGGATGGTCATACCTTTGAGGTTACCTTTCCTCATAACAGTTTTACCTCCATGATTCACAATCATAAAACCTCTCTGAATAAAATCTCCACTTTGATCTTTCCTTCTCGCTCACCCCTCCTAAACTTATTCTTCATCATCATGACCTATGTCCTGGCACCACCCCTCCCCTCTACTCTCCTAGATCATCATGGTGCTTGGCACACATGAAGTGCTATTTAATAATGCCTTTACATTCCACCATTCTCTTCCTCTTCTCTCTCTGACTTCACTTTGCTCTCTTCACAGTTATGATCTTATTAACAACCAGTTCAAATATATGCCATCATTTACCCCTGAATGTCTCTTCTTTTTGATGTATAGCCTGCTACTCCTATCACTGAACATTGTTTGAAAAAGTCAAAGATGCTAACTAGGTTCACAACAAATTAATGTTATCTAATTTTAGCCAACCATTCCCAAGGCAATCCATTCATTCCTCCCTGATGAACTTTATCCTTAGCTCCTGTTCCAAACTTTCTTCTTTCTACAACTTCTGTGCCATCACTTCCTCTCTGCTTCTCAAGAGAAGGTATCATTACTTTACTGAGAAAATATCATTACCACCTACTTTACTGAAAATAGAGGCCATTTGTTTCAAGATCCTCTTCCTTCCCCAATCAAAAACCATTACTATCCCCCACCCTATTCCCATTCTCATCCCTGATTCCTCCTCTGCTAAAATTTCAAATGAACAAGTGGTTCTTCTTGCCAAGGCTATCCCTTCCACTGTTCTTGTTCTCAGCCCCTTGTATCCTCCAGGTTCTTGCCTCCTCTCCCAGTTGTTCTCTCTTTAACTCATTTAAATATTTCCATTCCCATAGTACTCCTATCTTATATACATGTCCAAGTCTCCCCCATTTCTAAAACAAGCAAACAAACAAAAAACCTTTCACTTGAGCTGGCATTCCCTCAAGTTATTACCTGTTTTCTTCTTCCCTTACACAGCCAACCTTCTAGAAAGGTTGTCTACAATTGTTGCCATCATTTCCTCACTTTGCATTCCTTAAACTGCTTTGCAAACTAGCGTATGACCCAACCATTCAACTGAAATTGCTCTCTCTGAGATTACCATTAATGGTCTTTTTACAGTTATCATTTTATGCAGCCATCTACCTGACTACCCTATACCTTGGCATTATTAAATGTTCCTTCATTTTAGGTTGTCTCTCCTTTTGATTTCCATGACAACTCTCCTGTTTGATTCTCCTTTCGTCTGACCACTCTTCGGTTGCCTTTGCTGGATCACCATTTTCTTCTGGCTCACTAAGTGTGAGTATTCCCAAATAATCTGTCCTAGGTTCTCTTCACTTCTCTTCTCTATACTCTACACCAGCAAGCTAATGAATGCCAATGGGATCAATTACCACCTCTATTCCATTGACTCTAAAATCTAGATTCAGCTCAATCGCATTCTTAAATCCTAATCTTATAGCTGTATAAGTCTGCTAGACATTTCCTAGATGTCCTATAGGCAACTTAAACTCAACATGTCTAAAAGTAACTCACTTTATATTTTTCTATAAATCTATTCTTTCTCTAAATTCCTCATCTCCTTTGATAGCACTGTTTCCCAAACATGGATTCATTCTTGACTCTCCCTTCTTTCCCCCAATCTTCATGTCCATTTAGTTGTCAAATCTTTTTGATTCTACCTCCAGAATATCTCTCCCAGAGGTGTCATTATACCATTACACACACACACACACACACACACACACACACACACACACACACACACACACACACACACACACACCACATCACACCTTCTATCCTAGTTCAGGTATCCATCACCAATGTCTTGAGCAATTACAGTAGCATCCTAATTGAACTTCCTGTCTGCAGTCACTCTCCCCTCCAGTCTATCCTCCATATAGCTGTTGTATTCCTAAAAAAAACCAAAACAATAACAACAACAACAAAAACCAGATCTATGTCACTGTCCTACTAAAAAATCTCCAATGGCTCTCTCTTTAGGTTAAAATGAAAATTCCTTGGACTGGAATTTAAAATCTTCCACAATCTGGCTGTCACATTCTTTTGTGGAATTATTTCACATTATTCCATACTCACTGTTCCTCACATACATTCTTCCTCCTGCCTCTGCCTCTGCCTCTGTACAAGTGGCTGAAATTCACTCCCTCTTCATCTCTGCCTTGTAAAATCTCTAGCTTCCTTCAAAGTATAAATCGGGAGGTGCCTCCTCCCCCTACAGTGGGTTATTATTATTATTATTTTCCCCCAATTACATGTTAAAACAATTTTTGACATTTTTTTGTTTTTGTTTTTGTTTTTGTTTTAGTGAGGCAATTGGGGTTAAGTGACTTGCCCAGGGTTACACAGCTAGTTAAGTGTTAAGTGTCTGAGGCCGGATTTGAACTCAGGTCCTCCTGACTCCAGGGCCGGTGCTCTATCCACTGCGCCACCTAGCTGCCCCAATTTTTGACATTTTTTTTAAGTTTTGAGCTCTAAAGTATATATCTCCCTCCTCTCCCCTCTCTGAGACAGTAAGCAAGCCAATATAGGTTATGCATGTGAAGTCATGTAAAATATTTCCATATTAGTCATTTTGTACATGAAGCTTTTAGAAAAAAACTCATTGTTGGACAAAAACTGCTGGGAAAACTGGACAATAGTATGGCAGAAACCAGGTATCGACCAACATCTTGGACCATAAACCAAAATAAGGTCAAAATGGGTATGTGATTTAGACATAAAGGTTGATATCATAAGCAAATTAGGAGAGCATGGAAGAGTTTATGTGTCAGATCCATGGAGAAGGGAAGAATTTAGCACCAAACTAGATACAGACTGCAGGCCTTTTCTGATCCCCTTCCAATCACTGCACTCTCTCTGTCCTGCAGATACTTTATCTTCCTTTATATTTATTTACTTATGCGGCTTTTGTGGGGTGAGACTTTCATTTTTGTTTTTATGTCCTTGTGTTTTACATATAGTAAATGCTGAACAAATGTTAGCTGAATGTATTTTCCTTGAAATTGATCTGTTGTTCCTTCACAGTTCCTTCAAAATCAGACAAAAAACTATTGTTTTTTAAACAATTAAACAATTAAGGGAAGGCTATGAAAACTAAAGTATCCATATGCTTATTAAATTTCTAATAATAATTTTTAGATGAGAGACCTCCCTGAAATAATGATGATGATAATTAGCAACAGCCACTATTTCTTAGAACCTGTCTACAGGGTCTATCCGGCAATATTAAGCTTTCACCAACTTCCAAGATCACTGAACCTACCACCTCTAGGCTGCAAGCCTGTCAACTTTCCAGTAATACTAAGCAGCTTTTATTTGGTTCCTTGGGTTCACAGATCTGCTGTATCTAATTATATAAGTTCTACTACAGTTACTGCTTTGGTCTATGGATGCCCAAATTTTAGAACAAATGTCCCTCTTCTCCTTCTACCCCTCCCCCCACAACCACAACAATGAGTTTCTTAGGGCTTGCTTACAAACAGAAAGAGGAATATCCAAGCTAAGAAATACTATAAGCTACAGTAGTTAGAAGTACACATCTAGAAGCCCAGTTTATAAAAGATGGGCACCAAAACCTGTCACAAAATTTTAGCAGTATGGGGCACTGAAGCCCAGAAAGTTTTAAGTAATTTGTCCAAGGCCACACAGGTAATCATCACCAGAGGCAGAATTTGAACCAAGGTCCTCTGACTCCAAGTTAAGTGATTTGCCTAACCAAATTTGTAGTAAATACTTTATAGTCAAGGTATAAAACCAAGACCTCTAACTACAAATCAAGGCCTGTTCCCTAGGCCTCCCCTGGCCTGAGATCCTTTACAGATTAGAAACCAGATGCTCTAGTGTCTATTTCCTTCTTGGCCACCGACAAGAATGGTGTCTTGTCTCTTGGGACATTTCAGTACATGATGGGTCTATCTATTCCAGCAGCTCCCTTGTTTGAAGCTCACCCTTAGCCAATCAGGAAATCTCCTATAAAACATATTAATGACATCATCTTAGCTAAATGAAATATTTTCTTCCTCTAAGAATGAAAAGAAATAGATGTTCTTTACATCACTCCCAAAAATCTAAATAATACAACCTAACACACTACTGACAATAGATTCCACTTTCTTTATAAGAACATGCTGGGAACTGTTAAAAATTCAGGCATTTTTTATCTGGATGGCCTAAGACTTAAATTTAGATATTCTCTAGAAATCTGGCCATTCATCTTGGATTGTTTGCAAACAGGCAGGCCAGATGGCATTTGGGTAGAAATTCCTAAGTAGAAGCAACTACAGGCAAATACATAGTCCTCAAACTGATCATCTATCTAGATGATGACAAATTCTCCTAATTTAGTACCTGCCTTCTATCTCCTCTACCTTGAATCCACTCTGAACAATTAAACCAGATCAATCATTTGGAATGCCACTTAGCCTAGGTTCTGTCGTTCGACCACTGCTCAATTCTACCCCATAAATCACTTCAAAATGCAAATAGTGGGCTCATCTCATTACAGTGGGCTAAACAGAAAAGTCCCCTTTCAAACTTTGCTTGGAGGAACAAGATTAGCTCCCTTTATATCCTCCCACTTTATCAAACCCTTTTAATAGCATGGATTCAACTGCCACCTCTATGCAGATGACACCTAAATCTATTTCTTCAGCCCTGGCTTTTCTTTAGAATTCTAGACCCTCTTTACCCTGGTACCTCAAGTTTAACATGCCCATAACAGAATTTTTTCTCTCTCCTCTCCCTCTCCCTCCCCTCCACCTCCCCCACAAAGTCCCCAACTGCTCCTCCTGCTGACTTCACTATTTCTTCCAGCAAGGCCAGTCTCACACAATGAAACCTTGGTGTGATCTTTCAGTGTTCCTTCTCCTTCATTTCTAGCCAATCATTAGCAAGTCATCCACAACATCATTCAAGTCACCACCCCCTTACCTAATTTGAATGTCTTTTCAACCAAAATGTTCAAACGAGATACTATTCATAAAGCACATTCAACACAGTGCTGGGCATGCAGCAGGTGTTTAATACATGCTCATTCCTTTCCCACTGCCACCAGCCAAGAGTATTGAAATAGTCTCCTAACTAGCCTTCCTGCCTCTGCTCTTTCCCCACTAGAATCCACCCTTCATTTCACAGTCATATTAATCTTTCTTATTTCTCATCAAAAACCTTAAGTTGTTTCCTAATGTCTACATGATGAAGTTCAAGATCTCTTTGTATTTCTGGCATTCAGGTGCTGCTACAATCTGAGGTCAGTTTATCTTCCCAGTAATCTTATGCAGATGATTTTCTAGCATGTATCTCAAACTTTAGCAAAACTGAACTACTTTTTGTCCCTGTCTTCCCCCACACTGGCCTGTCGCTGTGCCATTGATCATCCTGCTTCCTAGACCTCAGATTTCCCCTTTAATTGGTTAAATTCCTGCTTATTCTTTAAAGCTAACCTAAATACCACATTCCCCCATGAAATTCCCTCCTTCTCTTCCACTTATAATCATCTTCTCCTTGGACCTCTTATAGAATTGGGTTTTAAACCTCTCTAATGGACTAGCATATTATTGTTAATGATAGTTATCTTGTTTGTGTTGACCCTATAAGTGATGGAAAGGATCTTGTCTTATGTAAACTTTGGGTCTTCCATAGCACCTAAGTCAGTGGCCAGCATACCCCTACTGATGTAGGAGGCAAAAAAAGGGGTTAACAGAAAAACCTAAGATCCAAGCTCTAATTTAGATCTGAGCTCTAAGAGGGATTCAGACCCCAGTTAACGGATAACTTAAGATTTGGGAAACAAGTCAGGGCCTAAGTTCTCTGTTACCCACATTAATCACCACTTATAACAAGAACATAAAGAGACAGATCAGAGAGACCTTAACAATAACAATGATACACTGACTAGGCATAAAAATTCTACTGATAAATGAAGATATTTTGAAACCGGACATGGGAATCAAAAAGTGACATGTGCCGAAAAGGCCAAATTTGTCCCCAGATTCACCTTATGACACATAAACCCAAAAAACACACCTCTATGGAAAAAGGTACCCACCTGGGGGGGGGGAGGGTTGGCTTGGAACTCCAAATTAAGATAAGCCCCCTCCTGTACCTCCCTAAGGTGGAGATTATTATAATGAGACTTATAATCTATTTATCCATACTATAAATATAACTATCTTTCCTTCCCCTATTCAAGAGATACCTTTCCACTTTTCTGGTTCTCTCCCTGTGGTCACTAACAGTATTGCAATAAAACTTGGGAAACTGAGTCACTGAGTCTTGTAATCTTTGGGACAAGTCACAGTCATTCTGCCATGCCACATCACCACCACCTAATATGTGAGTGTTGAATTTTGTTACAAAGGTTATCCTTTCAGGAATACAATCTGCAGGGAAAGTGAAAGCAAATAGACCAGAACAAAGCAAGTGATCAAGCAGTGACTTGTCAAGGTCAGAGGTCATCAACAAAGGCATTAAAGAGAGTATTAGGACACTGTCAAATATGAAGATGAGAAGTATGAATAACTCCCAGTCAGCTTCTCTAGGAACCTCTGGCCATTTCTCCACATGATCAACTACAGTCTTAAATTAAGACTTAATTAAGGGGGCAGCTAGGTGTTGAAGTGGCCCTGGATTCAGGAGGACCTGAGTTCAAATGCAGCCTCAGACACTTGACACTTACTAGCTGTGTGATCTTGGGCAAGTCACTTAACCCTCATTGCCCCACAAAAATGTTTTTTAAAAAGACTTAATTAAGCATTTTCTGAATTAATATTATGAATTAATAAATTAATTATCTGAATTAATATCTGAAAATTCCTAATTACTGTTGGTGAGCAGCTTCATGACAGGGCCTCCCATTAACCATTTGATGTTTTTTGTTTTGTTTTGTTTTTTAATTTTTTTTTCCAGGCAAAGAGGGTTAAGTGACTCGCCCAGGGTCACACAGCTAGTAATTGTCAAGTGTCTGAGGCCACATTTGAACTCAGGTCCTCCGGAATCCAGGGCTGGTGCTTTATCCACTGCCACCTAGCTGCCCCCTAGCCATTTGATCTTAATCTCAATACATACTTGAATTTTACTACCAGAACAATTTGAAAAGTGACAAATGTTAGCCAGAGTGGGAACCACCTGGGGATTGTAGAATGTATAGGGAAATGGTATGTAGAGAAGATGAAAAAAGGCTGCTGGTTTCCAAGGCTTTAGTTTGTCCACTACATGACATGGGAAATACCAGATCCATTCAGATCCTTTCTAGAGAATACTTCAACACCCCTCTGGAGAGTCTCAGCAGTCTGAATTTGGAGTTCTACTTGTAACAAGGTATTGATGTGTATTTTAGCAACATGCTGTCTTTCCCTACCTCATTTTTTTTTCTTTCCTTAAAAGACCAAAATTTCTCCTAACCCCTAAATTTTGAGATTGCATCCTAGTTGCAAAGCAAAATTTCCAAGGCCTGATCTAAGGGTACAAAACTGTCTTAATAATAACAACTAGCATTTGCATAGTGTTTTAAGATTTACCAATGACTTTACAATTATTTCATTTTATCCTCACAATAACTCTGGGAGGCAGGAGCTATTATTTCCTCCATTTTACAGATGAGCAAACTGCAGCTGAGGGAGGCTAAGTTACTTTTCTGTATAGAAGACAGAACCTGGATTTTGTAACGCACTCCACTTTGCATCTACAGCTCTCCTTGGTCTCAACTCCACAGAACAAGATGCCCTAAAATCAGGGGTGTCGCCCAACCCTTTCTCTAGCTTCTTCTTTTATGTTGTGTTACCTCATCGGACTATAAGCTCCTTGAGGGCAGGGACTCTCTTTTTCTTATTTGTATCCCTAGCACTTAGCACAGTGCCTGGCACATAGTAGGTGCTTAATAAATGTTTATTGAATTGCCCAGTGTCACACAAGAGATAGTAAGCATCTGAGATTGGATTTGAACTCAGGCCTTTTTATTCTGACTCTAAAATATCTATCTACTGCACTACCTAGCCTTACACAAACCAATTACTGTGTTGTAATAATTCAGCATTCTCCAAGGGATTCATTCCAAAAATAGAAAAGAGACAGTTGCAAGCAGTATTAATAAAAGAAATACTATGGATTTATGATATAATTGGCAATTTTCCCATATTATAGTGAATTAAAATATGGCCTAAAATGGACTCTTTCCACTGTTCATGTTATCTCCTTCTGAGGTCTCTTTTCTAAGAGGCACGTAAGATGGTGACATCAACTACTATGTCAGACAGAACAAATAGGATAACTTGAAAAGAAAGACAAGAAATTCCATTGTTTCAAGGAAAGCAGAATAATGAAAAGACTGACCTGGAAATCCCTACTCCTCCATACCTGATATGGCATCTGTATAATCCTAACTGTAGCCCTAATTTGCTTTGAGAACTAAGACAAGACAACTTCTCTAGAATTTAATTTCTTCATCATTATAGTGAAATGATGGAATTTTCTTGACCTCTAAATTTCCCTTCAGTTTCAAGCCACAAATTCTAAGAGATATGGTTTGAGACAGTGAGATTAGGATTGGATTGAGAGAAAGGGAAGAATTGGTTAATAGTCACAAAATGATTGGGTACCTCATGAGTTATTTATAAAAGTTGAGAACTCAGAACTAAGACAATGAGATCATTTACAATGGAAAGCCGAAAAATCAGGAGACAATAATTACTTGGAAATTAAATTCAGAGAGGATTTTAAAATCACTTTATATGCATAGTTGAAGAGGTTTAGTAAATCAAAAGCACAGGAAGGTTTATGAATGCTAAAGTACACAGATTGGTCTTCAACTTTTCTGATGAAAAAGTCATTAGAGGGGGCAGCTAGGTGGCCCGGTGGATACAGCACCAGTCCTGGATTCAGGAGGACCTGAGTTCAAATCCTGCCTCAGACACTTGACACTTACTAGCTGTGTGACCCTGGGCAAGTTACTTAACCCACATTGCCCAGCCCCCCCCATCCCCCAAAAAGTCATTAGAGATGCTCCATGGCATTTTATTAGGAATTAACACTATTCAAATTTATGATTTAGGCAAATGTTGGTAGAGTTGTAACATAGGATTCAAGAGGTTTATAATAGCTATTATTTCAAACAAGAAAAGTCTGTGACTAAGTTAAAACAGTGTGAAAGAACAACAAAGGACCATCTTTACAGATATTCATTTTCAACATCACGAGTCTTAATCAGAATTTAGAAGGAAAAAATTCATTACTCACTTAGGGAATATAGATTTTAAAATATCTGTTCCTTAAATACGCCTAAGGTGGAAGAGACAGTGGAAAGATGAATATCAAAGTAAGGGGGGAAAGTAAACCATATAAAGTTTAAAGTAAAAAAAAATTTATTTAAATTCCCCTGGTGTGCCATATATCAGTTAAATGACCTTAGCCAAGTCATTTCCTGTCTCCGAGCCTTAGTTTCCTCACCTTTAAATTGAAATGGTCCCAAATTGAAAGCCTGAGACACACTATTAAAGGTAAACTTACAGCTCTGAAAGGCTCTGCCAAAACAGAAATATATTTCTTTAGAGCTTAAATATCTGGTTTCATCCATTTAACATTGAAGTATATGAAATATTAACTTCCTTCCTATGAGGTTGCTTAAAAAAAACAACAAACTAGAACTATTTAGAAAGGATTACAGAATCTCCTTCCTTTAATTAAAAAATAACACTCTAAAGGAGATGAACTAGCTAACCCTTACCTAATTCACTCTGCTTTTTTCTGTGATTTGTCCCCTCCTTTTCTCTATCTTCCTTCTAATTTTTTGCTCATTTCCATCTTTTCTTATTCTAATTAGAAAAGATTCCAAATTTGTCATGAGGGTTTTTTTTGGAGAGGGGCGGGGCATTCTTTTTCTTGGAGAGCAGTGATCTATAAAGTGTAGGAAATTAGTATTATTTCTATCACCTTCTTTACCTTTCCAAAAAAAAAGTTTCCTTATTTACAAGCATGTATGCTGAACAGAGGTAGTTCATTTTGTGCATACCACAAAAGGATAAAGGTGGAACTACCTTTAAGGGAATTTAGTAATGCAGTGGATAGAGTGCAGGGCCTGTTCTCGAGAAAATTCATCTTCCTGAGTTCAAATCCAGCCTCATATATTTACTAGCTGTGTGACCCTGGGAAGTCACTTAACAGTTTGCCTCAATTTTCTCATCTGTATAATGAGCTGCAGAAGGAAATGGCAAATTATTCCAGTATCGTTGCCATGAAGACCCCAAATAGGGTCACAAAGAAGCAGAGAACTGAAAAATGGCTGAGGAAGAACACCTTTAGTCCAGGCATGATGAAATTAAGCATACCTTCATAAATAAGTTGAATATGTGTACACATATGAGCACACACATCCTTCATCTTGGGATGAAAGAATATTATGCTAGTAAAATAAAGATAACTAGTACCTAATCATTCTTCCACAAATAAGGGCTTGAGACTCTATCAAAATTTCTTTTTGAAAACTAATTTTTATTTATACAAGTTATTCTTAATAGTTTAAATATTGTTATCCTAAATTCAATCTAATTCAAATGACACACATTTAAAAAACACAATATAAAGAACTGGAATTTATAAAACTAATAAATAAGGGAATGATTTACTTTTTGTAAGGACAGGTTTGCTTTTGCAGCTCCCTTTGTGAATTAATAATAATTCACATTATAAAAATTTTCCTTAAACATACTTTTCAGGGCAGCTAGGTGGCACAGTGGATAGAGCACCGGCCCTGGAGTCAGGAGGACCTGAGTTCAAATCTGGCCTCAGATACTTAACACTTACAAGTTGTGTGACCCTGGGCAAGTCACTTAACCCCAATTGCCTCACTAAAACCAAACCAAACCAAACCATACTTTTCAGTAACATTTATTACATAAAGTGAAGTGATTGCAGTAATTTTGCTTCAAATTTCAGTTAAAATATAAGAATCCATACACCTCTATTAAAAGTATGTACCAGAGATAGTTCCAAAGGACTCATGATGGAGGCTCTCCGAATCCAGAAAAAAAAAAGAACCGTTAACATGACTAATGCAGAAATATGCTTAATGTTATTGTACATATATAACCTATATCAGATTACTTGCTGTCTTGGGGAGGGGGGGAGGGAGGGAGAAAAATTTGAAACCAGAAATCTTATAAAAACAAATGTTGAAAACTATCTCTACATGTAACTGGAAAATAATAAAATACTTTTATAATTTTTTAAAAAGTATGTACCAGGCTTTAATTCCAAGTTATATGATTGAAGGCTAATGCATACTTAAAAACAAAACAAAAAACATCCTAATGTCATATACAAGTATATGATAATGTCTAACTAAACAGAAATCCTAAAATGGTAACTAAAAGACCAAAGATGCTGAATTAATTGTTCTCTACAGAAAATCAATTACTATAATTTAAACCCTAGAGGGTAGTTATGCAACCTATTCCAACCTCACTGCATTTAAAATATTGTACCATAAGAGATATGACAATAACTGCAATATCTCCTTTAGTTTGTAGGGCAGAGTACAGTAGTCTTTATCCGATATCATCATCAATAATCCTCTTCTATGGATTAGAGTAAACTATATCTGTGGGAGGAGGGGAGCCAAGAAACTGGTGGTGTCAGCAAACTCTCCTAGAGGTAAAATATTTTATCTCCAGCAAGAGATGAGTGTTATCTCTTTAGGTACTCAGCTTTCAAAGCACTATAGGCAGAATATTTTCACTTCTAGGAAAATACACTTTAATCTTACAGTTAAATGTTTTCTAAGTAGCAAGGAACAAGAGAATGAAGATTCCTCATCAGAAAATCTGGAGTAAAATAAGATTTAGTCAATTTAAATAAAGTTGTTTTTAATGACAAAACCACTTAAAACCTTAGAATGCTACAAAATTACACAAAAATACCCACTATATAAAATTAAGAAAATAGCATTTTATTGTGAAATTTTAGCTGAAATCACCAGAACTCACTTTTATTTCTAAATTCACATTCTTTCTTTGGTTACAAAAAAAGACCTATTTTTTTATGTCAAAAATACTTTTTCCAATATTTTATTTCAAATGTTACAAATGATTTTGATAGCTCTTTTGAACTATCTTTGGTGTTTTGTTTCTAGTCTAAAGAAAAGCTCCAGCTCCATGCTAAATCTGTATTTAAAGAACAGATGGGCAAGTCTGAAGAAGGAAATAGCCCCAGTACACTAACACCCACAGCCAGATCAATGGTCCTATTTACTAGTGCACCCACAGATAGAGATTTCAAGTATTTGGGCGCTCAAAAGTTCCTCATTTGCATATGACAGACCCAGGTAATGTTAGTCTTGTTGAACTGCTCCCGGAAATGTATATTTTTCTTCCTTCTTTCTTTCCTTTCTTAAATAATTACAAGGTTTATCTCACTAAGTAGGGTAGGAGTGTGTGTGTGTGTGTGTGTGTGTATTCGAATAATAAAGGTAATGCAAAAACAAAAAAAAATCAATATAATTTTGTAAAAGAAGATTAAGTTCTAGGGGGCAGCTAGGCAGCACAGTAGATAAAGCACTGGCCCTAGATTCAGGAGGACCTGAGTTCAAAACCGGCTTCAGACATTTGACACTTACTAGCTGTGTGACCCTGGGCAAGTCACTTAACCCTCATTGCCCAGGCAAAATAAATAAATAAATAAATGATTGAAAGAAGATTAAGTTCTGAAAGAATGATAAAGGAAATCCTTGTTTTTTAACCACAGGTATGAACTTTGTAGGACTAGGAAGTGGACTTCCAATTTCATTGGCACTGGTAACTTGCAGACAAGGAAACTCCGGGTCAGCAGCACCTGCTTTCTCAGTCATTTAGGTTTTTGAGAGCTTCTTAGAGAACTTGAGAAGTTAAATGACTCACCAAAGGTCACACAGCCAAATATGTTGTCGAGGGACTTCAACCCAGGTCTTCCTAGCTTTGAAACCAGACTCCTTCACTACTTCCTGCCATTCTGCTTCACAACTCTTTGCAGTTCCCAGTTACATAAGACTTTTCAAATTTACAAAGAAATTTCCTCACCACAATCTTGGAAGGTATTTTGCTAATGAGGAAACTTCAGGAGAAGTGACTTTGCAGAGGCTTAACAATGCTATAATGAATGAGACTTAGTACTGGAACCCAATTTTTCTCATTTTAAGTCAGTATTCCTCCCAATGCAGAAAGCTGCTCTAGGAAAAGAAAATGGGTTTTTGTTGTTGTTATTGTTTTGCTACAGTAATATAGAAGACATAAACCATGGAAACACTACTATGACATTAATTATCTGAAGCTTTAGCTAACGTTTAAGAAGTAACTATTTTGTTGTAACACTATACATTGGTTTGGCTCTAGCTAGAAGTGAGCCCTCTCCTACAGGAATCTCCCATTAGTGACCTCTCCCCTACACTTAATCTTATTCTAATTTATATTATGGCTGACTGACACCAAGTAATATATCTTTTTAGGAAAAGACAACTACTGTCCCAAAACCAGGACTATCTCCCAACTTTCCAACTGAATAACCAACCTGTCTGGACTTCAGTCACACTCTCGGTCAAATGGGAATAATTATGATTCTCTCAATATTTACAACAGGAGGAATTAGTGATCTGAATTTTTTACTGGTTTTGGTTCTGCTCCCACAATTTTAGGACAGTGAAAATTTATTAATTTCCCTGCATTTTCCCCAAACCAATGCATACACTCAAGAGAGTGTATGTATGTGTGGTGGAGGGAGAGAGGGGCAGAAATACTCTTCAGGTTTCCCTTCTCTTCAACCTCACTCTCAGTGGTACTTGATAGCCCACAGAACGAATAGTATTCATGGAGCCGTCTGATCTTCCCAGAAGAAAAATGCTGCACAGATTTCCACTCTTATGCAAACCTAATCAACTTTTTAAAAAAATTCCCATATGCTTGTAAAATTTCAATTACAGAACTTCATTGAATTTCTTAACTTTGCTGTCTAAAATATAATGGCATTCAATTTTAAAAGTCCTTTTAAACAAAAATCAACAACTCGAAATAGCCTTTGAAAAAGCCAGTCATTTTGTACTAGTCTTCTTCCTCCAAATCAAGTTCTTAGAGTTGAAAATGTCTTTCCCACAAAGCTGAGTTCTGTTGGTGCCTTGTAAAGTTCTTTCATCTTTAAAACTATACGTTTTGTCCAATCAGAAGGAAGGCCTTTTTTTCTGAGCCACCTCAAAGAAACACAAATACAAAACTCGTAATCTGATACTACCACGACGCCAAATTTGAAGTCAATGTATTCTACCCCTTAATTTTTTTTAAATGGGAAAAAAGCATGAACGCTAAACATGACCTGAATGTTAACAAAGGTCTGAATCTGCTAAATGAAATAAATTATTAAATAGTTAACATTTTGGGAGGGGATATAGTGGAAGAAATTTCAGTTTTGTAAAAAGCAAAAGATATCAATAAAAATTATAAAAATAAAAAGGTAACTTCTTTGTATTATTTCTTAAAGGTACATATATTTATTTTCCTTACTGAAAAGTGAAATGAATCACTGCATCCAAAAAAATACACTTAAAATTTTCAATACTGCACGTATTTAAAAAACTAAATGACATAAAATTGATTCTGACTTCATTCAAAACTATTAGGTTACTCATATTAGAAAGTGAACACACTATAACATCATTTTCTAAGCAGAGGGTGAAAAAGTCTAAATTACATGTACCTATTTTCAGAAAATACCAAATATAACTTCACATTACAGTAAAGGATTGCGCTCTAATTGCTTTTTTTAATGTCCTCAATCAATATTCAAACTATCTAAAAATTCTGTCTTCCTAACACAACATACCTAAAACATCCCAAGCATTTGTCCTTAGAAGAAAAGGGCTCTACTAAAAAACCTGTTCCACAGCACCCTCATTACTTTTGCAGTAAAAATCTTAATGACAAGCTATTTCCTTTTTTTTCTACAAATGCGATGATCATAGACGATTACATATGAAAACAGATATGTATCTAAGCTAGGGTTGGAAGCAAGGGACTGGAAATCAGTAAAGACACTTCTCAGTAAGTACAGAGGGCGTTTACCCTACGGTGGGAGGAAGCAAGCAAGAAAGTCAGCCACATGGGGGGATATTTTGAAATGATGCCTAAAGACATCCTTAAGAAAAGGGGGCCCCGGAGGTATGCAGGTTTCTACTATGTACATTTCCCTTTCACGACCAGAAGAGGGGATATATACCCCGGAGGCAAATATGACTCCAGAGATAGGGGGACGGGGAGGGGGCGAAGAACGGATCCTTTCCAGAGGCCACAGAGTTAACACCTTCCAACCACTATCCCTCAGAGATGAGAAGTGTAAAGAGAGGTTGGGGTAGGGGGGGAAGAGCTTCCGCTACCATGGAGAAGGGAAAGAAGCCAACAGCACCTCCTCAATGGAGCAGGGATGAAAGGAGGGAGAGAGGGCGGGAGAAAAGGCATGGGAGGGAGGGAGATGCCGAAGGCAGCAGTGATGGGCTTGAGGGAAACCCTTACCAGGCGAAGATGGAAAGGGAGAGGTCAGGGTGGCCACGACTGGGTACCTACCTGGACTTTCTGCAAAGGGGTGAAGCGCAGGTCGTGCACGAAGGGGTTCTTCCCAGGGGGAGCCAGCCCCTGATTCTCACCGCCCCCCGCCCCCGCCGCCGCCCCAGGGGAGGAGGAGGAAGAGGAAAGGGTGGAAGAAGGGGACCGGCATCTCTGGACCAACCTCATCGCAGCCCGTCCCCCCTCCGCAACAGCAGCGGCCGCCGCCCCCGGGGGTCCCCCGGTTCCCGCCGGGCGGTGGGAGGGGGGAGGAAGACACAGAGGGGAGAAGACCCAAAGGCGGCTCCCGCTGGGGCGAGAAGGGGAAGGGAACAGAGCGGCTGCAAGGAAGGGAAGCAGGGAGGGGACACCGGGGAGGCGGAAGAGGAGGAAGAGGAAGAGGAGGAGGATGCCCCAGGCGGCAGTGGCGGTGGCGGCGGCGGCGGTAGTGGCTGTGGCGGCGGCGGCTGCTTCTCCCGCAGAGCGCCGAGCAGCAAGCAGCAGCTCCTGCCTCCTCCTCCCGAGCCCGAGTTGAGCCGAGCCCCGCGCACGCGCCGTGAGGGGGAAGTGGCTGCGTGACGTGTAAGGGAGGGAGATGGGAGGAAAGGGGGCGAGTGCATGTGTGTGTGTGTGTGTGTGTGTGTGTGTGTGTGTGTGTGTGTGTGTGTGTGTGTGTGTGTGTGCGCGCGCGCGCGCGCGTGTGTGTGTGCGCTCGCGAGCAACGTGTGCGTCTGTGTCTGTGTTGGGGGGAGGGTTGCGACGGGGTGAGGAGGATGTCTCTCTCTGATCGTTGTTTCCCACACCTCACTAGGCACAGCTGCAGCTGCTGCCAGCTCCTGCCAGCTCCTATAGACAGACACTCGGCTCACCTCCTGGGTTTGGAGGTGAGGGGCTGGGGAGGGGACCCTCCCATTCCCGCTCTGGGCCACGCGTTTCTGCAAAACTTAAGCGTGAAGATCTGATTTCTGTTGTTTTTACTGTGGGATAGGGCGGGGTAGGGGAAGTGTAGAACTTGAAAGATCTGCCTCACCCCCATGGTAGGGGCATGTGAGTGCTGTGATCGAATTATCTTTGGATTGTCTTTTTAGTCCGAATGGGTGGGGGATGGGGTGGGGAGTTGGGGGGCAGGCATTCCAGAGCTAGGATGTAGTGTGGCTTCCTGGCTGCGTGTGGTGCTGGGCTTGGGAGCGGGAGCAGGGAGATAGATGGAGGGACTGACAAAGAGGCTGCGGTCTCACAGCTGCTCCCTAGCAAAGGGAGTTGAGGTCTTTAATCCTAAATGGAATGTGGAATGAGAGGAGGCCAGTACTCGTCATTCTTTCTAAAGTCAAGCAGTCACTATTTGGCTGTCCCTAAACCATAGATGGCGAAAAGTTAAATGGAGCACACGTGTGTAAACCACAACTGACTAATTCAATATAGTTCACGGAATAGTTCGTGGATGCCTATGTGAAATAAGACAAAATCCTGCCCTGGAATAAGCTTATTTTTTTTTCTTTATGTATTTTTCATGGAATGGAAGGGACCAAACTGAGTTATCATCATCAGATATATATAAAGTCCATCTCCTTTGCTGTGAAATCCTATGCATGCCACCTAAACCGTATAATATATCAGACAGAGCTATACCCATAACCTTACGTCCCCTTCTCAAGTGCATTTCTTTCTGGAAAGAGCACTATGCTTCTGGAATCAAAGGATCTGGGTTCAAACTCTACCTCTGACAAAATCTATGTTATCTTAAGTAAGTCATTTGACTCCCACAGTGCTCAACTGCTTCATATGTAAAATGAGGGGTTTGGCCTTAATGGCCCCTGGGATCCCTAAACCAGCTCTATGTCTTTTTTTTCTATGATTCTAATGACTCATTTCTTTTCTTTCTTTCTTTTTTTTTTTCCAGGGCAATGAGGGTTAAGTGACTTGCCCAGGGTCACACAGCTAGTAAGTGTCAAGTGTCTGAGTCTAGACTTGAATTCAGGTCCCTCTGAATCCAGGGCTGGTGCTTTATCCACTGCGCCACCTAGCTGCCCCGACTCATTTCTTTTGTAAGGGTGAGACCAAAGCCTCATTTTTTCAGACTTTTCCAGTGATGTATGTATATGTGTACATACATATACACACATATTTGTATAAATGCATGCCCACATGGATGTACATAATGTATTGTATATGTGTGTGTATATAATCCCTAAAGTCTTTGTGAAGTGTTAAACTTTAATGACAACACTGCACAGACTTTTGGAAAACCCTCTATATATAAAAGGGGAAAAGATAATCACTTTGCTTAGTTTTGTCTCTGTGACTCTGTTAAGGACACTGCTACAACTTCTCTACATGAAAAAGAAGGGGTTTGGGAATCAAGTAAGTGGGGGAGCCTAGACCCAAGAACTTTTTGGCAGTTGCTAGATGATTAAAAATGAAGTTGAGTACTATTAAAATTGGAAGCCATAAAGAATGCTCACTACAGCTAGCATGAATTCTCTGACAGAGATGCAGACCCAAGCCCCTGGACCAGGAATTTTTGTCCAGAAAAGAGATTAAACTTGAAAATAAAAGCTAGCTGGGAGGACTCTCCTCAGTGTCTGAGATCTTGGTAACTGTGGAAAACACTCTCCTACTGAAGATGGAGGTCTTCTAGCCTGTAGTGTGCTAAAGTAGATCAGGTTTGAGGTTGGAATAAAATGAGATTCTTCCCTCTAATGGAAGGTAAAAGGAAGTTTATTTCACTGTAACAGGACAGACATTCAAACCACAGAAAGGGTGTTTAGCCCAGGATATGACATTGATTCAATCGATTCCCCTGCCTTTGTGTTACCCATGGTAGGCTGCTGGTCAAGTCTCAAAGACCGTGTTGGAACTCATGTTTTTTGTTTTTGTTAGGTTCTTTTTTTTTTTGTACCCATATAATTAGGACCCTGAGCCAGTCAACTCTGAGAGTATCAGTGCCTTTTGAGGGAAAGAATTATTCCAGACCACACTGTTGGAGATTCTGCTAGACATTTCTCCTACCACATAATCAGGACTCTGAAAAAGGAATACATTTACTCCTTAAAGAAAAAAAGTCAGGATGGTTTCTCCCCCCCCCCCCACTTTTGATTGTACTACAGATGAGGTAAAGGCTGTTGCTTTCCTAAAAGAGTTGGGAAAAAGTTTTGGGATTATTACCTGAAGGAGCATGACAGTCTACTCTTCTCATGAACAGGAGAGAGCACTAAAACTAAGCACATCAGCTGAAACCAGAATTTGGCAGCAGAGAGAAGCTCCATAGCCAGATATCCAATGGGGCCATGCCTGGCAGCATTTGGCAAAGACTACGAATCTAGTGGAGTTGCATGATGAAATCAACAAAAGACATTAACAGCCCTACAGCAACAGAGATATGAGTCACCCTACCATATGTATGCCCTTCCACACATACTCCATATATGTGTCTCTTCATACATGTCCCTTATGTGGGTCCATTTTTCCCACTGATGGTGTATTTATTCTAAGTATATGGATGAAATCGGTAGGGGCGGGGAAGAGGGGGAGAGGGTTACTTTTTCTACAATATTCTTTCCTTAAATGCCTGTGATTTGAATTAATTGTGTCCTTTGACTGTCTGTTAAAGGTAAACACAACAATGAGGTTTCATAAATTGGCTTTGGAGTGGACACAGATGCATAGATTACCTTGAACCTGGAGTAGTCTTACTTAGGGGATCCATCCTGTAAGTTGAGGGGTACCCCTGTGTACAACACTTTTATCATTTTATTCTTTTCCCCTCCCCCAAACTTTTCCTTCACTTGTTTCCAGGCTTATCACCTACTTCAACCTTTTACTAAAGTGGAGAAAAAGTCAGTAGAGAATGCCTGAAAGTAGAATAGTTATGTCTATCCCCATTCTTACTTGAAGACTTGTTACAATAACACTTGCAAGCTATGTAACATAATTTGGCGCTTGGTTAAATAACTATTTCAGATTGTTGCTACAAAGGAAATAGTCGGGGGTTTTCCTTCTGGATTGATCATTCCACCCAAACCCTTCATTGGAACCCTGAGGCCTGCTAAATAAAACCTAGATTCCTTAGTGTTCTACCTTCTCCACAATCTGGTGCCACCCTATCTTTCTTGATTTATTTTAAATATTACACACATGTGTATACACACACACACACACACATGCACACACTCACACTCTCAATAAGTCCAAGCTGAACTGTGGAATCTCTCTCCCAATGCTGCCAAAGTCTCATTCTTTGTCACTATTCCCTAGGTAGAGTGGATAGAGCTTGGAGGCAGGAAGACTTCAATTCAAATCCTGCCTCAAACATTTACTAACTCTTTGACATTGAGTAATCACTTAACATTTCGTCCTCTATAAAATGGGAATAATAATAATATCAACTAACTAACTCAATGGGTTGTTTCGAAGATTAAAAGAGAAACCATATGTAGAATAACTTGCAAGTCTCAAAGCACCATAAATGCTGGTTATTATCATTATGTCTAGAAGGCCTTGTTCCCAATTCCTCCTATTGAAATGCTAGCCATCCTTCAAAATCCATATCAAGCACTATCTCTTCCATGATGCCTGACATCCCCCCCCCCCGCCCCCAGTCAAAATGATCTTTTTTTAAGGTTGGCCCTGAAAGAGAACTCTTTACAACTTTCAAAGTCCCACATTTTATTTCATATTATTTGTATGATGTGTTTGTGCATCTTATCTTCCATATGCATTGTAAACTCCATGAAGCAAGTACTGTATTGATTTAGCCAAGACTAGGATAGGACTTTGCAAATACTGGAGCCCTGATAAATCTGTATTGAGTTGAATGTTTATTATTCAGGGGCAGCTAGGTGGTACAGTGGATAAAGCACTGGCCCTGGATTCAGGAGTACATGAGTTCAAATCTGGCCTCAGACACTTAACACTTACTAGCTGTGTGACCCTGGGCAAGTCACTTAACCCCCATTTCCCAGCCAAAAAAAAAAGAAAAGAAAAAGAAAGAAAGAAAAGAATGTTTATTATTCTAGTCTCCTTAATTAATCTTTTAAAAGAAAATATTTGGTCATAATGATTTTGTAACCCCCACAGTGCCTAGAACATTGATGGGGTTGTAATTGCTCATTGAATATGTGTGTTGGTTAACTAACCAGAATGTAGGAATTACCAAGGGTAGAGAAGTCCCTGGGTTTTCTTGTAAACCTTTACAAGAAGGAGATGACAGAGTTGAGGTATTTTCATTTCTTTTTTCCTAAATGCTTTATGTCTATTGGTCAGGAAATTATTCTAGTTGGTGAAAGGACTTTTTAAAAAAGGATCTCAGATATGCAGCACAGATAAGGCAGTAGGGCAAAGACACTACTTAATAACTTCATACAGATTTATTGAGATTTCACAACAGTAGGAGAGGGACAGAATATTTTTTTTTTATACCAATAGCTGAATTTTTATCTGATGCTCTGGAAAATGGTGCAGTACTACTTAGAATGAACTTCTGAGGAAGGAATGCAGAGGGACTGAGGAACTAACCAGCCACAAATATGGGAAATATTTCCTTTTGTGTCAATTACTTCTATCCTGTATCCTTGGGAAATGAAAGAGAAACTGTCCCATCCTTGGTCAAACCTCATGACAATCATGCAAAGAATATTGGGTCCATGTTAAATTTTTATCCTCACTTTAAGCCCAAGTCATGACAGAGAAATAGTCAAGCTTCTTAGCAGTAGCATTCTTCAAATCCCCAAACTTCCTGAAAAAAAAAATGATGTGGCAACTATCGTCAGAACAGAAGTCCTTTCTTGAAAGGCAGGTTCAGAAAGTAACTTACCTTAGAAGAAGATTCCTGATATAGAAGAGAACAATTGATATTTTTCATATGTACCAAAAGGAGAGAGAGTCCAACAGAATAGACAGACCCTTGGATTTGGGATTGGAAGAGTTGGTTTGAATTCCAGCTCTGTCAGTTCCTTTTGCCTCTTCAAGACTCAGTTTCCAAAAACAAAAAACCTATAGGGGGCAGCTAGGTGGCACAGTGGATAAAGCACTGGACTTGGATTCAGGAGGACCTGAGTTGAAATCCAGCCTCAGACACTTGACATTTACTAGCTGTGTGACCCTGGGCAAGTCACTTAACCCTCATTGCCCTGCCAAAAAACCAAAACAAAACAAAGACTTAGTTTCCTCATCTGTATAATAAAGAAAATTATACTTATACTTCCTATCCAGGAGACCTGACCCTTACAGACACTGGTGACCCTGTGGGCATATTTTTAACAGACTCTTTAATAATTCAGCAGCTACATTCATGATCACTATCCTTACCATTTCCTCAAGTTGCTTCAGTCTTATGTTTTCAACATATACATGATACAAAAAAAGACTACTACCTACTCCCCAGGAATATGATACTTGGTGTAATGCTTACCCTATCCCAAGTGTGCCTTTTACTCAGATTGGCTGATGTACAGAATGACCATAAAAGCACAGCCTCCTTTGAGAGACTTTATAGACAAAGTCCCTAATGCTTACCTTTCTATTGAAATGCTTTCTACTTCTTTGTTTAGAAATGCTATTGTAGGGGGCAGCTAGGTGGTGTAGTGGATAAAGCACTGGCCTTGGATTCAGGAGGACCTGAGTTCAAATCCAGCCTCGACACCTGACACTTACTAGCTGTGTGACCTTGGGTAAGTCACTTAACCCTCATTGCCCTGCCCCCAAAAAAAAGAAAGAAAGAAAGAAAGAAATGCTATTATAAAGATAAGGCCTGATGGGTTCAGGACTGTACCCTTTACTACATCATGAACTATTGAAAATGTATAAAAATGTGTATATTCAATTAGCTCACCCATCACCACTCCCAGGAAGGTGGATTCCTAAGTTGGATCAGAGCCAGAGGAGAATCCCTGAAGAACTCTAGACTGAGAGCTGCAATGAGGCCCAGAGCTTTAACAATTTTGGCCCTCACAGTCAGCCACTTAATCATTCTCCTTTCCAAAGCAGCCACCGTGCTACAACATATCTCAATGTGTTAGGGAATCTGGTGACAAGAGATGAAGTCCTGTTGAGTACCTTTGCCAATAAATGACCTCAATCACCTGAGTGGTGAGTGTAGATTCTTTCCTTGACTCACAACAAAAATATTGAGTAAAAGTCCTATTGGACCAGAGTAATTGATACTGTTAACAGAATGCTGGCCCTGCCAGATGGGCATATTCTATCTCACAAAGCTTTGATAATCAAATGAGATAGTATGTATATATAATGCATGAATGTGAATGTATTTACACAACACATGTAAAGCACTATAACCACAGAATGTAATATAAATATAAGTAATCCTCATTAAATTTGTTCTTGTCTTTAAAAATGTGGTAATAAAAGAAGTAAGGGTTTTCTTTTGCTTCCAGAGTATCCCTTACAGTTTCAGACAATTCAAGTCAGGTTAATTTTTTTTCCATTCTGAGTCTAGCATTGAAATTCATTCCTCTCTAGTCTGACCATCAACTTTCTGCTGACTTACTGGGTATTTTCCTGCCAATTACTTTAATCTCCTTTTCATTTTGTTGGCCTTCATATTTAAATCTGCTAAGGAAGTTATTTGGAAAGTTAATCATGTTTCTGCAATGCTCAAAAAACTTTTCAATATCTTAATATCCTGTTGCTACAAGTCTGGAATTCACTAGGATCAATTTCTCACTGCTAGAGTATCCTGGTAACATAGAGTTGTGGTTCCTTAGGAATTAATTCTAATTATAGAAAACAGGTGCAGCACTTTAGGCTGGAATAGGTAGGGCACAAGGTGGGCAAGTGGGCCTGGTATTTTAAGAAATTAGATGTCAAGTACTGTGGAAAATTCTTCACTGGAGTTGTTGGAGATGAAGCCAGATGACCATTCTTGGGATGTTGTAATGAAGATTAATGCATCAGACAGGAGTTTGAACTAGTTGAATGCTCAGGTTTTTTCCAGCTCCAAGATTCTGAAATTCTATAAGCAATTAAACTGGGCCTAAGTATACAGTCCTGGTGAAGAATCAGACAAATTCCTTTGATAAATCTAGTGCATGGGAAAAGAATTGATTTTACTGGTTGCCTGTCCCAAATAGGAATTAAAGTTTGGGGAGGGTTTTTGAAGACAAAAGGGATGATAATTTGTTAAATCAACTGTTACAAGAATAAAGGATAATGTGGGAAAATTAAAATTCCAAGAGAAAAAAGGAGCATAAGTATACATGTAATTGAAGCTAATAGAGCAAGTAGATAAGGAAAAAAATGAATGAAGGTATGGTGAAAGCTGAGTTGGTAAGGGTTTTTGAAGATAAAGACAGACAATTTGTACCTGATGTGGAATCCATAAAGTAAGCAGCCAGTAAAAGTGATTAAGGAAGACATTTTCAAGGCATATGGGATCAGGCAGTAAAGCATTTTGCTTAAAAATAAATAAATAAAATAAATAAGTAATTGTTTTTCTCTTTAAAAATTAGAAGAAAGTATATGAAAAGGTGCAAACATGAAAAACAATTTTAAAGACAAGTAAACTTTCAGGATAACAATAGAGCTCTTACTGAGTTTTGTGGGAAAGATGTTTCCAACTGGAAGAGAAAATTACTTAGAGGAAGAAAAAAACTACAAATTGATTGTTTTGAAGATTGACTCAAATATATTTTTCTTTTTTTTTCTTTTCTTTTTTCTTTGTTTTTTTGTGAGGCAATTGGGGTTAAGTGACTTGCCCAGGATCACACAGCTAGTAAGTGTTAAGTGTTAAGTTGAACTCAGGTACTCCTGACTCCAGGGCCGGTGCTCTATCCATTGTGCTACCTAGCTGCCCAAAGGCTTCCTTTTTAGTCATTGATATCGTATTACTTGCCTTCTCAATGGGTGAGTGAGGGGTAGGAGAGAAGGCAAGAATTTGGAACTCAAAATTTAAAAAAATGAATGTTAAAAAGAAATAAAGAATATAGATGGCAAGCTACCCACACTTTAGGAGGCAGTTTCTTGAGCTCCTGTGGCAAATAAGTAAATAAGTACATAGAAAGATGGATGGATGGATGGATGGATGGATGGATGGATGGATGGATGGATGGATGGATGGATGGGTGGGTGGGTGGGTGGATGGGTGGATGGGTGGGTGGATGGGTGGATGGGTGGATGGATGGATGGATGGGTGGACAGATGAGAGATATTGGGATATATCAATAAACTAATTAATAGATAAAGTTCAAAGGAATGAATAAAGAATATCACCTACTTATCAAATCTGATGAGTCTTTGAATTTAGATGGGCATAGATTTACAGGTCTTTACCTAACCTGTCCTTGAAGGCTTTCCAGCGTGGCAGGAACTTCTAGGTCTTACACTCCACCAGTACAGGGATAGAACCCTGGGTAGCCTCAATGCTATGAGAAGCCATCAGAGAAGAAGAAATGTATAATAATGTTAAAATCATGAATTAAAGCAGAAAATTTCTGACAACTTTACAAGAAATTTAAACTGTATCCTTGTTCAAAATGTAAAGTACCAAAAATTAATTTCAATTTCAAGATTGGTTTTGAGCTTTTTAGGGACAAGAACTTTTTTTTAAATAGATTTTTCTAAAGAATGAAAATATCTTGACAATGTATTCTAGTAGGAGCCTGATTTTTCTCAGAGCTGGGAAACCATTTTTTTAAAAGAGAGAACTATTATGAAGGCGAATAATTAGCATATAATAATAATCATGGCTAGAATTTATATAGCATTTTAATATTTGCAAAGGGCTTTATACACTTTAAAAAAATACACCTCTTTATATGCATTTCATTTGATCTTCACCACATTCCTGTGAAATCAGGGCTCCTTTTAACTTCATTTTACAGATAAAGAAATTGAATCTTTGAGAGATTAAATGGGTTATATACCATTAGTAAGGACAGCTGGGTGGTACAGTGGTAATGCTCAGCCTGGAGTCAGGAAGATGAGTCTTCCTGAGTTCAAAACCAGTCTCAGAAACTTACTACCTGGGTAAGTCACTCAATCCTGTTTGTCTCAGTTTCCTTATCTATAAAATGAGCTGGAGAAGGAAATGGCAAGCTACTCCATTATCTTTGCCAGTTATTGTTGTTGTTGTTCAGATTCCATTTGGGCTCATGAAGAGTCAGACATGACTGAAATGACTGAACAACAACATGACACTAGTAAGAGACTGAAGCAAGATTTGAGCTCATGTTATGCCATGCTACTTCTAAAAGAGGGAGAATTCAACTTCTTCAAAGAAGTTTTCTTGCCTTTTCTTGAACAAGATTTCTTTTTTTAATTTTTTTTAAAGTGGGGCAATGAGGGTTAAGTGACTTGCCCAGGGTCACACAGCTAGTAAGTGTCAAGTGTCTGAGGTCATATTTGAACTCAGGTCCTCCTGAATCCAGGGCCGTGTGGGGACCAATTTTTAATTGAGGAGTGTTAGCTAAGCGGCTTGTCGCAATATTGGAGCAAGGAAGGAGACCGGCAGCCTCCCTCAAAACAGAATAGGATTTATTTTAACAAGAACGAACTTAAAAAAAACAACACACAAACAGGATCAGTAGGATCAAGAAAGGAAATAAAATGGGGAAAGGGAAATTATACAACCTGAAGAAATACCACCACCCAGGAATCAGCTGAGAATACACAGCAGAGCTCCTGTTGCCTTCCAGCGAATTCTCCTCCCCCAATCCCAGAAACCCCCCAGCCCCCAGCCAATTGGATGGCTGCTCTGACAGTCACATGACTGCCCTCACTAGGCTTCCAATCATTATAATTTTGCCAGGCCCATGTAGGCGTCAATGAGTGGTGATGATGTGAGGTGCCAGCGCCATGGCAATGGCTACAACCAGTGGGTGGAGCACTGTGCAGTTTGCGGAGCCCCAGGACAGTGAGCGCTGAGGCATAAAAACCTCAAGTAACAATTAATTATTTACAGCCGGTGCTTTATCCACTGCACCACCTAGCTGCCCCGAACAAGATTTCTTTAATCATCTTTGAATCCAATCAATATGCCATCTTTTCTCAAAGCCAAAAGTAAAAATATTGGTTCTATTTTTTAAAAGACTGATTTCCCCTATCTCACCCAGACTGAAAAGTGCAGGGGCTATTCACAAGCCCTATTCCACGGCTAATTGGCAGAGGAGCTTTAACCTGCCCTATTTCTAACCTGGGTTGGTTTGCCTTTCTTTAGGCAAAGCACTGGTCTTCATGCACTTGGGTGGCTTACCAAATATTGATGCAAAACTTAGTGCAGACTTCAATCTACAAAGCCTAGTTCTATAGCTCAGAATTCCCAGTTGAAAGTGATCTCCTTTAATTTGGATGTTTTTGTTTTGTTTTGTTTTGTTTTTTAATTATTTTTTTTTCTGAAAGTGATCTCCTAAGCCCAGCCTTCCCAGTGACTGAATGTGCCATCATGCCCAACAAAAAAATTACATTTCTAAGTGACTGTTTCTTTTCTGACTCCTACAACTGTAACTTAAAGTTGTTTATAGTATGCACTGAAGCCTTCATAAGCTCTGTTTCCATTAAAGAAAACCTACTATTAGAGAATAAAATAGCCTCATGTATGAATCATCAATATTTAAAATGTACTCACTCTGGAAGGAATGATGTTCTTGTTGCTTGGATTTCCTTGTTGGGCTACAAGTTTCAGGAAAAAGGAAGTAGTAGCAATGTAGTAGAAAGATACTTGCCTGGTCACAGGAAAGTTTAGATTCCAATGCTATGCTGATTGGCTATATGATGTTGGGTAAATCATATTATTTGGGGGTCTAAGTGCGCTTACCAGTATAGCACCCCATCAACATTCACTCTTACCAATTTCCACTCCCATTACAGACTAGGTCCCCAAAGGACAGCTTACTACTCTTCCTTCCCCTCAAGGTTCTAGGGATAACCTTGAGGGACTGAAAGGATGATCCTCACCTGGCATGTTCTCCCTCAATTTTTTGTGTTGGGTTTTTTTTTTTTGGTTTTTGTTGTTTTTTGCAGGGCAATGGGGGTTAAGTGACTTGTCCAAGGTCACATAGCTAGTAAGTGTCAAATGTCTGAGGTCATATTTGAACTCAGGTCCTCCTGAATCCAGGGCCAGTGCTTTATCCACTGTGCCAACTAGCTGTCCCTGTTCTTCCTCAATTTTACTTGAGTTGATAGCTTCCCATTATCAATTAACCTGTTTGTAACAAGTAGCTTTTATAAAGGGATATTTACTGAGAAGGCATAACAAAGATTAAAATATAAAAACATTCCTTGAGGGGCGGCTAGGTGGTGCAGTGGATAAAGCACCGGCCCTGGATTCAGGAGGACCTGAGTTCAAATGCGACCTCAGACACTTGACACTTAGTAGCTGTGTGACCCTGGGCAAGTCACTTAACCCCTATTGCCCTGCAAAAACAAAACAAAACAAACAAAAAAAAACCACACCATTCCTTGAAACCTGGAGGTATGCTCTCACCTCTTTACACACTTTTGGTCCTTGGAGAAAATAGACTAAAAAAAAAAACCCCAAAAGAGAGTGGGGGGGTGTTGGAGGGGCGATACTTCTTGGTTCTGGAAGTCCTTTCTACTTTCATCTGAGAGTCTCAAGTTCACTTCTCTGTATGGGCTAACCCAGGCATAAGTACTTTCTTGCTCAGTTGGGATGATTTCTTGCTAGGGTGGGTCAATTAGACTTCTTCTCAGGTTTTCTCTGTACTCTCCTGACCATACTCCCTATTATTTTTACTGGCTCTAGGATTCTGTCAGTGGGACATCAGATGGCTTTGGTGTACCTCCTGACCTTGCTGGTGTCATGGTAGGTCTCCTTAATGGATCTCCCAGTCTTATGTGCATGCTTAGCTCAGGGTAATCATTAACATAAGATCAGGAAATAAGAAACAGAGGCATAGAGATGCCATCACTTTTTAGACACTTGGAGGAGACAAGGAAACTGAAGCTGCTGCCCCTCCCTTCTCTCAGAGGTTTACAATGGTTTTTCCTCTTCTAAAGTTATCAAGTAAGAGAGCAAAAAAAAAATTGTCTGCCTGAAACTTTTATATCTACACTTAGTTCTAGCTTAACAGCCAGTTAAAAGGCTTTTTCTTACCACATACTGCTAAACCAACAGTAATAGTTAGAGGATACTTCATGTACTCTGAAGTAGGAGGGTGCGGAAGGAAGGAAAGGTTCCTTCATTATGCATATCTAAAAACAGGCTAACCAAATCTTCTGGATTAGAACCAGACAGGACCTATAATGTACCTACTTTGAGGATCTGACCTTCATTAGACAGTCCACCCATTATGATTTGATACGACACAATAAACATTTTAAAGCACCTACTATGTGCCAGGCATTGTGCTAAATGCTGGTGATGCAAATAAGAAAAAGAAAGATATTCCCTTTCTTCAAAGAGGATACAACTTCCAAAGAGAGAAAGACAACACACAAAAGGAAGCTGAAAAGGTGGGGGGTGGGGTGTAGGGAGTGCGAGAGGCACTTAGCCTGGGGCATGATGAAAATTATGTAGACAACCAAAGCAGAGAAGCTGTTGGCAAATGAACAGATAACTGGCATTTTGAGCCCTCTATAGATAAGGAGTTTTTTTGTTTTACTCTCTGGCTTTATAACCAGAAAGGCAGAAACAACTGAAGATACTTCAACTGAGATCATACCCTAGCTGTCCTCCATGCCTGGAAGCCTACTGGCTTCCCTGACTTTTTTTTGTTTAGGTTCTCAACTAAAATCCTATGCCTTTCTTAACCCCTCTTAATTGCAGTTCCTTCTCTTTCTTACTTCCAGTTTATCTTGTATATAGCTTGTTTGTACATATTTATTTACATGTTGCCTTTTCCATTAGATTGTAAATTTCTATCCTTAACTTTGACCTTCAAAAAAAATTTATAGCACTTAGCACATAGTAGGTGCTTAATAAATGTTTGTTGACTGACTGATGAGGTATGAGTAGCAAAGTGGAAGTAATCTCCAAGATGACACCTCTATTCCCTTTCCTAGGGATAAAATTATTTGAGAATAGTTTACCCCATGTAGGGCACAATAAAGTGGATGATTACATCAATAAAATAAGAATATATCTGAATTCTCTGATTCTAAGATTCTAAGTAAATGTGAATGAAATGGGAGAGATCAACAAAGCAGCTAATTAGCATAAGCTCAAAAGTAAGATATGTCTGAGTTAAGCCCAAGATAAAACTCATGGACAATTAAAAGTTAATTGTAGGGGGCACCTAGGTGACACAGTGGATAAAGCACCAGCCATTAATTCAGGAGTACCTGAGTTCAAATGTGACCTCAGACACTTGACATTTACTAGCTATGTGACCCTGGGCAAGTCACTTGACCCTCATTGTCCCACAAAAAAATAAAAATAAAGAAAAAAGTTAATTGTAATCAATGTTATTTTTCCTATTGCTTAGTGCTTTAGGAAACTCTAAGGACAAATGTTATAGACAAATTTTCAATCAGCATTGGTGCAACAATTACTTTATATCAAAAATTCTTCACGTATAAAATTATAGGTAAAGACTGATTCAAAAAATGATACCATAAAATAACTAATATAAAATTACTCATATTTTCAGTTTCAAAATTATATTCTTTGGTTCTTTTAGGAACATGACATTTTTTTCTTATAGCTTTCTAACTCAAAAATTATACCTTAATGCTAACTTAAATTATACCTTAAGGCTGACTTAAAATCTTTTTCACCTGGATGAATTACCTTGAGACTTCTGACTCCACTTCTCCACTATTCCCCAGGAAGATCATTATTGGGGTAACCTTAACATCCTGTAAGATCTCATCAGCCTTGGCCTTCTATACCTCATTCTCCTCTGCCTTTAGAATTGGACAGTAGGCCCATAAATTGCAAACTTCCTTTTAAGAAGAGATCTCATTGTTACCTGGCTGTACTATTTTGGGACTTCTCTGACTGACTTCTTTATCCATGATGCTTCAGTGTTTGGTACTCCCTTAGTTAACCACTCCCCAGCTTTTCAGTTTCTGTTTCTGTTTTTTCTTCCCCCATTAGATTGAAATCTATTTAAGGGAGGGGGGCTGTCTTTCTTTTTTAGTATTTTTTCAAAGTATTTTATTATTTTCCAGTTACATATAAGGATAGTTTTCAACATTTGTTTTCTTTTCTTTTTTTTCCTGATAAAAATATTTTATTTTTTCCAGTTACATGTAAAGATAGTTCTCAACATTTGTTTATACAAGCTTTCCAATTTCAGATTTTTCTCCCTCCCTCCCCTCCCTCCCCCCTCCCCTATCAACATTTGTTTTCACAGGATTTTTAGTTCCAAATTTTTCTCCCACCCTCACTTCCCTCCCTCCTCCCCAAGACAGAAAGCAGTCTGATATATGTTGTATATGTACAATGACATTAAACATATTTCTATATTAGTCATCTTGTGAAAGAAGAATCAGAGCACAAGAGAAAAACCTCAAAAAAGAAGGGGAAAAAACAGTTCAAAAGTAGAAACAATATGGTTCAATCTGCGTTCATAATTCACAGTTCTTTTTTCTGGATGTTGAGAATATTTTCTATTGTGATTTCTTTGAAACTGTTTTGGATCATTGCACTGCTGAGAAGAGTCAAGTCTATCAGCATTGTTCATCACACAATGTTCTCCTGGTTGTGCTCACTTCCCTGAGCATCAGTCCACTCAGGTTTTTCTGAAATCTGCCTGCTCATCATTTCTTATAGCACAATAGTATTCCATTACATTAATATACTACAACTTGTTCAACCATTCCCCAATTGATGGGCATTCCCTCAATTTCCAATTCTTTGCCACCAAAAAGAGAGCAGCTAGAAATATTTTTGTACATGTGGGTCCTTTTCCCTTTTCTATGGTCTCTTTGGGATACAGGCCTAGCAGTGGTACCACTGGGTCAAAGGGTATGAACAGTCCCATATCCCTTTGGGCATAGTTCCAAATTGCTCTCTAGAATGGTTGGATCAGTTCACAGCTCCATGAATAATGCATTAATGTTGCAATTTTTCCACAGCTTCTCCAATATTTATTATTTTCCTTTTTTGTCATTTTAGCCAATCTGATAGGTGTCAGGTGGTACCTCAGAGTTGTTTTAATTTGCATTTCTTTAATCAATAGTGATTTAGAGCATTTTTTCATATGGCAAAAGATAGCTTTGACTTATTCATGAAAAAACTGCCTGTTCCTATCCTTTGACCATTTCTCAATCGGGGAATGACTTGGATTCTTATAAATTTGATTTAGTTCCTGATATATTTTAGAAATGGGGCCTTTATCAGAAATGCTGGCTGCAAAAATTGTTTCCCAGTTTTCTGCCTCCCTTCTAATTTTGGATGCATTGCCCTGATCTTATTGGGAATGCCTCTAACTTATCCCTGTTACATATAATGTTTGCTGATGGTTTGGGGTAGATACTGCTTATTATTTTAAGGAAAGCTCCACCTATTCCTATGCTCTCTACTGTTTTTAATAGGAATGAGTGTTGTATTTTGTGAAATGCTTTCTCTGCCTCTATTGAGATAATCATATGATTTTGGTTAGTTTTGTTATTGATGTGTTTGATTATATTAATAGTTTTTCTAATGTTGAACCCACCTTGTATTCCTGGCATAAATCCTGGTGATCACTTTCTGTAATCTCCTTGCTAATATTTTATTTAAGATTTTTGCTTCGATATTCATTAGGGAAATTGGTCTGTAGTTTTCTTTCTCTGTTTTGGCTCTGCCTAGTTTAGGTATCAACACCATATTTGTGTCATAAAAGGAATTTGGTAGAACTCCTTCTTCACCTATTTTTCCAAATAGTTTGTATAGTATTGAAATTAATTGTTCTTTAAATGTTTGGTAGAATTCACTTGTAAACCCATCTGGACCTGGGGATTTTTTCTTAGGGAGTTAATTGATGACTTGTTCAATTTCTTTTTCTAAAATGGGCCTATTTAAGGATTTTATTTCCTCTTCAGTTAATTTGGGCAATTTGTATTTTCGTAAATATTCATCCATTTCATTTAGATTGTCAAATTTATTGGCATACAGTGGGCAAAATAGCTCCTAATTATTGCTTTAATTTCCACCTCATTGGTGGTGAAATCACCCCTTTCATTTTTGATACTGGTAATTTGGTTTTCTTTCTTTTTTTTTTTTAACTCAAATTAACCAAAGGTTTATCTATTTTATTGTGGGTTTTTTTTTTATACAACCAGCTCTTAGTTTTATTGATTAATTCTATAGTCTTCTTGATTTCAATTTTATTAATTTCCCCTTTGATTTTCAGGATTTCTAATTTTGTTTTTAATTGGGGATTTCTAATTTGTTCTTTTTCTAGCTTTTTAAGTTGCATGCCCAATTCATTGATCTCCTCTTTCTCTTTTTTATTCATGTAAGCAGTTAGAGAGATAAAATTTCCCCTAAGCACTGCTTCGGCTGTATCCCATAGGTTTTGGTATGTTGTTTCATTATTGTCATTCTTTGGGATGAATTTATTATTTATTGTTTCTATGATTTATTGTTTCACCCACTCATTCTTTAGGATGAGATTGTTTAGTTTCCAATTCATTTTCAGCCTACCTTTCCATAGCTCTTTATTACATGTAATTTTTATTGCATCATGATCTGAGAAGGATGCATTTACTATTTCTGTCTTTCTACATTTGACTATGAGGTTTTGGTGCCCTAATACATGGTCAATTTCTCAGTATGTGCCATGTACCACTGAGAAAAAGTATATTCCTTTCTATCTCCATTCAGTTTTTTCTGTATATATATCTTATCCAAATTTTCTAATATTCTATTCACCTCTTTACATCTTTCTTATTTATTTTGTGGTTAGATTTATCTAATTCTGAGAGGGGAAGGTTCAGATCTCCTACTAGTGTAGTTTTGCTGTCTATTTCCTCTTATAACTCATTTAACTTATCCCCTAAGAATTTGTATGCTATACCACTTGGTGCATACATATTTAGTACTGATATTACTTCATTATCTATAGTACCTTTTAACAAGATGTAGTTTCTTTCCTTTTCTCTTTTAATTAGATCTATTTTTGCTTTTGCTTTGTCTGAGATAAGAATTGCTACCCCTGCTTTTTTGATGTCAGATGAAGCGTAATATATTCTGCTTCAACCTTTTACCTTTACTCTGTGTGTATCTCTCTGTTTCAGATGTGTTCCTTGTAAACAACATATTGTAGGATTCTGATTTTTAATCCACTCTATTTGCTTCCGTTTTATGAGAGAGTTCATTCCATTCACAGTTAAGATGATTAACTGTTTATTTCTCTCCATCCTCTTTTCCCCTTTGTTTGTACTCTTTTTTCCCTTCTTTTACCCTATTCCTCTTGACCAATGTTTTGCTACTGACCACTGCCTCCCTCAATCTGCCCTCCCTTTTATCAGCTGCCCTTCCTTTTTTTGCCTCACCTTCTGCCCTCCCTTCTATGAATACCACCATTTTCCCTTTCCTCTTTTGTTCTTAAAAAGTAAAGCAAGTGGGGCAGCTAGGTGGCACAATGGATTACCTCAGGAGTACCTGAGTTCAAATCCAGCCTCAGACACTTGACACTTACTAGCTGTGTGACCCTGGGCAAATCACTTAACCCTCATTGCCTAGCAAAAAAACCAAAACAAACAAACAAAAAAAAGTAAAGTAAGTTCCTTTATACAAATGGGAGTGTATTTTCATTTTCTTCCCTCCCTGAACCAAATCTGATGAGAGTAAGGTTGGAACAATGCTCACCCCTCCCTTTTTTCCCTCTATTGTAATGGGTTCTTTCTGTGCCTCTTCATATGATGTAATTAACCCTTTTCTACCTCCCCTTTCCTCTTCTCCCCACCCCCCCAGTCTTCTTTTATTCTGCCCCTTAAGTTTCTTTATATCATCACATCAAAATCAATGTAATAACAATACCTTAAGTTAAAAGTATTATCCTCTCTCATAGGGAGCAGCTTAACCTCGTTGAACAACCTTTCCTTACCCCCCACCCCCCTCCACTCCTTGTTTACCTCCTTATATTTCTCTTGAGTCTTGTATTTGGAGATCAAATTTTCTCTTCAGTTCTCATCTTTTTCTCAGGAAGCCTTGGAAATCCCCTATTTCATTGAATGTCCATCTTTTCCTCTGGAAGAGGAAAAGTTTTTCTGGGTAGTTGATTATGGGTTGTAATCCAAGCTCCTTTGCCTTCCTGAATATCATATTCCAAGCCCTGTGATTCTTTAATGTTGAAGCTGCCAGGTCCTGTGCAATCCTGACTGTGGCTCCATGAAACTTAAATGGTTTCTCTCTGGCTGCTTGGAGTATTTTCTCCTTCACCTGATAATTCTGGAGTTTGGCTACAATATTCCTTGAAGTTTTCCTTTTGGGGTCTCTTTCAGGAGGTGATTTGTGGATTCTTTCAATTATCTCTAGTAGCAGGATTGTGTCTCTTTGTCTTTTTGTAGGTACTGTAGTTCCAGAATCTGTTTAGATTCTTGATTTAATGTTGTTTTTGAGGGAAACACAGGAAAGCTCAGGCAACTTCCTGGCTTCTCTCTGCCATCTTGGCTCTACTCTTTTTTAGTATTTGTATCCTCAGAAGTTAGCACAGTGTCTGACACATAGTAGGCATTTCATAAATGTTTATTGACTATTAAATTAGCTTCTTTGGGGATTGAATGATGCCTGCTGAACGGGTTTTGAGGGAATTACATCACGAACAATGAAATCTCGATGCTTCTTCCTTTTTACAAAAATGGTCTATAAAAGATACCTTTGCCATATATTAGCTTGAAATTATCAAAACATAAAAAATAAAATGTCTTTCCCAGCTCTGGAATCATAATTATTCATTGAAGAAGATTTTACAATCATTTAAACGATTTAAACAACAACAACAACAAACTTGAGGGCAAGAATTGCCTTTTGCTTCTTTTTGTATTCTCAGTGCTTCGGACAGTGCCTGGCACATAGTACTGTGAGATTTAAAATTGGATATAAGAGCATTAAACTCCCTCTTTAACTTTTTCCTTATATATCTCCCAGACCACTAAGAAAAAGAAGCCTCTGAGCTTTAATCAGTGAGGGATTAGCTTTTATTGTTTGGGAATTAATTAGACAACAAAAAGGTGATACCGATTAGGGAAGTAGGAAAGTAGAAATACAAATGAATAATCTTAGATCTAAGCTTAGTCTATTCCATTATAAAACTCACCGAATCCCAAAACTGCTTGCCAGGCTGAGAACCAGAGCCGACCACCAAATGCTGCGCTGCCCCAGCCAAGCTGAGAAGCCCAAGTGAGAGAAACCAAACTTCCATTCCATTCTCAGTTTTTAAACTGCTGTCCTGGAAGTTCGGACACGGCGTGCTTGGCCAGCTCTCTGGGCAGCAGCAGCAGGCGCACGACCATTTGTCACGTCTCCTTCCCAAAAGGGCGGTCCTTGGTCCTTTAAAAGCCACTTCAGTAGCATGTGCTCAACTCTCAAATGATAAAGCTGAAACTTCCGTTTTTTACCACAATAGGATAGTAGGCACTTCATATGTATGTATGTACATATGTACGTATGTACGTACGTACGTATGTATGCGTGCATGTATGTATGTATGATCTAGCTATGTTTAGCGAATAGTTTATATGAATATGTTTAATGAATATATATGAATATATGTGTGTGTGTATATATATGTATGTATGTATGTATGTATGTATGTATGTATATATATGTTTGGTGAATAGCTGATAGTATAAAGGTCTAACACAAATATGGACCTTTTTCCAGCTTCTCCCCCTTAGGTTTTTTGGGGTTTTTTTTTGCCCCATAGTACAATGAAGTGACCCTATGTGCTCTTTCCTTCCATTGGCAAGCAACTGACATTTATCAAACATTTACTGTGTTTTTTCTCTTACGGTTTATCTGTTTTTAAACATATATTAAATTTAATACTGTAATAAAAATATTATACTGTTTTTGTACCCCGAAATTTATTTTCTTTTGTGTATTTTTGTTTATGGATTCTCTCTCTCTCTCTCTCTCTCTTTCTCTCCCCATTACCCTTTCTCTACCCAAAGTACACACCCAATAGAAACCTTTATATTGGAAGTTTTAGTTGATTCATTTGAGAGATTGTGAATGCTACTGAAACAGCTTTTGAAGGACCTCCCTTTTGGGGAGGAGAACGTGAGGAACTTCCAGGATGCCGACTTAAAAGTGAGGGCAGGAACGGAAGTTCTCTCTCTCTGGAGGTGAATTTAGCAGCAATGGAGCAGGATTGAAAGGAGTGCATGTGGTTTGGTGTTCGGTCTTTTCAGGGATCTATGGTCTAGCGGGCAGTTTGGGATCCGGTGAGTTTTATAAAGTAATAAACTAAGCTTAGATCTAAGATTATTCATTTGTATTTCTCCTTCCTTATTTCCCTAATTGGTTTCAGCTCCTGTTGTCTAATTAATTCCCAAACGATAAATAAAAAAAACTGATTCCTCACAGATTAAAGCTCAGTGGCTCCTTTTTCTTATTGGTCTGTGATATATATATATGGGAAAGTTAAAGGGGGAGATTAATGCTCCTTATATCCAATTTGGCTTTCACAGTTTTGGCAACCACGAAGGGATGTTTGTTTTCCATGCGCTCAAGTCACTTAGTTTAAAGGGGCTATGTTTTCTAACTTTAATTGGTGCTCCTTTTTTGGTATGTTCTATAGCTTCCTTCAAAGGGAGTAGTTTCTGCTGATCTGATTCTAAACTTGGATCATCCCCAGCAGAGAGAGCTATCTCGGCATCTCTCTCGACACATGACAATTTCCCCCACATTATAATGATGATAATAACATGAATGAGAATTATAATCATATGAACTATGGATGTGGTATTAAAAGGTATTTCAACTGCAGGCATGAAATTTGTACTTATATTAAACGCATTTTCCTTAAAATTCACACTCAGACTATTATACAAAAAACTTTTTGCTGCCTGAATGAGGAAAAACCCAATAATGTTATGAAGGACCATTGAGTAAACTACTCCTCTAAGTTGGGACGTTATGCTGTCCCAATATATTCCAATGAGAAAAATCAAAGGGAAAGCAGAATATTCAAGCATGTTGCCTTTTAAACTGGGCTGGCTTTTCTCTTTAAAGCAAGGCTTTTAGAGGCTTAAAGCAAGGGAGATTAGGCAAATGAGGGAAAATCAGTGGGGGAATGGTAAGAGAAAATCCACCAAATTAGCTGGCTAGTGGCCAAACTAGGGAGGGTGGGGGGGTCCTTAAGGTCCCTTCGTGGTCGCCAAAACTGTGAGAACCAAATTGGATATAAGGAGCATTAATCTTCCCCTTTAACTTTCCCTTTTATATATATATATATACATATATATCTATATCTATATCTATATATCTATCTATCTATCTATCTATCTATCTATCTATCTATCTATCTATCTATCTATCTATATCTCACTGACCAATAAGAAAAAGGAGCCACTGAGCTTTAATCTGTGAGGAATCAGTTTTTTTATTTATCGTTTGGGAATTAATTAGACAACAAGAGCTGAAACCAATTAGGGAAATAAGGAAGGAGAAATACAAATGAATAATCTTAGATCTAAGCTTAGTCTATTCCTTTATAAACCACACCGAATCCCAAACTGCCCACCAGACCACGGATCCCTGAAAAGATCAAACACCAAACCACGTGCACTCCTTTCAGTTCTGCTCCGTTGCTGCTAAATTCACCGCCAGAGAGAGAGAACTTCCGTTCCTGCCTTCACTTTTAAGTTGGCATCCTGGAAGTTCCTCACGTTCTCCTCCCCAAAAGGGAGGTCTTTCAAAAGCTGCTTCAGTAGCATGCGTAATCTCTCAAATGAATCAGCTAAAACTTCCTATATATATCTTTACCACAAATAATTTTTACCACACTATTAAGTATAGACAACTAAAATAATTCAACAAATTGGCCATACTTGAAAATTAATATCTCATTCTTTACCTCCAGTCCATCATCCCTCTGCCAAGAGGCAGGAGGTACAATTTTACCTATAGTCTTCTGATTTAAAATTTTGTCATTGTGTTGATCAAAGTTCTGAAGTCTTTCAGAATTTATGTCCTTTATATTATTGTGGTCATCATGGATGTTGTTCCCCTGGTTTTGTTCATTTCATTCTACATCAGTTGATATAAACCATCCCAGGTTCCTCTGAATTCTCCATATTTGTCATTATTTATGGTACAATAACATTCTAGAATATTCATATACCCCAATTTATTTAGCCATTTTCACATGGATGAGCACCTGCTGTGTTATCAATTTCTTGCTATAACACACAATGCTGCTATAAATATTTTTGTTCCTCTGGGTCCTTTCTTTTTGTCTCTGACCTCTTTGGTCTATATGCCTAGGGGTGGTATTTCTGTACCATCTGTTACATTCAGATAATATTACAGTCAAAGACACCCAGTGGGGGCAGTTAGATGGCAAAGTGGACAAAGCATTGGCCCTGGATTCAGGAGAACCTGAGTTCAAATCTGAACTCAGACACTTGACACTTAGTAGCTTTGTGACCCTGGGCAGGTCATCTAACTCTCATTGCCACACAAAAACAAAACAAAGAATACCCAGAATAGTTGGAGGATATAATATATACATATGAAAAATATAATGCAAGATAGCAGTATAAGAGATGTCAGAAGGTATTAGATGATTTAATGCCAAATAAGTGGCACCACCAATGAGTGATATGAATTCAGAGAGGAAAGAGACTGGTTGGTGTAAGCTGAAATTGTCATGGGAAGCAAGGTTTTGTACATGATGAGGAGGTGGAAGAATCATACTATGGAAAGAGAACTGGATTTGGAAATCAGTGTTTTTTCTACCACCAACCAGTGAATAAAAAATAATAATGGCAATAATAACAATGAATTTATGTAGTGTTTTTAGTTTTGCAAATTGCTTTACTCGTATTGTTTCATCTGATTTGGCAAGACTAGAAACCTTGGAAATCTCAAATAGGATAGAACTTTCTCAGAGAATAGCAGAAAACTTCAAAAAAGAAACTTTAAAAAACAGTTTTCTTGGGGCAGCTAGATGGCGCAGTGGAAAGGGCACCGGCCCTGGAGTCAGGAGTACCTGAGTTCAAATCCGGCCTCAGATACTTAATACTTACTAGCTGTGTGACCTTGGGCAAGTCACTTAACCCCAATTGTCTCACTAAAAAACAAAAAAACCCCCAAAAAACCAAACCAGTTTTCTTGATGTGTTTGGCTTTTACATTACATATATTTATGATTACCCATGCCCTTAATGAGGGGTCTGACTTAATTGCCTAACATTCTGTGTCATTCTGACCAATTCACATATCAGAGTTAACAAAACTGTTTTTGACCAACAATTCCCAGATGATTTAATCTCATTTCTATTAATCAATCAAAACCTTGTTACTGGGGCAGCTATTTGGTGCAGTGGATAGAGCACTGACCCTGGAGTCAGGAGGACTTATGTTCAAATCCAGTCTCAGACACTTGACACTGTATGGGGCTAAAATTCTAGCTAGTCTGTCTAAAATATCTAATGAGTGGTCACCAATAAATTATAAGCATTAGCAAGAGTTAGACTTTTAAGTACTTATTAAGGAGAATAAGAATTTGGTGAAGAGAGAGAAAAAGAGGCCTAGATTTAGCTATCTCAGGAAGCCTGCATTTCTGCTCCACTCTCCACGAGAGTCCTGATGAAAGAGAGCCAGCCTTGCCCCTTCTTCCTCCTACAAACCTCCTGTGAAACTGGGAACATCCCATCCACACGCACACACAGCTCCAAGCTAATTGGCTGATAGCTTTGATAGACAGTACCCACGAGCAAATGTCACTTCCTGATGACAAAGAAAAGCTACATGGCTTGCCCTCAGATGCCTTCTCCTCATGGCGGAGCTTTCCTACAGTAACTCTCCAGCAGGTGGCGTCACTCCAATTGTTACAACACTTACTAGCTGTGTAATCCTGGGCAAGTCACTTGACCCCAATTGCCTCACCAAACCAAACCAAACCAAAAACAAACAAACAAACAAACAAAAAACCTTGTTACTATCAACAAATTGATGAATTAACAAGCATTTATTAAGTGACTCATGTGCTATGCAAAGACAAAAGTTAAATAATCTCTGCTCTCAGAGGAAGCATGTGCAAGTATAGGTGCACTCATGTTTATATTAAAAAAGAGGAAGGGAACAAGCATTTTATTAAGTGCCTATAATGTGCCAGGAACTTTGATAAGTGCTTTTAGTTTTATCATTTCATCCTCACAACAACCCAGTAATATAAGTGCTGTTATGATCCCCATTTTACAACTGAGGAAACTGAGACAGATATAGGTTAAATAACTTATCCAGGGTCACACAGTGAGTAAATGTCTGAAGCAGGATTCAAACTCATTGTCCTGTCTCCAGTCTCAGTGTTTTATTCACTTCATATCCACACTTCATATTTTTAAAAATTCAAGGTAATTTTTTTTTGGAGGGGACAGGGGCAAGGCAATAGTAATTGGAAGGATCAAGAAAGGCCACACAGATTAAGGTGGTATTTCAGTTGAATCAGGAAGGAAACTAGGGATTCTAGGAAGCAGAAGTGACTAAGGACTGCCTTATAGGCATGGAGGAATGAATGGCCATTGCAAAGTACAGATGGTACAGATATAGGAAATAAAGTGCCATGTGTGAAGAATAGTGGAAGGTCAAATTTTCTGTACTGCAGAGAGACTAGAAAGGTAAGTTGTAGTCAGGTTACAGAAGGCTATAAATGAACAGAATTTATATTTGATCTAGAGGTAATAGGGCACTGCTGGAGTTTATTGAGTGAGAAAATGGCACAAACCTTGGACCTATATTTTTGGAAAATCACTTTGGCAGCTATGTTAAGGATGCATTGGAGATAGATTTGAAGTAAGGAGACCAATTAGGTGCTCTTGCAGTATTAGTCATGCAGTTCCTTTCTTTTAAGTTTTTTCTTGTTAGCTGAGAGTCCTGTCGTCTTTGAGATGTTCAAGAAGGTTTATAGTCTTGTAACTGGGGACTCACCAGAAATGGAGGACATTCAGAAGGAATTCATGGTCAAGAGCTTGTCCTTTTGGTTTTACTTCTTTCTGCATGGCAGAATTCCAGTGAGAAAAAGATGATGCTATGAGGGGAATGGCCTTAGGTATTCCCCATTCAAAGTTAACAAGTGGCCCATGAATCTGGACCTTGAGTCTTTGACTCAAAAATGAAAGAACAGGGGCAGCTAGGTGGCGCAGTGTATAGAGCACCGACCCTGGAGTCAGGAGTACCTGAGTTCGGATCTGGCCTCAGACAGTTAACACTTACTAGCTGTGTGACCCTGGGCAAGTCACTTAACCCCAATTGCCTCACTAAAAAAAAAAAAAATGAAAGAACAAATTCAAAGTTGTTATTGTAAATATTACTCAGTATTTGAGCCTTCATCTGTGACACAGCTATACCAGGTTTTTGGAATCTCCCTCACCCTCTTTCCCTCCTTCTTTTCGTGTTTTAAATGAGAATGGAAGGTTATGGATGAGTCACCCAGGATGAGAAGGCATGGATATGATGAGTCCATACAAAGGGAGGGAATACCCAGAGCAGTGAGATCATATATTCCTTTAAGTATTTGAGAATCTTTCATATTATGGTCACAAAACAAAATGAAAAAAAAAATGGTAGGGCAAATCAAGTAAGCATTGTAGTTGAATTTCAAGGGAGAGAGAAAATAGGTATGGTTTCCTTGCTACCAATTTTCTGGTCTCTTCATTGAGTTAGTATATTTGATCTTTCAGAACAACAAATGCTGCTGATGCTTCATTCTTTAGAACAGATGTGATTCTATTGTCTGAGAATAAGCACGAGCAAGATAAAGCACAAAGGAACAAGGCAGTATTGTCAATATAGTAAGAACATGACTGCAGTAGTCTGGGTCCTTTTTCTTTGATCCATGTCTTTGCACTTTGTTGGGAGGCTTCCCCTCTAGGAAGGGAAACCAAGATGGCACACCCTGTGTGAGGACCCTGGGGACTACTGGTGCCAAGTTGGCTGAAGATTCTGGAAATGTGATAAAAACTGGAAGCCAACAGATCAGTGATAACACATTCCCCCACTTCAGCTTGATGTATAACTGAACTGACATTTCCAAGAATTTCCCTTTGCCTCAACGTAAGTTTGTGACAAACTGGGAAATCTAGTCTGAAAGAACCATAATTGGTCAGCAAATCCAACAGATGGAAAATTTCTTATTAGCAAAGTTAAGAGATAATTATATTAGAATTGAACCATATATTGACGTGGCTAAGATAAATAAGGATTATTAATCTAAGACCTATATGTGCATGAAAACTAATGTTGTCACCTAGGGGCAAGCCAGTACTAGTCCTTCATGGACTTGGATTCATATTGATGAGGGGTATTTCCTGGTATGTCTTGTGGTTAAAGTCCCCAATCTCATGTGAAAACGGAGACCTCCGAAGATAGTTAAGGTTTTTAAAGGGTTTTTTTGGTTGTTTTTGGTGGGGTTTTTTTGTTTTGTTTTGTTTTTTGGGCAGGGCAATGAGGGTTAAGTGACTTGCCCAGGGTCACACAGCTAGTGAGTGTCAATTGCCTGAGGCTGGCTTTGAACTCAGATCCTCCTGAATCCAGGGCTGGTGCTCTATCCACTGCACCACCTAGCTGCCCCCCAAGATTCAGTTTTTAATATACTAACAGAAATCTAGGCAAACAATAGCATAGAACCTGCAAAAATATTTATTACATTGGAAAATAAAAGGAAATTTTAAAAGTTAAAAATATCCTGTTAATCCCCCCCCCCCCCCAATAAGTACAATTGCTCTCTTTTCTTTTCTGAGATAGCTAGAGAGGAGCCTCTTTTCCATCCGGATTTCTACATGAAAAAATGGGAGGGGGTGAACAATGCAACATTTTGCCAACCATGAGCCCCACCATTTAGAGTTTATAATTATAACTATTGTGTCAGACCCAGACCTCTGATATGGCAGAACAAGTCCAATATCTAAGCTTCTATGTCTCCAGTAACAATCATACCACTATCCAGGGTCTCCCCTTAGAACAGAATCTGGCTCGTGTCTTGCAAAGGGACCTCACTTCTCCTACAGTCACTTAAGTTGTGAAAGAGATTAAATATAGAAAAGCTTTAATAAAAGCAGGAATGAACCTAGGAAGGATTCATATACCAATCAATAAATAAACATTTATTAAGCACCTACTATGTGCCAGACACTGTGCTAAGCACTGGGGATACAAAAATGAAGCAAAAGACAGTATATGATCCCTAAGCACTGTAAATGATAGTCTGTACCATCAAATGCCTTTTCTCTCCTTGAACATTCAATACATGATTCCTACAAACCCTAGAACTACATGGTGAAGACCCCTCCTTTCATGTGGAATTTCAGCTTCTGAGGATGGTATAGTAGAACCAGTGAAGATATAGATGCCAGCTTGCCTTTTTTACTCTTTTATCTAGGTGCCCCTTGGGGGGGGGGTCTGTCTGCTGGTGGTTTTCTCATTCAAGCATCCCTATCTCTTAGTATGGAACTAGAATTCTGTAAATCTGGGCTTGCTGATCTGTGCCTTATGTGGCACCCAGAACCATCAGCTTCTGGTGTGGTTCTTGGTCCCAAAGCCTGTGCTCAGAGCTTTGGGCATGTGCTAACTTAGCAACCTTTCCCACCTTGCGAGGGAGTGGGGTACATCTGTCCTATTGGTTTATGTCTACCACATGACATTCTGTCATCTTAATAAGAGTTTCTTTTGCTATAAAAAGAAAAAAGTAATTAGAGTAGACTCTTAATACTCTAAGACCTGGTTATTTATGTGTAGCACCCCTAATGGTCTTCCTACTAGGGCATTCCAATTATAGACATGTATCTATGTGCTGGATTGGCTCAAGAGAGTCAATTGTTAATTTTTCATTGTGAGTAAATACTACAAATCAGGGCTTAAGTTATTGCTTTGTTGATTGTGTAGAGGCTTAAGAAGTGATGGGGAAAATGTTTAAATGGAGATTAAATTTTAAAATGTATTGTTGGTATATATAGATATATATGTGCACACATATACATTTATGTATGTATACATAGATACAAACACCAATATACCAGACCTACTCCCTCTTCCTCTTCCCCTGCTCCCATCCTTTCAAGGTTGGGAAGGTCTTTTCTGCCTGCCCCTTGGGAATGGCATAGTAACTTGTGTATGGAAGATATTCCTGCCTGCTTCTGGCTAATTATGACTCATTGTCAGTTTTAGCTTCCCCAATTTGTTAATAAGCCCCCAAAGTTGATGACTCAGGCATCACACCAAAGTAGAAGGGGTGACTTCCAGCTAACTCATCTCTTGGAGATAGCCATTTACTGTGACTCTAGTTGAGGGTAGTAGAAGAAATAATCTTTTCCTACATCAGCATGATAGGAGCCCCCCAAGAGACCCTATTTCTCCACATGGAACATAGACTCAGTAACCAGACTTGTACCAGAAACTCCTCTTTGTTCTCTTCCTCCTCCTCCTCTAGAATCAGCTTTGTGAACATTTAAAGGTTTTAAAAGGCAAGTAAGGGCAACATACCTGCCTGCGACAAGGGCAGCATGTTTATGTCCTGGCTAATTCTTTTCTCCTCTTTTTGCAGATGAGAGTTGGGAAGAAAGATAGACCCTCGACTAAAGCTCAAGGTAGATTTGTTCTTCAGGAATCTGAGGTGAGAAGTAGATTAAAGCACTAGACAACTTAAGTCCTCTACTGAGAAGATAAGCAATTCCAAAACAATGAACTCAGGGTAAACCTTGAGAGTAGAGTAGATAAAGGATAACAATTAATATACATTACCAGCTCCTGCAGACTAGACACTGGATCAAAGATGCATAAGAAATCCCTAAACAGTTGACCCCACACAAGTTGACCACTGCCTCCCATATCATACCATATTAATGCAAGTTATTATTATTGCTGTTCAGAAAGAGACAATGGGGAGTTTTATCTCTACTCTATTTAAATAGAAAACATTGCTGTTGGAATTAATTGGATTGGGGTGGGGCAGGGCAATGAGGGTTAAGTGACTTGCCCAGGGTCACACAGCTAGTAAATGTCAAGTGTCTGAGGTTGGATTTGAACTCAGGTCCTCCTGAATCCAGGGCTGATGCTTTATCCACTGTGCCACCTAGCTGCTCTGCTGTCCTTCTTTCTTGAATAGGACCATGACAGATGGCTTGACTTGGAATGAATTGGAATTAAGTGAGGCCATTGCTGTGCAAGGTCACTAGCCTCACTCTCTCCTCCAGAGCCATCTAGGTCCAGTGGTAAGATATACATCAGGATGACTAGAGATGTCCCTGGATATTTTAAGGCAATTGGGGTTAAGTCACTTGCCCAGGGTCACAGAGCTAATAAGTATCTGAAGTCAGATGTGAACTAAAGTCCTTCTGACTCCAGGGCCAGTGCCTTATCCACTGTGCCGTTAGAAAAATGCAAATTCACCCAATATACTAGCTCATCAAGCATTTATTAACCTCCTGCTACATGTCAGGCACTGAGGATACAAAGAGAAAAAAATAAAATAAAACCGCCTGCCTTCCAGGACCTTACATTCTGCTGGTGGGAACAACAAACACACAGAAAGAAAAATAAAAAGTAATGAAAGAAGGAAGGTCACTAACAAGTGGTTGATGAGAATGGGTCCGTTGCTGTAGGGGGCATGTAGGATGAGTCTAAATGGAAGCCAGGGCTTCTAAGAGGTAGAATTGCAGGGAGTGTCTTCCAGGTAGAGGTAGCCTGAGCAAAGGTGGGATGATGAAGATGGAATATTATTAAAGGAAAATGGACACACAAGAGAGTGATCTTTGATATGTCTAGAAAGGTGGACTGAAGCCACATGGTTAAGGGTTTTAAATGACATTCAGAGGAGTCTGTATTTCATCCTAGAGGCAAAAGGGAGCTATTGGAACTTCTTGAGCCAGTGAATGATGGAGGAGAGGAACCAACAATTTCCATTTGAAAACATGTAGCCTGAAGGTTAGATTTTATGATTTAAAAAAGTGTCAGTTTGCATTTGTATATGTTCTTTAAGTATATCAGTTTTGCATTTTCATGTACTTCTCTGCTTGATCTTTTAAAAGATAAAGCCATAGGGGCAGCTAGGTGGTACAGTGGATAAAACTCCAGCCCTGGATTCAGGAGGACCTGAGTTCAAATCTGACCTCAGATACTTGACATTTACTAGCTGTGTGACCCTGGGCAAGTCACTTAACCCTCATTTCCCCACCCCCACCCCCATATATATATATATATATATATATATATGGTCATCCAGAGCATAAGTTTTGTTGTCTCTTGTCTATGGCCAGAGATAATGGGGCCTACTTTGTATTACTAAGTAAAATGAAATAGGGAAATAGGGAAAATTATCTGGCTGGCTTAACAAACAAAACCAAAAGGAAACCTCATGTTGGCCTTAATTAACCTATAAAATGGAGTTTTGCTTTATGTTTGCTTAATAATAAATAATTAACAAATCAAAGGACATGGGATTCTGAAGTGAATTTTTCCTGAGCCACGAGAACTCCTCTGTGTAGCACATTCACAACTTGTTCTGGTATATATTTAACGAGAACCAACATAGAAAGATGTGTATTTAACAAAGAAAAAAAAAGGAATTGAAAATAGAGTAGTTGAAGAAGATTGCCACATTGCTGATGTTGCTGCCATGTTTACTCAATTTCTTATCTTGGAGTGTTGGAGTTTTTCACAGTTAATCTTTGTATCGTGACTCTTAGATTTTAATCAGACTTCTAGAAGCTAATGGATGCAATACAAAGTAATTTCTAATTCAGGCACCTATATTTTGTTTTTCCTTGACTGAAGTGGTTAAATTTGGGGAATTCAACAATTATGGTTTTTAAAGCAAAGTTATTCCTGTCCCTACTCAGGAGCAGGTGCAGTATAAGTTTAGTGGTGGGCAGTTAAGTGGTGAAATACATAGAATGCCTAGCCTGAAATCAGGAAAACTCATCTTCCTGCCTTCAAATCTGGTCTCAGACACTTAATAGCTGTGTGATCCTGGACAAGTCACTTAACCCTGTTTGCCTCAGTTTCCTCATCTATCAAATGAGCTGGAGAAGTAAATGGCAAACCATTCCAGTATCTCTGCTAAGAAAACCCCAAATAGGGTCACGAAGAGTTGGACACAACTGAAAAACAACTGGACAACAGTTTACAGGCTAACCAGTTCTCTTAAGTTATTGAAGATAAAGAAAGAGCAGCAAAAGAAAATTGGGGTCCAGATTTCTAGGGTAGCTTCCAAATTGCTCCCATTTGATCAGCTACTTCAATCAAATAAACGCTAATCAGATAAATGCTAGAATTCCTCTTTACTTTATCCTTTGTAGATGTAGCCTTCATTTGAATGCCATTTCAAAGCAGCCAGCCTAAAAGCATTGTTTAAAGCAAAAAAGAAAAGAAAGAAAAAAGGATGTCAAATGAAATAGAGCTTTGCATTTTTGGAGACATAGGACAACCAAATGGGGAAGAATGTAATATACTTTGAATTTGTCCATTTCTAGAAAATATTTTTTATCTTTTCAAAATAGACCATTGGTGTTCTACTGCAACCAACTGTCTTGAACAGTCTGTTTCCAACTCTCCACTTCTGCCAAAGTAACCTTTCCTATATAGAGACATGTCTCTTTCAGATAAAAAGGTCCAGGAATTGTTATTATTAATACAGTTTCTCCGGGGAAAAATAAATCTCAGTAGGATGAAATATAAGCCACTCTGGCCTCTTGATTTTTGTTTGTTTGTTTTTGCAGGGCAATGGGGGTTAAGTGACTTGCCCAGGGTCACACAGCTAGTAACTGTCAAGTGTCTGAGGCTAGATTTGAACTCAGGTACTCCTGAATCCAGGGCCGGTGCTTTATCCACTGAGCCACCTAGCTGCCACCTAGCTGCCCCCTGGCCTCTTGATTTTGATCACTGTGCTTTAAGATTCAACATGTTTACTAGCTGTTAGGGATACAAATATGGAAAAAATGAAACAGTCTCAACTCTCAAGGAGCATACAACATGTAATCGTGTATGAGGGAATACAGTATGTCCATCAGTAAGGAAACTTTCTTTTTGTTTGTTTCTGCCCTGCCTATCCTCATGGGGACCCCCTACAGAGGGACTGCTCCTGCTAAGGCAAATCTGTTACCTGAGCTGCAATTTATAGCCTTGTCTCTTGGGGCCCAGAGAGTTGAGGCCACTTGTCCAAAATCATGAAGCCAGTAAGTGTCAACAGGTAGAACTTGAACCTGGCTTTTCCTCACACTGAGCCAGGCTCTCTATGTGTTCACTCTCTAGCCACAAAAATAGGAAAACAAAGGAACAAGTGAAGAAGTTCTACACAAATGTCAAGAACTCATAAACATACAAAAGGAAACTAAAAATTGCCTGCTTGAGTTTATCACACACTTCAGTATTCCAAGAGCAGAATCGTAAGCAAGAAAGGTTTGGGGAGTTTATTTTATTTTATCTTTTAGTTCAAAGAAAAGGAAGTTACTTCCTGTATAGGATATGTGTACTCAACACCCACAATCAAATATAGTAATCAACAGAAAATAGTGTTTTTACTTTAGTCACAAATTATAGTCAGAAATTTGAAAATACACATTGGGTTTGGGCTTTATAACCTTGCTTTTTTTTTTTTTTTTGGTATGTGTATAACAATAATCATTACAAAATCAGGAATTGTTTCTCATTTCTCTTTTTAGTCTAATATACTCTGGCATATCAAGAACACATTTTGGTGTACAGAATTATTTTCAGAACTCAAGTTCTCCCGACTACATTCACCAGAGGAAAGGCCATAGTCAGTTCCATTAAAATGGTTTTTATTAGATATGTCAAGATTCATCTAATATGCTGGTATTGCTCCAGGTTATTCTCAATGGTAGAAACTAAAGTTGTCACAATAATAGATTAGAAAACATAATGTCATACTATAGTTATATTCGCTTAGTACAAATAAACCTTGAGCTTTTTCTGTAGCACAGGAAAGTATGTTTTCTTTCTTTCTTCCTCTCCCCGCCCCCAACCTGGTCTGTCCCCACCAAATTAGAGAATAAAGTGCTTTCTATGTAGGCAGAGCAGATCATTTAGGGAAAAAAGAAAGGGGAATGTGATAGAATTTGTGTGAGTAATCCATTGTGTCCATGTAGAAAACACCATATTCTGAAGAATATTTTAAGATATGCCCTTGGAGTCTATAGTATAGACCCATGCCCAGTAGTACTCTTCATGATATGAAACGATCTTTCGTGAGTTACAGGATGCAATGGCTACACCCTTCCTACCTGTGGTACTGGGTCCTTATGGTGTGATTTTTTGGTGTGTCTTTAGCTTTGTTAGTATGAGTAATCTATTGATGCAGAGAGCAGCCCCTCCATACCTATTCATCCCGAATGATTCCTATCCATATCCCCCTTTCCCACCCCACGGGAAAACCTCTATAAAGGACCTATTCAAAATTCCAAAGGCTTTTCTTTCATTCTTATGATATCTTGGAAATATCAATATAGCCATTGGTCTTTCCATCTGTTGCCTCACTACATATGAAGGATCCACTTCCTTTTCTAAGTCACATATATCCTAGATCAGCAGTTTTCAAAGTGTGGTCTGGGGATGTCTGAGGGTCCCTGATTCTCCTTCAAGGGGTCTATAAGGTCAAAACTATTTCCATAATAATACTAAGATGTTATTTGCCTTTTTCCACTCTGATCTCATGAGGGTGTGTGACTTGTAAATTGAAGATTTAGCCACAAACATGTAGACTGAGTTAAAATCTTGTCTGAGCTGTACTTTTTCCTTACAAATGGATGAATCTACAGATGCTGCTACACTTGCTGTTTTGCTTGTATTCATTCAATATTAGCACTAATCATAGAACATATTCTTATATGTGAATGTTTGGCAACAACACAAGTGGTACTGAAAAACTCAGTGTTAAGTAACTTTTTCGAATCTCATGGTTTATCCTAGGACAGTTCTGTTGATATTTGCACTGATGGTACAAAAGCAATTTGCAATTTGTTGTTCATTCATTCATTCATTCATTCATTTCTGACTCTTCATGATCCCATGGATCATAGCACACCAGGCCCTTCTATTTGCCACTCTCTCTCTTAGTCTGTTTAAGTTCATGTACTCTATCCATTTCATACTCTGCTATATCCATTTCCTTTTGCTTTCAAAAATCACTAATGTTTTTGTTTCAGAAAATAGAGTCATTTTCCATAAAATGTTAATTATGTTAACATGTAATGGGTTTATTATTTTATTTTTAAATTAATATTTTTAAATAATCAGTTTTAACTTCTACTATGATAAATGTCAATAGATATAATCCACATAAATAAAAGCTCTTTGGGTTCCTCAATAATTGTAAGGGTGTAAAAGGGTACCAAGAACAAAAAGTTTGAAAAATACTGCCCTAAATAATATCCTATACCCTACTTCTCACCCAAAAGTCATCTTTGGTAATATGTTTCAACCTACTTATGCCTAGTATCACATCTCTTCATTGCCCTTTGAGATTCTTGTAATTTTGATTACTCTGAGGATATTATTCCATGCTTTGCCACCAAAAAAAATAATCAGTGAGAGATTATTGGTGTTAAAATGATGTAAGGTAAACAAAACATCTAGATATTCAAATGACTTTTTATGCTTCCTTTGTGTAATTTCCCAGCATAGTTCTGCATTTAGTTAGGCACTTAATTTATTCTCAGCACTGGAGTTGATAAACAAATTACACTTCCATTAGATGTCATTTTCATTGACATTTATATTTTTAAAATATTCCTAATGCTGGACAATGACATATAATCAACATATCTCACGTAACAGTGGTCTTGTATGACTTATGTCTCTTGTTTGACATTACATAAGCAATCCTTGTGGTGGAAAATGGGTTCTAATGAATAGCTAATCAATACAACATCTTTCTTCAGAAATACACTGATTTTTGAAAATTATAGTGGTAGCAGCATTTTGGAATATCATAATTCATTTCTTTTGACATCCAGAAATTGCAAGGTAAATGTTTGCTTGTGGTAATTTTGCCACTAAAATGTCAAATAAAACAAGAATGTGAAAACAATTATTCTCAACAGATATGGTTGGTCTTTTTAATGTGAATAGTACATTCAAATTCAATTTTTTATCTGGGGCTTTAAAAAGACTATCAAAGTGTCATATTAAATTTAAAATATATAGTATAATAGTAGTTGTAACATCTAAATTCTCACAAAATTAATTTAACAAAGGTTATCTTTCAGATAATGAAGAAAATGGTCATTACAGTTGTAAATTTCTTTTTTCCCTCATTGTACAAGAAAGTCAAAACTTGCTGATTTCTCTTGTGAATTGTATCTTTCCTGCCATTTTCTATAAATCTGATTTGTTGGACCACAGGAACTACCTCTTATGAGTATACAATGTAAAGAAAAATGCAAATTTGGTTAGAGAATAGTACCTATTAGATGTCATTTCATATGTAACACATCCTTCCCCTACTACTCTGTATCTTACCCTGCCTGAACAGAGGAGCAACATTGATGTGAACAGGATTAAGGATTCTACTTTGGAAGAAGAGAATGGAACAGGAATAGGTAACAATGGATCAGATAGTGAGGCAGTTAACTCTGGAAGTAAGCTTTAAGGCCATAGGATAAAGCAAATTTTGAGAAGATGAAGAAAAAAGATTAAATGGCAATTGGCAAGAAGCCAGCCTACCCTTTTACCTTCTACACATTATCCTTCAGTAAACTTGAAGGCGAGGCCACACACCATTTGAACACAATCCAGGCTCAGAGGAATAAATGTGAAGCTCTGGAAGAAGGAAGGCCATACTTAGGACAGAACAATCAGCAGCCTGGACAGAGATCAGAGAAAGTACTAGAACCAAATAAATGAGGAAAAGCAAGAGCATGGAAGTATCCAAATGAATGTCTAGTACCTAGCCCAGGCCTGACAGTGGGACTGTGTGGTTGTTCATCCTTTGTTTCCTAAGGGGGGGGGGCAGGGCAATGAGGGTTAAGTGACTTGCCCAGGGTCACACAGCTAGTAAGTGTCAAGTGTCTGAGTCCAGATTTGAACTCAGATCCTTCTGAATCCAGGACCAGGGCTTTATTCACTACACCACCTACCTGCCCCCTGTGATATCTTGATTTTAAGCTGAATTGGATTGAAGGCAGGAAGAGTTCCACAAAGTCATCAGCCTCAATTCCAGAGTCATCAAAGTCCAGTGGCAAGGCAAAAGTCAAGATGACTGGTAATGGCCCAGAATGTAGGAGATGACCTTGGTGTCTTTGATGTCTGATCAAGCTCTAAGGGCCCCACCAGCACCTACTTCAACTGCCACCATGGCCTTTGGAACTAATTGTTCTCATCTGCTTGGAGTAAATATCTCCTTAACTCATCAACAGGCTTGTTGGTTATCCTCAATCTAGTATATCCTGTCTACTAGGACATTTTTAGCAGGGTGTGGCCACTGTGCAGTCTCCAGCTTCTTCAGTACTATGTAAGGGCTTGACTCTTCCTGTACCCCATAGCCATATGAATTAGGACATTTTGAATTAGAGCATTTGAACAGTGTTTGTCAACTGAAAAGTTGAGAGTTAGGTACATTATACAGCCTCATCTGAGGAGGCTTCAAAGGCAGGGGAGAGTTGTTAACTCTGTGTACCTCGAGGTACTTAAAAGACCCTTTCTAACAATGATTAAAAAGCTCTATATAATTATGCAGTATGGCACAATGAAATGAACACTGACTGACGTCAGAGGATCTGGACTCAATCTCACCTTTGGTGCTTCTCACTTGTTTGGTCTTGTACCTCAGTTTCCTCATTTGTAAAATGAGGAATCTGGACAAGATGGCCCCTGAACTGCCTTTTAGCTGTACATCTATAATACTAGGATCTATGCCTTTCTAAATTATCTTAGTCAAAATGCAGTAGGGATGAAAGATGGATTTTTTTTCAAGTAGGTAAGAATTGTTCGAACCAAACAGTCCAGACCTCTATAGTAAGAAAAACTCTGCTACACCATTCACAAGGAACAGAGCCAAAGGGTGGGCCACAGCAGCAGCTACAGAGCCTGAGAGAAGCCCTAGGAGCTTTGGCTGACACCCCCAGAGCTTGCACTGGTCACATACAGAGGAGAGTCAGAGCCAGTGTAGATCCTTGTTATTAAATGGAATCAGGCACTGTCCACATCATCCTCCCCTCTTCTCAGGGTCACACACACACACACACACACACACACACACACACACACACACACACACACACATATCTCTGCCATAGCTAGAGCAACAAATAAACACATTAAATGGTGACAGGAATAAAGTGTGAAAAGATCATATAAGGCTAGAAAGCTGCATCCAAACCAATGAGATGAAATATAACAGGAAGAAATACAGTGTTGCATTTAAGATTTTAAAAAATAGACACACAGAGAACTACGTAACAAAATTGACAATAATTCATAAAAATGATGTGAATATTTTAGAGGTCTCTAAATTTAATGTTTGGTGGAGTAACTAAAGTAGCTAATATAATTCTAGTATCGGAATTATATTCCCAAATGGATTTGGCACTCACAATATTTTTTTTTTAGTCCTTGGAAAAACATTTTAAGAAGTGTGAATGATTGACTAGAAAGGAATCAGAGGAGAGTAGGAATATGAGGTGCTCTAGAACCTATCCTCTGAAAAATGACTGAAGGAATAGGAATACTTCAGGTTAGAGAGAAGAAGAAAAGATGAAAGGGAGAAATGAGATCTGTTTTCAAATATTTGAAGAACTATCACACAGGAAAAGTAGCAGATGGGTTTCTGTTGCCTTAGAAGAGCCATTTAGTGAAAACAATTCATCATAATAGTTAGCATTTATGTTTTAAGATTTGTAAAATTATGGATAAATTTGATTTCCTTTTCTCTTCCTAACACTCCTGGAAGGTAGGTGCTATTATTATCATCACTTTATTAGATGAGGACATGGAAGTGGATAGAAGTTAAGTGACTGCCCCAAGCCCTCACAGCTAGTAAATATGTGAAGCAGGATTATAACTCAGGTGTTCCAATTAGTAAAGACACTAATTGATTCTCTATCTACTCCACTCATCATAGCAGCTGTTCTAAACCTCTCAAATCTTCAATACTATCTTCTCCTTTCATACTCTTCTTATACTCTACCAAGAGAGTAGAGGCTATTTGCTTCAAGCTCTAGTTGCTCTTCACACATTTCTCTGATATCACTCTCATTAGTTCTGTCTTTATTCTGGGGCAGCCAGGTGGTACAGTGGATAGAGCACTGGCCCTAGTGTCAAGTGGACCTGAATTCAAATCCAGTCTCCCACACTTGACACTTACTAACTGTGTGACCCTAGGCAAATCATTAAACCCCAACTGTCTCATCACCGCCTGATATCATGGTATTCTTCGGGAATGAAGGGCAAACAACAACAACAGCCTTTATTTTAGTCTCTTATGAAGAGCTGCCCATCTCTTTGTCAAGAAAAATCCCTTTACATATGCCCTTAATCCCATACCCTTCCATATTCCCCAATAAATTGTCACAATCATCCTCCATCTAATTATCATCCTTTCCCTTTTTACTGCTTCATTTTATACTACCTGTAAAATATCAAACTTTCCCTTATCTTTAAGAAATCCTTAGTAGAATCCACCATGCCAATAGCTATTGACCAATTATTTCCTCCTTTTGCCGCCCAAACTCCTTTTAAAAAGACATTTCTATTTCTTGGTTCCACTTCCTCTCCTTTTGCTCTTTTCCAAACCCTCTGCAACATGGATTCCAATTTCATCATACAATTGAAACAACTATCTTCAAAGCTACCATTGGTTTCTTGTCAGATCTAAGAGCCTTTTCTCAGTCCTCATTCATCCTGACCTCTCAACTCCCTTTGACATTGCAGATTACTATATTCTCTTAAATAATCTATCCCCTCTAGCTTTTCATGACACTCTTGTCTAGTGGTTCTTCTCCCACCTGTTTGACTGTTCCTTGTCAGTCTCTTATGCTGGATCTTCATCCAAAGCACACTTATTAACTGTGGGTGTTCTCCAAGTCTCTGATTTGGTCTGTCTTCTCAATTCTCTTTGCATTCTTTCCTTGGTGATCTCATCAGCTTCAGTGGGTTTGGTTGGTTGGTTGTTTTACATTTTCAAAGAGTACCAAAGTGACATCTCTATGTTGGAGTCAAGGCACAGTGTGTCTGACTGTGGCTGATCAGATCAATATGAGCTTGGAAGGCTCTAGCATAAGTTGAGTATGAATAGTCCATACGAACATTTGGAGCAGAGATGTCTCTGAATTTGCACATCTCATGTTTCTTTTGAGTTACTACAACTGTGCTTCATTCATAGAGCACAGTGCCTTCTTTGATGTGGGCACGCCATGCTGGGTAATTCTTTACCAATGTCTCCCATGAGTTACAATCGATTCCAAAGTTCTTCAGAAAGACCTTGAGAGTGTTCTTGTATTGCTTCTTCTGACAACCTTGTGAGCATGAAGAGTTTGATGACTGAAACAATTGAACAACTGTTTTCAGTGGATTCAATTACCAGCTGACATTTCCAGAACCACATATTCAGCCTTAATTGTAATTTAATTTAGATTGTAAATTCCCTGAGGGAAGGGAACTGTCTTTTACCATTTTTTTTTCTTAGCACAGTGCCTGGCACATAGTAGGTACTTAATAAATTATAGATTGATTGACATTAAGTTCTAATTCCCTATTACTGATTGCCTATTAGACATTTTGAACTGTGTGTACCACAGGCATCTCCCACTCAACACGTCCGAAATAGAAATAATATTCTTCTTCCCCAAATCCACCCCTCTCCTAAACTATTATTTTACCATAGATGGCATAGCTATCCTTCTAGTCAACCAGGTTTCACAATCTCTGTGCCATCCTTGACTCCTTACTTTTGCTCATTCCATATATCCAATCAGTTACCAAATCTTGTCATTTCCATTTCCACAAAATTTCTCACAAAGACAGTGTGGTATAGTGAATAAGAAACTGGACCCAACCTAGGAAGACCTGGATTCATGTCCTATCTTGGATACATGCTGACTGTGTGCATGTCATTTAGCCTTCAAGTTTTAGCTAGAATCCCACCTTCTTCAAGAAACTTTTACTGATCTCCCTTAAAGCTAATGCCTTCTCTCTGAGATTACCCCCCAGCTTATCCTGCATATATCTTGTTTGTACATGGTTTCCATGTTGTCTCTTCCATTTGTGAGCTTCTTGAGAGCAGAAAAAATGTATGTATGTATGTATGTGTATATATATATATGCTTTTCTATGTATCCCCAACAGCTAGCATAGTTCCTGGCACAAAGTAGGCACTTACTAAATGCTTCTTGACTTGACTTAACCTCTCAGTGCTCTAGGTAGCTCTTTAAGACTGTCAGTCCCCCCCCCCATCTTACTAGTATTTTTTTTCTCATTACATGTAAATATCATTTGTAACTTTCATTTTACACTTCAGCTTCCTCATCTGTAAAATGGAAATCATCCTGTAACTCTCACAGGGCTATCAGTGAGGTCAAAGGAGATAATGTATATAAACCACTCTGCAAATGTTAAAGTTCTTTTGAAATGTTATTTTTTTAATTATTTACAAAGTCAACTTTTAATTATGTGCACTGATAAACAGGAGCAATCTAAGTAATCTGAACTAGCAGGCATTAAAAACATATTTGAGGGGACCGCTAGGTGGTGCAGTGGATAAAGCACCGGCCCTGAATTCAGGAGTACCTGAGTTCAAATCCAGCCTCAGACACTTGACACTTACTAGCTGTGTGACCCTGGGCAAGTCACTTAACCCCCATTGCCCTGCAAAAAAAGCCAAAAAACAAGAACATATTTGAATTGAAAATGCATTATATGATTTGATTTTCTGTGATAGTTGATTTGCCTCCCTGGTTAAGTTTCACTTAGATCAAGGCTCTATCTAGATTGAGCCAGTGACTCAAACATTTTGGTTCAAAAGAGTTTTCTTGTCTCTCTATAAAATTAAAAGAGGCCATGCTGGTGCAATGTAATAACTCTCCATAACTGCCCTTTGTTTTATGAGAATCTCAACTTAATAAAGCTCATCTGCTTTACTGTCTTGTTATGAGCTCCACCTTCCCTTATATTGGACTACTGGCATTCCGAACCTCTCCAGTAAGTATTAAAAAAGTGCTTTGGCATCAGGAGAGACCTGGGTTCAAATCCTGACTGATACAACCTGATTGTGTGAACCTGGGTAAACTGTGTAGCCTTTCAGTGACCTAGGCAATTATCTTAGACTATAAATTGCAGGGCAGAAATCAGACCTGAAGTGGTAGAGAGAATTCCCTCATTGGGAATTTCCCACATAAATGAACTCACAGGTCCAGTTTTTACATATACATGTATAAAATAAAATTTAATATAGCAATACCACATAATGTATCATGTAATAAAATAGATATAATTTTAATGCCTCCTCCACATATACATAAATAAATTTGTGTATTACACACAAATATTTAGCCCCCTTATTCTCCCTGAAGTTCTCTAAGTTTCAGAGAAGATGCTAACCTTATTTGGGTGCTCCCTACACCAATCAAATCAAAGGACCACTCCCTTTATCTATCCTACACACACACACACACACACACACACACACACACACACACACACACACACACACACACTCAGAGATTTAAAGGAAAACTTTCTTAAGGGAAAAAATAGCATTTGATGGGTAGAATCTTCTACACAGTGAAAATGCTTGTTTTACTGGTCCCTCCCTGTGGTATTGGATGTTTCAGCACTTCAGCTTAAGGTAAGCACTGAGTAGTTTAGTCATGTTTACATTGTCATCACATTGTGCTTACCAAGTATTTTCCCAAGCAATTTTGAAATGTATTCATTATTCTTTAACCTCCTTTAAATATTTTCTTCACACTTTGGAAGGTCATTCACCATTTTCCATATTTGCAAAATTTCATTTGGATGAACACTGGTAAGTAGAATTGAAGGTAATATAAATATAACTAAACCACTTTCTTTATGCATACTGAAGAGGTTCAGAATGCCAATAGTCCAGATCAAGGAAAGGTGGAGCTCATAACAAGATAGTAAAGCAAATAAGCTTTATTCAATTTAGATATTCGTAAGACAAAGGGCAGTCATAAAGAATTATGAGAAATGGCCCACTGGGCTTCTTGGGGGACTTATACACCCTTCTAGGCTTCTGGGTAGAATTGGTCAACTCATTGGGGCCCCTGGGAGAATAGAAAGTCCTTTCTAAAACCAGTAAAGTCTGGTGGGTTTTTAAAAGGTTCTTATCTAGGATGAGCAGGATCAGGCATTGCAGGCATTGGAGGAAAGGAAGGAAGATCCTGGTTCTGGGGATTAATGCTGAATCATGCTAGTTGGGTAGAGGGTATGTAAAGACTCTTGGATTCATTAGACTGTTTGATACTCAAACTCCATTTCATTGGGAAAGCAATTTTGGGCTATTACTACAGTTATTCCTCTGACAGTGTGACTCAGCCATTATTAATTTTCCCTAGGACTTCTTGGAAGTCCTTCCTGATGTAGCTAGATGTTAGTGCACTCTTCCTCCTCAAATTACCTTGTAGTTACTTTTCTGTTTCCATTATATTTCCCAAGGATAATGTAGGCACTTTGAGGGCAAGAGCTGTTTCATTTTTTTTCTTTTTATCCCCATCACCTTACAGTGTCCTGTAAATGTTGTTTTTCAGTCATTTCCATTTTATCTGACTCTCCATCACATCATGGACCATGTTCTCCATGGGGATTTCTTGGCAATTTTTACTGGAGTCGTTTGCCATTTCCTTCTCCAGTGGATTAAGACAAGTAGAGTTTGCCTCTTACCCAGCGTCACACAGCCAGTAATCGTCTGAGACCAGATTTGAACTCTAGTCTTCCTGACTCCAGGACCTGCACTCTATCCACTGACTCACTTAGTATATAGTAGGAGTTTAATGAAGGTTTGTGGATTTGTGTTTTTTTTTCCCAGTCTACCAAATCACAGAATCACAAATACTTTAGTCAAATTGCAGCTGGAGAGATATTCTCATTTGGGCATTAATCTAACTTGACTTAACATAGGTAGAACAATGATTTCATTACTGAGAGGAAGGAAGGGCAAAGGTTGCTAACTCCACCCAGAACCTCTCAGTCTTGATCATTAAGTGATTTAAATGGGCCACATTTGGTAAAAATAGAAATGTTTTCTATCCCTAAGGAGTTATCTTTGAGTCAGGTGCATGAATATAGTTAACCTATTAACTGCTAAGAGGTAAGATCAGAATTAGTTAAAAGAAGAAAGAAAAATGAGGGGAAAAGGATATGATGTGCAATTGAAGCAGCTTAACCCTGAGCTATTTAAAATAATTATCCATCTATGATATATAGATATATAGACATAACCTATATCAGATTACCTGCTGTCTAGGGGAGGGGGGAGAGAGGGGAGGGAGGGAGAAAAATCTGAAATTGTAAAGCTTGTATAAACAAAAGTTGAGAACTATCTTTACATGTAATGGAAAAAATAAAATACCTTATATGTAAAAAAAAAAATAATTATCCATCAAAAATGGGAAATGAAGGGGCAGCTCGGTGGCACAGTGGATAGAGCACTGGCCCTGGAGTCAGGAGGACCTGAGTTCAAATCCAACCTCAGACACCTGAGACTTACTAGCTGTGTGACCCTGGGCAAGTCACTTAACCCCAATTGCCTCATTTTTTTTTAAAAATGGGAAATGAACAACCAATATGAACTGAAGAAGGGTGCTGTATGATTACAGAGTCCAAGTTGCAGAAGGATCCCTACAGATGGTGAGGTCCTCCAAGAGTTCCTGTTTGTGGATGCCATTATGCCAATTATACTAAGCCTCCAACACCTCTGAGCCTCCTGAGAGGGATCAGTAATCATGTAAAGCAGTTTGGCCTGAGAATGTATGTAATACATAGGAAAGACCCAGTGGATAAAGAATATCTATGACCCAGATTAAAATATACATTTGGATGGGCAATCTATGGAGTTTGTCCATCAGTATGTATATCTGGGACAGAGAGCCCAGTTCAACAGTGAGTTGAACAAAAGAAAAATAGACATTTTGCCTTCTGGGAAATTGCAAAGCTACTTTAATGACCCCAAACTTTTCATGAAAGCAAAGGTGCATCATCTTAAGTATACATATTCTACCAATGTTAGTGTATGGCAGCAAGACATCAAATATAATTGTCCCCAATAAGTTAAAAATGAGTAGCACACAGAAAGCATTGGAGAGACACATGGTAGATGTTAGCAGGCTTCAACATATCACTAACGAAGTCCACATTACAGTGTAAAATGTGTCACTGAGAATTGCATGGGAGAAAGAGAAGATGAATTGGCCACTTGATGGAGGCTAGGGACAACAGTTGACAGAGTGTTCCGTTCTTACCCACCAGATATCAGGAGAAAGCCCAGAAGATGTCCAGCACATTGGGCAGACCCCCTGTGGTGAGTTTATGGGAAGACATGGACAAAAGATACACAACATGGTCTCTCATGCCTGGTTTCTGACCTGCTTCATTAGAGAGAACTTCTGAACTGAGTAAGTTCCATTTGAGTAAGTCAAATAGAAGATGATGATCAGAGACTAGAGATGATCAGAGATTAAACTCAAGAAGTGAAAAGACAGGATTCACACACCTGGTCTTCTCTGGTAGTTTATGGCATAAGTATGAATCACCAAAAGTGAAATAACTTCTAAGACTGATCTATTAGAGCTATGAAGGCCCTCTTCCTGCATGTTAGATGATTAAATTACATTTGAAAATAAGCAGATGACAGCAAAGACCTGTGGAAAGCTGTGGAAAGTTAGCATAGGGTAGTTCAATGTGAAAAGTACTTTAGCAAGGCAGACTAATAGTACCATGTAGCAGCCTTTGATGCAGATGATATCAGCAATAATTAAAAGGGAACAGTAAGTGGCAACATCTGTATCACAGAGTGCTTCACTGGGGATGCTGCCCTGGACATATGCAATATTCTGATTCCATGTATCCTCTCCTCATGCATTTCCTCTCCAAGAATGGTTCCTATATATATATTTGCTTTTCAATGCTATGATAGCATATGAGAGAGTATACACCTTTGAGTTGGGAGGGAAAGGATTTTCCTCACAATTTATTTTACAGTACTTTTGGATTAAGCATCATTTGCTTTATTTTGTTTGGGTTTTTGGTTTTTGCGGGGCAATGAGGGTTAAGTGACTTGCCCAGGGACACACAACTAGTAAGTGTCAAGTGTCCGAGGCCGGATTTGAACTCAGGTCCTCCTGAATCCAAGGCCAGTGCTTTATCCTCTGTGCTACCTAGCTGCCCCATCAACATTTACTTTAAACTAATGTGTCCTCTACTTATTCTAGATGGAGGAGAATTGGTAGAATGATCTTGATCTTTGTTTTTGAGAAAAGGTTGGCCCAAGATGTGCCTTGAGCTTGGGATAGCTTTTATAAGACCCATCTATAAAGGAGGGTCTAAGGCTACATTAATTTAACAATTTGTAAATACATGTACTCTAATCCCAAATGTAGAAGTTTTTCAGGAATTGTCTAAACCATGTTTTGATAGGATTTATTTACGACTGAGGACTATTGATGAAACATACTATCCACCTCCAAAGAAAGAACTGATATTAATGGAACAGACTGAAGCATGCTCTTTTGCATTTTCTTTCATTTTTTTTTCTTTTAATGAAGTTTTCTTGTACAAAATGACAAATATGGTAACGTTTTACATAATCATACATGTATAACCCATATATGATTGTTGGCCACCTCAGAGGGGGGGAGGGGAGGGAGGAAGGAGAGTGAAGGAGGGATTAAAATTGGAACACAAAACTCTAAATAAAAATGTTTATTATAAAAAAGATTTGCTTACGAACAAAAGCAAGCAAGCAAGATTTTGCTTGACACAGTTTATATTAAAATTTTTTAGGAAAATCTCTGAGAGTTATGCATGACATTTCTTCATTGATGACATACTCTAATCATTTTAGCCTGTACATTGCTAGGGGACATTACCAAGAGAGTCTATAAAGAACCAGTAAAAGGCATGGAAAAGCAAATACAGAAAGTGGAAGCTCTCCAACTTCCAATATATGCAAAGGAAAATAGAAAAATAATCAATTCAGTATTCTTCACGTGGATTTTTCACATCCTCTGGGGGCCATTTCCTACTATTTAACTGGATTACAGTCCTTGCTCTCCACTCCCTTCAGAAGCATTTCCTTGCTTGATAGAGGGGTGCCATGGTAGACCTATTTGAATGACTCATTCACTAGTATTAATTATCCATAGTATGTCCTTTATGTGGGGCAAGCAACAAAGATGACCTCAGCTAAGGAACATAAAAAGAATAAATGAGAATATTGTCACTTTATGGAAATGAGAAAGGAAATGCTCATCATTGTTAAAAACATTTTTAACAAGACAGAACTAAAGGCAGAATCATGTAGTATACCACTAGAGACCATCTATTTTACATATGGTAATTTAGAGTTGAACAACTAAAGAAGGATATAAAGACCATACATAAGGTGCAGAGAAGAATCACAAAGATTCAAGTCAATTCCAAAAAACTTTTTTTGGGGGGGGGAGCCTATTGCGTATGAGGCCCTTTATTAGAATCTAGGAATACTTCAATACTTTGAAATAGACTTTGTAATTTCTTTTTTGTCCATGACTATGATTTCATATATGTAGGGAACTCCCAGTGTGGAAAGTATGTAGGTCAATCACCATCTGCCATCACTTATAGTCTTAGAGTTGCCTGGGGCTAAGTGATTTACCCAGGGTGCCACAGTTATTATATTTCAGAAAAGTGGGACTTGAACTCAGTTTTCTATGACCCCAAGGCCAATAATTCTAGTTATTATAGGAACATTCTCTCTTTGCAGACACAAAGACAAAAATGTGTCTGTCCCCCAGAAACTTACATCTAGTGAGAAGTGTTAGATGGGGTCTACATCATTCATACAGATAAATATAATACAAGACAGGGAGTGATGAGTGCATCTTGCATTTTTATCCAATGATTTGTTGAGTCATTCTCCATTGGAGGGGCATTCATTTTGTTTCTAGTTCTTTGTTACAACAAAAAGTGCTAGAAATGTTTTTGTGTATAAGAATCTTTTCCCTCTCTAATTTTTTTTGGGGGGGTGGTTGTGTAGCAGTAGTTATTATGACTAGGAACAGTTTGAATCTTTTTTTATTTTCTTTTTATCCCTGGGGACCAGCACAGAAGAGAGGCTTAATAAATGTCTGTTGGATTTGGGTTGAATTACATAAGTAGTCACAAAAATGAATGTACCATTGCTCCAGGTTTATATATAGGTTCTACAATAAAAAGAAGCTAATTGTTTGGCAGATTTAATACATGAACCAAATTCACAGGTTTTTTAAGATTACATCTTGTCTTTCAAGAAGTCACTTGATGGGACATGACACAAGATGGCTGCTTTAAAAGGGCCAGATTTCTCTGCTCCCACATAACATTTCCAGCAAAATCTTGAGATTTGCACCAGACTGAATAATGATCAAAAAATTCATTTAAATGACAGTAAATGATTTCTTTTACCCCAGAACTATGCATAAAGCATCCAGAAGCCCACAGGCAATAGAAAAGGTGGCTACCATCAAAGCTAGAGTCAGTACAGGCAAAGAAATGGACACTTCCAGTGTGAACAATAGTCCAGAGACAATTGTAACCTGCAAGATTCTGTGTCTAGAGGCAGCAAGAATGAGGGTTCTTTTGAGAAAGTCCCAGGATGATTATTAAGCCCTCTACTGTATGCATGTGTGTGTGTGTGTGTGTGTGTGTGTGTGTGTGTGTGTGTAGCATCTATTAAGTAGCTACTATGTGCACAGGCTCTGTGATACGCACTTGATAAATATTATCTTGGGGTAGCTAGGTGGCGCTGGATTCAGGAGGACCTGAGTTCAAATCGGACCTCAGACACCTGAGACTTACTAGCTGTGTGACCCTGGGTAAGTCACTTAACCCCAATTGCCTCACTTAAAAAAAAATTATCTCATTTATCTTCACAACAACTCTGGGAGGTATGTGTTATTATTACCCCCACTTTATAGTTGATGAAAATGAGACAGAAATTAAATGACTTGACCAGGGTCACATAGCTAGTAACTATCTGAAGCTGAATTTGAACTCAGGTCTTCCTGACTCCGGGCCCAGTACTGCATCCATTGTGCCATTTTTTCCCACCCTTGTCACTCTGGTAAAGTAACAGTGACTAGTGTGGTTCTACAGATCTCAGATCAGGATTTCATAGGTTTCTAGAGGCTTCAAGGTCTCTATGTCCTGAGATTCCAGAACTCTGAATTTCAAAGATTTTGTGTGGAGAGCTAAATGCAAAAAAGTGGAGGTCAGCACAGGAGTGATGTGGGGTGAGGCCAAGCAGGACTGACCATCATATTGAATGACATAGCAGGGGGTGAAGCCTGACTATGCATATCCTCCAGTTCAGCAACTAAGACAGGGACATTAGTAAAACAAAGAGGACACTGACTATTTTTCTAAAATTAAATTATTACCTGGGTCTTTTTGTAGCTCAGCCAGATTTTCTTTGAAATATTTAAAATGGAAACATTTAGTTATATTGTTCAGTTTATATATGTTTACTACTGATATTGTTTTATCTTCTTTAAGGCCTTTAATCTTACTGTAAATCTCTTGTTTATCTATCTTGACTGTATCTATTTTCACTGTTACCTTGTCTTGCCATTCTGATACTTATTTGGATTCATCCTCTAATTTGGACTCTGTGAAGATCTTTATATTTTAATTGTGTTTTTCATATACAGCAAATGGTAGGTTTGCTCATTTCCTTAGTTTCTCTTCTGCCTTTTCTATGGGGATTCCCTTTCTTTCCCCCTCTTTTAGTAATTATTTTTCTTTTACATTCTTGAGACATTTACATCTGGTTCATGTGACAAAAGGGATATTGGCTTATATATTTTCATTCAGTAATCTTGCCAGAAGCCTTTATAGGCTGTTAAAAAAAAAGGGATTTTAAACAGTTTTCTCATGAAGGAAAATATCAATCAGCAAAAAAAATCAACAAGTAACTTCATTTTAATTTAAGTTTTTCTCTTCAAAAGTAAAAATTTTAAAAAACAACTCACTTCTCCCAAAGTTAAAAGGATAAAGTACAATACCCCAATACAGATCATACTGTACTAAAGTTTCATATTATGTTCAGAAGAGTAAAAAAAGAAAGAGTTGGAGGAACAGAACTGGAGAAGAGCAAAAGGAAATAGATAAAGATAGTGAGAGAAAGAAGGAAAGGAAGATACAAGAAAAAAGAAAAGAGGAAGACAGAGATAAAAAGAGGGAGAGAGCTGGAGAGAAGTTAGTAAGATTTGAGAGAACTTGTTAGTCTTTTTTCATAGCTTGATGTTCACTTGGCTGTGGGTTTTCTAGTGTTATTGCCTATAATTACTCATTGTTATCAGCTTGTCAATTGTGTTGTAACCTTTAGATACTGTCCTCTGAATAAGAAATAAACAAGCAGTCATTAAAGTGACAATTGTAATAACTCAGTAATATTCTGCAGCAGTATGATGCAGAGGGTCAGATGAAACTGAGCGAGGTCTGCCTCAGGAGGATCTCCACACCAGTCTATTTAAGGATTGATTTACAATTCTTATTTTCTCATACAAATATCGTTTAATTATTCATAGGGTTTAAGAGGAAGGGAACCAAATTCCAATACTAATTGGAAGGGCTGGAATTTTTTTTGCACTAATTCTCAATGGGTACAAAACATTGTGAAATACAATGAAGTTTGTTTACTTACTACTTCACTATTCCTCTGTGGAGTGGAAGTGAGAGTAGTTGGATGTTCTTGTCCATTTATCTATCAATCTGTTCTAGATATGCACAGAAAAACTGAAAGAGCAGGAAGATTTCTGTGCTTACAATAAGAATATACAAAGAACAGTATTCATGCCAACTCAAGGGGACCAGAGGTATCCTTGAACTCATGTCAATGATGGCTGCTCTCCATACTCCAAGAGTTTGAACCTGATGAATCCACTATCATTAGTAACTGTCCATTTTAAATTATCAGGAGGCTCTGTATGTGAATTTTAAGTTCCCTAGCAGAAAAAGTTATGGAGAGACATTAAGTATAGATAGTTAATTTGGGAGGTGCCCCAGAGAAAAACAAGGAGTTTTAGAAGGTATGGTCCTAAAATAAACAAAATAGAAGTTAGATATATACAGTTATCCCTTCCACATCTTGACTTTCCCCATCACAGTTTTGATATAATGAGGTTCAGCATTAGAAATTAAATGGGGGGCAGCTAGGTGGCACAGTGGATAAAGCACCGGCCCAGGAGTCAGGAGGACTCAAGTTCAAATCCGGCTTCAGACACTTAACACTTACTAGCTGTGTGACCCTGGGCAAGTCACTTAACCCCAACTGCCTCACCAAAAAAAAAAAAAGAAAAGAAAAGAAAAGAAAAAAAAGAAATTAAATGGAAATTTTGGGGAAGTTTTGTGGAAGCTGAAGGCTATTCATGAAGACCAGCAGAAGACAAAGAAAAAAGTATTTTTATTTAACATTAACCTACATATAGCCTATAACCAAATACTTAACCCAAATTTTACAATAAGTTTACAATACTATAAATACCCCATAAAAGAAAAAGAAAAAAAAAATCAGAGTTCTCTGGTATAAAGGGAGAGCCGAAAATTTTACACAGATTTTTCAGATTGTGTGTGTAGGGGGAGTTCCCAAGCCCCTCACCCCTGATATGTGAAAGGGATAACTGTACTCATATAAACACTGCACAATGGAACACTAGTGGATGACAGGTCATTTTAAGTCTTAAAGCTTATTTTACCACCCCAATTCTTGTTTATCAATGCCTTTACTGACCAGGCATAAAAAAATTATTGATCCCTTACTATACAATCTACACAAAACCTTGGAGTTTGGACTCCTGGTTTCTATTCTAACAAGGTAAGTAATGTAGATGGGTACTAGTTTATTTCAATGTCTTCTTTCTTAAGTTATAACCACTTGGAAGACAAAAATAAATATAATTATGCTTATGAAGTACTACATAATGTTGCACACTCATTGTGTTGCTGATCATAATGATTGTAATTAGAAAGGCAAAATGATGTATTATTGATATTATGGCTAGATGCCAGACTTGCAATTAGGAATACCTGGATTTATGTTTTATTTTGTAAGGCAATTGGGGTTAAATGACTTGCCTAGGGTCATACAGCTGGTAAGTGTAAAGTGTCTGAGGCTGGATTTCAACTCAGTTCCTCCTGAATCCAGGGCCAGTGCTCTATCCACTGTGCAGCCTAGCTGCTCCAGGATTTGTTTTGTCTCTAATATATGTTGGCTGCATGACCCTGAGCAAGTTGTTTAACTCCCGTAATTAGAACATTTAGTTTGAGATGTCCCATAGACAGTTGGAGATGTGAATAGAAGTCAGGAGAGAGGTTAAGGCCAGATAAGTAGGTATAAGAATTATGTTAATAATTGAATCCATGGCAACTGATGAAACCTCAAAGCAAAATAGTATAAAAGGTGAAGAAAAGAGGATTCAGGACAGAGCCTTGGAAAACGTGCCTAGCAGACTGACCTAGCTGAATATCCAGCAAAGGAGATGGAAGAGCAGCATTCAAAGATATAGGAGGAGAACTAGGAAAGAGGTGTGAAATCCTAGAGATAATTGCACATCAAGGGGGTGACTGACAATGTCAAAGACTGCAGAGAGGTCAATAAAAATGATAATTGAGACAAAGGTATTGGATTTGGCAACTAAGAGTTCAATGGTAACTTTGGAAAGAACAGTTCCAGTTGAATTCCAGGTGGAGAGAGTTAAGAAGAATTGTAATTGGTCTTCTGGAGTTTAGTTACAAAAAGTAGGAGAAATATGGGATGATAGATGGTGCATATGGAGAGATCAAATGAGGGTCTTGAGGGTGGGGAAGACATAAGTATGTTTGCATGTGGCAGAGAAACAGCCAATAGACAGAGACTGAAAATTAATTAGTGGGAATTTTAGAGGGTACAGTCTGCTGAATAGAATGGAATCACTTGTGCATGTAGGGGGATTTGTCTTGGTAAAGAGATGAGCTATCTTTTAATGTGAAGTGGGAAAAGGAGGAAATAGTGAGGGAAAGGCATTTGAGTGATGTGAGATGAAGTGGGGAGAAGAGGAAGCTCTCACAGAATGACCTTTATTTTTTCAATGAAATATGAAGCAAGGTTCTCAGCCACAAAGGGTGAAAGCCTTGAGGAGGGATGAAGAGTTTAGGAAAAGCCATTGTGATAAGTAAGATAATAAATCAATTAGGGTGGTCTACAATAAAGGCTGGTTGAGATGGTAGAAATCTGTTGTGGACCTAGTCACTATGGTTTTGTATTTGTCTCTAGAAAGCTTTGTTTAGAAGTATGTGAATAAGAATCAAGTCAGTGGATGGTGGTATCCACTTGACAGAGCAAAACTAGCAATAGGATAAAGGGAAAATATACACAGTCAGGGGTAATAATCAGGCAAAGAACTGAAGTGTCGAAGGACTGGAAGTTAAGGTGAGGACAAAGAACAAGATTAAGGGATTGATCCTTGGAGAATGGGGTAATTTTCCCTAGGCAGGGGGGCAGCTAGGTGGCACAGTGGATAAAGTACCAGCCCTGGATTCAGGAGGACAAGTGCTAAAACATGTTGGCTATTATCCTCCTCCCTCCCCCCACCCTCCTCATTCTCATGAATAAGTGAGAAATTCTTGGGAAAAGCTACAGGATGCTTGAGTGGTCAGTAGCATAGCAACTTCATAGTCTCTTAAGGAAGATTTATTTGACATTACTGCTTGATGTACACAATGTAATGAGAAGGATTTCTTGTGAAGCTTTTAGAAATTCATCTCATTCCTTCAGAGTCACAGCTTGTACAAGAGTAATGGATGATGTCTATATACTGTTTTATGGTTTCCTAGCACTCTACATACATTTTTTCATCTGATCTTACAACCAACCTGGGAAATAGGTCCTACAGGCATTATCGGCTCCATATTGCAGGTGAGGGAATTGAGATTCAGAGGTTAAATGATTTGTCTGTCATCATAGAACTAACTAGATGGTATCAAAGGTGACCTTCAAACCTGGGTATCTCCTGACTCCAGGGTCAGCCTTTTAAAAATATTCAGGTCTTTCTGAATGTCAATAGAAATAGTTTTGTTAAGAGGGGATATTATTTCATATTTAGGAGTCTTACGCACTCCTAGGAAAGAGAATATACAACCATGTAACGGTATCTCTTTTATGTAACAGAAACTGCATCCAAAATATATTCCACTCCCCAGTGACCTTGAAGAAGTATGCATTCCATGCATTCTTAATACTGACAATATATCAACTGCTTTTTATTTGGTTCTTTGTTTGATCCTATAGTTTCTTCTATATCCACAGATAGAGGAAGGCGTGTGGTCAGACACCCAGATCTCTCTTTTCTGTTATTCAAATGAATCAATGTGAACCAATTGGGAGGCCAGTCTACACAAAACCTTGGATTTTGGATTCCTGGTTTCCATTCTAACAAGGCAAAGCCTTATTCAACTGAATTCAGAACCATTTAACACCTCTATATCCTAATCTCTGCTCCACTCTCCCCACTTTCCAATTTCCTTCATCAGCATTTCTAAATCTTTGTTAAAAGCCATCTGTGAGGCCTCCAAGAAAACAAGCCTTTTACTCACACAGGAACAACCTTGTTTTACTAAAACGAGCTTAACAGTGATAAATATTAATGGGTTTGTGTTTTGTGTTTTTTTTTTTTTGGTGTTTTTTGGTTTGTTTGGTTTTTTTGCCTCTGAAAAGGAAGAAGTGTTTAAGGTCAATCAAAAGACTGTGAGAAATCCATTAACAACAATAGTGTTTAGTGAGACACCCCTTTCCAGGCCTAGAGAATTTTGTGCATGGTATGTGTTTCATAGAGTGGTCTGAAGAAAGATGGGCTCACAACCCATTATGTACTGGAAAGAATAAAGAAGTCTTCCTGAGGAGATACACTGGAATATTTGGTGGATGGATGTTTGAATAAAGTATAATTAAAGAGTACTGACTGACTAGACTCTTTATTAGACTCTCAAACAACTTTACACTTGATATTCCAACTTAATTCAACTTCCTTAAGCTCTTCAGTGGAATTCAATTTCCTATGCTAAATTCAATTTTTCAAAGTATGCCTCATCCTTATTGCTGTAGTCCCCATCTGAATCCTTAGAAAATACACATTAGCAAGGAGCACAGCATAAATTTGCAGAGCTGGATGCTCTCAACAAATGAGAGCTCTGTTTCGAAAATAAGGCTTTAATCCTAGCCAAGACTATGAAGCTACCAACTCAGAACCTCAGACTTCAGGCCATAATCTGTTACCATGATAGTTTCTTGACTGAAAAGCTTCATTTGTACTACCAAGGAGGAAGTCAGTCAGAACATTATGTCTCAGTGGGATTATAGAAGCTTAGTCCAAAGGTACGACTCCTCTTTTTTTTTTGCCATGTACACTATCATTTACTCTGGTCTTCTTTTAGAGATGGGCTTCCAAACCCAACCTTCCACCCTTGAAAGCTGATATATTATAGACTTAGTGCCCTCATAAAAAGGAAACTTTTGGACAAATTCTGGTTTGTATTCTTTTATACAAAGTTTAGTTCCTACTGAGACTTTGAAAAGAATGTCCATTTTTTTTTCATGAGTGAACTAATTTCTCCATAGGTCTCATGGTCCCAGAAAAGGTCAGATTTTGACCATAGGCTTCTTATTTTTCTTTAAAAAAATTGCTTCTCCTTTTTCTTACATACAATGCCAAATTTTCATTTTTACTACCTATCAATGTATTTGTTCATTGTTTTCATCAGGTATAGAAGCATACACAGAGGAAGTTAAATTCCCTCATTTACAGATATGAAAATTGAGGCCCATAGAAACAAAAGATCAAGAATATCAAGGGAAATAACGAAAAAAAAATGGAAAGAACAGTGACTGGCATTAATCATAATGGCAGATGTTTAGACTGTGCTTTAAAATTTGTAAAGCACTTTACATGCTACCTTCTTTTTAAGGACCTAAAGGATTATGTTTTCTGATTTTTCTGAACTTTTTGAAATCTGCTTTCATAAGGTTTAAGGTACTTGTCTAACTATGCCCAATTTTCTCCTCCTTAGTTGTCACATACTACATGCAGGGTGAAATGATCATTTTGATTCAAAGTTCCCATCATTTCTAGTTCACTTTTCCTTATAGGCTTTAATTGAGTCATTAAATTCCCTTTTCTTTCTTCCCCTCTACATTTTGAGAGATGATTACAAGGACAATAATAGTATTATATAGCACTTTAGGTTTGCAAAACACTTTATGTATGTTAACTCATTTGATCCTGACAGCAACTTTGTGAGGAAGGTGCTATTGTCCCCATTTTTATAGATTGGGAAATTGATGCTGAGAGTGGTTAGTTGATGTGCTTAGAATTCTGGACTCAGTTTCTGTTACATAAAAGAGAAACAGTTATATAGTTGTATATTCTATTTCCCACAACAGGTATTAAATGTCTGAAGCAGGATTTAAACTTGGCTTTCCTTGACTCTAAGTCTGACATTCTGGCCACTGTGCTACCAATCTTGTTGTATGATACAAAGGTGTCATTATCAAAATTATTTGGTACTAGTTAAAAAAGAGAGATTTATAAGTGGAACAGATTAGGTCCAAAACATATAGAAGCAAATAAATACAGGAGTACTGTGTTGACAAATGATACAATCTCACATTCTGGGGTAAACACTATTCTTTTTTAAAAAATAGTGTTTTCTATTGTCCTGTAAGATACGATGAGCAGGCGATTTCAGAGAAACCTGGAAAGACTTGCATGAACTGATGATGAGTGAGATGAGCAGAAGAACCAGGAGAACATTGTACACAGTATAAACAACATTGTGTGTTGATCAACTGTGATAGACTTGATTCTTCTCAGCAATACAATGGTCCAAGATAGCTCCAAAGGACTTATGATGGAAAATGCTCTCCAAATCCAGGAAAAAAAAAAAAAGAACTGTTGAATCTGGATGCAGATTGAACCATACTATTTCTATTGTTTTTGTTGTTGTTGTTTTTCTTTTTTGAGGTTTTTCCTTTTTGCTCTGATCTTCTCTCATTACATGACTCATGCAGAAATATGTTTAATGTGATTGTACATATATAACCTATATCAGATTACTTGCTGCCTTGGGGAGCAATGGAGAAAAATTTGAAACTAGAAATCTTATAAAAATAAATGCTGGGGGGCAGCTAGATGGCGCAGTGGTTAAAGCACCGGCCCTGGATTCAGGAGTACCTGAGTTCAAATCCGGCCTCAGACACTTGACACTTACTAGCTGTGTGACTGTGGGCAAGTCACTTAATCCCCATTGCCTAAAAAAAAAAAATGTTGAAAATTATCTCTAGGGGCAGCTAAGTGGCGCAGTGGATAAGAGCACTGGCCCTGGATTCGGGAGGACCTGAATTCAAATCCGGCCTCAGACACTTAACACTTACTAGCTGTGTGACCCTGGGCAAGTCACTTAACCCCAATTGCCTCACAAAAAAAAGAAAAAGAAAAGAAATTATCTCTAAATATAACTGGAAAATAATAAGATATTTATATGAAAAAATAGTATTTTATTTTTCCCTAATTACATGTTAAAACAATTTTTAACATTTTGGGGGGAGTTCTGAGTTCTAAATTCTATCCCTCCTTCCTTTTTTTTCCCCTCCCCACAAAAACTGCCAGGGAAAATGGAGTGAAATCTGGTAGAAATAAGATATACACAAACATTTCATACCACATATACCAAGATGAACTCTGATTGTCATAAAAAAAGGTGACATAAGCAATTTAGAAGAGCAAAGAAGAAACTACTTTTCAAATCTACGGCTAGGGAATTAATGACTAAAGATTGGAGAGGATCATAACAGAAAAAATAAATGATTTTGACTGCATAACATTTTAAAAAATTCACCCAAATTCAATTCAGCTAAGATTAGAAGGGAAATGGTTAACTGGGGAAAATCTTTGATAGAGGTTTCTCTGACAAAGATCGTATTTCCAAGATATATAAGGAATTGATTCAAACTTCTAGGAACAAGAGCCATTCACAAATAGATAAGTGGTCAAAGAATATGACAAAGAAGTTTTCAAAGGAAAAAATCCAAGTTATCAATGACCTTAGGAAAAAGTTTAAAATTTCCAATAATTAGGGAAATCCAAATTAAAGCAACTCTGAGGTTTCGCTCCACACCCATCAGATTGGCAAGGATGACAAAAAAGGAAAATGATAAATGTTGAAGGGGCTACAGTGCACAGAAAATACTGTTGGTGGATCTGAGAATTGGTCTAACCATTCTGAAAAGAAATTTGAAACCATGATCTTTATAAAGTCAATAAACTGTGCCCTTTAACTCCCATGATATCACTACTAGTCATATAATCCAACATCCAAGAGAGAGGAAAATGACCCATAAGACAAAAACTTTTATAGCTGTTCTTTTTGTTATAGCAAAGTGCACACCTATTGGGAAATGGCTAAACAAATTATTGTATATTAATGCGGTGGAATATCATAAGAAATGACAAAATGGGCAATTTCAGGCAAAACATGAAATAAAACAGTGAATGAAGTGAGTAGAACACAATAACAATATATACACATATATAAACTTAATATTTTTATATATTATTATATATGTGGATACACACACATATAAACTTTGAAAAACTTTAGCATTTGATCAAAGTAATAACAAGACATGATTTTAAAGGACTAAAGATGAAGTATGCCCCTGACAGAGAGGTGATAGAGTCAAAGTGAAGAATGAGACATATATGTTCAATGAGAGAATCTGTTTAGCTTGATTATTCATACTTGTTAAGAGTTTGTTGTTATTGTTCAGTGGGGGGGGGGGGAGTGAGAAGGAGAGAAAACACATACTGTAAAAAATAATAAAATAAGTGAAAATGGCAACCTAGAGAGAACAAGGGATTTGTTCCATATCATCTAGTAAATTAGCGGTGATGCTGTTACCATAACCGAGAGTTCTTGATGCCAGTCTAAAGCATTGCCTACTCTGCCATTCCACCTTTATGAGCTGTTTTAGAAAGAGGTAGAATTGTGTATCTGTCAAACTGTATTGAGACCAGGGCCAGGACTGGAGATAGGCAAAGTAGACAGCCACTAAGGGTGAGGCATTGCAGGAGGGTGCAATGAAGAACAATTTTGACATAGTTAAAAAAAAGAAAATGCATATTAAATTTTTTTTCAATGTGACAAACATTTATTTTATTTTTTCCAGTTATATGTAAGGGTAGTTTTCAACACTCATTTTCATAAGATTTAGAGTTCCAAATTTTTTCCCCTCCCTCTCTTTCCTCCCCCCTCCACAAGACAGCAGCCAATCTGATATAGGTTGTATATATACAATCTACAAGTGCTCTTTTTTGTTGTTGTTGTTGGTAAGGCAATTGGGGTTAAGTGACTTGCCCAGGGTCACACAGCTAGTAAGTGTCAAGTGTCTGAGGCCACATTTGAACTCAGGTCCTCCTGAATCCAGGGCCAGTGCTCTATCCACTGTGCCACCTAGCTGCCCCTACAAGTACTCTTTTTATCAGTTCTTTCTATGGGAGTGGATAGTATGCTTTATCATCAGCCCCTTGGGATCGTCTTGGATCATTGTATTGCTGAGAGCAGTTAAGTCATTCACAATTGCTCATAGAATAATACTGCTGTCACTATGCACAATGTCTTCCCAGTTCTGCTCACTTCATTATACATCAGTTCATATGAGTCTTTCCAGGTTTTTCTGGGATCATCCTGCTTATCATTTCCTATAGCATAATACCATTCCATTACAATCATATACCACAGCTTCTTCAGTCATTCCTCAATTGATGAATATTCCCTTGATTTCTAGTTCTTAGCCACCACAAAGAGTTGCTATATTTTTTGTACAATTTTTCCCCTTTTCTCTTTTTCATGATTACTATTGTTAACTGTTTCTCCATCCTATTCCCTTCCCCATGATTTTTACTCTATTATCTATCTTCTTTCACCCTATCCTTCTTCAAAAGGGATTTACTTCTGTCTGTCCCCTCCTCCAATCTGCCCTCCTTTCTTTTGTCCCTCTCTCTTTATCCCCCTCCCCTCCTATTTTTCTGCAGGGTTAGATTACTCCCCCCTATTGAGTTTGTATGTTATTCCCTCTGTGAGCCAATTCTGATGAAATTAAGGTTTTTGAGTCAATTCTGATGAGTGTTGGGCTCATTTACTGCCCAGCTTAAATAGATTACTCCACCCAGTTGGGTGGAAAGTGCATATTTTTAATGCCTGACCCTTTTCAACCTCCTTGGCCTATAGGTCTTTATTCTGTGACAGTCAAGACATGGGTATTTCAGGGAAGGATCAAAGCTTCTTACTAAGAGAAGGAATACACGGGGGGGGGGGGCGCATAATTTTTAAACCTTGCCCAGGGAACACTATTGCCTTCTACCCAACTCTGATTGAGAGTCCATTTTCACTTTTATGAAAATAACGTTTTTGCTGCTTCTTTCCCACTTTAGGAATACTAGTAAATCAGCATTTCCTTTATTCCATAGCTCAGAATCCTACAACTTCCAAAGCACTGTCATTTTGAAATAACATATAAAAAGCTAATCACATTGCTATGAACCTGAGTTCTCTTCCACTTTCATTCCAGACTCATTGTTATCTGCAGTTACTAATTTGTCCCTGACTTAGTTTCTGCATCTACAAAACCATTATCATTACAAAAAAAAAAATGTACTTAGCATCTGAATTTTCAAAGTGTTGAGCTGGATCATTTTTCAATTGAGAATGATTAACTAGGGGTGAGTTGTGGTGGGACAGTCAGTTTGCATCTAAAACAGAGAATGTTGACATAGATGCTCATGTATAAAACATTCACCAAAGTAAATGCATTAAATCAAAACATTAACAATCAGGAAGGAATCTGTAGCAAGTTACTGTTCTTACATTTTCTGTGGAAGCTGGGGTAATAATGCCACAAAGAACAGAAAAGTTAAAATTGAGAAGTAATAAATCGACCATAATATTTCTCAATGCTTTGTATCATTGATATTAGAACCACCCTCCTCACAGAATCTTTGGATTTCTATCTGTGGTTTCTCTATTCCCTTCTATCAATTTTTCTATTCTTTTCCTGCTTAGGGTGGTTTTTATGACTATTGTTTTTTTAGTATATTTGGAAATCTGGCAGAGATTTGGGTACTTTTTTCATAATTCTTGATATTCTCACTCGTTTATCTTTGACTCCACTTTTCAAATCAAGCTAAGAAGGTTTTGTGGGGAGCATGGATTTTCTGAGGCTGATGAATTCATAGGAGTAACTGTGTCTTCTGATCAGTTAATCAAATATATTATGTTGAACAAAGTCTAATCACTATTAGCATATACTATATTATACAAAATAGTTATCAATTATTATTAAACAGCTTAAACTCATTAGAATAAGGTAATGATTCCTTTGTGATTTATCCCTCCATCATTATCCCTTTTCTTAGGCCTGAATTCTGCTCATACATTTGCAATTCCCATTAAGTTAGTTAAATACTAGAGAGGAGTATTAGGCTTTAATATTGATACTTTTTATATTTATGTCTACTTATTGTACCATTTTAGTTATAAATTAGCAAAAAGTGAATGAAATTATTATGATAATTTATTCAGACCCTTTGCTAATAATTGTTGTCCCTGATTTCCTTCTGTTTTTTGATGTTTCCTTGCTTTTGAAGGAGTCTAATTGCTTAGTATTTTAAAGAAGGTTTCACCATTACAGAAGTCCATGAAGAAAAAGTTTATTACATTTCATTTTTTTAGATTTTATTGACTTCTTTTGTTTTTATATCACTTTGATTCCTCTTGCATTCCTTTCTTTTCCACTTCCCCAAATGGACAAATAATTTTTTCTAAAAAAGTAAAAGAAAATGAAGAAGAAAAATATTCAAACTGATGGAAAAACTTTTTTATATGCAATGTTCTATACAAATGATTTCTCCCCCACCCCCATCCCTATCCCCCACTTCTACAAAGGAGCAAGGAAAGGTGTTATTTCATATTTATTCTTTGGGGGGGGGCATTTTCTGTATATTTCCCAACATTTATTTTCCATTTATTTTAGGTTATTGTTCTTTCCATTTACATCATCATAGTCATTGTGTATGTTGTTTTCCTGACTCTGCTAACTTCACTTTCATGTAAGTCTTTCCAGGTTTCTATATATTAATCACATTCATCTTTTCTTACAGTGCACTAATATTCCATTACATCTGTGCATTACAATTTCTTTAGCCTTTCCCCAATTAATGGACTTCTATTTCTAGTTCTTTGGCATCACAAAAATTCCACTACAAATATTTTATGAATTTCATTTTAGATAAAACTCTCCATATATGTACATATATAATATCCATATATATATACATACATGTGCATGTCTTTTTTCCTTCACCACATTGCAAATTCATATTTAATTTACTACTTTTTTTCTGGTCTCTTCCTGTCTGACTGCTCTTCCCATCTCTTTTCCATGTCATCATCCATGTCTCACCCTCTTTGGTGATCACATAAGTTCCTATGGATTAAATGATCATTTCCATAAGGATGACTCCTTCTCTCTCTCTCTTTCTCTCCCTCCCTCCCTCCCCCCCTCTCTTTTCCTCTCTCTCCCACCCAATTTCTATTCTGCATCATTGCCTATCTACTGGACATCTCAACCTAGATGTTTCAAGGACATTTAAAATTCAGCATATCCAAGATGGAATTATTATTTTCCCACCAAAATCTATCCCTCTTCCTAAATCCTCTAATGTAACACCATCTTTCTCATTGCCTAGGAGTCATCCTGGACTGTTCGCACTCACTCACTCATCCCTGATATCCAAATAGTTGCCAGTCTTGTCTATCTCCATAAATTTTTTTAATATGCAGTCCCATCTTTTTACTCACATGATGATATCATTTCAGGATCTTATGACTTCTTAAATGCACTAAATTTAATATAAGAAACACAGAAAGCACTCAATCCATGCTCTTCCAAATTACCTTCTATATATCTTGTTTGTATTTGGTACAAAGTACATAGTACATCGCTGTTTCAATGTTGTCCCCCTTTTCCCAATAGACCTTGAGAGTGGCACTGTTTTCGTATACCACCCCAGGCTTTTTTTTGTATCTTCAGTGCTTAGTAGAGTGGCTGGCAATAGGAGGTACTTAAAAAATGCATGGTGGCTTGTTGACTTGACTCTTCCCCTCCTCCCATTAAAGGAATATATTTGTTATTATTATTGGGACAATGACCTAATAGTCTGGTGAAAGCCCTCCCGCCCAGAAGACAGTATTCTTTCTAGACACAGTGACACCCTTTGGTTTATGTTTCCATTGGAAGATGAACATACTTAGGGGACCACTGAATTAGCAATCCCTTTACTTTGAACTGTATTATCTTAATAATTTACTTGGCTTTTTGTCCAATTAGGACACTGGTGGAAACAATGTGTATTCTCCTTTTCTTTTTTCAAGGAGTACATTGCATCGGGAAGTCTCTCTCTCTAGAGGACCCAGTGTCCTAACTTTCAAACTTAAGACTTTTAGAACTTTAGAATTTAGGTTTACCAAAGCTGGAAGTACCCCCTCCCACTGAGTAGTCATGGACATATTTTTTTTTAATTAAATAAATTAAAACAATATGTTGCTGCCTTTTGATGCTGCCACATTCTTTCCTGACTAGGTTCCTCTTCTCTTACCCAGTAAGTCGTTTCTCATAATGACTTAAAACGAGAGGGAAAAAAGCATTTTAGCAAAATCAGCCCACCTATCAACCTAATAGTATATAGGATATATTATATTGGTATATTTCATGCCCATAGTCCCCCTTCCCTTAAATGAAGGGAAGGAGATATATTTCCTCAACTCTTTTCTAGGGTTAAGATTGAACATTATAATTAAAATGTTCAGTTTAATTTTATCATTCCTTCCATTTATTTTAGTGATTGTCACACTATATCACTTCATGTAAATCTCCCTTTGCTTCTTTGAATTCTTCATATTTTTCATTTATTATGGCACAGTAATATGCCATCACATTCATGAAACACAATATATTCAGTGTTCCTTAATCAAAGGGCATCTGTGTTGATTCTAGTTCTTTGCTATTGTAAAAGGTGCTGCTATTAAAACTTTACTCTGTATCAGAACTTTTTTTTTCTTTTTGGTCTTTGTATTCCTTGGGGCATATGCCTGGCAGTTAGATCAATGGATCAAAAGGTATGGACATTTAAGTCATTTAAAAAATTCTAAGTACCAATTGATTTCCAAGATGATTGCACCAATTCATATCTCCATTCTAAGTATTTTAGAATACATGTATTCCTACCATACCTCCAACATTGCTATTGCCATATCATCATCTTTGATAATTTTCTAGGAATGAGTTGAAACCCCAAAGTTATTGTGATTTGTATTCCTATTATTATTATTATGAACAATCCTGTCTTTCACATGATTGTTAGCAATCTGCAATTCTTTTCCTCAGTTGCTATTTTCCCTTGTTGTGGGGACATCTTAATGCCCCATTCCAAGCAAGTTAGACTAGTTTATCTTGAAAAGGCATTGAAACTGTCCTTGATCTTTAATTGACTCAGGGCACTAAGGCTAATATAGCTTCCTGGTCACCTGAGTACAAAAAATATCCAGTACAAAAGGAATTAGTTATCTTCCTTCAGGTTTTTTCACTCCAAACTAGGAGGTTTTTTTAAAAAAAGCTTTGTTTAACTGACTCAACTATATCCTCAATGACATCTTTTCCATATTTTGAATGTCCTACTGTGGCTAAGTAAATTTTATTTTAACTGTTAGATGGACTAGGAGTATCTCATTTCAATTCAATTCCATTTTTTAAGAATTCTGAACCTAAATAAATTGTTATAAACATAGTGTAACAGAAGAAGATTGTACATTTCACCATGAATTTGTATTATATAGAGTTTTCTTTTCTTTTAAACCTAACAAATTCAACATGTAATTTTCAAAACTTTCCTATTAGTCTATGATTCTTCCTGGTCTTCCTTCAGTACTCTTCTGTGCATTTTTTTAAAAAAAGATGTTTCAATGAACCTATTCTTTCTTTTATTTTTTTTATGCTACTCTCTTTTATGCTATCCTTTCCTTCCTACTCCACCCCACATTGAAAAAAAAAGATAAACAAAGACTTTGTGTGGGATAGTGTAGAGAGTTGTGAGTCAGGATAGATGGGGCTTAGTTTCAGCTTGCTGTGTGAGTTTATATAAATCATTCCGTTTCTGAAATCCTAATTTTCATCCTCTTCAAAATAAGAGGGTGGTGGGGCAGCTGGGTGGTGGGGCAGTGGATAAAGCACTGGTCCTGGACTGAGGAGGACCTGAGTTCAGATGCAACCTCAGACACTTGACACTTACTAGCTGTGTGACCCTGAGCAAGTCTCTTAACCCTCATTGCCACAAAAAAAGAAAAAAAGAAAAAGGAAGAGAGGAAAATAAGAAGGTGCTACCAATGATTTTTAAGGTCTCTTGTAGTGCTAAGAATTTTGTAATTCTATCATCTAGCCACATACATTTAAATTCCTATTTATAAAAGGGCAAATGTGTAATTTTGGGCCCTACTTTCAGATGCACCTAGTTGATCACTAGTTGTGCCTTCAGCACAGGACTGCTTCCTCTGTACTTTTAGAATTGGAGATAGTGTTCTGAATGAGAGTTCTTTTTGGACAGAATGCTTATGCTCAAGGTTTCATTGCAATATTCCTCCAAAAATTCCCTTCATATTTCATCACTTTGTGACAGGAAGTCTTGTTTTTGAAGAGCTTTATTAGTAGATCCTAGCAAACTGGAAAGCCTTTGAGTAGGGTCTGGTGATAATAGTGCCTACTATATAGTGCTTACTGTTCCAAAAATACATTAATATTTACCTTGGCACTCTGGCTTCAGTGTGAAAGTGGCCATAAGTGAATGGAGAAGATTGTCTTAGAAAATATGGCTTTTAGTTATGAAACAAAAGTGGATAAGGAATCATAGACTACTCAGAAAACTTGTGCCTGTACATAATGAATACTTTATTCTATAAGAGAATTGACTCTTTGTTATTTTTTTATGACATTTTCCAATGTTTCTATGATTTTTTCTTTGATTCACCAATTCTTTAGAACTTAATTATTTAGTCTTTAATTAATTTTAAATCCTTTCTTCAAAGACCTTATATATATATATATTTTGATATGAGGACTTTATCAGAGAAACACTGCAAGATATTTTTTCCCTCAGTAACCTGTTAGATTATGTTTTAGTAAAAAAAAAAAAAGCACAACACCCTATTTATTTAAACCCCTGGGTTCTGAGTGATCCATGTTCTAGTTGCAGAATAGTAAACTTGGATGGATGCTATTTGGCTTTAAATCAAGGAACACCATAATTTCAGGTTCAAACTGTAATCAAAATTGTAAGTGATCCAGAATACAATGGAAGGATATATGGTAAGCCCACTTATGATACAGCATATTGTCAATGAAAATTTGCACATGAGAAGTTGTCTGGCAATATCATCAAGGATATCAATGACTAGAAAAGGAGGTAGACATGTTGAGACATAAAAACAAACTATAACAAAAACAGCTCAGGTGTTGGTAATGGTATCCAGAAGATGTTAAACAGCCAGAGGAAGGCTTCTAGCACATTAGGGATATTCTCTATTGAGAATTTATGTAAGGATATAAACAAGAATTGAGTGGGATGATAACATATAGATAAGTTGTGATGTGCCCTGAAGGCAAAAGTACCCACATCAGCAAAATCATAAATCCACTGAAATACTGAATTATCAGTCTTTTGTCAATGTGGTCATTGATATAGGGCAGAAAGCCAGGACTAGTGCACTGAAGCAAATGTCTGAATATAATAGAATGATAGGTAGGTAAGGGAAAGTGTGAGGCCTGGAGAAGGACGTAGAAATGGATGTCCAAGGCTGAGTCACAAACCTAGAACTTTGTGAGCAGTCCAAAGTGGGAGTATGTCTAGAGAATAAAGGTCAGTGTAGGACTTATGGGTTAGAACCATGTTGGCAGGCAAGAGTCAGAATGAGAGACAAAGCAAGAAATAGACCAGAGGCCAGAAAAAGAGACAAGAACTAGGTAGAAGAACAGAAATACTGAAGGACAGAGCAAAGTGGTTTCTTCAAAGTTTAGGTAAACAAGCAGGAACCAGGGAAATCAGCAGGAGCTGAAAGAACAGGAGAAAAGTAAGCAGGAGAACTCTCCTGAGGCATGATTACAAGGAAGCACCTTGACACCATAACTGAGGCTGTTTTCTGTGTCTGGCTGAGGGTTTGTAATTAATGCGGGGGAGGCAGATTCCCTGCATGGTCAGCTTGCTCAGCTAACTGAGAACACCTGGCTGAGGTGGCGGATGTGTGGGTAGAGACAAGTAGCAACTTCTGGCAGGCAGATCCTGACAATTTTAATGACAGGTGTGTAATGAAACAAAACAGGAACCACTCAACCAGAAATAACTTTCTGCCACTACTTGGGGAAACACAAATTGTGTGTGTGTGAGAGAGAGATATCTCTTGCAAAGACTATGCTACAGGGATCTGTGGTTTCCTTACCCTCTTGCATCTCCCATGATGCCCCTCTCAGTTCCTGACCACTGTAATATCATGCACGACCTGATCATTCAAGTGAATGATTTTTTTTTAACCTTAGCGCAAGGGAATCCAGATGATCAAATATAAAATATCTATAATTACATAAATTATAGATAAAATCTCATGTGACTGAAATAGCTTGGCACAGGCTACAAGCAATAATCAATTCCTTCTAGTTTTTCCCTCTTTAACTCTTTTACTGGTCAGCAAGGCCCTGCAGGAGACCTGATCTTATTGTCACTCTCCTTTCTTTCACATTCATTATCCTTTCTTTCAAGCTCACCTCACCTTTCTTCTGAAGAAGCTGTGTCTTCTGTCTGGGTTCACCCCCTTAACTTTGGATTGAAACTGCTCTTCTGACTGATTATGCAAAAAACCCACCTCAATACATAAAAAGAATAAATAATACAAAGTGTGTCCACTGAATCATCAAATTAATGGTAGAGGGGAAGTTTAGAAGTATCAGAGATCCCCTTGGGTTTCAGTAGTCAGCAAAGCACCTTCCCACAAAGGAGACAAGATCCAAGCTTGTCCATGGAAAAAAGGGAAGGACCTAGATAGATTCTTTTTTTAAAAAATTTTTTGCGGGGCAATGACTTGCCCAGGGTCACACAGCTAGTAAGTATCAAGTGTCTGAGGCCGGATTTGAACTCAGGTACTCCTGAATCCAGGGCCGGTGCTTTATCCACTGTGCCACCTAGCTGCCCCCCTAGATAGATTCTTTAAGCATTCTTCAACATTTTTGTGTGTCAAGAGGTTATGAGAAGGAAGGCTGTAATAGGAGCTTAGTTTACACCACTTCTAGTGTCCATGTTCCTCTTGCTGCTGCTTTTGGTGACTGTGCTGGGGATGTGTGGGGCAGATGCAATGTTGGGAAGAGACCCCTGGCCACTCCTGAGTTACAAAAGATCCAGTTAAATGAGAATTGTTGTCAGAAGTTCCTCCTAAACTCTTACTGCCCTCTGGGGAATGACTCTGTGATCTAACTACTTGCTGTGTTAACTTTGGAGGAGGAGTTTAGGGTTTTATTTGGATCTCGCATCATTTAAAATCTCTTATTAAGTAAAGTTCCTTTTAACTTCATGCTTTGATCCATGAGTTCCTTTTATTCCTTGATCGAACAATTATTGGTATAGATTAGCTTAGTCCTGGTCCAGAATAACAGTTCAAGTAGGGGAGCAGATCTACCAGTCTACACCAGCTCCAGTGCCAGAACTACTTTGCATCAACACTCCCTGATAAGATCCCCAGATTTCTAGTTCCATATGCCCTCACAGGTCACCACAACATTATTGGCCACTCTGTAAAGGACAGTCTTGAACCTTCTAATCATCTGCTTTACTTAATGGACCTCTTAAAGCAACCCATTAATACTCAGCTTGGACTACTCTGCTTTCTCCTTTTCATTCTCCATATGCCAATAGTATTGAGTATCTGGCTGCTGAAGAACAGTTCTTTTTTCCCTACCCTAACTGTTGCTCCCATCCATCCATCTATCATTTAGGGGGGGTTGGGGTGGGGTGGGGTGGGGTAGGGCAGTGAGGGTTAAATGACTTGCCCAGGGTCACACAGCTAGTAAGTGTCAAGTGTCTGAGGCCAGATTTGAATTCAGGTTCTCCTGACTCCAGGGCTGGTGCTCTATCCACTGTGCCACCTAGCTGCCACCTACATCCATCTATCTTTTTTTTTCTTTCTTTCTGGTTTTGGTTTTTGGTAGGGCAATGAGGGTTAAGTGACTTGCCCAGGGTCACACAGCTAGTAAGTATCAAGTGTCTGAGGTCGGATTTGAACTCAGGTACTCCTGAATCCAGGGCTGGTGCTTTATCCACTGCGTCACCTAGCTGCCCTACATCCATGTATCTTAACCCTACTCCCTCAAAGCCCCATTTGATATCTTTCCAACCTTTCCATTGTACCCTTGGGAATACTTGCTCCATAATTAACAAACTTCATTTTATCATGAACTTTTTTCCCCCTTTTTCCTCATATCTTCTGCTATTCACTGAGAACCATCTCCATCTTGATGATAATGCTTCCCTGGCTACCCTTTTCAGGACTGACAATACTTTCTCTCATACCCCCAGACTCACTGGTCATAGTGGGGGAATTGGCATATGCCTGCTCCTTAATACCATCTTTAGATGTTCCCTCTGCCACCATCATTCTGCAACATCACCTCTTTTAAGGTTTACCCTAAAAAACCCCACCAAATCCAAATCTTCATAGCCATTATCTACAGGTCATTCTTTCTCTTTTCTTGAAGAGTTTAAGGCTTAGCTCACTGTCTTTCTTGGCCCAAACTTTTGCCCTCTTACTAGGAGATTTTAACATACACAGAACCATGTCCTCTTCAATGATCTCACTTCCCAGTTCCTTAATTTACCCAGTTCCCTTAACCTTCTCCACTCAACCTCAGCTACGTACAGAGATGATCATATCATTAATCTTGCTATTACCCACAAGTGTTCCATTTCCCTGTTTATGAATTCTGAAATTCCTTTATTTCTCTGCATGTATATGTACATATGTATTATGTGTGTGTATACTATGTATGTATGTATAGATTAATTTCCTCTTTCCTTACTGCTTTTGGCCCGAGTCCATATACTTCATTCTCTAATCTCTCCAACCCACAGTTCTTTCCGAAACCATCATCACTATACTAACTATACTCTACTCCCTCCAAAATCTCAAACCCTTGGTGAACCAGTTATACTATCCCCTATTTTTGAATCCTTTGTCCTATTGTTGATTTCTTCTTGCTAAACCCTAGTCTCACTAAATCCCAGTCTTGCATTAGTTGATCCATCATCTACTTCTGTTCATTCACATACTTAAGAAGTCATGTTACCTAGGTCTACTCTAGATTAATGGAATCTAATCTTACAACAGTGAGGCCATCCTTTTATTCTCTCACTGACTTTTGTTTGTTTTTGGCAGAGCAATGAGGGTTAAGTGACTTGCCCAGGGTCACACAGATAGTAAGTGTCAAGTGTCTGAGGTCAGATTTGAATTCAGGTCCTCCTAAATCCAGGGCCAGTGCTTTATCCACTGTGCCTAGATGCTCCCTCTCATTGACTTTCTATCCCTCTCACCACAATGGATGTTCCAAACCTTTCTCCTTCCATCCTTCTATCCCCATCCTCAGCTAAGAATGTAGACTTGTATTTTACTGAAAAAATCGAGGCCGTTGGCCAAGAGTTTCCTCTTCTCCATGTCTCCTCATCTCATATGCCTCCTATATTCACTATTTCCTCATCCACTTCAGTCTCTGATGAAGAGGTATTTCTTCTGGTCAAAAATGACCTCTTTAAGTGAACTCTTGTTCACTTTCTCTCACATCTTCTCTAAGAGGTTGCTCTCACCATCATTTTTTTTTTCTAAACATCAGTCTAAGCTATGTGCTGCTTAAAAATATGACATTTTCCCTCAACTCCCCACATACCTCACTTGATCCTATTATCCCTGATAATTGTTCTTTATTTCTCTATCCCTTCTCTATTAAACTCCTTTAAAAATAATTTATTTATATTCCACTTCATTTCTTCTCACTTTTCTAAACCTACTTCAATTTAGTTATAATTTCATCATTTAACTGAAACTACTTTCTCCAAAATTACCAGTGATCATATAATTGCCAAATCTTATGGTCTTTTCTTAAAACTTATGTTTTTTTTTTGTTTTTTTTTTTACACCTATGCAGTATTTGACCACCTTTTTCTACTGGTTACTCTTTGCTCAGTAGATTTTCATGACACTACTATCTCTTGTTCTCTCCCTACTTCTCTAGCTACCTTTTATTTGTCTACTTTGCAAGATCTTCATCCTTTATCCACATCTCCTAATGTTGATTATTGTCCTGATATCTTGATATCTGGAAGTTGTGGGTATCTGTCCTGATTCCTCTCCTTTTTTCTTTCTATCTTATCTCTTGGTTATTTCATTAGCCACCATAGGTTCAGTTATTGTTCATGTACAGATAATCCAGCCTTCATCTCTTCTGAAATCTAATTCCACTTCTCCAAGTTCTTATTGGACTCTTAAAACTTCAAGTCCTGTGGGCATCTATCTCAAACTGCACATGTCTAAAACAAAACTCATTATTCACCTTAAACCTTCCCCTCTTTCCAACTTCTCTATTATTGTTGATTGCAGGGCCACCATTAGTGTGTGCTGTTATGGCCCAGGCAAATAGTTTTTTGGGGGGCCTTTGTCTATGTAAAAAATCTGATTTAAATGCATTACAAAATTCTAGGGCCCAAGTGAGGTGTGCCCTTTGCTACCAGTAGCCCCTCAACATACCACAAAAATCCTTAGCTTCATTGTCAGAAAATGTTGCTGACATAATTTGGTAGTAGATACCTAGAAATTAAATTACATTGAACTGTTTTTATCACTCCCCAATAATACACATTATAAGAAAATGGAAAAGGTGGCCTTTTTTGCAACAGTGTGTATTGAAGAATAAGACACAATGAATAAAAACTTCCTCATAGATTAAAAATCTGTTTTGGTACATTTTGTGTGAAAAAAAATAATATTTCATAGGAGGTCCTAATAATGATATTTGTTTTCGTGAAATAAAGAATTTTAAAGATAATTTCCTTACACTAAAGTTTAAATTGTTATTTAAAATATAATTTTTGTTGGCAGTAAGAATAAACCAAAGAACAGAATGTTTATAATTTCTTTGTATTTATAGTGCTCTGATTTTTGAAACCTCAGATAAAAAAATAGCTTTTTGAAGTTAAAAGTATAATTATTTTGTATTAAATATATCAAAATGATAATTTAAGAAAGTGAAATCAAGTGAAATTTATGTTTCCATTGTTCATGCAAATGTATAACAAAGTGCTCTACCTTTTTTTTTTTTTTGTGGAGTAATGCAGGTTAAGTGACTTGCCCAGGGTTACACAGCTAGTGTCAAGTGTCTGAGGTCAGATTTGAACTCAGGTCCTCCTGAATCCAGGGCCTGTGCTTAATCCACCACACCACCTAGCTGCCCTTCTACCTTCTTTTTTTTTAAACACTATGTTTATTTTTTTTTTTGAGGAAAAATTATCTTTGTTATACAAAAGTTGATATTTTATGATTTGGTTATGGATCTCCACCAATGATGAATGTGTTTACTCACTGAAAGCTGTGTGTTGAATAGCAGAGTTATATCACAACTTAAGAAATACAAGTAGATAGGTAAGCTGCTTTCCAGGTTTTCAAGAAGAAATTGTAAACCTCTAGAAAAAGATGAGAATTAGATTGCTATTCTGTGTTTTTCTGAAAACATCAAAAAGCTCTGCTTTTATAGATAAACACTAAAAGGACCCACATGAAAAGAAAGGAGGTGGCATTCTGTTATGAAGAAGGATCCCCGCCCCCAAACAGGAAGCTAATAGTAGTTAACACTGTGATGTATTATCATTTAAACATACACAAACACTGAAAGGACAAAATTAAAACATTCAGGTTTATATACAAACTATCCAACCTCTGACAGAATGTTACACAATAGAAGACTGCATCCTATACAATTTAACAAACTAGTTCCAAAATGCACTATAATGGTAACTCTCGACCTGCCCTTTCTTTAGATGGAAGAATTACATTTAGGTTTATTACATTAATAAAAATAGTGATTATGGTATTTCAGAAAACAAATTTGAAAAAAGAGTGACTTTTGTGAGTTATTAAGAATTTAAGTAGATAATATGGAAATGTTTTACGTGATTACATATGTATAACCTAATCTGATTGCTTACCATCTCAGGGAGGGGGGAGGGAGGGATAGAATTTGAAACTCAAAATTGTTAAAACAATGTTTAAAATACTTTTGACATGTAATTTGGGAGCGAGGGGGTTGGATAGAATATACTTTTAAAAAAGAATTTAAGTAGAGTATCCAGAAATTTCAAGCAGCCAATATGGGAAATATTAGAAGCTCTAAGAAGCAAATACGGGACATCAAAGGCAGTTAACCGCTCAAACCATAGAGCACATTCTATTAATATCAATATTTAAAAATTAATATTCTCTGGGGCAGCTAGGTGGCACAGTGGATAAAGCACCGGCCCTGGATTCAGGAGTACCTGAGTTCAAATCCGGCCTCAGACACTTAACACTTACTAGTTGTGTGACCCTGGGCAAGTCACTTAACCCCAATTGCCTCACTAAAAAAAAAAAAATTCTCAAACTGCATTGTATCATATAACATCCCATCTTCTTTTTCTGTATGGTTGCACAGGCTGTTCCCCATGCTGGGAATTCTCAATTCCTCCCTACTTATTGCCACCCTTCAAGCCTCAGCTCAATTGCTACCTCCTTCAAGAAGCCTGTGCTGATTCCTCCAGTTATTAGCCTCACTCCAAAACACTGTGCATTTATTGTAAAAAAAATTATTATTCACTAGCTAATCTAATCTGAAAAAAATATATATAATTGGACTTATGAAAAATTATGATTATATGAAAAATGATAAGTTTAGGAAAATTATAATTGAGCCATAAGTCCCTTCATGGTCACCATTCAAATGTGAAAATATTTTTGATGACTAGCCTAATTTGGGGGCTAATCTGACTGGAGGACTAATCTGGGGACTGTTGACTATTTGGCTATCTGACTGCTATCAACTCAGTATGGGCCATTCATAAAGTTCCACCACACTGGTCCATTCTCAAAATTGATAAGCAAAGGATTAAGAAGCCTCTTAACTAAATAATCAAAGCAGAGTTTATTTACAAGACACTATTTAAAATTAAAGAAAACAGGGAAATGAAATGTACAACCTGACTGCATTGTGGTGCATCTCTTTCTACTGAGTCTCTTTCCCACCTGCTAGGCCTGGACCTTTTTTTTTTTTTTTTTAACGGGGCAATGGGGTTAAGTGACTTGCCCAGGGTCACACAGCTAGTAAGTATCAAGTGTCTGAGGCCGGATTTGAACTCAGGAACTCCTGAATCCAGGGCCAGTGCTTTATTGCCACCTAGCCGACCCTGGACCTTTTTTAAACAATAAGGGCCTTAGCCGCCTCTTGCCTTAGGGCACTCAGGTCCTTTATTCTAACTCCAAGCCCCTTTCACTTTGTAAATCCCCCTGCTTCTAACTTTCCTCTCCTTACTGCCACTGCTGAACCCCTGTGTTTCTCTCTCACCGACCTTCTGTCTGTCTGCTCCGTCAGTCTGCCCTTAGTTCTTTATCCTTCTCCTGCGTCCTTGTAGCCCCCGTCTCTCATCTGCCATCTGTTCTAATCTCGTCAGCCACCTCTTGACCTCTTCTCTGCCCTCTTTTCATCCGTCCGATCACCTAGTCTATATATACCTTTTCTTCTCTCCACTCAAATCTCGGGGCTTCCTGAGCCCCCACAGACCAAGCTAATCCTCCAGCCAGGGCTACGGCTGGTGTGTGTGTGTGTGTGGGGGGGATGCTCTCTAGCTTCACGTGCCTCATCACAGGCTATGCCAGAGCCCGGCCTGGACAAGCCCAGGATCTCTCGGATAGCTCCGGTCAGGGTGGAGGGAGCTGGGGACTTTTTTCCCCCAGCTGTCTGACCTGGCATCTTGTACAGCCCACAGGGCTTTTTGGCTCAGCTGAAGCAGAGGGGGAGAGGCACCAGCACCTCCCACACAGAAGAGACCCTGAAGGCCTAAGGCTTTCTAATCTCAGCCTAAAGGTAGGGTCCCCAAATCAAAATAAATTTCCACATTATTTTGTATATACATTGCATTTACTGGTCTGTGAACACATTTCTTCCCTTAGTAAAATGCAAACTTCCTGAGGACAGGACTGTCTCTCCACCCCCACCCCCCAACGTCCTTTAAAAAAATAATAAACATTTTTATTTAAAGTTTTTTATTTGTGTTTTCTTATACAAAATGACTAATATGGTAATGTTTTTCATAATTTTACATGTATAACCCACATCTAATTGCTTACTACCTCAGGGAGGGGGGAGAGGAAGGAGGGAAGGAGGGATAAAAATTAGAACTCAAGGCTATAAATAAAAATGTTTATAATTGTTAAAAATGTAAAAAAAAGTTTTGAATTTCAAATTTTATCCCTCTTTCCCCTCCCCCCTCACTGAGGTGGTAAGCAATCAGTAATAGGTTATACATGTGCAATTATGGAAAACATTACCATATTAATCATTTTGTATAAGAAAACTTGAATAAAAGAAAAATATGAAAGTGAAAAATAGCATGCCTCAGACTGTGTTCAATCAATATCAGTTCTTTCTTTGGAGGTGGATAGTATGCTTCATCATTTGTCTCCCTTTTGTATTAATACTTCTAGTACCTAGCACAATATCTGACATATAACAGACTCTTACACACACTTATTGATTAGGCATTCAGTCCCTAGGTTCTAAAAGTGATTACTCTAATTAATATTTTAAAAGTTCACTGACTTATGACCTCATTGATTGTTGGCTTGTGTATATCTTAATAAGATGTTTAAAAATTCAGATGCTGGATGAAATACATAAATAAAATTAACTGACTATTTAATTATTTAAATTATTATTATTTATGCCTGCCCTATGTGCAAGGATATATATAGGGTTTTTAAAAAATAAAGTGTATTCAATCATACTATTTTCACTAAAAATCAATATTTTAGTGAGAACACTGTCATTAACAAAAAATAAAATACCTTATGATTGTTTATCTTTATCTCCATTTTAATGTCTATTTTTGTGTAGGTTTCAAAATATAAGATGATAAAGTATGCATGCATAATTTATAAATACACAATTTCTTTTCCTGACAGGTGTATTTAAATGACATTCCTATGGTCACACAGCTACCATGTGTCAGCAATTGGCCTGTTCTAAACCCAGCTGCCTTTCAACAGTTCTTCTTTTAGTTTTTTGGAGGCAATCGGGGTTAGGTGACTTACCCAGGATCATACAACCAGCAAATGTCTGAGGCCAGATTTGAATTCAGGTCCTCCTAACTCTAGGGCCCATGCTCTATCCACTGCACCACTTAGCTGCCCCCAACAGTTAACATTGAGCTGAAATCTGCCTCCTTGCCTATTATGTTCACTACTTTTAGACATCATCCTTATCCTCTCCCCACAAATTCTCAAATGGTGTTTCCAAATCCAAATTTACCCATTCCAAGTTTTCAAGGGTAGTGATTGAGATATCTAATTTAGGTGCCACAGTAGAGAGTGCTGGACTTGGAGTCAACAAGTTTGAATTCTGCCTCAGACACTAACCATGACCCTAGACTTAACACAAATCTTTCTCATCCTAGATTTCATTATCTGTAAAATAGGGATTATATAGTACCTATGTCCCCTGTGAGATACTGGTAAGTTCTGGTCTATTCTGTACAAATAGTTCTGCGGAAGTATGAGGGCTTCCTACCTCTTAATAATGTTAGTACTCTCACCTGTAGCTCCAAGAAGCAGCAGGAACATGCTGGTAAAACCATCTTGGCAGACCGGATAAATCAGGTTGAGGGTAACAGATAGGCCTCAAACCTGTCAGTGAGTTAGGGGGATGTCTACCCCAAGCATGTAAAGACTTCCCCACTGTTAAAGCTAAAATTCTAGCTAGTCTGTCTAAAATATCTAGAGTGGTCACCAATAAATTGTAAGCTTTAGCAAGAGTTAGACTTTTAAGCATTTATTAAGGAGAATAAGAATTTGGTAAAGAGAGAGAGAAAGGCCTACATTCATCTATCTATTAAAGGGAGAGTGCATTTCTAGCTCTGGTCTCCGCCAGAGTCCCCAGGAAAAAAGCCCCAGTCAGAGCGCCAAGCTCCCCCCTTCTTCCTCCCACCAGCAAACGTCACTTCCTGACGCCAAAGAAAAGACTCCTGGTCTTGCCCTCAAAGACCTTCACTTCATGGCAGAACTTTTCTACAGTAAGTCTTCAGCAGGTGGCGTCATTCCAATTTTTACACCACTAGGGAATGGGCTGATTAGAATTACTTGTTCCCATGGCCATGAAGGCAGCTGAAGCAGGTGCTGTGGGGCACTTAGACCTTGGTCAGACATCCAAGATGCCAGTCATCCACAGCATCCTGGGACATCACCAGCCATTCTGATTTTTGTCTTCCCACTGGACTTCAATGACTCTGGAAGAGAGTGTGAGGCTGATGACTTTGTGCAGTTCAGCCTCACTTAAATCCAATTTAGAATCAAGTCAAGACATCACCCCACGATATCACTGGTCCTCTGAAATTGAAGGATACAACTCAAAACTTTAAACAAAAATGTTTATTATTATTTAAAAAGAAAGAAAATGAAGGATGCACAACTAGCCAACCCCCTGTGATGAACAGGGCTCTCTAAAACATGCAGGACCCCTGAGGATTGGGGCTTGGGTCAGGGTCTCTGCTTGCCTATGTCTAAGGACAGTACTGGCTGAGGGCATCAGCATCTTCTTGGTCTCCCAGATTGAAGGTAACTTCAATTTTCTCCTTGAGTTCCCTTTCTCACTCACCTAAACATCCAGTATTTTGTCATTTCTACCTTTATAGCATCTCTCCATATACTTCCCTTTCAATCTGATCTACCCTCTGCTTAGCTGCTAAGGTGATTTCCCCCAAAGCACAGGTCTAGTAATGTCATTTCTTTGCTCAATAAAAACCAGCGGCTTCCTATTATCTATCTTCAGGATCAAATGTAAAGTACTCTGTTTGGCACTTAGGCTTCTCATGCTTTACTTCCTTTCATGTACTCTGTGGCTTATTGATATCATCCCACTTGCTGTTCTTGAACAAGATACTCTGTTCCTTTGTAATGGCTGTTTCTTATTCCCGGAATACTGTTCCTTTCCTCCTCTGCCTCTTCATTTCCCTGTCTTCTTTCTAGGCTAAGCTCAAATGCCACTTTCTTTTCTTTCTTTTTTTGGTGAGGCAATTGGGGTTAAGTGACTTGCCCAGGGTCATACAGCTAGTAAGTGTTAAGTGTCTGAGGCCAGATTTGAACTCAGGTCCTCCTGACTCCAGGGCAGGTGCTCTATCCACTGTGCCACCTAGCTGCCCCTTCAAATGCCACTTCTACCAAGAGTCCTTCCAGATCCTGTCAGTCACTTACTCTTTCCTCTCAAAGGTCACCTTCCTTCTACTTTATCTCTCCTATATATATGATTTATTTACATACTTTAAGTATGTTTGTTCCTTGAGGATTTTTCTTTTTATCCCCAGGACTTAGCATAGTCCTAGTACTTACTGGTACTTAATAAATAATTGTTGATTTATTGGTTACTTAATTAGTAAGTATTACTTGGGCAGTGAGATGGGAAGTGTATAAAGTTCTGGGCCCATAATCAACTTTGAATCTGAGTTTAAATGTGGCCTCAGACACTTATTAGCTGTGTGACCCTAGGCAAATCACTTAACCCTGTTTGCCTCAGTTTCCTCATCTGTAAAATAAGCTGTAGAAGGAAATGGCAACCAACTCCAGTATCTTTGCCAAGAAAACCTAAAAATGGAGTCAAAGAATCAGACATAATTGAAAAATGACTGAACAACAACAACATACTATTAGCTGCCATCTTAATCTTATTCTATAGAAAAGCTTCAGACCTGGGCACTCGCAAGTTCATCCTGGCATTTATGTGAATTCATAACCCTGGATGGAAATATTGAGGAAATCCCAAGTTCTTTATGGCTGTCAGAGAGTAGACTACATTTTACCCCTTAATGCTGCCTATTTCTTTGGGGGTAGCACTAACTTGTTATCTGTGGGATTTGTATTGTGAATTTGTCCATTTAGAAATCAGCTCCTGAGCCTATATAAAGGCAAAACTTGCCTGTCTTCAACTTGGTGTATTTTCTGTGTACTACTCCCCTCTCCTTGGCATAACTGACAAATATGCTTAATAACTTATTGTGCTTTTAGATTTGGCATAGGATCAATAAAGAAATCAATAGTACATGGCAATGATAACATGGACTTGGAGAATTCAGAAGGCCTAAGGGTCAATGCTTTTCTTGGTCTCAGTTTTCTTGTCATTGGCAGATACCTCTGATCCCTTCTCAAAGTAGTTAGCTCATCACAGAGTAGAGGCAGCTATAAATTTGGTTCTTTAGTTTCTTAAGCGTTTTATCAATAAGAATGTAAGCTCCCTGAGGGTAGGGACTGTTCTTCAAGTCCATGTCACCATACCAGGGGAGGATCCTCAAGTTATGGGTGCAAAGTTTGTCTTCATCTGAAGACTAGAGCTAGTCACAGAGGGAGCCACTGTGCATCATTAGGCAACTTTACTGCTTATTTCCTAGTAAGTTAATCCTCAAAGCAGTTTCTCTAAAGATTGGGACTTCTGAGGCCTAGAACAATAATAGGTTCACAGATACTGGATAATTTTTTTGTTTCTTTTCCAGGAACTCACATTCTAAAATCTACAAAGAATCAATACAAAATGATTTATTTTTGAGGGGGAGGAGGGAGAAAACACCTGGGAAGATTGAAAATTGTGTCATGCAGAACTTGAGCTGATTCTTGAATGGAGTAAGGTTTTCTCAGAGGTAAAGGTGAGAAGGGGAACATTTTAGGTATAGAGGATAACCTATGGAAAATCATATAAGCAGAAGATGGGATGTTGTATACAAGAAACAGCAACTAGGTCAGTTTGTCTGGAATATGAAATGTCAGTGAGAGAATATGTTTGGAAAGATCATTAGGGTCTGATTACAAAGGACTTTAAACACCAAATAGCAATTTGTATTCCATACCAGAGGTAATAGGGAGCCACTGAATCTTTTTGAGCAGGGGAGTGATGTGATTGGACCTGAGCTTTAGTAACAACCATCTTAGGGCAGCTGGGTGGTGAAGTGGATAGAGCATTTATTTGGCTTGGAATCAGGAAGACATTTCCATGAATTCAAATCCAGCCTCAGACACTTACTAGTTGTGTCACCCTGGGAAAGTCACCTAACTGTATTTTCCTCAGTTCTTCAGCTACAAAATGAGCTGGAGAAGGAAATGGAAAACGATTCTAGTGTCTTTGCCATGTTTTCATGACCAAATGGCTTCACAAAGAATCAAACATGACTGAAAGACAATATCAAGGAAGGTTTCATGGAGGATGGACTAATTGAGTTGGGAGTTTAAGACATGAATACTGTAGGAGAGGGTAGGTGGGTGGGAGTCCATAACATGTATAAATAAGTATTGAAAGAGTAAAGGAAAGAAGATGGGAGAGGGAAAGATGACAATGGGAGATGGAGGATATAAATTGTCTGGAAAGAGTACATGATAGGAAATGGCACTGTGATAAATAATTATTAGTAATTGATTCCTTGGGGGACCCAGTGATCTCCCCTTCTTTTTTAGTCCTTTCTCCCTACCTCTCACTTCTTGAAAGTAGGATTCATCTGAGTCAAGTCCAACCCAAACTTACAAAACTCTTGAGTGGAGACAAATCCATTCATCTAGATTGTCAAAGGACTTTATTGATGAGATTTGGCTTGCACTGAACAGCACCTAGGTGGAAATTATTCTGCTTCAATCAGTTTGGGTGGGGGTCTACACTCTTTCTCTCATTCTTACCAAGATTTGAGTGACATTAAGTCAGGTATCCCCCAGACTACATTTTAAGATAACATACCTCCAAATCATGTCAACAAATTAGATTTGATTTCTATGTGATGGACCTCCCACAGTTAGAAAGGATATATAAACCATGACCCCACCACCATTAGTTGGTCTTTGGCCAGCAAATGACCATCCTTTTCTTTTCTTTTTTTCTTTCTTTCTTTTTTTTTTTAGTGAGGCAATTGAGGTTAAGTGGCTTGCCCAGGGTTACACAGCTAGTAAGTGTTAAGTGTCTGAGGCCGGATTTGAACTCAGGTACTCCTGACTCCAGGGCCCGTGCTCTCTCCACTGCACCACCTAGCTGCCCCCCATCCTTTTCTTTTCTTTTCTCTCTCTTTTTTTTTTTTTGCAGGGCAATGGAGGTTAAGTGACTTGCCCAGGGCCACACAGCTAGTAAGTGTCAAGTGTCTGAGGCAGGATTTGGACTCAGGTACTCCTGAATCCAGGGCCAGTGCTTTATCCACTGCACCACCTAGCCGCCCTCATCCTTTTCTTAATAACCTGCTGGCCTATTAATAAGATGATTAAATTATCCAGAAACCATGTCTCTCATATTTTTAATCATCACAGTATGAAATAAAAGTAGAAAAGGGAAAAGTAGGTTGTATCCATATTATAGAGGACCTTGAATGACAGGTTTATATTTTACTCATTAGCGAGTGGATAATTACTATTTTTTTTTTAAAAATAAGGAAGCAATATGACTATAATGGTACATTAGGAACATTACTTGGACCTTTCTAGGAAGAATAAATTAGAAAGGGGATAAACTGAAATTGAGAATACCAGTTGTGAGGTGTTTATGGTCATCTAAGTGAGAAGAGATGAAAACCTGAACTAGGGTTGTTGCAGTGGGCATTAGGTAGGTGGCAGATGAAAAAAAGATGGCAGAGGTGGAATCAAGGGGCTTTGGAGACTGACAAGAAGGAGATGAGTTAAAGGCAACTGAGGGTTTGATTCTGCGTTCCTGGTAGAATGATGTTGGCATGAAAAGAAATAGGGAAGTTGGGAGGAGGGTTAGGGGGATAAGAAGAGCTTAGCTTGGGGTATGTTAAATTTTTTAAATCTTAGGGGTGGGGGTAACATTCAGGTTGAGATGCCTCACAGATAGTTAAAAGAGAGGACTAGAGCTTTGCCAAATGGAAGTGGAGGTGGAGTTGTCTTTCTTACTGTGTTCTGTCTCCTGTCAGTTGATTTCTGTATCTTTGTGAAATTAACATTCCTCAAAACACACATTCACATTAACATACAGGACATAATGTCTGAGCAGTAAGTAGGACAGGGCTAGAGGGACTTTACCTGAGAGGGCTGTGGCTTTGCCTCAGGGCACAGACGTTTAGAGGGTGCTTAGAGTCCCTTCAAAGGCTGCAACTGAGCAACTCCACTTCACTTAAATCTTTTTTTTTTTTGCAGGGCAATGAGGGTTAAGTGACTTGCCCAGGGTCACACAGCTAGAAAGTGTCAAATGTCTGAGGCCGAATTTGAACTCAGGTCCTCCTGAATACAGGGCCAGTGCTTTATCCACTCTGCTACCTAGCTGCTCCCGCCTCACTTAAATCTAATTCATTCAGGAGTCAAGACATCACCTCACCATGTCATTGGTCCTCTTCCAAAAAATGGGAGGAGGAACAACAACAAAACAAGAACTTATAGATAAGCTTAGCACCTAGTAGGTACTAATACTTAAATAGATCTGTAATCTCATAGATTCAGCAGTTCCCTCAATCAATACTTTGCAATCAGGTGGCCATCTCAGTTCGTTTTGATAATATATCTCACCACTGGACCCAGATGGAGGAGAGAGTGAGGCTGGTAACTTTGCACAGCCCTTCCTCACTTAAATCCAATTCACTACAAGTCATGGGCCTCTGAGAAGGAAGGACCACCACCACCAACAACATGATCAATAGATCTAGGACTTCACAGGGGAGTTAGGAAAGTTAGGATTGCCAGGTTATAGGAACTCTCTTCTCAATCTTTCTCTTTCTTTTACTATCTTTCAATAAACCCTTAAAAACCTAAACTTGCTTATCAGTGATTTTAGTCAGTTTCCCCCAAAAACTGGGGGGGGGGAAACATATTAGAACCTACATTTAGAAATTTAAATTATACACCTACATGCTGGGAATTTACTTGAATTCTTCTGACATTGAGAGACATCATTCTGACTTTCTATCTGACTTTCTTTGCTCTTTCTGTGTGTCAAAGAAAACAAACAAACATGAATACTGATACTGTACTGTGACTTAGGCTCATTTCTCAGAAACAATTTTATTTATTTTAACATCAATCTATTCTAAAACATATTTATCTGAGAGAGAGGGAGAGAAAGGTGTCCTCCATACCTTCTGGATGACTGTCTGCCCCAAAAAGGTTTCAGGGAACATTATAGGAATCTCAAACAGGGAAAAGCTATAGCCTTTGGGGTTCCATTCCATCCCATTTCTTCTGGACCACTCCCTTTTAAGGAATCAATTGGGTTCCTTGTAGAGATTTATATGGAGAATCTAAATTGAAGGTAGTCAAGGTACCTCCAAGTGAATGAATGGAAGAGGGTGATACCTAGTCAAATTCCAGTCCTGGCTCTCACTCCACTGGTCAATAACAGATCCCAACCCTAGCCTCACTTGCTAATTGTTTGAGTTTTGATGGCTCAGAGTGAGTGCAAATAACAATTGTTTTCTGTTCTGGCCAGAAACTCTGAGGGTCTTCCTCTCCCAGATTGATTCTTTTGTGAATGCAAACTAGGCCATATTTTGCCTCAGTTCCTGGCTAGCCTTTAACTACTGATTGGACATTGCCTCAAACTGAAGACCTGGGAAAGACCTTAGCTTAAAAGGGCCTTGTCAGTCATCCTGACCCATGTCTTGCCACTGGACTCTGATGACTGGAGGGGAGAGAGGCTTATGACTTTGCATAACTGCCTCACTTCAATCCAATTGACTATCAAATCAAAACATCAACCTCCTGATGTAATCAGCCCACCTAGAGAATAGAAGGACAAACAACGAACAACAATTCCTTCAGCTCTGCTCCTGGCCTTCCTCCCCTGCCTCCTCCCTCAGCAGTTTCTTTCTTTCTTTCTTTCTTTCTTTCTTTCTTTCTTTCTTTCTTTCTTTCTTTCTTTCTTTCTTTCTTTCTTTCTTTCTTTCTTTCTTTCTTTCTTTCTTTCTCTCTCTTTCTTTCTCTCTCTCTCTCTTTCTTTCTTTCTTTCTTTCTTTCTTTCTTTCTTTCTTTCTTTCTTTCTTTCTTTCTTTCTTTTTGCAGGGCAATGAGGGTTAAGTGACTTGCCCAGGGTCACATAGCTAGTGTCAAGTGTCTGAGGCTGGATTTGAACTCAGGTTTTTCTGAATCCAAGGCCAGTGCTTTATCTACTGAACCACCTAGCTGCCCAAAATGTTTTTTACATCCCTACATAGGAACAAGATACTTTTCCTTTTTTTTTTTTTGGAAGCAATTGGGGTTAAGTGACTTCCCCAGGGTCACATAGCTAGTAAGTGTCAAGTGTCTGAGGTCAGATTTGAACTCAGGTACTTCTGAATCCAGGACTGGTGCTTTATCTACTATGCCACCTAGCTGCCCCCTCCCTCAGTAGTTTTAAGGAATCCCAGGGCTTGGGCTGCTGCTCTCCCTCCCTCTTTTGTGCTGATTGTCCTGGGTGTAACAATTCACAGTGATGGCTCTGCTTGAGCTGACTTTTTCCTTGTAGAAAAATCTAATAGATTTGGCTGTACTTCTAATTAATGAGGGGACTGTGTTCATCCCTCACTCCCTGGAGGAGAATTTGCTTCTCAGAGCTGCTTCTAGATCATTTTCCTTGGAAGATAGCCTGAAAACCAAAGACTCAATTTAATTCCTGGTAAGAACATAGAAAAGAAAAATCTGGCATTCGAGAGCTAGTTTTGGTTGCCAGTTATAAGAAACTTTGGAACCACTTAACATTTTTAGTTTTTGGTTTTTATTTTTAATTCGGCTTTTGACTATGGGCCAGGACAATCACTTTGTAAGTATAGGGTGCCTAATGATGGGATGTTTTTATGGCTAATATCATTAACAGTTCTCTGGTTGCAAGGCACAGCTTAGTGGTTAAGCTCTTAAATATTGCCAGGGAAGTTAAAGAGAGGATTAGTATCACATTTGTAGTGATATATTTCCAGCATTGTCAGCACTTCCATTATAGTCAGCATTAAGAGAGGTTCATAGTGTCAGCAAAAATATATTATTTCAGGCTGAAACTTGGCACATCCATTTCTAACCCAGAATTTGTAGGGGTTAAATTTGATAAAATGATTCAAGACACTTTTGTTTTGTTTTGTTTTGTCTTTAAGGAGAAAAAAAAAATAAGATTATGTCCTTCCCTTTGGAGCTAGAGCTATTTTTTCCCCACTCTGAATACAACCACCATGGCAGACAACTAGCCTTCAGAAGGACATTTCAGTCATCTTGAAAAGAAAACCCTCATTTAAATTGGATGAAGTTTTACACATGGCCCAACTCTGCTTTTGGACAAGGAAGCCTTGCTGTGGTGATTATTGCTAGGCTGCTACCATAATGGATAGACTACAGGGCTTGGAGTCATGAAGACCTGAGTCTGAATAGTACTATAGTTTTCTAGCCATGCGACCCCGGACAAGTGATTTAATATTGCTCAATCTCAGTTTCCTCATCTGTAAAATGAAAATAATAATAATAGTACCTATCTCATATGGCTTTATGACAATCAAATGAGATAAGCTGTTTAAAACCTTCGACAAACCTTAAAGAAGTAGATAAATCTTATTGTTGTTGTTGTCATCAATGTCATCCAAACCCAAATGTGGATATTTTATGTTCAACTCATAGAGACAAAGAAAACAGTCATCTGCCTATGGGGCAAGAGGACTTAGTGTTTAAGCAGAATCAAAACACTGGAAATTTCAGGTAGGACAAAAAAACTTCTATTCCATTAATGATGAGACTCAGACAAAAAAAAATCCCCACTATAACCACTTCATGATAAAATCAGGGATTTAGAATCTTGAAGCAGAAAGGTTATATATATATATATATATATATATATATATATATATATATGTGCCATTCACTAATCTATTGAGATAGGAAGGACAGAGGTTGACTTTTCAATGGACTGGCTATAATCATAAAGTAGAACAAGAAGGGGCTTTAGAGTCAGTCAAGTCAATTTATTAAGTTCCTACTATGTGATGCGCCAGGCACTTTGCTAAGCACCAGGGCTATGAAAAGAGGCAAAAGACACACCCTGTGCTCAAGGAACTCGCGATCTAATAGGAGAAACAACAAGCAAACAAATATGTACAAATAAGCTATACACAGGTTGAACAGAAAATTAGTAAAAGGGAGAAGACACTAAATTTAAGAAGAAATAGAAAGGGCTTCTTGGAGAAGAGTTTTAATTGCAACTTAAAAGAAGCCAGAGGGGCAGCTAGGTGGCGCAGTGGATAGAGCACCGGCCTTGGAGTCAGGAGTACCTGAGTTCAAGTCTGGCCTCAGACACTTAACACTTACTAGCTGTGTGACCCTGGGCAAGTCACTTAACCCCAATTGCCTCACTAAAAAAAAAAAAAAAAAAAAAAAAAAAAAAGAAGCCAGAAAAGCCAGTCTAGAACTGAAGCACTACTTGATAGTTGTCACCATTCATAGATGTGCCCTGGTGCCATGTTGACTGAGATGTGTTATTCTATTCTCCAAATGCTTCTAGTTTGGGGGGTTGAGTTGTTTTGTTTATTTACTTATTCATATGGCTACATGGGAAAGGGGCCTTCCACTAGACACCAGGAAGTTTCTGACATGGCGCTTAGGATAAATTAGAAGTTTCTCCTGTGAGAAGCAAAACTAAAGATGATCAGATAACAGGACAGACATATTGAGGAATCAAGGGACTATTAAAGTTTAGACTGACCAACTAGATATCAGGACAGACATACCTAAAGAGTAAAGGGAGATAAAATTCTATAGCAGGAAAGTCCTTTAGTCATGGCTACTACCTGACCTGAGCTAGGAGACAGACTTAACTCCAAAGGTCAAGAACATCATTTCAAAACAATTCCCCTTAACTCTCAGGAATATGAAAAGCATCCAAGCTTTCCTGACCCTACCCCACCCCAAAAAGGAACATTCCAGTTTTCAAGTGGAGACCCCATCTATCCTCTATAAAAGCTTTTGCCTTCCCTCTGTTGGAGGAGAATATTTCTAAAGCCCTCCTCCCTGAGGGGTGAAGTCTTTGACTTCCCACTTGGTCACTTTCCTTAACACCAAATAAAAAAACAAAACACTTTCTTTTCTTTTCTTTTTTTTTTTTTAGTGAGACAATTGGGGTTAAGTGACTTGCCCAGAGTCACACAGCTAGTAAGTGTTAAGTGTCTGAGGCCGGATTTGAACTCAGGTACTCCTGACTCCAGGGCCGGTGCTCTATCCACTGCGCCACCTAGCTGCCCCTAAAAAACCACTTTAATTCTAATTGGACTGTGTACAAGAGTGTAATTCTTTATTGAGGAATATCTAAGGACCACCACATCTCTCCCATGACAGTTTCCTTGTGTAGTTACAGAGTAGTTCCTTGAACATGAGCATGGAAGTAAATGTAGAAGTTAGAAAATGTTTTGGTATTCTCATATGTGGGTCTGTGTTACTATAAGAAATATGAATGAAAGCCATTCCTGTAAGACAAAACTAACCTTGTTTCCCTCCCAAATTACAGAATTTTCTGCATTTTAAAAATGGATTATTTGTGAAATATATACTATTAAGTAACTTTTGAATGCCTGTGCTAAATCACAATGCCTGGAATTATCTGTGCTTTATTTTTAGGAACTTTAAAGATAATGTTTTTAAAAAATGTTTTAAAAAATTATTTTAAAATTATTTTATTTTTAATTTATGGAATAAAACAAGAATTTCTATAATATAGTACAGTAAAAAAGATGACTGCACATGAAACTGCAAATCTGTTATGCACAACATGTTATTCAAATATACAACAAGCTTATCATGGAAATTTCTTTTTTCCCCTCTTTTTCCTTCCTCCCACCCCTGCCCTAGAGATGGCTAGGATAATATGTGTGTGTGTGTGTGTGTGTGTGTGTGTGTGTGTGTGTGTTTTAAAACAAGTTCAATGAAGCACCATTTCCCCACATGCCACCATATCTTCATCTCTTTTTTCCCTACCTTCCACAGAATGAAATCTGACCTAGATGCTACAGGAGTTAAGTTGACAAAGATTCAATTGAATTAAATCAAACAGACATTTATTGTCTGTGGAGAGGTTGAAGGAACTGGAATACTTAGCCTGGAGATGAGAAGATTAAGAGTAAAACAAGATAAGTTGATTTACAATTCTTTATAAGGCTCATCTTATTTTCAGAGAAATTAGGACAGATTTAATGGAAAACAGTAAGTGGCCCCTAAATAATTAGTGTTATCTCTCTAAGACTGGCCTTATTCATAAGCAGAATAGACTTCCTGTAATTTAAGCCTCAGTTTCCATATTTGTAAGATGAAGAAGTTGGACGAGATCAGATATTCTTTTTTTTTTTTTAAGTGAGGCAATTGGGGTCAAGTGACTTGCCCAGGGTCACACAGCTAGTAAGTGTTAAGTGTCTGAGGCTGGATTTGAACCCAGGTACTCCTGACTCCAGGGCCGGTGCTTTATCCACTGTGCCACCTAGCTGCCCCCAGATCAGATATTCTTAATTTAAGGCTTATAAAAAACTTAAAAAAAATTATTTTGACAACTATTTTAATATGTGGAAATATTTTAACTGACTAGGCCTAATTTGGGGGGACTAATCTGACTAGAGGACTAATCTGGGGATTTTTGACTGGCTGGCTATCTGACTGCTATTAATTTAATATGGGCCATTTAAAAATTTCTTCTCACTACTCCCAAATTGATAAGCAAACGATTAAGAAGCCTCTTAATTAAATAATCAAAGCAGAATTTATTTATAAAAATCAATGTAAAAGATAAGGGTTAAGAAATGCAAATTATACAACCTTTCTGCTTTTAATACAATAAGGGTTGTAAGTCCTGCTGCCTCTTGCCTTAGGGTCTGCTCCTGCTTTCTCTAACTTTCACTCTTTTTCTCTTTCACTCTAGCTCCCCTTTCACTGCTCAGCTCTTTTCTTCTAACTCCAAGCCCCTTTCACTTTGTTGACCCCTCTGCATCTAACTTTCCTCACTGTATTGCCACACTGAACCCCTGTGTTTCTCTCTCATCAACCTCTCCTTCTGTTCTCCTAGGGCTCAGGCGTCCCCGCTTTGTCTGTCCTTCCTTCCTGTCTTCTTAATCTTCCAGCCTCTCCTTTTCACTGTCTTCTCCCCTGTATATATGTTCCTTTTCTCCCCTCAAACCTTGGGCTCTGTGCGCCCCCACACACACCAAGTTAAACTGCTGGCTATGTTAGTGCTGTGGCCAGGCAGGGGCTCGAGGGGCCCGTGCCCCCTGCTGCATGCCTGGGACCTCCCCACGAGCTGCTCTAGAGGCCGGCCTGCAGGAGCGCATGATCTCTGGGGTAGATCCCCCCAGGGCAGAGGGAGCTGGGGCTTTTTCCCCCAGCTGTTTGACCTGGCATCCTGTAAAGCCCACGGGGCTTTTGGCTCAGCTGAAGCAGAGGGGCAGCCCCTCTTACACAGAAAAAAACCCTGAAGGCCTAAGGCTTTTTAATCTCAGCCCAAAGGTAGGGTCCCCAAATCAAAATAAATTTCCACAAATATAATTGACTTACTTTTTAATTCTTTGTATTAAAAAATGCATTTAAAAGCATTAATCTGAGGAGGACATAAGCTATACTAGACTGTCAGAGGGGTCTGTGACACAGAAAAGGTTAAGAATCCCTGGACTAGATGTCCTTTAAGATCCCTCTTGGGCAATAATGCACTGGTAAATGTTTAACAACTGACTCTGACTCTCCCCCCAAAATGAAAATGTACACAACACACTTATAAGTTTAACATTTCTCCATCACTTTCTCAAGTCAAGACTCTTAACAGAACAATAAATCAAGCCCTGATTTGAAGCTCACAGTGAAAAATTAACTGTCAGTTCTTAAAAGTAGTTTGAGCTGGCTCCAGCACTTCTCTGTCTTCAAAATGTCAACATGCCCCAAATTCCACTTTTAGAGGTTCTTTCTTTCTTTCTTTCTTTCTTTCTTTCTTTCTTTCTTTCTTTCTTTCTTTCTTTTTGTGAGGCAGTTGGGGTTAAGTGACTTGCCCAAGGTCACACAGCTAGTAAGTGTCAAGTGTCTAAGGCCAGATTTGAACTCAGGTCCTCCTGAATCCAAGGCTGGTGCTGCCCCTAGAGGTTTTTTCTTTTGAGGAAAAAACTTTGAGTATCAGTATGTTCTCTATTAAAATGAAAATATCCTTGAGGAGAGAAGAGAATTTGCTAAGCCATTTTGGCTCATTAAGACAGACTTGGATTAGTTTACCAGAAAATTATCTGCCCTTGAAAAGCAAAGATCAGGTCCCTGTGGACGTGATACACATTATAGAGAAAGAGAGAAGTGTGACTCAGACCCTGGAGCACACATCTAGCCCTTGAGTAAATGTAGCAGCTCCAAGAAGAAGGGGGCTGAGTCTTTGATTCTCAAATAGTACCCTGCTAATATGCAAACACCCCTGGAGTTTTAACACACTAAGCCACTGCCATCTATTAACATCTTATTAGCAGCCAAGGTAAAGCAGAAATCCAGGTTTTTCAATTCAAGGTGAGTAGGTGTTGGGAGATGGAAGAGCTCTCTAAAGACAAATTGCCTACTTCAAAACTTTGCCTTTCCTACCTGGCTCTATTCTCTCCTTGGTTTGTCAAGTTTTCTGGAGGCTTCCTTTGCTGAATGGACTCTAAGGGGATGGATTAGAACCAGGTAATTCTATTCTTTTAGCCCTTGGGTAACAGTAGAAGAAATGCATCATTGAATCCAACAAGAAGTAAATTGTAATGGCCAGGGGGTGTGTTCACATGGCTGGATCCCTCCTCTCTTGCCATCTAAAAGGAATATATTGAAGCTGGCAAGATTCAGTGTTCACTGACACATTTCAGTAACTGAAAATTTTAAGTGCTGTGTTAATATTTGCAGATTCATTGGATGTGATTTTCCTTCCCCCAAAAGTTTCTCAGGTATTTACTTAGATCAGAACAACTTGAGCTTGCTGTATCCTGTGTAAATACCATTAAGCCTCTCATTACGACATCCTTTGATTTTCAACACACTTTTCCTCACTCTAAGTGGTTTTTCTCCATCTGATCTCTGCAGAAGTGCCATGTGTCATTGTGGTTTTCATATCGTTGTTGTCAGGTTATTTGTTTATGGCTAATGAAGGAATTAGGGAAATCTGTTTTTAGAAAGGGGGTGGTATTAGAACGACCAATTTGTTTGTAAAGAGAGGTCTTTGCACACTAAGCCTATGTCTACACCACAACAAATCTATCAGCTGAAAAGCGCAAGGTTTGGGCCATAACCCAGTTGTTCAGGTCACATGTAAGTGACTGATTCTTGGGACTTTTTCCTCCTAACACTGAATGGACATAATTAATTGGATGGCTCAATGCTTTGTCACTATAAATAACCTTCACTTGTACTATTTTGCTGATATGAATTATACTTATTTGAAAATACAGATTTAGAGTACAAAAATACCTAGATTGAACTGGCTTTTCAGATTCAGCATATGTCCTTTTGTAACGATTGGAATGATGCCACCTGCTGGAGACTTATTGTAGAAAAGCTCCGCCATGAAAGGAAGGTCTTTGAGGGCAAGACCATGAGTCTTTTCTTTGGCATCAGGAAGTGACATTTACTGGGGGGAGGAGGAAGGGGGAACGGGGTGCTCTGTCTCTCTCTCTTTTTCTCTGGACTCTGGCAGAAAGCGGAGCTAGAAATGAGCTCTTCCTTTAATAGATAGATGAATGTAGGCCTTTTTTTTCTCTCTTTACCAAATTCTCATTCTCCTTAATAAATGCTTAAAAGTCTAACTCTTGCTAAAGCTTATAATTTATTGGGGACCACTCATTAGATATTTTAGACAGACTAGCTAGAATTTTAGCCCTTAACAGATGGCTGACCACAAAGAGGAAAGCTGAACTTCACTCTTCTGATCTTTCGGTTGGGTAAGAAATTTCCCCTACCCTGTCCCTTTAAATCCAAAGTACTACTGAATTACTGGGTGTTTTCCCTTTAAATTTTTTCAAATGGACCTTTTAAACTCCCTAATTACCCTATTTTTTTATTTTAGTCTGTTTAAAAAATGGGAGATAAGATCATGTTAATGCTTTGTTTTTGTAGATTTTCTATTTTTATTTTTATTTTTGTTAGAAGAGCCAGCAAGGTGCTCACACAAGGGAATATCTCTGTCTCTCCCAGCCATGCTTTTTCAGGGAAATCTCAGGCCTCCTGCACTTTTTTCAAATTCCAATGCTGAGAGATTCTCTAATTTTGCATGCCTGGAGGTAATGACCCAACCTCTAGAAGCAGTGGAGGAAGTGGGGGAAGGGGAATTCAGGCCTGAGTTCAAAATCAAGTCTGATTCAAATTGCCCTGGTCCCTCCCCTCCTCTCCAGACCCCACCTTCTACTCCTCCCATGGCCAAGCCCATTGCTTCCCCAGCCAGGGAAGTCCAGAGATCTAATGCGCATGCGCAGCTTTCTCTATCTACATTTACAGCTTCAGGCTCAGCCCTTCCCTGGCCTGGCTGTGCTTCTGACTCAACCTTAGAAAGCCCTTTAAATTCCAGATATGCTCGTTTTGTTCATAATTTTGCTAATCTGCTTTTGTCTTTAATTAGTAACCTTATAAAGCATTTGTGTGGTGAAAGGACTGACAGACAATATACAGGGGTTAAAGAAGGAAAACTTAAGCTGAATAAAAGTGACAATCTTCATCATAGCTCTAGATTCCACTTCTTTTGCCATGGAAGGGTACATATTTTACAGAAATGTAGAAGTAAGCAGCAAGGTATTGATATGAGTATTGGGGATTTTAGATACCAGAATCAAAAGTGTTCTAAATTCACTCAGAGTATTAATGTCAGTTTAGAGGTTACATAGGATGTCTATGCTATTACATAAACATTTTGAAATTAATGGTATGGGTTTATTTTCATAGAGATTTTCATGCTTTTGAGATTGTGTTTTATACTTAGTTTTTTTTTTTAAAAAGAATATTTGTAAAAGCTTTTTATAGTCATGTGATCAAGTTTATATTTTATAATACTCTTATTAATATTAAGTTCATATTCATTTAGATTTCCCTAGTTTGAATTTCATTGTCTTTTATTGTTCCATGTGTATTTTCTTCTATTCATTCATCTATCTAATTTTGAAACATTGCAAGATGGTTTTGATTTCATAATACAATGTTAATTCTAGGAGTATTGTGCTCCCATATTCTGAGTTGTTTGTTTTTGTTATTTTTTTCTCTCAACTGATTATTTGATCAAACTCTTTAAAGCATTTCCCTGGCAAATTGGTTGTCATGGCAAGTGTAAATTGATTCTAGAAGTATTATTTTTGATAAGCATATTTCAAAAAAAAAAGAGGGGAACATTTGTAAAAGTTTTCTTTCTTCAAAAAAAAGTTTTCTTTGAGATTGTGTTGTGATTTAACTTGTATTTAAATATGTTCCGATTTTTCAAAAAAGTAATTGTATACTAAGTTAAAAAAGGGTATTATTTGGAGTTGTTGCATAATTATATATTATATTCTGAGTCAAGGTACATTCACATTTTTTGCAATCATTTATTATCCTCAATTTTTAAATCCACATGAGACTTGGATTATGGGAATTTATCATTTAAGACATTAATTGCCTTTATTCTGAGTTATCAGATGCCAGTTGGCCAAGATGCCATCCAATCACAACAGGAATACATGCAAGAGCAGACATTGAACTGTCACATGAAGGGAGACATGCATGAAGTCAAGGTATGGACAAGGGAACAGCTTTTGACAAATGTTGAGGTTGGATTCTCTTGGTTTAATAATATTTTATTTTTATTTTTCCCCACAATACTGTACAGATGGCTGGAAGTTTTGATCCCACCCATCTCATTCTTCACCTGGCTTTTATGCCCCCTCCTATATGCCTGATGCCATGGACGTCTCAATCCCATGCATCTGATTAAGTCTGACTTAGTTTCCTCCAATATGTTCGGTGGCATGGACATATATTCTACCCACCTATTTTAAGCCTGGCATACTTCATGGGCAGTATACATTGCTCAAGTGTGGGAATGCTCATGTCCCATCATTTCTCTGTTCTTTTATGGTAACCCCCATAATTATCTCAGGTGTCATGATAAATACACTGTTGAATTTGGACTTGACATCTGTTACCAATTATATTAGATTTTTTAATTTCTCATAATGGCATGAGGATAATTAGGCAGATGATGCAAAAAGTGATGAAACAAAGCTACAAATTATTTTTAGAAATTAATATCACAGCAATTGTCTTCTCAATTTACCCTTCATAAAGAGGGACTATAGTAATATTAATTTTAAAGAATGTTTCAATTTTTGTTTTATTATATGTTTCATGTGTAACAACTAAGATTCTGAATTCCCTTAGACATGTTTTTGAGAACTTTCATTGTTTGGTTTGATTATTGACAAAGCTATTTTAAAGTTGTGTTAAGCTCAATTTTGTAAGAAAGATTCCTGGCTGATTACCAGCATCCACACATCAACCCCTGAAAAGACTTCCATTCCACTACTACACCTAGAGGACATATGAGAAAAGACTTTCAGAGACTTTAAATGAACAGTTTTGTTTTGTTGTTGTTGTTGTTTTTCTTTTTCTCTTTCTAATATACACCATCTATAACATGTACTCTCTGCAGAGGCCCTCCCTTTGCAAGACTAATGTCAAAGCACCGGTTCATGAGGACAAAAAACCGCCCCTCTGGACAAAACTTTCGTCTCTCCCTTTTCTATATTGTTATTAACATATTGTTAGTTAGCATAGGCCATTATATTCTGTTATTTTTGACTGTTTCATTAAGGAAATGCCCCGTTTCTTGAAGAAACAAAGTGGGGACTATAATGATTGGAATGACGCCACCTGCTGGAGACTTACTGTAGAAAAGCTCTGCCATGAAAGGAAGGTCTTTGAGGGCAAGACCATGTGTCTTTTCTTTAGCATCAGGAAGTGACATTTGCTGGTGGGAGGAGGAAGGGGGAGCCGGGTGCTCTGTTTCTCTTTTCCTCTGGACTCTGGTGGAGAGTGGAGCTAGAAATGAGCTCTCCTTTAATAGATAGATGAATGTAGGCCTTTTCTTCTCTCTTTACCAAATTCTCATTCTCCTTAATAAATGCTTAAAAGTCTATCTCTTGCTAAAGCTTATAATTTATTGGGGACCAATCATTAGATATTTTAGACAGACTAGCTAGAATTTTAACCCTTAACACTTTGGTATGGAGGGTCCTCTTAGAAAACCACAACCATGATCCTGGGAAAGTCACTTAACCCTCATTGGCCCACAAAATCCTCCCACAACCCCCCCCCCCCCAAAAACCCACAACTGTGCTAATTCAGAGATAACCCTCCAATCAGCATGTCTTTGTTGGTGTAATAATCCTAAAATCTAGGATGCTTGATCCTGAAAAAATAAATGAAAAGGTTTAATCATAAAGAATATTTTTCTAATAATTTGTCTGACAAGGTAAAAATTTTGAAATCAGAGAGAAATATACTTTTTGGACATTTGAATCTACCGTTCTTGTTCCAGCAATAAATAGAGTTTAGAGGACATGAGTATTACTGTCTCACTTTAATGAGGAAGTTGAGACACAGAAAATGTGAATGACTTTTATACAGGTGGTCTTTGGCAGTCAATATTTGAATTCAAGTCCTCTGACTCCCTCTGATCCTTTACTTTCTCTATTATGTCATGCTGGCTCACATTATTGGAGAGAATCTGTAAAATGGGATAATGTGCCAAGGCAGAAAACTGAGGTGGAGTTCTTGGTCACAGTGAAACCAATAATAGTAACAGATGACTAATATTAAATGAAGGTGGCCTCTTTCCAATATTAGTACTACCAGATACTGGGGTGTACCTCTCTGAAGGTGAAACAATTCTCTAATCTGTATGTGAACACTATTTTGAACTCATTCTGGGCAACTACTCTATTTTTTGGTGGGGGGGAGGGTCAGGGCAATGAGGGTTAAGTGACTTGTCTAGGGTCATACAGCTAGTGTCAAGTGTTTGAGGCTGGATTTGAACTCAGGTCCTCCTGAATCCAGGGTCAGTGCTTTATCCACTGCTCCACCTAGCTGCCCCTTCCAACCACTTTATTCTATCCATCTTACAGAGAATCATGTGATAGATCTGGAATCTACAAGACCTGAATTCAAATCCTGCCTCAGATACTTACTGGTTTTGTTACTCATGACAAGTCACAACATTTTTCAGCCTCAGTTTCTTCATCTTTAAAGTGGAAATATCAATAGTATTTAGCTTCCAGGGTTTTTGTGAAGATCAAATGAAATCATATTTGTGACACATTTTGCAAACCTTAAGATTTAGATAAGCTTTAAGATAATATTGGAATAGCTTTAGGTTTGCAAAATGCATTAAAATATGATTTCATTTGATCCTCACAACCTTGGGAGCCTAATTGCTATTTTTATTCTCATTGAGGGATACTGAGGCAGATATAGGTTAAGTGATTTACTCTAGCTATAGACATTCAGGCAGTAAGTATCTGAGGTCATATTTGAATTTAGTTCTTTTTGACTTCAAGGTCATAGCTCGAGACCCTTAGCTTCCTGGATAATAATAATTATTAACTATCTGTTGAAGTTCAATGAAACATTAGACAGAATTAATTTAAAAGGTCATATACTTCTATCATAAAAATGTTAATTAAAATTATTCTTTTATAACTATCAAAGCAGGTTTCCTTATAGATTTTCCAATGTTTTGTTAGCTTAGTATGAATTGCTATATATGCTGTAAAATAATGCAACTACACTTCTTTAAATAATAATTGATGTTTCCATAGGGTTTTTAAGTCTGCAAACTGAATTTATGCTTTATCTCAATTGTGCCTCACAATAACTCTTGGCAATACAGGTATTTTTCCATTTTATAGATGAGAGAGAAGGCTTAGAGAGGTTACATGACTTGACTGTAGTCACACAGTTAATAAGATTAAAGGAATCATTAAGATTAAGGGACTGGGGCAGCTAGATGGCACAGTGGATAGAGCACCGGCCCTGGAATCAGGAGTACCTGAGTTCAAATCCGGCCTCAGACACTTAACACTTAACTAGCTGTGTGACCCTGGGCAAGTCACTTAACCCCAATTGCCTCACTAAAAAAAAAAAAAAAAAAGATTAAGGGACTTAGGTCCTTCTGAAACTGAGCCTAAGTCCCTTTCCACTAAAATTAAGTTCCTAATTAGGAATCTGTGAACTTGTTCACACACTTTGATACTTTAACAACTATTTCAACATAATTCTTTTTCTTTGAAATCCTATGTATTTTATTGAATGCATATAAAAACATTATTCCTAGAAAGGGTCCATACGTTTCACCAGAGGGCAAAAGATGTCCATGACACAAGAAAGGCTGGGAACACCTGTATTATACCAATTGGACCCACATATTATATATAAACTGGCCTTTTCCTTAATTTAAGATACACATTTTAAACAGAACTATTGAGATTTCACTATATTCTCACTCTTGAGTTTATTACATAATTACAGGCTTTGGAAGAAGTCAGTGAGTGCAACTGCTTTCCTATTTGATATATCAGTTTCACAACATTTTCAACAAGTGATCACCCAGCCTTTGCATAAACATTTAATATAAATTTCTTCTTCTTTTTTTTATTTTCTATTTACTTCAACCACTAACATCACTTTGGATGTGCCATAGAAGAATATATTAAGGAAGGTGTTGAGGATTATTTATATTTCTAAAGCCAAGGGAAAGGTAGTGGGGATGGAAGTAGTGTTAGAGCCAGAGGGCAATGGGGAACAGAGAGAAGTTAGACTATGTGTGACTGAAATGGAAAAGAAGATAGAAGAAAACCAAGGAAGGTTTTAAATATATTAGTCCATCCACTTATCTTGCCCACTTCCAGAGTTCCTTGTGGCTGATGGAAACCCATGATTAAGGCAGTAGTGAGTCACTAGTTGCTCACTCACCATACCAGGGAATTTCTACTCTGTTCCCTGTTCCTGGAATCTGATGCTTAGCATTTTCATGAAGTATAGTCATCCTCTGCATCTTAGGAGAATGGAACATTTGCAAAGGAGAACACTACTTATTTCTTTGCTATGAATTTTTGACTGAGGAACCCTTCTCAGGGGCAAAAGCAGAAGTTTCTGCATTTCCCAGTAACTTCATTTACAGTAAGCAATTCTAAATCATAACAGAAAGTTTGGTGACTGAAAATTGAGTACTTACTCTACTCAGACCCTCACTGCAGACTTCGTGTGGAGAAATGAATAAAATAGTAATAATAATAATAATAATAGCTAACTTTTATATAGAGTTTACTATGTACCAGGTACTGTGCTAAGCTTTATAATTATTATCTCACTTTAGTCTGCCTTTTGGCATCCTGTATTCATGGGGGAAGCATTAGAGAATATTCCAGGCAGAGACTCAGAGGCAGAAATGAGCAAGTCTCAAGCAGCAAAGAGTTGTCTTCCTGCAGTATGGAATTAAACTGAGGGTTAGAGGCAGATGAGGCAGTGCATAAGCATATTCACAAAGCTCATGTCTAGGTATTCTAACTTCAAGAGAGAATTTACTGCCACAGCAGGTTTCTAAGTAGTCTGATGATATGACCAAAACAGTATTTAAGAAAGATTCTTCTTATCCTTCTGTATAGAAAAGTTTGGAATAAGAAAGATTAGCAGGTGGATAGCAGGATTCTAGGAAATAAATAGGCATTTAAAGCCTAGGCTAACAATATGATGAGGGAACCAATAAAAAGGAGTGGGTCCAAGAGGTGTTATAGAAGAATACAGAAGAAATCTAGAATATAGAAAATGTTATAGAAGAAATATTTTTAAAGATGTGAATGGAACATCTGGATGGGGCAGTAAAGGATAAAGAGGATGCAAACACTGACTCTTAATGTAATAATCTTGAGGGACCAAGTTAGAAGAGTGATTAAAATATATATTAATAGGGATGGATCAACAGTTTTGGGAGAAAGACAATAAACACAATTGCATCAGCTAGGAAGCTAAATGTCCTAGAGATATCAAGATATATATTGCACTGAAAAAGGAACTGAGAGTTCTGGACAGAATTTTCACTTAGTTACCTGGAATGATTTGGAGACAGGAAAAATAGAACACTACCTTGGGTGTGGGGTGGGGGATGGAAGTACAAAGTTCAGCCTCAAGCAGAGGATGGATGCTCATTTGCTGGATGTGTTGTAGAGTGTATTCTTATTCAGATATGGGTTGGAATCAGTGGCCTCTTATTTCCCTCCCACTATTTGGCAGTCAGTCAGCCAATAAAAAATTGTTATGTGTTTACTATATGCCAGACACTACGCTGAGTGCTGGGCACACAAAGAAAGTATGATGAATGAAAAGTTTGAAATTTCTGGCTAATTAATAATAATTTTATTAATTATGACTGGTGAATAATTAATGAAAAGATGGTTATTTGGCTTTTTCTCATAAACCAAAGATGAATTGTGGAAGCCTCTCAACACTTATATGTTCTTGGAAGAGTGGGTATTCCCAAAGGTGGAAATCAGCTCTGATTGGTTAACAATTAATGAGAGATGAATATTATAATGAGATGAACCTATTCTAATGAGGGTCTGGGGGAACCAGACTTTGATTATGTCACTCTTACTCCTCTCTACCCAGACCACTCCCAGCTTCTGGCAATCAAGACAAAGGCTCTACCACCCATCCAAGCCTATCTTATTGGAACACAATGGGCCAGAATTCACCTAGATTAGGTTCTCTTTGTAAGGTTTGTCCAGTTGGGTGGGGTAAGAATTCTGCCTAGATAAGATGGTCTAGGTGGGGTAAATTTTGGGCAAAAATTTTCTTTCAGAGACTGGACTTTGAATGAGTAAATAGAAAAATAAAACTTGGATCCCGCCCCCCAATATTAATTGGTTATTAATATAGGAGAGAAATAATAATTTCTCTCAATAGGTAAAAGACAGTAGAAGAATTATTGGATTTGGAGTCAAGGAACCCAAGTTCAAATGACCATGTTTCCAGTGTGACCTCTAGCATATCACATACTTTCAGTTTCCTCATCTGTAAAAACCTCAGTTTCTTCATCTGTTAAAAAAAAAATTAGGGAATTAGATTAAATGATCTCTGAGTTCCTTTCTAACTCTAAATCAACAATCCTATGAACACTGGGGGAAAACTCCTTTTCAGCTCTAAATCTATGATCCTATGATCTTTCTTCTAACAATTTCATAAGTACATACAAATTCTGTTAGTTCTTTGGCATCAACACACTGTTATAGCTATTTGTTTTTTTGGAGGGGCAATGAGGATTAAGTGACTTGCCCAGGGTCACACAGCTAGTAAGTGTCAAGTGTTTGAGGCCAGATTTAAATTCAAGTCCTCCTGAATCTAGGGCTGGTGCTTTATCCACTGCACCACCTAGCTGCTCCCAACACCCTGTTATATCTAAGGGCCATAAATATCCCATGTAAAATTTTAAAACTAAATTTTGTCTTAAAAAAAAACTTTCTATGTCCAGAATCAGAGATGCCTTCTTTTCTTTTCTTTTTTTCTTTTCTTTCTTTTTTTTTTGTGTGTGAGGCAATTGGGGTTAAATGATTTGCCCGGGGTCACACAGCTAGTAAGTGTCAAGTGTCTGAGGCCAGATTTGAACCCAGGTCCTCCTGACTCCAGGGCCGGTGCTCTATCCTCTGCGCCACCTAGCTGCCTCTCAGAGATGCCTTCATATTGATGTCAATCCCTTCTGGATTGTATAGGCTGCCAGAGATTTGAAATAAAAACAGAATGGGATGGGGCAGCTAAGTGGAACAGTGGATAGAGCACCGGCCCTGGAGTCAGGAGTACCTGAGTTCAAATCCTGCCTCAGACACTTAACACTTACTAGCTGTGTGACCCTGGGCAAGTCACTTAACCCCAATTGCCTCACTAAAAACAAAAACAAAAACAGAATGGGACTAGCTATATTGTTAACCAAGACATGAGTATCTGTATTTCTTTTCTTTTTCTTTTTTCTTTTAAACGGGGCAATGAGGGTTAAGTGACTTGCCCAGGGTCACACAGCTAGTAAGTGTCAAGTGTCTGAGGCCAGATTTGAACTCAGGTCCTCCTGAATCCACGGCCAGTGCTTTATCCACTGTGCCACCTAGCTGCCCCTAAGTCATGAGTATCTGAATAACAAAACACTATTAGTAGTGGGTTCTGTGTGCCTTGTTATCAGCCATGTGGTTTATTGTGATGATCAATTATCCTGGTACCAGTCAGTTTCTCAACCTGCATATAAATCAAACCGACCATGCCAATATCAATAACTGGTTGGGGGATGCTATTGCAAACTCTCTAAGCTGGACAAATGTGAATATTGACTGTTAAACATCTGTACTAGATACTTAACCAACCAGTCAAAATTTATAAGCACCAGGTGTTCTGTTGGGGAAACAATGAGTAGATAAGAAATGAGCCCCAAATTTATACAAAATGCATAGAAAGCAATTTTCAGGAAGGAGAAGGGAGGCACTTCTGGCACTTTCTATGTCTCCCTATCCCCTTTGGGGGAGGGGTTTCAGGAAAGTCCTCCTGGAGAAGGTACCCTTTGAGCTGAGCTTTGAAGGAAACCAGTGATTCTAGGAGGGTGAAGTAAGAAGGAAGAACATTCCAGATATAGAAGACAGTTTGTTCAAAGGCACCCAGACAAAAGGTGGAAGGGCATGTGAGGAATGGCAAAAAGACCAATTTGTCTGGATCTTTGGGTAAATGAAGGATAGTAACACATAAGAAATCTAGAAAGGTATGTTGGAGCAAGGTTGTGTAGTACTCTAAATGTCAAGGTGGTTTATATTTGATCCTAGAGATAATGGGGAGCCATTGTAATTTATTCAGCAGGAGAGTGATCTGTGCTTTAAGAATATTATTTTAGCAACGGTGAAGAGAATGGATTGGAGTAAGGAGACACTTAAAGTAGGAACACCAATTAGAAGATGATGAAGGCCTAAATTAAATTCATGGTTGTGTGGGGAGAGAGAAGGGGAAGGATGTGAGTGGTATTATAGAGGTAGAATTGATAAGACTTGACATATTGATATTTGGGATGATGGTGAAACAGTTGAGGATGACCTGGAGGTTGTTACTTTGGTGATTAAAAGGATAGTAGTACCCTCAACAGAAATAGGAAAGAAGGGAGGGTTGAGGTGGAGGAGGGGGAAGAAAATGAGCTCTGTTTTGGATGTTTCAAGTTTGAGGTGCCTCTATCTAGTTTAAAATGTCCAGTAGGCAGTTGGTGATATGGGAATGCATCTTTCTGCATAAAGCTTTTCATGATTCCCACCCTCCAACCCCTATCTCAACTGCTAGTGTCCTCCCTTTCAAACTAGTTTGTTTTTAATTTTATATATATATATATATATAGCTACATATATATTTGCTTTACATTCTCTCTCCCTCTCTCTCTCTCTCTCTCTTTCTCCCTCTTTCCACCCCCCGTGTGTGTTTTGTTTGTGTGTGATAATTGTAAGCTCTTTGAGAGTATAGATTGGTCCTTCCTTTGTACTTGTATCACCAGTGCCTGATCCATAGTTGGCACCTCATAAACTCTCGCTGATTTATTGATTGATTTCACTGGTGTTGGGTGAAAGTTGTTAGTGAGGAACTTTCTCTAATAATGCAGATTAAAACCTTTTCTGCAACATTTAATTTTAGAGAACTGCTTGGAGCACTGAGAGGTCAAATGATTTGCTCAGGGTCATGCAGCCAAAAGGTGTCACAAGTGGAACTTGGACATACATTTTTCTGGCTCTGAGTCTAGTGCTATATCCACTGTGTTACTCTGTCATCTGTATAGAGATAATGATGATGATGTATGTATGTGACAGAGGGAGGGAGGGAAAGAGAGAAAGAGACAGACAGAGAGAGAGAGAGAGAGAGAGAGAGAGAGAGAGAGAGAGAGAGAGAGAGAGAATGGGCACAGAGGACTTGGAGAGAGCCATAAGAAATGAAGAGAGTACAAGGCAGGGTCTTGGCCTAGATCCACAACTAGGGGGGCATGATAAGGATGACAATCCTGCAAAGAAGACTGAGAAGGAGATACAACAAGATACAAAGTAGTATCACCAAAACATGATGGAAGTCTATCAAGGAAGAGAGGATGGTTAACAATGTCAAATGTTGCAGAAAAATGAAGAAGACTGAGGATATTACATAATAGCAACAGCTGATATTTACAGAGTACTTTAAGTTTTGAAGTGTATTGTAGTGGAAAAAAACAGCTGGCTACAGGATGATTTCAGAAAAACTTGGAAAGACTTACATGAACTGATACAAAGTGAATTGAGCATAACCTGGAGAAACTGTACACAGTAATAGAAATACTGTATGATAATGAACTATGAATGACAGCTATTCTGATCAATACAGTGATCCAAGACAGCTGCAAAAGATTCATGAAGAAAAATGCTGTCCATTTCCAGAGACAGAACTGAATGAAGATCAAAGCATACTATTTTTCATTCAATTTTTTTTCATGCTTTTTTGGGGGGGGTGGGGAGGTCTGTGTTTTCATTCACAGCATGACTAATATGGAAATAGGTTTTGCATGATTGCATATGTACAACCTATGTAAAATTGCCATCTTAGGGAGAAGGGAAGGGAAGGAAGAAGGGAGAAAAGTTAAGAGTTCAAAGTTAAAAAAATCAATGTTAAACTGTCTTTACATATAATTTGGAAAAAATAAAATATTTTTTGAAAACAGATAGTTAAATGGTACAGTGGATAGAGTGGCAGGCTTGGAGTCAGGAAGACTCTTCTTTATGAGTTCAAATCCAGCCTCAGACACTTACTAGTTGTGTGACCCTGAGCAAGTCACTTAACCCTGTTTGCCCAAATTTCCTCATCTATAAAATGCAGTGGAGAAGTGAATACTAAACCACTTCAGTATCTTTGCCAAGAAAACCCCAAATGGGGTCATAAAGAGTCGGGCATCACTGAAATGACTAAACAACAAAGTAGTGGATAAAGAGTTGGCCTGGGAGCCAGGCACACTTGGATTCAGGTACAGCCTCAGCTACCCACGGTGTATCATTATATTTAATGACCTGAAGTCTCGAAGGAGTTAAATATACAATGCAGCCCAATGCAATTCCCTGAGACTATATGCAAAGCAGGTGCTGGTATGCTTTGGCAGAGGGAGTACTCTTGTCCTGGAGTTCCCCATGACAATAAAATCACAAGTCTGGTCCCTATCCCCAAACTTTAAATTTGAAAAGCACTTCATATGTATCTTCTTATTTGAGCCTCATACTAACCCTGTGAGGGTAGGCACTACAGGTATTATTATCTCAACTTTACACCTGAATAAGGTTGAGGGAGATCAAGTGAATTTGAATGAATGAGACGGAATTGGAATTGATCCTTGAATTCATGTAATGGTCAGGGAGAAGCCTAAACAATGTCTGGGATGTCCAAGGAAGCCAGGAAACTGATTAATGGTGAAGCAAGGCTTGACTCCACTAGTGATGACAGATAGCACAGGGCAGTGTTTTCATTTAATTTTATAATCTTTGTTTTAATTAATTGTTTGTACTTTAGTATCTCTATGGCTCTGGTATATTTATTCATTCTTTCAATAAATATTAATTGAGAGCTTATTTTAACAAGGCAGTATGCTGGGTACTGTGGAGACTACAAAAAAGAAAGACACAGTTTTGAGGGAGTTTACAAGATTATAGGGGTGAGGGGCAGCTAGGTGGTGCAGTGGATAAAGCACTGGCCTTGGATTCAGGAGTACCTGAGTTCAAATCTGACCTCAGACATTTGACACTAGCTGTGTGACCCTGAGCAAGTCACTTAACCCTCATTGCCTTGTTTAAAAAAAAAAAAAGATTATAGGGGTGATGAGATGCATGCTACATGATATGACAGTATGCAATAAAGCTAGAAGTTGTAAAGTAGATACAAACCATTGGGGTTGGGAATAGAGATTGTTTCATTCTTTGTATTTGTATCTCCAGGGTCCAGGAGAGTATGTGGCACACAGTTAGTATTTAATAAATGCTTGTTGATTAAATGATTGTTTGAAGTTCATGGGAGGGAGAGATCATTTCTTTTTTCTGAGGGTTAAATGACTTGCCCATGTTCACACAGCTTCTGGAGCCAGATTTGAATTCAGGTCTTCCTGAATCTAGGGCTGGTGCTTTATCCACTGTTAAGGGTTAAAATTCTAGCTAAACTGTCTAAAATATCTAATGAGTGGTCGCCAATAAATTATAAACTTTAGCAAGAGTTAGACTTTTAAGCATTTATTAAGGAGAATAAGAATTTGGTAAAGAGAGAGAAAAAGGCCTAGATTTCTATCTATTAAAGGGAGAGCACATTTCTCGCTCCCTTCTCCGCCAGAGTCCTCAGGAAAAAGCCCGAGACTGAGCGCCAGTCTCTTCCTTCCTCCTCCCACTAGTCCGCGTCACTTCCTGACTCCTGAAGAAAAGACTCCTGGTCTTGCCCTCAAAGACCTTCCCTTCATGGGCAGAACTCTTCTACAGTAAGTATCCAGCAGGTGGCGTTATTCCAATCGTTACAGTCCCCCCTGTTGTTCCTCAAGAAACAAAATGTTTCCTTGACGGAACAGTAAAAAGAATATAATAACTATTGCTAACTAATAATATGTGAACAACAATATAGAAAAGGAAGAGAGGAAAGTTTTGTTCAGAGGGGCGATTTTTTTTTTTTTGTCCTCATGAACCGACGCTTTGACATTAGTCTTGCAAAGGGAGGGCCTCTGCAGAGAATACATGTTACAGATGGTGTATATTATAACAGAAAGAGAAAAAAAACAACAAAAACAACAAATCAAAACTGTTCATTTAAAGTCTCTGAAAGTCTTTTCTCAGATGTCCTCTAGGTGTAGTCGTGGAATGGAAGTCTTTTCAGGGGTTGATGTGTGGATGCTGGTAATCAGCCAGGAAAATTTCCTACAAAATTGAGCTTAACACACCTTTAAAATAGCTTTGTCAATAATCAAATCAAACAATGAAAGTTCTCAAAAACATGTCTAAGGGAATTCAGAATCTTAGTTGTTACACATGAAACATATAATAAAACAAAAATTGAAACATTCTTTAAAATTATAATATTACTATAGTCCCCCTTTATGGAGGGTAATTGAGAAGACAATTGCTGCGATATTAATTATTAAAAATAATCTTTATCTTTGTTTCATCACTTTTTGCATCATCTGCCTAATTATCCTCATGCCATTATGAGAAATTAAAAAATCTAATATAATTGGTAACAGGTGTCAAGGCCAAATTCAACACTGTATTTATCATGACACCTGAGATAATTATGGGGGTTACCATAAAAGAACAGAGAAATGATGGGATATGAGCATTCCCACACTTGAGCAATATGTACTACCCATACAGTATGCCAGGCTTAAAATAGGTGGATGGAATATATGTCTATGCCCCCGAACATATTGGAAGAAACTGAGTCAGACTTAATCAGATGCATGGGATTGAGATGTCCATGGCATCAGGCATATAGGAGGGAGCATAGAAGCCAGGTGGAGAAGTGAGATGGGTGGGATGAATACTTCCAGCCATCTGTACAATATTGTGGGGAAAAAGAGAATAAAATATTAAACCAAGAGAATCCAACCTCAACATTTGTCAAAAGCCGTTCCCTCGGCCATACCTTGACTTCATGCATGTCTCCCCTCATGTGACAGTTCAGTGTCTTCTCTTGCATGTATTCCTCTTGTGATTGGATGGCATCTTGGCCAACTGGCATCTGATAACTCAGAATAAAGGCAATTAATGTCTTAAATGATAAGTTCCCATAATCCAAGTCTCATATGGATTTAAAATTGAGGATAATAAATGATTGCAAAAAATGTGAATACATCTTGACTCAGAACACAATATATAATTACGCAACAATTTCAAATAATACCCATTTTTTTTACTTAGTATACAATTACTTTTGTGAAAAATCTGAACATATTTAAATACAAGTTAAAGCACAACAGAATCTCAAAGAAAACTTTTTTTTTTTGAAAAAAGAAAACTTTTACAAATGTTCCCCTCTTTTTTTTTTTTTTGAATATGCTTATCAAAAATAATACTTCTTTACACTTGCCATGGCAACCAATTTGCCAGGGAAATGCTTCAAAGAGTTTGATCAAATAATCAGTTGAGAAAAAATAACAAAAACAAACAACTCAGAATATGGGAGCACAATACTCCTAGAATTAACATTGTATAATAAAAACAAAACCATCTTGCAATGTTTCAAAATTAGATAGATAAATGAATAGAAGAAAATACACATGGAACAATAAAAGACAATGAAATTCAAACTAAGGAAATATAAATGAATATGAACTTAATAAGAGTATTATAAAATATAAACTTGATCACATGACTAAAAAGCTTTTACAAATATTCTCCTTGTTTTAAAAACTAAGTATAAGACACAATCTCAAAAGCATGAAAATCTCTATGAAAATAAACCCATACCATTAATTTCAAAATGTATATATAATAGCATAGAAATCCTATGTAACCTCTGAACTGACATTATTACTCTGAGTGAATTCAGAACACTTTTGATTCCGATATCTAAAATCCCCAATACTCATATCAATACCTTGCTGCTTACTTCTACATTTCTGTAAAATATGTACCCTTCCATGGCAAAAGAAGCAGAGTCTTGAACTATGGTGATGATTGTCATTCTTATTCAGCTTAAGTTTTTCTTCTTTAACCCCTCTATATTGTCTGTCAGTCTTTTCACCATACAAATGCTTTATAAGATTACTAATTAAAGACAAAAGCAGGTTAGCAAAATTATGAACAAAACAAGCATATCTGGAATTTAAAGGGCTTTCTAAGGTTGTCTCAGAAGCACAGCCAGGCTGGGAAAGGGCTGAGCCTGAAGCTGCAAATGTAGTTAGAGAAAGTTGAGCATGCGCATCAGTTCTCTGGACTTCCCAGGCCGGGGAAGCAATGGGCTTGGCCATGGGAGGAGTAGAGGGTGGGGTCTGGAGAGGAGGGGAGGGACCAGCACAATTTGAATCAGACTTGATTTTGAACTCAGGCCTGGATTCCTCTTCCCCCACTTTGCCTCCAGGTGCTAGGGGATTAAAAACTTCTAGAGGGTGGGTCATTGCCTCCAGGCATGCAAAATTAGAGCAACAATTAGTGTTAGAACTGGGAAAAGCTGCAGGAATCTCTTCAGGTTTCTCTGAAAAAGCATGGTTGGGAGAGGGAGTGATATTTCCTTGTGTGAGTAAGTTGCTGGCTCTTTTAACAAAAAGAAAAAGAAAAATAGAAAATCCACAAAAACAAAGCATTAACATGATCTTATCTCCCATTTGTCTGGTTAAACAGACTAAAATCAAAAATAGGGTAATTAGGGAGTTTAAAAGGTCCATTTGAAAAAATTTAAAGGAAAACACAGCCAGTACACCAGTACTTAGCAGTTAAAGGGAGAGGGAGGGGAAATTTCTTACCCAACCAGAAGATCAGAAGACTGAAGTTTAGCTTTCCTCTTCGTGGTCAGCCATCTGTTAAGGGTTAAAATTCTAGCTAAACTGTCTAAAATATCTAATGAGTGGTCGCCAATAAATTATAAACTTTAGCAAGAGTTAGACTTTTAAGCATTTATTAAGGAGAATAAGAATTTGGTAAAGAGAGAGAAAAAGGCCTAGATTTCTATCTATTAAAGGGAGAGCACATTTCTCGCTCCCTTCTCCGCCAGAGTCCTCAGGAAAAAGCCCGAGACTGAGCGCCAGTCTCTTCCTTCCTCCTCCCACTAGTCCGCGTCACTTCCTGACTCCTGAAGAAAAGACTCCTGGTCTTGCCCTCAAAGACCTTCCCTTCATGGGCAGAACTCTTCTACAGTAAGTATCCAGCAGGTGGCGTTATTCCAATCGTTACACCACTGTGCCACCTAGCTGTCCCATGAGAGATCACTTTTGGATGGGGAAATCAAGGAAGGCTTCCCGGAGGAGGTACCATCTGAACTGGACCTCAAAAGATAAGGAGTTCCATTAGTGAAAGAAGAAAATAGAAAGGAGTGCATTTCAAGAGGAGAATGAAGCTATGGAGGCAGGAGAGGAAAATGAGCGGTAAGGGCTTGGCAGCAGAAGAGTTGAGTAGGATTGAATCAGCTAGGGAAGTAGGAGGAAATAAGTTTGGAAAAGTAGGTAAGAGCCACATTGTGGAAAACCATAAATGCCAGCCTAAGCAGAATATCTAGTTATCCTTTAGCATCAAAGGAATTCAATAAAAATGATTTCCACCCGAGGAGGAATTTGCATTTCTTAATCCATTTCAATATAGTGAATAGATGCCGCTTCTGCTTTTTAGGGATAAGGAGAGGAAATGAAGGAAGAAACCCGCTTTTAAACTGGGAGAGCTTGAGCTTGAAATGTAGCGATGATTCCAAACCCTTGAGTCCCCTAGAATTCCTTTTGCTTTGAGGAAAATTTCATAATTGCCCTTCTGATCCTCTGAATTCTAACATTAGCCTCAGAAAAAGCTTCTCTGAGACAGAAGAAACTCCTTTTCAGGGCACTCTGCCAGTGGCAAACACAGGGCATTTATTTTGCTTGCTGCTCATCCCAGGAGCACATCTCAATATCCTGCCACTGTGCTGTGTCACCTGCAGCCCCTTGCAGGGCATTGAAATATACAAGAATGATTATGTATCAGGCACAGAGATGCCAGTCAGCCCTAAGCATTCATGCACTCCATGTCAGAATTCTGAAAACTCTCCGCTATAGGATGCTGCCATTTCAATATCTTCTCTATTCAGAAGAATGGAGCAGAAAGGCAGAGGGATGGCACCACATACCCAGATGTGTCTGCAGAGGAAATCACAGCTGGCAGCTCTAATTTTAGACCCCCTTCCCTTGACAGTGTTGTTGAAAAAGTTTATCTGAAAGGCAAAGGCAATGGTAGTGGTTGAAAGTGCTATAGCAGGAGCAAGCTACCTGAACAATGTGTTTTTAGATGGTAAGAAGATTGCCAGTAGAGTATAGAGAGACATGGATTTGGTCTATTTCTTCTGAGACTCAAAACTAAATTGTGGGCGAATAACTCATTTCCCCTGAAGCATTATAATAACAGCTTCTATTTATATAGCTTGTTATACTTACAAAGCACTTTAGATGCATGATCTCATTGAATTCCTACATCAACCCTGTGAGGAAGGTAGGGCTAATATTATGATACTTATTTTACTAAGGGGCAACTAGGACACAGAAAGGTGACTTTTTTGCCCTAGGTCACACAGTTGGTAAGTGGCTGGACTAGAACTCAGGTATGTTGTTTATTTATTTATTTAGTGTGGGTTTTTAAAAATTTCATTTATTTAAAGTTTTGAGTTTGATATTCTATCCCTCTCTCATTCTCTCCCTCTCTCCCCTCGAGACAGCAAGCATACAGATACAGGTAACTCAGGTCTATTGGCTCAAAATTCAGGACTTGTTTCAATATATTATGTAGGTTTATGCTATGGTTTTGTTTCTTTTTTTTTTTAAATAAACATTTTTATTTATAGTTTTGTTTCCTAATTTTTATCCTTCCTTCCCTCCCTTCCCTCCTTTCCTCCCTTTTCTCCCCTCTCTGTGAGGCAGCAAACAATCAGATATGGATTATACATCTACGATCATGTAAAACCTTACCATATTTGTCATTTTGTACAAGAAAACTTGATTAAAAGAAAAAATGAAAGAAAAATGAAAAATAGCATGCTTCAGTCTATTCCATCAATATCAGTTCTTTCTTTGGAGGTGGATAGTATGTTTCATCAATAGTCTTTTGGGATTGTCTTGGATCATTTCATTGGTTTTTTTTTGTTTGTTTTTTAAATCATTATTTTGCATCAGGTGACAATGTAAACTCATATACATTTTATAACAATGAGTGCTTTCCATCTCAGCTTCAGAGCGCTTCAACTGGATCATTGCATTGTTAAGAAAAGTCAAGTCATTCACAGTTCTTCATCAAACAATATTGCTGTCTCTGTGCACAATGTTCTCCTGGTTGTGCTCACTTCACTATACATCATTTCATACATATCTTTCCAGGCCTTTCTGAAATCATCCTACTTGCTATTTCTTCTAGCTCAAGAATATTCCATCGCCATCATATACCACAGCTTGTTTGGCCATTCCCCAATTGATGGGCATCCCTTTGATTTCCAATTCTTAGCCACCACAAAAAGCACTGCTATAATTATCATGGTACAAATAGGTCTTTTTCTCTTTTTGGGAATGTCTTTGGGATATAATATGGTTTGGTTTCTAATATCAACTTGCATTTATTTAGCACCCATTATAAGCACTATCCTAAACACTTGAGAAATATCTCATTTGATACAGCAACTCTGTTATAATCCCCATTTTGCATCTAAGGAAACTGAGGCAAACAGAGGTTAAGTGACTTGCTCAGTGTCACAAAGCTAGTAAGTGTCTGATGTTGGATTTGAAGTCAGGTCTTCTTGACTCAAAGAAGAATTTCATTTGGAGAAGGAAATGGACATAAGAACATGGATAGACCTGTATTCAAAACTCACTGATTGATGAATTCCAGTCATTTCCCCTAACATATTAACACTCCTTCAAATACCTCAAATTCTCAGCTAGGTGGCACAGTGGATAGAGCACCGGCCCCAGAGTCAGGAGTACCTGAGTTCAAATCTGGCCTTAGACACTGAGCACTTACTGGCTATGTGACCCTGGGCAAGTCACTTAACCCCAATTGTCTCACCAAAAAAAGAAAAATTTCATTGATAATTCTAAAGAAAGTGAAATCATATTCCCCCTTTAAAGTATCTGTCTGATAATTTTAAAAGGCAAAAGAGTTCATTTTATAAGTTAGACCCTCATAATTCTTTAAAAGATTCTTATATCAGGTATAGTGTTAAGGTAAAGTTAGAGAAAGCAAATAATATATAAAAATTGAAATTTTCTGAAGTTTCCAGTTTGGAAAATGAAATTTAAAAGATTATACTAAACCATACTGAGTCTTGTTACTAATGGATTTTTAGCAGAGTTACCTAGAAATCTCTGCAAGTGATTTAGAACCAGAGAAGCAGATCCCCTTCAGAGTTGTCCTGAGAATGAAGCTTATTCCAAGATGTCCAGGAATGACACTACTATATGAGACATCTGGGATTCGAAGTGTGCTTATTAAGTGAACAATTGGAGTGGGTTACTAGGATACAAGGAGACTTGATATTACTTAATACTGATTATCACTATTGTATTGCTTTGGCCTTTTGTTTCATAATATTTATGTTTATGTTTAAGTTTTCTTGGTACATTGGTGAAATGTACATTTCTCTTCTCAAAATTAGTGCATTGTGAACCCTGTAAGTAGTCTGGTCTGTAGCCTGCTTTATGTAACACTCATTGTTAATATATGGAAAACCTTATAGATAAGTGATCCATGGGGAGAGTGAGTTGCCTCCTCTCCCATGGATCAAAAGGGGGAATTGAGGGGATTGGAACAGGAAGTAGGAGTGGGAATTGAAAACCACAATGACTCCATTTTGTGACTCAATTCTGGAGCTAGCCCAGTTCCCTTTCTATCCAATTATAGGTCTAGTTCAATTTATATCTTGTATGAAAACTTTATTCAGTTGTGGGAATTGAGAGAAAACTGTATTGTATTGTTTGAAACTAGCCTTGCATGGCTGGGAAGCTAGACCACCTCTACTTGCTGCTTAGAGCCTTTTAACTAAGGACCTAGGTTATGCTGACCAGAAACCTGGTCAGATCCAAAGATTGATGGAAGGAGTTTTCCTCATGATTACACATCTCAGATAATCCATATGTCTTATCTGAAAACTGGCCCTGTACTGGCAATCAGTTATTGTTTCCATGTTCCTTTGATTGTTCACAGACACCTTTTTCTGAATTCAGGGAATTGTACCTGTTTGCTCTCCCCCTCCCCACTTGGAAAATGCCTAATGTTCTATCTAATTAGAAATAAGATTACAGAATTTTATATCCTGGTTAATCCTTTTCTCTTAATGGTCTTATTTGATTAATTGTTTTTAATTCATAAAAGTTTATTTCTCCCTTTATTTGGGGTCCAGCCCTAAGTTGAGGAGATCTGGTCTCAGTTTGTTAGGTAATTTGCATGCTTATTAAATCAATATACTCAGAAGCTTGAACTTTTGTTTCCTCAATCATTTCATCTTTCACCTGCCAAAAAGGGTTGGTCTTGGCAAGGAATAGTCACCTCTTCATGTGAAACAGAAGTAATAGAGAAGATAGTTGGGGGAGGGGTGGTATCTGAATTTTGTGAAATAAGGAGGAGAGAGAAGAGGGAACTCTTTTGGTTTTTTTTGGTTTTTTTTAGTGAGGCAATTGGGGTTAAGTGACTTGCCCAGGGTCACACAGCTAGTAAGTGTTAAGTGTCTGAGGCAGGATTTGAACTCAGGTACTCCTGACTCCAGGGCCGGTGCTCTATCCACTGTGTCACCTAGCTGCCCCGAAGAGGGAACTCTTGAAAGATAGAATCAATCAATTTTTTTTAAGTATGAGGGGAAATACTAAAAGTTTGGACCAACTTCTTTGGAAGGTGGGGCAATGACTCAACTGGCGAGAAGTAGGATTACCATTCTGCAGAGCCATTCAATTGAATTTAAAGAACACAAATCTGTAGGGGACCAAAGGATAAGGGAAAGGAATATGAATAGAGGATAATATAGACCTTTTCTACCAAAGGGTGTAGATTGAGAAAAAAAGAGAGTGTAGTTTTTTGTTTGTTTGTTTGTTTGTTTTTTTTTTTGCGGGGCAATTGGGGTTAAGTGACTTGCCCAGGGTCACACAGCTAGTAAGTGTTAAGTGTCTAAGGTTGGATTTGAACTCAGGTCCTCCTGAATCCAGGGCCGGTGCTCTATCCACTGTGCCACCTAGCTGCCCCTGAGAGTATAGTTCTTGCAAGTGTGATAACCCAGAAAAGAACTGAGGGGTGGATAGATTAGACATCCTGGTAAGTACCAAGAACAGATTTAGGGTTGATAAAGAAGAGGGAAAAAATGAATGATAAAAAGATTATGATCAGATCAAGAAATTTCAGAGTTCAAGAATATGTAAGGAGAACATTTGTATGTAATGGCAAGATCAAGGATATGGTCATCTATGTGTATAGCTAAGAGGATATGAGTATTAAAAGGACTAATGAACTGAGAATTTGAGGTATTTGAAGGAGTGTTAATATGTGTGTTGAAATCTCCTGGTAAAATGACAAGATTTAGAAGTAGAGAGAAAGATAGTGCATGATGCCCTGAATTCATTGATAAAGAAGGGACAATGACCCAGACATATGTAGATAATGACCACAAGAGTTTGGATAGAGGCTATGCATAGTCATTAACCTGACTCTGTGAGAGTCATCTGATTCTAGTGTCAAGACCAAAGTCAAGATTACCAGTGATGATATTGGCCTTTTTAAGCTTAGGTCTCAGTTTGTCTGAGGCAACACTCATTCAGTGATTAAGGGCTAGGGAAAAGGGTATATTCAGGAGGGAGCCTCCTGGAATTACCAGAAAATTGAAGAATTGGGGAAGGAAAAAAATGAAGATAAAAGGGAGTTTGTTAATTATGGAACAGAAATTGCAGAGAGCACAGTGGAAGGGACACCTAGATCTGGAATAGTCTATTTCAATGGGGAGGACGGTGTTGAAGTAAATGGGAGTAAAGGAGTAGGCAATTGGGGATGAGGAACAGGGTTTATAAATTGGGAGCCAGGTATTCAGAATCATTGGGATAGGGGCAGTATAAGAGGATGGTAGTATACTAACTGGTGGGCATCTAGGTGGGTCAGTGGATAGGGCACTGGGCCTGGAGTCAGGAAGACCTGAATTCAAATCCAACCTCAGACACTTACTAGCTGTGTGACCTTGGGTAAGTCACTTAACCCTGTTTGCCTCAGTTTGCAAAATGGGCTGGAGAAAGAAATGGCAAACCTCTCTAGCATCTTTGCTAAGAAAACCCCAAATGGGGCCAGGAAGAGTTGGACATGACTGAAAAATGACTGAAGAACAAAAGTATACTAACCACATAGGAATGAGTTTACACAAAGTATCAGTGATTGACTGAGGCAGATGATTATGCTTTTCAAGGTCATTCTGTGAGGTCTAACTTCATGGTTGGTAATTATATTGTATCCTCTGATGTCTTGCTTCTCATAAGGCAGGAATGGACTGAAGTAAGCCTTAGGAATCTGGGAGCTGGGGCAAGTCGAGGAGGTTGTGGTACAAGAAGGGCCTAGTAATGGAGAAGACCCTGAAGAAACCAGGCAATGGTTGTCCGGGTCTGGTCCCTGAATTAGCTCCCTTTTTTGGGCTGCAGAAGCCTCTGGAAGTGAAAGAAGAAGCTGAGAGGTGGATGGTTAGGTCTGATCTCTGGAAAGCAGTTTTTCCTATGCTGGAGTAAGTGCTAAGAGTGAAGATAGAAGCCAGGAAGTGGATATGTTTTTGTTATTTTGGGTTTTTTTTGGTGAGGCAATTGGGGTTAAGTGACTTGCCCAGGGTCACACAGCTAGTGAACGTCAAGTGTCTGAGGCCAGATTTGAACTCAGGTCCTCCTGAATCCAGGGCCGGTGCTTTATCCACTGCGCCACCTGGCTGCCCCAAGTGGATATGTTTACAAAGAGTATTTGCTTCATGGAGGTTGTCTTACACAAGAGTCCAAACCAAACAAGGATGCCCTATAGATGGTGAGGCCTTCAGATGCTCTTTTTTATGAATGACATTGTGCTGATTTCTTAAAGGCTTAGAACATTGTAAACCATCATAATCACTCAAAAGGGTTCAACCTAATTATCCATATAGGAAAAAACCAAGTGGATAAAGTATGGCTATCGTCTACCGCTTTCATTATGATGTTGATGATGACGACTGATATTTACAAAGTTTATAAACTGCTTTACACATATTATATGATTTGATTGTAACAAGTTTTTCAAAGTAGGTGGTGAAAACAATATGATAATTATATTGTAAATGAGAGGAAGTATAGCATAGCCAATAGACATCTAACCTCAGTGCCAGAAACACCTAGGTCAAGTCCTATCTTTGATATACTCATCTTGTGACAACGGGCAAGTTATTTAAACTTGTAGTTGCCACCAAGCAGCTTTCTCTCTCTCTTTTTAAACTGGATTTTATTTATTCAATTAACAAGCATTTATTTTTCTCCCCATAATCTCCTACCCCCAACTGAAGAAAAACAAAACCCTTGATTTAATTAAGCATAGTCAATCAAAACAAAAAATGTCTCATTCTGAATATTTCTCCTTAACCTCTCTGTTAAGAGGCAGATATCATACTCCATAATTGGTCACTGGAAATCATGGCTGATTATTTCATTTATTATAAGAGTTCTTTGGTCATTCAAAATTATTTCTAGTTCTTTGCTACTACAAAAAAGAAAAGAGTTTTTGTTCACATAGGACCTTATCTTCTTTGATCTCTTTTGGGCATAATAATAGACTTATTGTTGAAAATGATGGACCAAAGATATATATAATTTAGTGACTGGGGGCATTGTTACAAGGTGCTTTTCCAAATGGCTGAACCAATTCACAGCTCCTACAACAGGGCATTAATGTACTTTTCCTTCCTTCCTTCCTTCCTTCCTTCCTTCCTTCCTTCCTTCCTTCCTTCCTTCCTTCCTTCCTTCCTTCCTTCCTTCCTTCCTTCCTTCCTTCCTTCTTCTTTTCTTTCTTTCTTTCTTTCTTTCTTTCTTTCTTTCTTTCTTTCTTTCTTTCTTTCTTTCTTTCTTTCTTTCTTTCTTTCTTTCTTTCTCTTTCTTTCTTTCTTCCTTTTTTCCTTCCTTTCTTCCTTCCTTCCTTTCTTTCTTTCTTTCTTTCTTTCTTTCTTTCTTTCTTTCTTTCTTTCTTTCTCTTTTTACTTGTAGCCTCTTCAATATTTGTCACTTATTTTTTGGTTAACTTTGCCAATCTGATGAATGTAAGGTAAAACCTCATCATTGTTCTAACTTGCGTTTCTCTTATTAGCGATTTGGAGCATTTTTCCATATGGTTATATATAGCTTGAATTTCTCCCCAGGCAACTTTCCGAGATGATGAGTTGAAGAGTAGGGGCTAACTTGCATTGGTAGAAGAAATTTCTTACTCAAGCTCCTTATACCAATGAAACCACAGGCCCAGTCTCTATCACTTTGTTTGGACTTGTCCAAGGCCATATGGCTAATAAGTGACAGAATCTTGTTTCAGACTTATGCAGTTTCATGATTTTAGGCTTTCAGTGCTTCATGTTTCCTGTATAACAATTGGGATCTTATTTGCAAACTTATCAGAGAACTCCAATGTAAATCTACACCTGCAAGGCCAAAATTCACCAAATATCAGTTAAGCTCCTGCTATCTACAAAGTGCTGCACCAAGAGCCTCCAGGACACAAAAGGAAGCTCTGGAATTGAAAAGCTTAAAAAGACCTGCTACTGTTAAAACAGCATATAGCATAAGAGTTCTAGGTTGGCTGGAACATTCTACAGATTATCACTGACATCAAGCAGGGATGGGCACTGCAATGTGTTGGTAAATGTTTCACAATGAATTCTCATAAGAGGGGGAAAGTGTTCATGATACGATTTTAAGTTCAATCTGCATTATTAAAATTTTCTTTGACACTTTCTGAAGTCTAGACAAACAGCAAAATGCTACATCAAGTCCTGATTTGCAGTATTTGCTGATTTCTGAAGTGTAAATGTTCATCCTAAAACTTTAACAATCAGTTCTCTGAGCAGGTTAGAGCTGGCTCCAACACATCCCTAGAGAGCAAGGAGGGTTATATTAGAGAAGGCACTCCTGTACTAGGAAATTCAGCTAAGTTTCATGTGCAAGTAGGAGGGGAAAAAAAAAGAAATGCTAGAATCCAAAGGGTCTAGACCAAAAAAAAAAAAAAAGGTTCAGTACCAGAATATGTCATCAAAACAAAAAGCACAGGGACTGAAGAAGGATTTCTATACCAAATAGGGTTAAGTCTGTGAAAAATGGAAAAAGCCCAAATAAAAACTGCAGCAAAGTTGAATGCAGAACACTGTCAGGTATACCTCACTGTGGAACCCTCTCTCTTCCTGGATACTCTTTCCTCTCTGGTTTTCCTCTTACCTGTCTGACCCCTCTTTCTCCTTTCTTCTTCTTCTTCTTCTTCTTCTTCTTCTTCTTCTTCTTCTTCTTCTTCTTCTTCTTCTTCTTCTTCTTCTTCTTCTTCTTCTTCTTCTTCTTCTTCTTCTTCTTCTTCTCCTCCTCCTCCTCCTCCTCCTCCTTCTTCTTCTTCTTCTTCTCCTTCTTCTTCTTCTTCTTCTTCTTCTTCTTCTTCTTCTTCTTCTTCTTCTTCTTCTTCTTCTTCTTCTTCTTCTTCTGGTGAGGCAATTGGGGTTAAGTGCCTTGCCCAGGGTCACACAGCTAGTATATATTAAGTGTCTGAGGCCAGATTTGAACTCAGGTCATCCTGAATCCAGGGCCAGTGCTCAATCCACTGCACTATCTAGCTGCCCCTGACCCCTCTTTCTTATTTTCCTTTGCTTGATCAATATTGACATCATGCCCCCACCTGTGGGCATACATCAAGGTTCTGTCCTAGGTCCCCTTCTCTTATCTCTCTACCCTTTTACTTGGTAAACTCATCAACTTCCATGAATTTAATTATTATCTTTCTGCAGATGATGTCCAGATCTATATATCTAGCCCAAGTTTCTCTCCTGACAGTCTTTTATCACTATTTGTTTATTGGACATTTCCAAGTTGATGCCCAACAGGTATCTCAACCTCAATATATCCAAAACAAAATTCATTATCTTTCCCACCAAACTCACATATCTCTTCCCTGTTTCTATCAAGAACATCATTGTCTTTCCGTTATCCAGATTTGCTATGTTGGTGTCTTCCTTATAACAATACTACACAAATAATTGAGTAGGTTTTTTTGTTTTTTTGGGGAGGGTTTGGGTTTTTTTTTTGCAGGGCAAAGGGGGTTAAGTGACTTGCCCAGGGTCACACAGCTAGTAAGTGTCAAGTGTCTGAGGCCGGATTTGAACTCAGATACTCCTGAATCCAGGGCCAGTGCTTTATTCACTGCGCCACCTAGCCGCCCCCTGGTGTCTTCCTTATATCTCCATTCTGTCCCCACATACCCAGATCAATTGCCATATCTTGTCCAGTTTACCTCCACAGCATCCTTCATCTATGCCCTTCTCTCTACTCATATAGCTACTGCTCTCATCTCTTCTCACCTGAACTCTTCCAATAACTTCCTATTTACCTCCCTGACTCATCTCTCTCTCCATTCAAATCCATTTTCCTTCACACGCACTCTGTGGTCCAGCCAAACTGGAATTCTTGTCATTCCTTATACTTTGCATTCTTTCTGTCTTCATAATGTTGCACTGGCTGTCCTCTATGCCTGGAATACAGTCCTTCCTCATCCTGGTCTCCCTCATGACTCAGCTCAAGAGTCCTATATTCTCCAAGAAGTCATCCAGATTACACAAGCAGCTACTGCCCACCTCCCTCCCATAACCTTATAGCTATTATGTATTTATTTTGAATATACATCTTAATGAATAAGCTGTCTCCCTAATGGCATGTGAGCTTCTTGAGAAGAAAGCCAGTTTCACTTTTGGTTTTCATACCCCTAGAGCCTACCGCATAGTATGTATTTAAAACATTATTGGTAATTGATTGATGTATTAGCCATGTACAATTGCCTGGGGACAAATCTCTGGGATTTCCAGTTTCCTTGTGACCAGGCAGGATGTCTGTGCATGCTTATTCTCCTTGACATCTTAAAAGCTCCACTAGCTGTAAGTTTGTTTCCTAACAGTGCTATCCCTCAAGAAACTTTCAGATTATAGAGAAAAATAAAATATATACACATGTAAGTATAATACAGACTAGGTCATGAAAAATTTATAACAGAACTCTAAAAAAACATGCTATAGTTCCAAGTGAAAGAGCATTTCCCACTGGTAGAATAAGGGAAGATTTCATAGAGGAGGTGACAGATATGGAGAGAGTATCACTGTAGCATAGAATCAAATGAATCTGTTAAAAATAAGTTCCACTGGTTAAACAGCATTTTTAATGTATCAGGGATTATTTTTTCTTCTTATTTTCTTTGTTCTAGTCAGTAGGAAAAGTAATTTCTTATTTCCCTGTGGGAATCCTTAAATACCTTTCTTTTTCTTTTAGATCTAGAGATGGCCATAAAATACCCTCCCAGATGTGGAGGGAAAGAGCCCTCCCCAACTCTCATTCTGAATTCCTCCCTAGTGGATGGTTTATGCTTGATGTCAAGAAAGACCTTGCTGTCAAGAGCCTAGAACTGCTAACTGGCAATGGAAATTTATTACTCTCTTTTCAAGTTAGTACAACAAAAATTTTTGTTGTGAACTTAGTGGTCTAGCTAGAAATTCGAGCCCTTAAGAAACATGTCAGAAAGCAATGTGGGGGGAGGGCAGCTAGGTGGCACAGTGGATAAAGCACTGGCCCTGGATTCAGGAGGACCTGAGTTCAAATCCAGCCTCAGACACTTGACACTTACTAGCTGTGTGACCCTGGGTAAGTCACTTAACCCTCATTGCCTTGGGTGTGTGTGGGGGAAGCAAGCAAGCAAGCAATGTAGGACTATGGAAAGTGCCTGGGTTTGTTCCTGTGCATCAGTTTTCTTATCTGTAGAATGAAGGTTGAAGCTTCTGATTTATTTTCCATGACTCTATGATGCTGCTGATGAGTGTTTACTAGTCTTCTCACTCAAGAGGATAGAGCACTGGCCCTGGAGTCAGGACCCGAGTTAAAATCCTGCTTTAGATATTTGACACTAGCCATGTTACCTTGGGCAAGTCACTTAACCCCAATTGCCTCAAACATCTGGGGCCATCTCCAGTCATCCTGATATATATCTTGCCATTGGACCCAGATAGTCCTCTTGAAGAACGAAGGACAAACAAGAACAACAATTGACTGATTAAATGCTACAGAGACAGAACCACAAAAATGGTTCTCATCCACATAAAAACAGGAGTCACGAGGAGACAACATGAAACATAAGGTATATATTTTCTACATGTAAATAAGTACACATAGGTACAAATAGGTACATAACATGAATACAGAGCAGAAGAAAGTATCCTTAGAAAGCAAAATTCAAGTGGCTGGCTTGAGGGGTGGCACTAGGAAGGCATCCTTCCAACATTTAAAGCATCCAGGGATGCCAAGAATCAGAAGTGAGGAGGGTTTGCAATCCAGGTAAGGGAGAGAGGCAATTCCAAGGCAATAGAAGCAGGAGATGGAGTGCTAAGAATAGCAAAGAAGCTGCTATTACTGAGCCAGAGAGTGAATGTGAAAGAATACTGGAAAGGCAGAAAGGGACCAAATTGTGGACATCCTTAAATGCCAAATGGAGATGATGTCTTTAAATACCTTACAAACCTTGAAGCATAACATAAGAGCATAGGATGATCAATTTAGAACTGGAAGGGAACTTAGAGGTCATCAAAGCCAGCATCCTCATTTTACAAATAAGGGAACTGAGGCCCAAAGAGGTTAAATGACTTCCTCAAGGTCATATAGCTAGTAAGTTGCTGAGATAGGAATCAAACCCAAGGCTTTATGGATCTAAGTCCGATGTTCTTCTGACTATTATTACTAATATCATTCTTTTGGCAGTCCTGACATCTATATATCATACATATCTCTACATATGGTCTTTGATGGACTTATGATCTGATTCTGGTTATGCAATTTTTTTTTGTGAGGCAATTGGGGTTAAGTGACTTGCCCAGGGTCACACAGCTAGTAAGTGTTAAGTGTCTGAGGCCAGATTTGAATTCAGGTCCTCCTGACTCCAGGGCTGGTGCTCCATCCGCTGTGCCACCTAGCTTCTCCTGGTTATGCATTATTTAAGGGTCTGCAAAACTGGGCTCATGTACTCTTAGAGAAGTCACAGAATTACATTTCCCATGTTTGGCATGGGGTCAAGGAGGTGGTTGTTCTTGCCTATCTATAGGAGATATATTAGGTTCAACTAATCTTGGTTATAATGACTCATTTTTATTCTGGCTTCCAAGGGACCTTTGAAAAATCATCATGAGAAATAAATGTGACATAACAGGGACAGAAAGCATGTACACTGCTCAGTGGAAGAACAGTGAATACACCTAACTTACATTTAAATAGTATTTTAAGATTTATAAAGTATTTTTCCCCACAGCAGCCCTATTAGATAGATTTTTGCCAAGTATTATTACACACACACACACACACACACACACACACACACACACACACACACACGCACCATTTGGGACACCCACCTTTTGCACCTAGAGCCTCCAAAATAGCTAGCCCAGATTCAATGCACACTGTGGATCCCCATCAGCTCAAAACTATAGCTCACAAACCCCTTGTCATATGTTTCCTTTTTTTCTCCAGTCAGCTAGGGGGACATAATTATTTCATAGAAATGACATTTAATGAAATAGCATTGTTAGACAAGTTGTAATAGAATGTCTCCCTCATAAATGTTGGGGAGTACCTTCCCAAACATGCATGTATATGTAGGGATCATGAATGAGGAAATCCACACAGGGAACAAATGGCAAGGGAACTTGTAGGCCACTTAATTCCTGTACTGCTGTAGGACCACTTGGATCTGCTCCCCAGTTGACTGTGGCATCTGTATAAGGCAAAATTCCTTTCCCCATCCCTATTTGTCTTTGTGTGACTCCAGGGCACATAGTTTGATCTGGATGCTGCTCTGCTCATCTCTGGTAACAATAAAACTGCGGCTTCTGGGTCCCCTATGTATTGGCTGAGTCCTTCAGCTCTCTGTTCTGGACAGCTATCTTACTTAGGTTTAGACCCTCACAAGGTCCCCTCTGGTTTAGCATGTAAATGAAATGGAGTCATTCGGAAAAGAAGCTAGATCATTGTTCTAATTTGAATTTCTGCCTTTATTATACATACCTGCCTTCAGCAAACCCTAGCTATTTTGGGGGTAGATTTTGTCCTGGGAGAAACTTCTTTCTCTTCATAAATGTAGATGAGGAAAATAAGGGAGGTTAAATGACTCACCCACATTGAAACAGCTGGAAATGTTGGAGTCTGGACTTGAACCCAGATCTTCTAATTCTATAATTCCTTTTTCTCTTCCTCAGGCTGGTGTATCAGGATATTTGGTAGTCCTTTCCAAGGTCAAGACTTTGGGAATTGTTGCTTAAATAAGGGGCTCTTTTTCTTGTGGTAGTTCTGTAGGCAATTGCTGCTTTTATTCTCTTAGAAAAATAAGAACTTACCAGGGAAAGTTTCCAGCTCCAAAATTAAATGTTATTTCAATTTGGGGAAGACACTATTGTGGCTAGTGTCCCCAGTCACAGGCTTTCTTTTAGAGATACCCTCCAGGGAATTAATCTCTTAGAATTCTCATTAAGTGACTTTCTCTAAATATAGAACTTCTCTTTCTTGGGAGATTTTATTAACCATTCAAAATCAGAGAAGTGAATGTGCTTAATGACCAATCCAGAAACCACATCTTGAGTCATGATCAACTAATACTTTGGTGGGGGATGTCTTTCTATTTTAAAAGCTAGCAGAGGGGGCAGCTAGATGGCACAGTGGTTAAAGCACCAGCCCTGGATTCAGGAGTGCCTGAGTTCAAATCCGACCTTAGACACTTGACACTTACTAGCTGTGTGACTCTGGGCAAGTCACTTAACCCCCATTGCCTGCAAAAACAAAAACAACAACAAAAACAACAACAAAAAAGCTAGCAGAGAGAACTAGGCCCTTCAAACAATGAGGAACAGAACAAATTCCACTTAAGATGAGTATGGGGCAACAACAACAACAACAACAACCAAAAAAAAAAAACAAAAGAGAGAACATGGGAAAAGATACACTGAGAGAAAAGAGAAGAACAATGATGGAGGAGTTGGGAAGGATCCATCAAAAAATTTCCTCTACATGATGGCATTGGATCAGACAAGCTCATAGGTCTCTTGCAGCTCCAGGTCTATAATCTTTTCATAGGGCTTCCCTCCTGTAGTTTATAGGAGTCCAGGGACTGTTGGACTGGAGGGTCTTTCCTTCAATCAAATGGAGGGGCAGTCTGGCAATTGAGTATTTCATTTGGTGTAGATTGGGTTTCAGTCCTGCCTTAGACACTCACTAGACACACAACACTGGGCAAGTCACTTGACCTTTCTTCCCTTCAATTTTATCATCTGTAAAGTGGTGATAATAACAGCATCTGTCTCACAAGGTTGTTGTAAGGAACCAAGGACATTATGTATATAAAATACCCAGGGCAGCTAGGCAGTGCAAGGTTAGCTAGGAGGCCCAGTAAATAGAATGCCAGGCCTGGAGTCAGGAGGACCTGTGTTCAAATCTGATCTCAGACACTTCCTGTGTGACCTTGGGTAAGTCACTTAACCTTGTTTATGTCAGTTTCCTCATCTGTAAAATAAACTGAAGAAAGAAATGTCAAACCACTCCAGTATTTTTGTCAAGAAAACCCCAAATGGGGTTACAAAGAGTCGGACGTGACTGAAACAACTGAACAACAACAAAGTCTTAAGTCATTAATATCTGGCATTATTATTAGGAAGGGTCAGGGCCATGCCTCACACCCAGGGTTTTTTGATTTCAAGGTCAGTGCTCTTTCACTAAACCACATTGTCCCAAATTTCTGGGATTAAAAAAAAAAGGACTTGTTAAGCCTTGTTAGCTTTAGATCATGGAGGGTATAGTTAGTATTTGCTGATACTTTTATAGATATGGGGTTTGAAAGACCAGTCTCTTAGAGATTGTTTCTTTCTTCTTAGGCGTTATTGGTATCTAGTAATGATCGATCGCTTGAATCAGCACTTCCTCACTTGCCAAATTTTAAATTTAGCTTTTAGCAATTAGCTTTTTTCTTGTTATCAATGCAAGTAATCTTTCTAAGGCTAGTCATCTGTAAAATGGGGTTACCAATGCCTGTAGTATCTATATCACTATGTTATTGTGAGAATCAAATGACATAAGGTATTGTATCGTTTTTAGTTATGAGCAATGTTTGGCTGGATGAATGATACTTTCCTTCCTTAACTAAACCACCAGTTCAGACAACTGACCTACTCCATTTAGGCCAACCTGCTAGCTTCTGTCTTGTCTCATGGAGCTCTTTTTTTTTTTTTTTTGGTTTGTTTTTGTTATAAAGAAGAATAGAAAAAGAAGACTGAGTAGGAATTCCATATTTCAAAAGTACATAATAAATTCATCATGTTTGTTCCAAAGCTGACCTGCTTGTTTTTGACTCCCTCTAAAATTTCTTTTTTTTTTCTCTTCTGTGCATTTTTAAAAAGGACTTCAATGTCATTATCCCCATTATCCCTCTGATTCTTCCCTTCTCAAAGAATAACTGTCCCTCATAACACATAAACATAGTCAAGGAAAACAAATTCACGCATTGCCCCCATCTGTAAATGTGTGTTTGATTCTGTACCTCTAGTCTTGTCACTATCTTTCTGGAGGTGGGTAGAAAGCTTTATCATTGGTCTTCTGAAGAAGTGGTTAGTAATTGCATTCATCAGAATTCTTAAGCCTTTCAAAACTGTCTTTACAGTGTTTTAGTCATTATATGTATTCTCCTATAGTGGGACCCCAAGAAATCCAAAAGATTCAAACCCCCTAGGCCAACAGCTCTTCTCCATCTCAGGAAAGAGGTGTGGCAGGACATGACCCCAGTTTGCTGATAAATAATACTAAGTAAGTTCTGCAAGAGATTATGCAGGAGGCTGCAGGTCTTATGACCCTGTTATCTAAGATCCCCTCTTACTTATCCAGCCCCAGTCTTTGCATTTCCCCTTACCTCTTCCCTTTCTTTGTTTTGTAAAGATACAAAAGACCAGTCTTCTCTTACTTCAGTGGGACAGTCACCAAGGTGATCTGTTCCCCTGCTATATATTCCTCTCCTAAGAAATCTTTTTATTTTACAAGATTTGTGATGAGCCTCCAATTCTTTGGGTGAGCTAGCCCCCCCCCAAATCCATGTTATAAATCTCGCCCCCCCCAACACTCCCAGTTCTACTGATTTCATTTTGCATTAGTTTATGCAAGTCTTCCCAAATGGCTCTGAGTCCATTTCTTTTGTCATTTCTCATTGTGTAATAATATACCATAATAGTCCTATACCATAATTTGTTCAGCCATTCTTCTATTGAAGGGCATCCATTTTTCTAGTTCTTTGTTACAACAAAAGATAATTCTTTGACCATTTTTGTACCTCTGGGTTCTTTTTCCTCTCTTTTTGTTTGGGAGATATGCCTAGTAGTAGTATGCCTGAGTAAAGGGCATACACAGTTTGGTGACCATTTTTGACTGTAGTTTCAAATTACTTTCCAGAATGGTTGAACCAATTCATAGTTTTCTGTTTTTTAGTCTTTTGATCATATTCTAATATTTCTTGTCTCATCAAGCAAGCATTGATTTCTGGGAATTCATTAGTTGTGTAAGATTTTTCCACTTTTATTCTATTTAATTTGCTTTCAACTCATTTTCCCAGAGTTCTTATTGGATTTATAATTAAAATTTTAATGTCTCCTGCTGAATTTCTTCTAGGTGTTCTCACAGACCTCTTGGCTAAGTGATTATTTTCCCAGAGTCTCTTTTTGTAGGTATTGTGGATTTATTTTCTTCTGGGTTTGTCCTTTGGGCATGTTTTTTTCCATAATACATATACGCGCGCGCGCGCGCACACACACACACACACACACACACACACACACACACACACACACACATATATATCATATTGTTCAGTGTCTTCTGTTTACTCATATTCCCTAGTTTAAGTTCATACTTTGATATTTTGTTCTATGGTCAGGCCCTGGCCTCTCCTGAACTCTTAATTGGGTTGATCAGATCCAGTTTTATCCTGAAATGGATAATCTGGGTTGCTTTTGGGGGCTTCTACTTCCACTGGAGAGTCTGTGCTCAGAGTGCTAGCAAGTTTCAGGTCTTCCTGAATCATCTAGGTGCAGAGTACTGTGATCTCCAAGACCCTCTGGAGCATCTCATGCCACAGTGCTGTTTAGTTCTGTACCTTGGGTCTAATTTTTTTTCTCATAACCGTGGTTATAGTGGGCCAGAGTAGTAGTCACAGTAGTGTTGTGGATTTCTGTCTGTACTGGAACTTCATCATCTGAATACTCTTGTCATCCTGCCCCCCAAGTATAGAATACTAAAGACTTCAGGTACTCCAGGAGTATTTCTGGTTAGGGATGGCAGGCTTCTGATTTACCTTTAAACCTGTGTTCATGCTAGCCTTTCTGGCAGGATGCCTCTTTTTCAGTGCCTACACGTTTCTGACTGTTTTTGTTTGTTTGTTTGTTTGTTTTTGGTTCAGTCTTGGGCTAGATGAATGCTCTTATTATACTTCCTCTTTGGATTTCTTGGTGGTTTTTGTTTGTTTGTTTGTGGGGTTTTTTTTGTTTTTTTTTTGTTTTTTACGGGGCAATGGGGTTAAGTGACTTGCCCAGGGTCACACAGCTAGTAGGTGTTAAATGTCTAAGGCCTGATTCGAACTCAGGGAACTCCTGAATCCAGGGCCGGTGCTTTATCCACTGCGCCACCTAGCCGCCCCCGTGGTTTTCTTTTAAGATCTTTAATGGAGTGAATGTAGAAGAGCTGGGCTCTTCTGTGACCATTGATGCAGCTACCCCAACCAAAAATTACCTTGTTCCATTTCTACTAGGTCATCTTATAGTCTTTGTAGCTAAGCCATTTATTTTCCCTACGTGACTATACTTGTATTTTTCTTTGAGCTTATTCTCTTTTGGGTGTACCTTTCTGGCCTTTCAATCCACAGTATTTCTTCATAGGATTTGTTTTTGTTATTTTTGTTTTTTTGTGGGGCAATGGGGGTTAAGTGCCCAGGGTCACACACCTAGTGTCAAGTGTCTGAGCCTGGATTTGAACTCAGGTCTTCCTGAATCCAGGGCCGGTGCTTTATCCACTGTGCCACCTAGCTGCCCCTTCTTCATAGGAGTTGGTGTATTTTTCTATTAACTCATGTCTCTAGTTTCAGTTCTTTTTGCAGGGCCAGGCTCTGCTTCTTTCCATACTCACATATGGAATGATCTGATCCTATTTGGTTCCTGACCTTGATTACCTGAGTTCATTGACTTCTCCCATTGCTGGTGTGTCTGTGCTCAGGAACAATGGGAGGTTTCAGGCCCCAGAGATGGCATGGATTTAGAGGTCTGCTGGCTCCCAGCCCTACATCTGGGGTCAAAATGGTCGACTAGTTAAGAAAATATTTATAACATTTTCTTGGCCATCCCTGTCCAACCATGTCAGACTTCCTGTCCTCTGAAATAGAGTGCTCTGGGAAACGTGAGTTGTTCTGGTCAAAGTGACATGCTCTTCTCTCCTTTCCCACTCTCCACCTCCCTGCTTCTGTCTGCACAGTTGGAGCCATTAGAACACCACAGGTTTCCAAGCCCCTTGAGGATTCCTGCTCACTCTGCCATTCCTGTCCCTTGAATATGTCCTTGTTTTGCCCTGTTCCATTGCTACCCGAGTTCGGTGCAACTAGCACAGAATAACAGAAACTAGTCGGTGGAAGAGAGCTCCAAGTTCATCTAATCCAACAGAAAGCTGATGTCTGTGACTCTACATTTTACAAAGCACTTTGTATACTTCATCTTACTTGATCCTTAAACTGTGAGAGAGATAAATGGTAACTTCTTATAATCTTTAGCCATTGAAAAACCCTGAACTATTTCAAAGGGCTCTACTACATCAGAAGTAGAGTAGTTGCCTAAGGGAATTTTTTTTAATTAAAAATAATTTGCAACATATTATTAATTTTTTATCTATTCTACACTTAACAAATACCAGTAAATGTGATTATTTTCATACTTAAAGAGAAATAGATAAAAGGACTTTCAAAAAACCTTTCTCTTCACTATGAACAGCTGTCTCTCTTTTTAATGTCTATCATAAACACAGCATGTTAGTTTCAAAGCTGTTCTGTCCTCTCCTGTGTATTATTTTAAAGATTTCATTACTATCACTCTTTCCTTCTATCCCTTTCCAGAAATAAAAACAGAAACAAAAAAGAATAATAGCAACAACCAAAAAAAAAAAACCAACAACAAAGAAAAACTCTCTTACGGGAAGTTTTAGGCAATTTATTTCAAGGTAAACAGAAGACATCTCAAAATATGAGATTTGTGGAGATGAGTAATTTGGTATTGAGAACCTCACTAAGCTGGAGTTTTAAAAATCATTTTCTAACATCATCATGCTCTTATAATTTAAATAAATTCAAATGCAATTTACATAGCAATCAGTTACAGTTTAGATTCTTGGTAGGATGTTGATGCTTCATGGAATAATCATGGAGGTACTGTACCTTCTGTCCATTACTGTAGTTATTTTCAGTCGTTTCAGTCATGTCTACTCTTCATGACCCCATTTGGGGTTTTCTTGGCAAAGATACTGGAGAGGCTTGGCATCTCCTTCTTCAGCTCATTTTACAGATGAGGAAACTGAGGCCAACAGGATTGAATGACTTGCCCGGGGTCACACAGCTAGTAAGTGTCTGGGGCTAGATTTGAACTCAGGTCTTCCTGATGCCAGGTGTGGCAGTCTGTCCACTGTAGTGGCCCCTTCTGTGCATCACTCCTGTATTGCAATCTCACCAGGTTGATTTGAGGACAAGTTAATTTCTTTAGGCTTTGTTATTTCAACTATAAAACAGGTTAATACCTACCTATTAATTGTTTTGGCTAAGCACTATGAGGTCTGAATAATGTTTATTAAGCACCATTATGGTGTATTAGTATGTACTATACAGAATGTAAATGGTCATCTTGTAGAGGTTACCTACTGAGGGTCATTTGGCTTTGCAGAAGAAGCTGTCTTCTCAGTTGATAAGTTTATTTCCACAGCTCTACCTTGCAAACTGTTCTTGCCTCAGGGCTCTGTCCTTGGCCTTGTTCTGTTCCACAACTTTATCAATCATTTAGATGATGACATAGATTGCATGCAGATGACAAGCTGGATGGGATAATTGATACAACTAGGTACTAAAAGCTGAATCCCAAAACAATCTTAGGCCCACAAAATAGGCCTTAAGTGATAAGATGAAATTTAATAGGGGTAATGAACATGAATTCAAACAAATCAATTGCATGTTTATATGACTGCAGAATGTATGCAGAGGGGGGAGGACAGATGTTGGGGCTGGGTAGAGGAAGTGACTGGAAAGCAGTTTATATGAAAAAGACCTTCAGTTTAGTAGAATGCAAGTTCAGTAAGAGTTTGATGGGTTGATGTGGCAACCAAACAGGGAATCTCATCTGAGGTTACTTTAGTGGGAAAACAAGGCTCAAAATGAAGGAGGTAATAATCCTGGTACCTTGTGCCCTGGTCAATCCTGGGAAACATTTCACAAAGGACGTTAAAAAACTATAGCATGTTCAGACGAGATGTGACCAGGATGAACAGTCTTAAAACTTGTCACACAGTCTTTTAAAATAATTAGAAATGTGTAGGACAAAGAGAAGACTTGGAGAATTACCATACCTGTATCTAATTATTTGAAGGGATATCATGGATAACAGATAGGAGACACAGTGGATAGAGTGCCAGGCCTGAAGTCAGAAAGACTTATCTTCTTGAGTTCAAATTTGGCGTCAGACACTTACTAGCTGTGTGATCCTGGGCAAGTCACTGAACCCTGTTTGCCTCAGTTTCCTCATCTGTAAAATTAACTAGAAAAGGAAATGGCAAATGACTCCAGTATCTTTGCCAAGAAAATTCCAAATGGGGTTAAGAAGAGTTGGACATGACTGAAAAATGACTGGACATCAGCATGGGAGAGGAATTTGTTTTGTTTACTTGACCCACTGAGCAGAACTACATGGAAACTGCAGGAAGGAAATAAAGCTTCCTAACATTTAGAGCTGCCTCCAAGTGAAATGGAGTCCTAAGGATTAGAATGGGACAGGGAATTTTCATCAGATGATGTCAATCCAAGTGAAGAGGCTTAAACTGAGCAGAACAGTCTCAAAACACAAATGTATGATGAGACATTAAAAGCACACCTTAATCATCCTCCAGATGTTGCTTATGGGAACTGAGCTGGATCAATTTGTGTTATTTGTCAGGCCTCCATTCTGGTAGATCAGGTTTTGGTTCTGGGTTTGTTTTTGTGCATCTAAATATTAGGTATTATGTTTAGTATGGTTATCACATGCTCAGTGGGTCTTTTGTTTGAACAGTAGTAATGGGGCATCATAGTTTCATGGGGGTGGGTACTTAGAGGTACAAGTATTCCTCAATGAAGAGTTACACTCTTGCATACAGTCCAATTAGAATTAAAATATTCTTTTATTTGGTGCTTAGGAAAGTGACCAAGTGGGAAGTCAAAGACTTCATCCCTCAGGGAGTAGGGCTTAGAAACATTCTCCTCCCCCTCCAACAGAGGGAAGGCAAAAGCTTTTATAGAGGATAGATGGGATGTCCACTTGAAAACTGGAAAGTTTCCTTTTGGGGTGGGGTGAGGAAAGCTTGGATGCTTGTTATATTCCTGAGAGTTGAGGGGAATTGTTTTGAAATGATGGTTCTGGGGGCAGCTAGGTGGTGCAGTGGATAGAGCACTGGCCCTGGAGTCAGGAGGACCTGAGTTCAAATCCAGCCTCAGACACTTGACAACTTACTAGCTGTGCGAATCTGGGCAAGCCACTTAACCCCAATTGCCTCACTAAAAAAAAAAAAAAGAAAAAGAAAAAGAAAAAGAAATGATGGTTCTGACTTTTAGGGTTATCCCTGTCTCCTAGCTCAGGTCATTTAATAGCCACACCTAACTGACTTTCTTGCTATAGAATTTTATCACTCCTTACTTCTTAGGTATGTCTGTCCTGATATCTAGTTGGTCAATCTAAACTTTAATAGTCCCTTGATTCCTCAATATGTCTGTCCTGTTATCTGGTCATCTTTGGTTTTGCTTTTCACAGGAGAAACTCCTTCTGATTTATTCTAAGTCCCATGTCAATAGCAAGAAAGCTTTCCAATGAAACAAATGAAAACCTCTTTGGGATAATGTAGTAGATAATGGATAGGAGAAGAGTGGTACTTTAATTTGCCAACTCTTCATTAATCTTGAATTTGTCTTAATTTTGAGTTTCAGAGTAAGGTTCCTGAAAATGAAAAGTTCAGTAATGATTTAGAATGGAAAAAAAAAAAGACACCGGCCTGAACCCCAGAAGATGGGGATCTAGACTTGCTTTTATGTACCAGCTATGTGACCTGGAACAAGTTGCTATGGAGCAGCTTGGATAAACCCTTGTTCCACCTCTGGATATCAGTTTCCTCATATATAAAATATGTTTGTGTGTGTGTGTGTGTGTGTGTGAGACAGACAGAGAGACAGATGTAGACAGAGAGACAGAAATAGAGAGACAGAAACAGAGAGACAGATATAGAAAGAGGAGATAGAAGGGTGGGACAGAGACAGAGACAGTGACAGAGACAAAGAAAGAAGAGAAGAGGAGAGGGGAGGGGAGAGAGAGAGAGAGAGAGAGAGAGAGAGAGAGAGAGAGAGAGAGAGAGAGAGAGAGAGAGAGAGAGAGAGAGAGAGAGAGCTCATAGGCACAAGGAGGTATTAAACTAGTTGTTCTCAGAGGCTCCTTCCAGTTGTAAGACACACGATTTTATTTGTTTATAGTTACCAGTTTCATTTCAGTTTATTCTGACAAAACACAGCTAATAGTTTTGTTTACTGAAGTTATAGACTTAGGCAATCTTAAAAAAAAAAAAGGTTGTACATGATCCACATACAGTAGCTACAATATCCATGAAACATTCCTTTTTCAGGGCTTTCTTTTAAGGGATTATTTATGCAGCTCCACTCTCAGATCTGGCTGCCTGGCAGTCAGACTTCCCTTTTCTCTAACAGTCTCTTCCCCACACCCTTTAAACATAACATTTGATATGCAGATCAGGATTCTAGGATCCTTTCTGATACATATAAAGATACTTGGCTAAGGCTACACTCAACTGCTGCCTATTGAAGAAAGCCTTCTAAATATTACCAGGGGGTGGTTATTTCAAATACTTAGTTTGTATAAGTGCATTTAAATAAACCTGGCACCAATGGAAAGTAAAGTGGTCCTTTGTCCTCTTTGCCAAAATGCTATACACCAAGTAAAGAGTTTTGGTGTATTTGTAATTATAGACAATTTCCATGACTCCCCCCCCCCCTCACCAGCCCCATTGACAAGACATTGATGAGGCTGTTACTTGTGAAAGGTGCTTAGGAAGATGATTTCAAAAAACAAATTCTCCAGATGTGCAGAGATGTGAATTCAGATGGCAATCTAGAACTTTTCTTTCAAATCTGGGTTTCCAGTTTTCATGTCAAACCCACTGATCATGACAATACTTTTGTATTCTGTATGTGTATGTGTATGTGTATGTGTGTTTGTGTGTTTATGTGTTTAAATGGAATATCAATTGGAATCTCCCATTGTAAAACTGGGCAACTAACTGGGACTGAGCAACACAAATGAATGAATGAATAAAGCATGTATTAAGTGTTTACTAACCATAAAGCATTGTGCTAAATGCTGGGGATAAACAGAAAAGTAAGACTTTCCAGGCATTCACATTCTTATTGAGGAGACAGCACATATGGAAAGTTTCAGCTGCAATTAAGTTGGAAAAGTCCCATGGTTCTTAGATTGTAGTGGCAATTCAGTTGTAAATGCATCTTCTTTTTATAAATTTCTAAATGTTAAAAATAATTTTAATAGGATAATTATTTTACCTTTTTACTATCACATGTAGGAACAATTTTTAAATATTCACCCTCTCCTCCTTGAGAAGGCAAGCAATTTAATATAGATTATACATATGCAGTCATACAAAGCCTATTTCCATATTAGTCATGTTGTGAAAGAAAACACAGATACCCCCCCACCCCCACCAAATGCCCTTACACATACACACAAAATAAAGTAAAAATACTATGCCTTGATCTGTATTTATACTCATCTGTTTTTTCTCTGGAGGTGGATAACATTTTTCATTTTTAGTCCTTTGGGATTGCTTTGGATCTTTGTTTTGCTTAGAATAGTTAAGTCATTAACAGTTGATCTTTGTAAAATATTGCTTTTATTGTGTACAGTCTTCTCTTGGTTCTGTTTACTTCATTTTATATCAGTTTACATAAATCTTCCTAGGTTTTTCTGAAAGCATCCTACTCTTCATTTCTTATAGCACAGTAGTATTCTATTATATTCACATACCACAACTTCTTCAGTCATTTCCCAATTGATGGGCATCTTCTCAATTTCCAGTTCCTTGCCACAACAAAAAGAACTGCTATTAATATTTTTGTACATATAGGTCTTTTTTTCCCTTTTAAAAAAATCTCTCGGGGGGCAGCTAGGTGGCGCAGTGAATAAAGCACCGGTCTTGGAGTCAGGAGGACCTGAGTTCAAATCCGACCTCAGACATGTAACACTTACTAGCTGTGTGACCCTGGGCAAGTTACTTAACCCCAATTGCCTCACTATAAAAAAAATCTCTTGGGATCCAGACATAATAATGGTATTGCTGGGTCAAAGGGTATACACAGTTTTATAGTCCTTTGGGTATAGTTTCAGGTTGCTCTCCAGGATGCCTGGATCAGTTCACAACTCCACCAATAGAATTCATCTTCTTTAACGTCATTATTTAATATTGCTATTACCAGGGCTTTTGTTTCAGGGTCCTAGGATGTCCCCATCAGGGTCAGAACGGAAATGGTGGACAAGGTGACGGTGGTGGTGACTTGACTGGCACATGTTGCCTTTGGTCTCTCCCTCAGGGTGCCTTGCAGCTTCAGGTAGGATGGCTTGTTAGTTATGGCAGTCAGCAGCTGGTTGAGATGTATGGTCCTTTCTCCATAGGAGTTGCTTCCAGGATAATAGCTGTGAGGGCTGAACCTGAAGTATGACTGGTGGTCTGGGAGGGGGGGTATTGCCACCCCCAGAAATCTTGGGCTCATCGGCCTGTTGGTAGCAGTTGGTCAGCAGTTGTTGCTGGTGGTGATAAGAAGAATTGCCCCATCTCTACCATGTTTTCTCCTCTCAGTGATGACTATGGGTTTTTTTTTCTTCTTATTCTTTCCTTGTTTTCTCATTTCTCTTCATTTTCTTCTACTTTCTCATTGTTCTACTTCCACAAAGATTGTCCTGATGCTACCCACCTCTTCATCTCTCTGATTCAGTTGCCAAGTCCCTATGGATTCTTCCTATACAATGTCTGCTACATGTATCTCTTTCATCCTAACTCCACAGCCCCCATTCAAGTTCAGATGCTGATTATCACTGTCTCCAGTCTTTTGTCCCTCTGAACCATCCTAAAAGCTGCCAGAAACTTCCTAAGATATGCCTTCTGAGGACCTTGCTCTTTCCCAAAAAGGAATATTGAAGAGGAGCTCCTGTGCTCCTAATAGCCAGGGCCCACCTGGAGTAAGAGACATCCAAGGATGCAACTTCGGATGTCACTGGGGAGCTGTAGGGTCACCTGGCCCTTTTTAGAAACAGTTGCATAGGCATATAATGCTAGAGAACAATAGGAAGCAGTTTGCCTCCAGATTTATAGTTTTCAAACCAGATATGAACTACCATTTGGAACAAGAAGAAACACTTTAGCTGATAGAGGTTAGATCCCCAAAAGCTGCTGTCTAGTTTTTGCAGTACTTTACTTATTTCACTTAGTTTTGAAACTCATTGTCTTGACAGATAATTAAGTAAATACAATCTTACTTGTTCCTTTATATCCAATCATCCTCCAGATCATGCTTTGCTTTACATTTGTTAAGGGCTAAAATTCTAGCTAGTCTGTCTAAAATATCTAATGAGTGGTCGCCAATAAATTATAAGCTTTAGCAAGAGTTAGACTTTTAAGCATTTATTAAGGAGAATAAGAATTTGGTAAAGAGAGAGAGAAAGGCCTAGATTCCTATCTATTAAAGGGAGAGCGCATTTCTAGCTCCCTTCTCCACTGGAGTCCTCAGGAAAAAGTCTCAGTCAGAGCAAACATCACTTCCTAATGCCAAAGAAAAGACTCATGGTCTTGCCCTCAGAGACCTTCACTTCATGGCGGAGCTTTTCTACAGTAAGTCTCCAGCAGGTGGCGTCCTTCCAATCGTTACACATTCCAATTAACTGTTCAGATGTCATCCAAGGCAATTTTACCATGTGCTCTGCTCCTGCCACCTCCCATGCCCACAATTCCATTTAATTCTGTGGAATATAGTAACCAAATCAGTAGAAGCTTTGCTTCTGAAAAGGCTATTATCAATTTAATTGATTGACCATCTTATGGGCCAACTACTCATCTTTGTGATTTCTCTATCCAGTCCACTATAAGCTTTGCTCCCCCATTCCCAATAGAATGCAAGATCTTTGGAGGTAAAGACTCTCAGCTTTTGAATATGCATTCTTAGGTTTTAGCACAGTCCCTGGCAATAGTAAGAATATAATGCTTTTTCATGTGCTCATCATTTTAATGCTATTTTATAAAATGAGATTTAGTATAAGGTGGTTCTTTCTTGTGACCCAGTTTTTAAGATTTAATTGTAAAAGTCTTCTTTCCTACAAAAAAATGTAAGGTGATCCTATTCAGAGATATTTGGGAAAACTATAAGGAATATTTAACACAAATGTCTCTCAGGAGCAATCACTCAACAAGTATTCACTGATCATTTACTATGTTTAAGACATTATGGGTATTAAAAGATGTATATCAGATGGCCCTTACCTTCCATTAAGTAATCTATGTTGAATGAATTCCTACCCTACAGTCCTTTCTACAGTGCTTCTTCAAGGCTTGGAGGCAATTCTTGATCCAGTAAGTCCTACCAAGCTGGGAAGTTTGAGCAGGGGCCCGCCATGTCTGTTGCCTATGGACCTCTGAAAGTATCACTACCATAAGGCTTGTTACATGCTAATGATGTTGGAGCTATAGCAACTTTTTTTTTTTTTTTACGGGGCAATGAGGGTTAAGTGACTTGCCTAGGGTCACACAGCTAATAAGTGTCAAGTATTGGAGGTCGGATTTGAACTTAGGTCCTCCTGAATCCAGGGACAGTACTTTATCCACTGCACCACCTAGCTGCCCCTATAGCAACTTTTGAAACCAGTTAGTCAAAACTTGAATGTTTGTGGAAGGAGTACTTACAACAATGAAACTATAGATCTTTTGAAATATCCAAAAAATACATATCTAATAGGTTCACTTGAGGTGTTTAAGGGATGTAAAATATTATTGGATATAATCCTGGGCTAAGCCAATGTGGCAGGGACCACTGGGCTATGAATGAGGTACCATTGCCACTCAAAATCAATTTTTTTTATAGGCAGTATAGAGTTTTGAAGCTGAATTTGCATACATATACATAAAATCAATATGGCAAACACCATAATATATTATTATTTGGTAATAAATCATTCATTGATTTTTGACTCTTTCAAGGCCCTGAAAGACTTGGATATGGCTAGATACATTTGGGCAGTAAAGGGAAGAAGAAAGAAAGACAAAGGAGAATGAATTTTTCAAGGCATTAAAAATATATCCTGCTTCCATGAATGACTTTCTACTTACAGAGTAGAGTTTTTATATGTGAACTGAGTACATGTCACTTTTACCTAATGTCCACCAATATTTAGAAGATTAGTAGATTGTATCTTGACTGACATTGAAATTTTCACTGTAGTAGTCATTTAATTGAGGTCTACCATCTTTATTAGGGAAGATTATTAGCACATCAGAACTATTTTTCCCCAAAATGATCTAGTATATTTGTATTTATTCAATTGTTGAGACTATTATATTTATAAATATTTATTAAATGTTCTAAGAGCTCTATAGTGAGAATAGTTAAAATCATTTATTAGGTCCTAATAAAACCATTTAGTACATTGCAAGATCATGTATTTAAAGTTGGAAAGGTCCTTAGGTATCATTGAACCAAACTCTATCATTTTACATGATATAGATGAGGATATGGGCCTAGGGAGGGTAGATAATTTTCTGAGAGTCACATAGCCAGTGAAGGTCTAAGGGTTTGGACTTGAGTTTTCCTGACTCCAAGTCCTTGCTGTGTCACATTTATTAGATCCCAAATAAAACATAATCTACGAATTTGCTGATCATTAAAAGACAATTAGACAAAATGATGGATGTTAATCTAAACATTTTCACACAAGAAATGAAGAAAAATTCACTTTTGATCCAAATTATCTAGACAGTTGTCTTAATTATTTAACCTTAATCTCCTTTGTTTTTGCACACTGGTCTATTTTAATTGTTAGGAGGGATAGTAGCTATGTCTGAGGAAACCTTTAGTCTTTTTTCACATTTATTTGTTTCATTTTTAATTTGTGGAATAAAACAAGTATTTCCATAACTTGGTATAATAAAAAAAAACATGATTGCACATTAAACTGCAAATCTATTATGTGCAATTTGCTATTAATTTAAAATATATAATAAAGTTATCATGTAAATTTCTTTTTTTCTTTTTTCCTTTCCTCCCTCCCCAGCCCTAGAGACACAAAAAGTATATATATATATATATATATATATATATAATTATTCTATACAAACTTTTATTTATCAATTCTTTGTATACAGATAGTATCTTTCCTCATATATCCTTTATAGATAATTTGGTTATTTATAATAGTCAAAATGACTCATTAACTCCATATCATAACATTGCTGTTACTATATACAACATTCTCTTGGTTCTGCTCATTTTGTTTTTCATTATTTTCTGTAAGTCTATCATGTTTTTCTAAGATCGTTGAACCTATTATTTCTTATAGCACAGTAGTATTCCTTCAATTTCTATTTTAGCTTCTGCTTCTAGAATATCCGGGCAATTTTCCCTCACAATCTCTTGGAGGATGGTGTCTAAACTCTTGTTTTGGTCATGGTTTTCAGGTAGTCCAATGATTTTCAAATTATTTCTCCTAGATTTATTTTCTAGGTCAGCCGTTTTTCCAGGGAGATATTTCACATTGCCCTCTATTTTTTTCATTCAATTGGATTTGCTTTACTGTGTCTTGGTTTCTCATAAGGTCACTAGCTTCCATTTGTTCAATCCTAATTCTTAGGCAATTATTTTCAGCAGATAGTTTTTTAATCTCCTTTTCCATTTGGCTTTTCAAACTGTTTTCTTTTTTCTCATGACTCTCCTGCATTGCTCTCATTTCTCTTTCCATTCCTTCCTCTCTTTCTCTACATCTTCGTTCTATCTCTCCTACTTTCTCTTCAAAATCCCTTTTAAGAGCTTCCATGGCCTGAGACCAGTTCATAATTTTCTTGGAAGTTTTGGATGTTGGAGCTTTGATCCTATTATTATCTTCTTCTTCTGAGGATGTATTGTGGTCTACCTTTCCCCCAAAGAAGTTTTCAATGGTCTTTTGCTTTCTCTGCCTACTCATCCTGGCTTACTATTTCTTGGCTTTTTACTCCTTAAAGTGTAGCACTGCTTCCAGGACACACTGTTCGTGCTACAGCATGGCCCAGGGGGTGATTGGGCTTCTTCTCAGCCTGCCTGGCTTGTGAGTAATCACAGCTGCTTTCTCTTTGACCCGGAAACAGAAGTCTGATTGAACTCTGATTCTCTATTGTCGGAAGCTTGGTGTGCTTTTACCCCTCCCCCACTGGGCCACCACCACTGGATTCAGCCCACTGGTTCAGATCCAGGGCGCTTTGCCCCAACTCCAGCAGATACTGCCTCCACTTCACCCCGGCCTACCTCCGAACCCCCTCACCAGTCCGTGATCGGAGCCTCAGAAGCTGCTGGTGCTGAAGACTCTGACTTGTTGGAAGCACTGTCCCTGGCTGGGTCCGGACCGCACGCTGAGCTCTTCAGCCTGATCAGTAGGTGATCAGAATTGCCCTCTTTTGCAGAGAAATAGTCTCACTCTGTTCTTATGTGCATTAGGCTGTTCTGGGTTTTGATTTTTACTGCATTATTTGGGCGCGAATGGACGGGTTTATCTAGAGCTTGTGGGAGTCACAGCCTCTCCTCCGCCATCTTGGCTCCGCCCTGTTCCACAGTAGTATTCCATCACAAACATATACCACAAGTTGTTCAGTCTTCATGTCCCTACTTCCGCGGGCTGTTTCATAGAAGTCACTTATAGCAAAAAGGCCCCCTTAGAAAGGGAAAAGAGTTAGTATTTATACAGTGCAGTGCCAGCTACTTTGCTAAATGTTTTGCAAATATTTCATTTGATGCTTTCAACAAGCCATATAGGTGTTATTATCATCTCTGTTCTACAGTCAAAAAAACCTGAAGCAAATAGAGATGAAATGACTTGTTCAAGATCATACAGTTAGTTAAGTGTCTGAGGTTATATTTGAACTCAGCTTTTCCTGACTCCAGGCCCAGTGCTGTATCCATTTCACCACCTAGCTGCCTTAGAGAGTATCTGGCTCAAAAATCTTAATTTTATATGGCATGTTTCAGAATGTTCGGAATAGCCAATTAATTTATCTTTTGCTCCCCCCCCCCCCCCCCCCCCCCCCCCCCCGCCAATGAAATGTCAATGAGAGGAGCCACTGGCAGAGAACAGCTTTTGGTAGAAATCTGTATCTTTCAAGCTTGGTGTTGAATCAAAAACAGACTGTGAGTTTATCATTAGGTTCAAAATCCACTTCAAGGGGGCTGACACACAAAAAAAATTAGAGATACTATTGTCACTAAGACCTACCTTCAGAGATGAAGCCTGAATAAGAAAGATGTACCACAGAGGTGTCTGTCGTTTTTGTGTTCACACCCTCTTATAAGGACAGAAATACATCTTATCTGGTGAACTTTTCATGTGGCTCCTAACCAAATGGGTGATGTAAGCCTGACTCCTGACAAGACTGCCAGAGGGAATGAGATAGTACAACAGAGATGACAAAAAAAAAAAAAGAGATTAATAATTCAAATGTACAGTGGGTAGAGACTATATCCTGGAAAGCTGAAAAGGAGAAACAAACATAAGGTTAGTGGGCAGAGTTAGAAGCCAGATTGTCACGGCTCACATCTGGTTTTCTTAGAAGGGAGTGGGTGGTTTGGCGGAGGTGTTTTCACAAAAGGAATCATGGCAGCCTATCAGTGCAAACAACATATTGTCTTAATCAATGGCATTTAGTGCCAGATATATATTTGGGCTAGAGGTCAACTCCTAAAACACCTTTTCTCATTAATTAATTTGAATGAATGGATGAAGTAGCATTTATTATGTATCTACAACTGTATGTACCAGGTACTGGAATACAAATACAAAAGTGAAGTAATTTCTGCCCTCAAGGAGCTTACATTCTAATAGGAGAATTCAGTACATATAGGGAAAAGAGTTTTAGTCCAGGCATTCACATAGATTGTGAATGGAGGGACAGATGAAGCATTTATGAAACACTTAAAGTTTATGAAGCATTGCATCCAGGGCCATCTCCAGTCATCCTGAAGAATATCTTGCCACTGGACCCAGATAGCTCTAGAAGAGAGAGTGAGGCTGGTGACTCTGCCCAGCTCTGCCTCATTTAAATCTAATTCACTCCAAGTCATAGCATCACCTCCCAATGTCAAGGTCCTCTTTGATAATGAAGGACAAACAACAACAATGAAAGGAGGGACAGACGAGAGCATTTATGAATCACTTATTATGTGCTGGATACTATCGTCAGAACTGGCAATCAATACATGCAAGCAAGACAATGTCTGCCCTCAAAGAACTCATGTTCTAATAGAAGAGTTCTTTTAACTGGGGAAGACAACACATACAGAGCAGCTGGAGAGAGGGATGGTATGATGCATGCAGCATGGTTTGAAGCTGGTGGCTGGGTGAGGTTTGGTTTGGCATGGGATAAGTAGGAAGCTCATCTATTAGAGCCCTAGGAGAGTAGATTCGAGTCTCTAGCAGCAATGGTCTACTGGATGTAGTAAGAATTTAAATGTGGTGAAGGATCATCTCACAAAACAGCAAAAAACAGTGGAACAGAAAATAAATCTCTGGAAAATTTGGCTGAGACTCAATTAAGTCACATCATAAAACAATCTAGAGGGCATCGAGTAGATGAAAAATGGTGCAGGTTTGTCTATAATTCTATAATGATCTATCTTCATCATTAAGAAGAGAAGGAACTACCACAGTGAGGCTCTAACTCATCAGTTTATGATGTGCTTGGCAAAGAAGTAAAAGTAGCATTTAGGAAGACAGGAAGAGTAATTAGGCTAGAACAATTATACACCAAGGAAATCTGTGCTAGAAGTAACACAGTCTTGGAAACAGTCAATCAAGTGAGGAGTATTTTAAAATGCCTTCTACACTCTAGGCATGGTATTAGGCACTGGGAATACAAAGACAGAAATTCAACAGGTCCCTGTCTTTAAAGAGCTAGTAAGCTCTGTAAGGAGAGCCAACATGTACACTTATAAGTATCAACAAAACTACTGACCTCCCTGATTTCCTTTAAGCCCCAACTAGAATCTCACTTCCTACAGGAAGTCTTCCCCAAATCCTGTTAATTCCAGTGCCTTCTGTCTATTAATTATTTTCTATTTATCCTGTATATAACTTGCTTTGTATAGGCATACCTCAGAGATGTTGCAGATTCAGTTCCAGACCACCACAATAAAGTGAATATTGCAATAAAGAGCCATACAAATCTTTTGGTTTCATAATGCCTGTAACAGTTATATTTACACTGTACTACAGTCTATTAAGCGTGCCTTAGTATTATGTCTAAAAAAACCCAATAGACATACCTTTATTTAAAAAATGATTTATTGCTAGAAATGCTAATTATCAACTGAGCATTTGGCAAGTCATAATCTTTTTGCTGGTGGAGAGTCTTGCCTGGATGTTGATGGCTGCTGACTGATCACAGTGGTGGTTGCTGAAGGTTGGGGTGTCTGTGGCAGTTTCTTTAAAAAAGACAACAATGAAGTTTGCTGCATTGATTGACTCTTCCCTTCACGAAGGATTTCTCTGCAGCATGCCGTGATTTTTGATAACATTTTACCCACAGTAGAATTTCTTTTAATCCTCTCAAGACCTGATGCTACTTTATCAACTAAGTTTATGTAATATTCTTCAATATTGTTGTGTCTCAGGGAATAAGATGGTCTAAGGAGGGGGAGAGAGATGGTGGGTGGGCTTGGTTTGTGATACCCTAAAACAATCACAATAATAAATTCAAAAATCACTGATCACAGATCACCATAATAGATATAATTTTAATGAAAACGCCTGAAATATTGTGAGAATGACCAAAATGTGACACAGAGACACAATGCGAGCACATGCTGTTGGGAAAATGGTGCCAATAGACTTGTTTGATGCAGAATTGCCACAAACCTTCAATTTGTAAAAAATGCAATATCAGTAAGGTGTGATAAAGCAAAGAGCAATTAAAAAATGAGGTATGCCTATATATATTTAGTTGCATGTTGTACCCCAAGGTGGAGACTATCTTTTGCTGCTTTTTGTTTCCTTAGAGCTTATCACAGTACCCAGCACATGTTTATTTAATAGAATTATAGGAAGAGAATAGGCATTTATTTATTTATTCATTCATTCATTTATCTATCTATTTGTTACTTAATAGTATTTTATTTTTTCCCCATTACATGTAAAGATAGTCTTCAAAAAGTAATCAGCATTTATAATGCCTCTGGAAAGTTACTACTTGTGGTAGTAGGTCAGTAAAGCCCTAGGGGAGGTGGGAAAATTATGTGATCATACATTTACCCATTATTCTTGAATTTCTGTTTCCTTTGCCCTTGAAAGACTTCCTGACCCAAGTTTTGGAGCTCAGGACACAGATGGAAAAAGTTAGACCTACATATCCTGTGGGTCTTGCCAGTGGCCAAGAGCAATCAGCTGTTTTACTCATGATATTTTTGGATGTGGCTTCTGCCGCAACCGTGGCCTGAAGCAGTGGCGGAAGCTAACTCCTGTAACCATGGGGTGTCAGCATTGTTGAAGAGACTCAGAAGCAGAAACAGGTTCTGGGGTGCCTGCATACAAAGTTTCTGGCTAGTATAACATTTGTTGAGATGGAGGGAAAACCAGTTATCCTTTTCCCTCACTATTTCTTTGCTTAGTTGATTAAAGTCCTGGGCCTCTGAAAGAAGGCCTCAAGACTTGTAACTCCAGTTTTTAATCCTTCCATCATTCAGGGAAAGCAGGAAATACTAAGTAGGAAGTTTTCTTCCAGGCACAGTCAGGAAAATGGAGTTGGAGGTTGTTAATCTGAACACCTCACAGTATAGCTCTTTTTTTTTTTCTTTTAGTAAGGCAGTTGGGGTTGTGACTTGCCCAGGGTTACACAGCTGGTAAGTGTTAAGTGTCTGAGGCTGGATTTGAACCCAGGTACTCCTGACTCCAGGGCTGGTGTTCTATCCACTGCACCACCTAGCTGCCCCCAGTATAGCTTTTAAGAAAGAGACCATGAGAATTTTGCATTATTTTTTTAAAAATTCGTTTTGTTTTTATAAAAATGTATATGACCATAGTGTGGCTTACTGATGAAATGATATGAAGTATAGAGTTGATTGGATCAAAGACCTTTTCCCAGACACAGGATATATGTGTGTGTATAAGTCATATAGGGATTTCAATAATTCTTATAATTCTGAGAAATATTCCATTTTTCATAGATCAGTTTTGAATTGGTGTTAGTAGCACTATCCCATGAGCTGGGGAAGGTTTAGTATGATCCAGGTGACTATGGGTAAATCGCTGGCCCTCTCAGTGTGCCTGGCAATGCTCTAAGACTTTAAGTTGCAGAAGAATTGCTGACCTCCATCTATGCATGGGGACTTTGACCATACTACTGCAATCACAGATCCAGGGGAAAAAAATCATTTCGCTACTAACTTTAATCCAAAATAATGTATTTTGTTTAATAGCTAAATGATTTCTGTTTGGGTACTTTAGGGGATTCGCCCACAAAGGTTCTTAATAAGAGCCTAGAGTTTAGATAAGTTAATTTTTTTTCTCAATGGAAAACATATTAAAATTAGTAATAAAACACAGATGATAATTTGCTTTTCAAAGTCATCACCTAATAGGTTTATTTATATCAGAGGTAGAAAATAGTTTCTTCAGAATTCTTACCACAGAGAATATTTTTAACTTTATACAGCAACATACAGAGAATATTTCTAACTTTATACAGCAAGATAATACCAGTGAAACATGTACTTTGAGTTGTTTTTCTCATAATGTGAAGAGATTTATGTTGATTCATCTATATATTCTCAGTTGATCCTCTTTACATACAACAGTATATATTTTTAAAAAGAATGGCTGGGGCCAATTAAAGAAAGTCTAACTGATGAAATGTAATGAAACTAATTCCTTTATAGAAAGAACAAACCCATATCTGGAATCTCATTTAAAAAATTCTGTATCCTACTTTTTTCTAACCAGTGCATGAGAATATTTTGGCATTGTTAGAACAGAGGAAAAGGCAATGCAACTGGTAGAAAGCTGATGGGGTCTTCTTATTGGGTAAATGCTCCGATATTTCTGTGCTCAAGCCTGTATTTAGTTAGGTTATTTAAGGAAAAACAAGAATACTAATGCTGCTAGTGTACAAAAAAAGCTCCTCACCTTTCTGTTTACCTAGAATGATCAGTTGTGAAAGGACAGGAGGAGGCTTATGTTGGACTTTGATTAGAGTAAGATGCCTCTCTCACCTGGGCTAGTTTTGGATTCTTGCTGGTTTATCTTTTTCCTTGTGGGTCTATGTTCCCTTATGGTAGTCTGACTCTCAGATGCAGTCAGCAAATAATGATATACACAGGACCATGTGCAAACTTTTAAAAAGGTTAGTAGTAGAGTGAAAGACTCATGTACCCACCTTCCCAGAACCCCTCCAGAATTTGATGTGAGGCAAAACCTTGGAAATGTTTTAATTTGCATTTCCCTTTTATTAGTGCTTTGAAACAAACTTTCTTATAGTTGTTAATAGCTTGCAAATCTCTTGATAATGCTGTTCATATCGTTTGTCTACTTTATCTACTGTGGAATTAATTTTCTTCTAATTTATCTTGTCATATATCTTTTATATTAGAACCTAATCTGATTTATTCAGTACAAAGTTGCTCTTGGTTTTTTTGCCAACCAAGTTTCCCTTATCCTTGCTATAATGATGTGTTCCTATAAGATCTATTAAACCTGATATAATTTAAATAATCTTTTCTTGTCTTTTGTGAACTCTTCTCCCCCTTGTTTGGTTAAATATCCTCCCTTAATGATAGTTGTGAAAGACCTCACCAATGCATTTAACACTTTAAAAAAATGATGTGACCTTTTATATTGAAGTCTACTATGTATTTGAAACTTGCTTTGATATATGGTATATGATGCTATTCTAAAATTAATTTCTCCCAAACATCTTTTAAATTTTCCTAGCAGTTCTTATTAATAAGGGAGTCTCATTTCAAGTAGTTCATTTTCTTGCTTACATTGATTGCATCATACCCCAAAATGTTGCAGAGCTTTTATTTAATTTTAAAAATCTCTTTCTTCATTTCTTCTAGGTGTAACCTTAAGAGTTAAGGTTTTGAGTACGAGGCTTAATCTGTGCCTCATGGTGTCATTGGTCCTCTTCAAGAAGGAAGGATAGACAACAACAACAACAACAACATATAACCTGGGTCTAAAAGCCCATTTGCATGGGATTCTCCTCACTGTTGGACACTGCTTATTCAATGCTTCATGCCTGTATGAAGGTTAGAGTTGGTGAGAGTTTGAGGAATCAAGAGTTCCTGGTCTTTTGGGAGAGGGTAGAAGGGAGAAGAACAATGAAGAAAATTATATCACGTAAATGGAGGGAGCAAAGAGGAATTTATCCAACAGGAACGGAGTCGGGAGTAGATGGCACTTGAATCTCACTCTCAACTGAACTAGTTAAAGGAGAGATTACACAAACATGATTACAGAAATATATCTGACCCAAAAGAGAAATAGGAAGGAAGTGGATAAAGGGAAAAGGGGGGAATGAGGGAGAGTAGATTAAGGGAGACACTAATAAGAAGTAAAACAAACTCAAAGTGGGGGCAAGGGGAAAAATATTATTTTTAAAATTTTTTGTTGTTTAATATACATATAATATATTCATTAATGTACACACAAAAACCCACATCACATATCAGAAGTCCACAATTTAATAAACTAACCTCATCTTTGTTCCTTATTTATTGAAATGTTTGCTGATAATTGTTAAGTTGATAATAAAAAAAAGGAAAGGTCTGAGAACTTCTTTCCTGGAGATACATTATGGAGAGGATTCATATTTAGCTTTGGGGGTGCTAGATGTCCTTTTTGGTTCCTTCCAACTCTGAGGTTCTGCGATTGTGTTTTTTGATTTAGTCAGACTTCATTTTCACATGAGGTGACATCAAAAGGATATAGTAACCAAACTTTGAGTATAATAGTCTCCCTAAATTGCAAGTAAGAAAAGGTCTATTTTCTAGATCTTATCCCTAATCAACCAACTAACAAACATTTATTAAATACAACTATCTGCCAGATGAAGGACAAAAATTAAACAGTCCCTGCCTTCAAGAAGCTTAAATTCTATTCAAACACAAAACATGGGCATATATGTGTATGCATTATAAATATGTGATGTTTTGTGGCTATGTTTGATATTTGCAATATATACCACTATGCCCACCTCACCCCCACTCCCCCATATAAAGTAAAGGAGGTCATGCTAGTGGCTGGGAAGGAATCGGGAAAGGTTTCATGTAGTTCCTTGTTTCAGAAACAAAGAATTCTAAGAGATGGAGGTGACGCAGGATTGTATACCTGGGATGGGTATAGGCACAGCTAGAACAAAGGTGCCAAGACAGGAAATGGGGTGTCATGTGTAGAGAGTAAGAAGGCCCATTTGAATCTTCCATCACCTCTCCAGCCTCCATGTCACCACATCACTCCTTCCCTACCAGCAGTAATGCGAGCTGAGAAAAATTACTTTACCTCTCTGGGCCTTCCCTAAAAATGGGATAATGATAAGACTATCAACCACAAGAGACTGGGTCCAGTGGGGAAAGGGTTTTGATAACCTTAAAATGCTTTTAAAAAGGTTGTCGTTATGGTTACCGATGAGGACTGGTGACTATGCATAGAAATATTATTTGTATATTGAGTCACAGCATGCTATGAGATAGAAGGAATGTCCTAGGCAACTAGAAACAGCTGGTTGGAGTAAAGTCAGGCCAAGTAGGCAGCAGGAAGAGGAGCTGTCCACGACTTCTCTTGCTAATCTTTCCCTTTTTTGCTCGGAGTGGCTGTAGCTTCTGCTTCATCTTGTCACTCAGGAATTGCCTTGCTTTTTTTTTTTTAATTTTTCTTTCAACAAACATTTATTTTATTTTCCATTTACATGTAAGGGTAGTTTTTAACATTCATTTTCATAAGATTTAGAATTCTAAATTTTTCTCTCTTCCCTCCTTCCTTTCCTCCCCCCTCCACAAGATCGCAATCAGGTTATATATGAACAATCCACAAGTGTTCTTTTTATCAGTTCTTTCTATAGGGGTGCATAGTAAGCTTCCTCATTAGTTCCTTGGGATTGTCTTGGATCACTGAGTTGCTGAGAGTAGTTAAGTAGTTACTCATTGAACAATACTGCTGTCACTATGCACAATGTCCTCTCAACTCTGCTCACTTCACTATACATCGATGTTCATTAGTCTTTCAAGGTTTTTCAGGGATCATCCTGTTTGTCATTTCCTGTAGCACAAGTCCATTCCACTACAATCATATAACACAGCTTTTTCCATCATTCCTCAATTGATGGACATTCCCTTGATTCTCAATTCTTAGCCTCCACCAAGAGTTGCTATAAATATTTTTTGTACAATTTTTCCCCCTTTTCTCTTTTTCATGATTATTATTGTTAACTGTTTCCCTTCCATCCTATTCCCTTCCCCATGATACTTATTCTATTATCCATCTTCTTTCATCTTATCACTCTTCAAAAGGGATTTGCTTCTGTCTGTCCCCTCCCCTACTCTGTCCTTCCTTCTTTTGCCCCTCTCTCTTTATCCCTTTCCCCTCCTATTTTCCTTCAGGGTTATAGAGATTACTCCACCCAATTGAGTGTGTACATTATTCCCTCCTAGAGCCAATTCTAATGAGATTTAGGTCTTTGAGCCAATTTTGCTGAGTGTTAGGCTCATTTACTGCCCAGATTAAATAGATTACTCCACCCAGTTTTGTGTGCCTCCTTGAGGCAGCTCTGATGAGTTTAAGATCTTTGAGCCTTTTCTGATGAGTGTAAAATTCATTTACTTCCCTGCTCCTCTCGCATCTCTTCCCCCACTCCATAAGCCTTTTCCTGTTACTTTCATGTAGAATTTCGCTTCTGCCCTTCCCCCTCCCCCAATGAATGCCCTTCACCTCTCAATTTAATCCTAAAGATGTTATTATCTAGCTAAGTGGCACAGGGGACAAATCATCACCCCTGGACCCAGGGGGATCCCAGCCAAAACCAGGCCTCAGATACAAGACAGTTGCCCACTGTATGACCCCAGGTATGTCCCCCAGCTCCGATTTTTTTTTTATGGTTCTCTAGAGTCTTGTATTTGAAAGTCAAATTTACCATTCAGTTCAGGTCTTTTCATCACAAATATCTGAAAGTCTTCTTTTTCAGTAAAGTCCCATTTTTTTCCACTGAAAGATAATGGTGAGTTTTGCTGGGTAGGTTATTCTTGGTTGTAATCCCATTTCCTTTGCCCTTTGGAATATCATATTCCATGCCCTCTGGTCCTTTAATGTAGAAGCTGCTAGATCTTGTGCTATCCTGACTGGGGCTCCACAGTACTTGAATTCTTTCTTTTTGGCAGCTTGCAATATTTTCTCCTTGACCTGAGAGCTCTGAAATTTGGCTAAAATATTCCTAGGAGTTTTCCTTTTGGGATCTCTTTCTGGAGGAGATAGGTGGATTTTTTTCAATTTCTATTTTAGCTTCTTCTAGAATTTCAGGGCAATTTTCCCTGAGAATATCTTGGAAGATGGTCTCTAAGCTCTTTCCTTGATCATGGTTTTCAGGTAGACCAATAATTTTCAAATTATCTCTCCTGGACCTATTTTCCAGGTCAGCAGTTTTTTCCAGAAGATATTTCACATTTCCCTCTATTTTTTTATTCATTTGGATTTGCTTTATTGTGTCTTGGTTTCACATAAAGTTACTAGTTTCCATGTGTTCAATCCCAATTCTTAGGCAATTATTTTCATCAGAGAGCTTTTGTACCGCCTTTTCCATTTGACTTTTCAAGCTGTTGACTTTTTTCTCATGTCTTTCCTGCATCACCCTCATTTCTCTTTCCATTTTTTCCTCTACCTCCCTAATTTTATCTTCAAAGTCCTTTTAGAGCACCTCTATGGCCTGAGACCAATTCATATTTTTGTTAGAAGCTTTAGATATAGGGGGCCGTGATGTTGACATCTTCCTCTAAGGGTGCCCCTTGGTCTTCCTTGTTACTGAAGAAACTTTCTAGGGTCTTCACCTTTCTCTTTCGGCTCATCTTGCCTTTCTTTTACTTGACTTTTAGCTCCTTAAAGTGGGTCACTGTTTCTAGGCTGCAGTATCCCAAGCTTAAGAAGTCCCAGGGTGGTATGATTTAAGGAGAATCAGGTTCTTCCCTCGCCAGGCCTGTTTCCTGGTCCTAGATGACCCCAGACCAACTTGCCAATCAACCAGCTTTGTGTGTTGTGGTTGTTAGCTCCGACGAGCCTGTGCCCCTCCCCCACCTGTGCCACTTCTACTTGAGCCTACCACCTGGTTCTCAGTAGGGGTGTAAAATCCAAATTCTGCCTTACCACCAGCATAGACCCCTATAGTCTCTCCCCTGCCCAGGGCTCAGCCCGATCACCAGACTGTGAGCTTAGTTCCAGATGACACTGGTGCTTCAGCTGATTCAGAGGCTCTGGGGGTCTCCTTCTCTGGTGAGGACTTCCTTAGACTGGATCTGTGTCAGGGTGACTGTGGGGTTGAGCCCGACTCCTGTATCAGCACAGCAGCTCCCTCCTTCTGACCTTCCAAGCTGTTCTTGGTTAGAAGATGATATCAGCACATTCTTCTGTGAGTTTTGCTGCTCTGGGCATTTTCCTATGACCTTATTTGGATGTTTTTTGGAGCGATTGTGTCATGAGTTTGGGAGCTCACTGCCTTTCCTCAGCCATCTTGGCTCCGCCCTGGAAGTCTTCGAGTTGCCTTGCTTTTGACTCTCCACCTTCCATACTCCTCCTCCTTGCTGATCTCAGAAAAGGTAAAAGTGCTTTAATGTAATGGTGACATCAGAAGACTGAGTAACCACCATTTCAGTTTCTTTTTCAGTGTTAATACTTTGTAAAATAATGAGAGATTTCTTTTGATTAGTAAGCCCTTGCATAGTAGTTAGAGAGTTCCCTCAGAGCCAAGAAGACATGGCTTTAGATCCTGCCTCTGATACACACTGACTGAGCCTGGGCACAACACTTCACCTCTCACTGCTCTAGTAAACTCTTTTTGTGTGTGTATGTGTGTGTGTGAGAAGCAATTGGGGTTAAGTGACTTGCCCAGGGTCACACAGCTAGTAAGTGTCAAGTGTCTGAGGCCAGATTTGAACTCAGGTCCTCCTGAATCCAGGGCTGGTGCCTTATCCACTGTGCCACCTAGCTGCCCTCTAGTAAACTCTTGAAGACTTTGGTTTGTAGAGAAGATGAAGACCTATATTTCTAGAGAATATTTCTCACTCAAAACAACATACACCAATGAAATCAGAGCTCCAATCCATTAAATCCTGACCTCTAACCTTATATCTATCAAGCTCTGTATAGTAGAAGAAATATATTTAACTAACCGCTCAATTAAACAACCATTATTAAGTGTCTACTTAGTACAAGGCACTTTTTCCTGAGCACAGAAAGGAAAAGAGCCTTAACTGTCAGGATATCTCAAGATTTGTCACAGATCTAAGTTTACCCTCTCTCCATTCTGAGTAAGAATCACTCTTTTTTATTCTACAATTCTCTTGGTCTTCTTAGAGAATTAAAGACCATTCCCAGGGTCACTTGTGGCTCTGAATATCTTCAGCAAGTCTGGGGTTGGAATGCTGAGAGAGAAGCCAATCAGCTTCCATATAAGATGGGCATTTAGGCTCTCTACATGCCATGTTTTAATGACAGTCTACATTTTAAGCAAACTATCAGAAAATCAAGCAGAACAAGATATGCACCATAGGGAAGCTATCTGATGATTTTTCTAAATATACTCAGGTTATAGAACTGAAAGAAACCTTAGCAATTATCTATTTCAATGCTTAAATGTTCATCACTTCATAGCAGATGAAACCAACTATAAGAAGTCAAGTGATTTGCCCAAGATCCCGCATCTACCTAGTGGCAAGATAACCAGGCCCGAATAAATGCTTGATTCTTGAGATCACTTTTCACCAGTTATATTCAACATTATAGAACATTTCAGAGTAAATAATATCTCTTGTGTGCACTGAGGACAAGAGGTTGAACATCACTATGTTGGGGCTGAGCTATGAGCTAATTGATTCTGTGCCATAAAAGATAATGGCCATTTGATCTGGAATTAGCCTAGTTCAGTAGATTGTATAGGTCACCATGATGCTTCCTGAAACTACAAAGTATAAGTTGGCACATCAACCCTGTGGTTTGTTGAAATTTTGCAATTCTACTCAGATGTAACACCATAAAAACCCTGGTTAAAAATAGCAAAGAATGTATAAAACACAGTGGTAGGCACTAAGAATACAATGATGGAAAAACATAGTCCCAGACCTCAAGAAACTTGCAATTTAATCAAGTCCAATTAAATTAAGTCATTAAAAATTTATTAAACCATTACTATGTTCAAGGAGTTATGCTAAGTACTGGAGAAACAAATACAAACAAGTTTAATACATGGGATGTGATATCCACATAAATGAATAGGATATAAGGTAAATTGGGCAGTAGATGGTATAGTGCATAGTGTGCTGGCCTTGGAGTCAGGAGGACCTGAATTCAAATCTGGCCTCAGATATTTATTAGCTGTGTGCCTGTTGGAGTGGACAATGGCAAAGCACTATAGTATCTTTGCCAAGAAAACTCCAGATGGTGTCATGAAAGGTTGGATATGGCTGAAATGACTGAACAACGATAAATTGGGATAAAAACAGAGGAGAGGTTCAAATAAAATAGAAGAAAAAAGATTGCTTTGAAAGTGGCATGAGGTATCAGGAAAGAGATGGGACATTATCTAGTCTTTGAAGGAAGGGAATTTCACCTTCTTTCATCGAACCCAGTTCTCAAGTCAGGTGAGGCCCTCTTAGGGTTGGTCACTCAATGAGGCACAACTCAACATCGAGGAGAATCAGTTAATCAGTAAACATTTAATAAGCACCTACTGTGTTCCAGAGCAAAGGAATGGGAAGAGGGGACAGGCCTAAAGAAGTAGCAAAGAAACTACAGAAGCTGTTATTTGTAGGGAAGAAGAGGTAGGGGTTATTTGTAGGGAAGAAGAGAAGTTACCAGGCTAGGTCAGAACCTGCTTTTAGGCCTCTGAAAGTTATCAGATCTTCATAATTTACAAGAGAACAAAGTGGCCAAAGTCTCCACTTTAGTGGGAAACTCTGATTTACCCAAATGCGTTTGGCCTTGGGGGAATGCTCTGGTGCTCTGGGTTTGATCCTGTTTTCTTCAGTGTTTTCTTTCTTTCTTTTTTTTTTTTTAAAGTAATAAACATTTTTATTTATAGTTTTGGATTCTAATTTTTATCCCTCCTCCCTCTCTCCCCTCCCCCCTTCCTGAGGTGGCAAGTAATCAGATATGGGTTATACATGCATGATTATGTAAAACATGACTGTATTAGTCATTTTGTATAAGAAAACTTGAATAAAAGAAAAAAAATGAAAGAAAGTGAAAATGGCATGCTTCAGTCTATTCCATCAATATCAGTTCTTTCTTTGTCGGTGGATAGTATGTTTCAACAATAGGCCTTTGGGATTGTCTTGGATCATTGTATTGTTGAGAATAGCCAAGTCTTTCTTCAGTGTTTTCATCAATGATGTGGACCCTACCACAAAACTGACTAACCTTGAAGAGCAGCATCTAGAAAAAATTCTAAGATACAATTAGATAACTCTGTTCAATAGTACTGTTATATACTAGCTTTCCTGTTTATTTTTCCAGTTTTATCTAAGGTCTTAAAAACTTTCAATGAATGCCTGTTGTCCATGGAAATCACTTACAATCTTGCAGCCTCAATTTCCTTATCTATAAAGTGAAGATAATTATACTTTCACTATTTACCTCAGGATTTTTTGTGAGAATCAAATCAATTAACATCTAAAATGATATCTAATCATGATGGGCAGTGGAAATGTAAGTTGTTATTGTTATATTTAGTAACTATCTGGGAACAACTCAATTTGTTCAATAGGGTCAAACTGGTTGTGTAGAGAGATCATTCATAGGATATGCTCCAACATGGCAAATACTTGGTTTTTATGCCAGTAATGAAGTAAAGACTCATTTAAATGTAAAGGTCCAACTTGAACACATTTGAAGTAACAGGCATCACTTATTTATTCATGATTTATGTGTTTGTTTTCATTTTACCAATACCTTATTTCTTATACCAGACATTTTTCAATATTTGATCCCATTCAATGAATTTTTTCCTTTTTTAAAAAAGCCAGTTAAGACTAACCAACATACTTATCATTAATGATAGCATATGCAAAACTTCACACCTATAGTTTCCCACCTTTCCAGTGAAAGAAGCCATGGGCATTTACTCATCTCTTCTCTGGAATCCAGACTGGTCATTATTTTGTTTGTTTGGGTTTTTTTTGGTGAGGCAATTGGGGTTAAGTGACTTGCCCAGGGTCACACAGCTAGTAAGTGTAAAGTGTCTGAGGTCGGATTTGAACTCAGGTCCTCCTGAATCCAGGGCCAGTGCTCTATCCATTGCGCCACCTAGCTGCCCCCCAGACTGGCCATTATGATTATACTCTTGTTTAGCTATTAAAAACAAAACCAAAACAAAACCAAAAAAACTTGAACCAAGAATTTTGCTTCCAAAGTTTTTACAATTAAATGACACATATATGTTAGAAAATCAGAAAATTATTCTCTATTTGACCAAAATTTTAAATGTGTAGTCTGAAAAAAATTTTAGAGAATGAAATACTATGTATACATCTTTGGAATATCTTTAAAGTTTCATTTCATGGGCCTATGAAGAAATCAGAATCAAGAAATTGCTATGCTAGGACATTTTCTACATCAAACGTGAATACCTTAGGGGAAAACAGAGATGTGACCAACCTTTAGCACCAAAGGGGAAATTTAGAATAATGAAAAGGTCATATGGAGAAAGTTGTTCAATACCTCAATTTAAAATAGATTCACCTTTGCTGCACATATTGCTTATGCAGAGGTGAGAAGCTAATCACATCAAATCCAAGATGTCTTATGACAGGATTGACTTTATTATATTTTTGTGACCTTGTCAAAGTAATAGAAAACTTTGGGGATCTTCAATGTAAATGCAAGATCTCAGGGAGAGCTTAGCTCTGGCTCAATACGCAGGCAAATGAAGTCTTCTAAAGGAAATACAGGATGTATTTACAGGGGTATAGACATCAGAAAGGAACCACTCTCCATTAATTTTTTTTTTCTCTAAGAAAGGGTTTTACTTCTTTTTTCTTTTTTTAGGTTTTACATATGTACAATCACATTAAACTCTCCATTACTTTTTGGGGGGGTGGGGTGGGGCAATGAGGGTTAAGTGACTTGCCCAGGGTCACACAGCTAGTAAGTGTCAAGTGTCTAAGGCCGGATTTGAACTCAGGTACTCCTGAATCCAGGGCCGGTGCTTTATCCACTGTGCTATCTAGTAGCCCCCTCCATTATTTTTTGATGGACTTTGAATATATTTTGTATTGTGAATGTAATGGAGTACTATTGTGTTATTAGAAAAATATGGAAATAAGAAATCTCAAAGAGACGTGGAAAGACTTACATGAACTGCCTGCCATATAATAGAGTAAGTAGAACCAGGAGAACAATTTCTACAAGTATATTTCTACATACTTACTGAATTAAATTGATCAAAGCATCTAGTCTATCAGCTACCTGATTTGTCAGTATTTGTTTATACTAGTTTGTGTTTTCTCCCCTTTCCAATCACAAAGTTGATAAAATCATATTACTAAGTCATAGTTCTGACCATATTACTGTCTTGCTAAAGAAAAATCAGTGGCTCCATACTGTTTCTAGATAAAATATGAACTCCTATGGGGTATCATTTAAAGTCCTTCACTATCTAACTGTAGCCTATCTTTATTTTATTTTATTTTATTTTATTTTATTTTATTTTATTTTGGAGGGTGGGACAATGAGGGTTAAGTGACTTGCCCAAGGTTACACAGCGAATAAATGTCAAGCGTCTGAGGCTGAATTTGAACTCAGGACCTCCTGAATCCAGGGTGGGGCTTTATCTACTGTGCCACCTAGCTGCCCCCATCTTTATTTTTTATGGAAGAAGAGAACAAAGGTATTAGGAATTTAGATAGAGTGCTGGACTTGGAGTGAGGAAGACTCATCTTCCTGAGTTTACATTGGGCCTCTGACACTTACTGTGTGACCCTAGGCAAGTCACTTAACCCTGTTGGCCTCAGTTTCCTCATCTGCAAAATGAGATGAGGAAAGAAATGGCAAACCACTCCAGTATCTTTGCCAAGAAAACCCCAAATGGAGTCACAAAGAGTCAGACACGACTGAAAACAACTAAATAACAACAACAAAATTTAGAGAGAGTATTATCAGAGGACCTGAACTTAAGTCCTTTCATGGGTGCTCAACACTTGTATCACACTGGACAAATCACTCAACCTTTCTGGCTCTTAAGGCTTCCCATCTTCAAAATTAGGGGATTGGACTGCATGATCTGTAAAGTCCCTTGTACCTCCAAAGCCACAATCCTTTGACCCTATAATAGTTAGTTATATGTGTCAAATACTAAAAATCCACTGTGCATTCAAGAGACATTCTGAAATAGATTGAAGAACAAGCAAATGAGTTCTATCCAATGCACCCAACTGAGCAAATTTCACAATCATCATGGGAATATTTTGGAATGGGAGATATAAATCTTGATTCAGGGTCACAGGGGACTGAGTGTTTCACACAGAAAGTCACGATGAGTCAAGTTAGCTCTGGAGAATTTAAGTTGACTACAAGAGTTATCAGCCACTCAGTCTAGGATTTCTCTTATTTATGATCCTAATTACTGTATTTATAAATTTGGACAGCCTCTTTTCTATTGTAAAGAATCTCTAGAAAATGTACTATTGCACATCTGTGTGTAGAGAGGAAGAATATAAGGAGAGGTGTTAGGAAAGGATCATCCTATCATCACAGACCCAGAGAACGGGTAACCCTTCCATACTTCTCAGCTCTTCCTTTCACACATTCTATGTTTCAGCTAAATGGAGACTTACTCTAAACAGTATCCCACCTCTCATCTTCATGTCTTTGCACAATAATCCCACCTGCTTAGCATGTAAGACTCTCTCCTAACCTCCAGTTCCTAGAATCCTTAGCATCTTCTGAGGCTCAGCTCTGATGCCAGCTCCTCCAAGAAGCTTTTTATTGATTCCTTTAGTTCCTCCCCCAAGTGGCATTGTACAGACTTATCTATTTAAATGTATTCCTGCAAGAAAATGGAAACCCCTGACAGGAAGAGGTGACTTTTGGTTTTGTCCTCAGTGTTTAGCACAGGGCCTTGCACATCATAAAGTGCTTGATAATTTAATTGAATTGTGGTAGATAGTACAAAGATTATTTTCCCCAGGTGAGAAAACAAAGCTAAAGAGAGATTAAATGATTTGCACAAAGTCACACACCTATTAAGTGACAGAGCCACACCTTGGCCTTCTGACCCTAAATTCTGTGCTTCCCCAAACACCACAGTTTCCTCCAATAGAACATTATTATGGCTATTTAATGCATCTAAACCAAGATGAAATCTCTGAAGCAAAAACCTAAGGAGACTATTAGCAATTTCAGTTCATGAGGGAATGTGAATTCTGCTTACTGAAGAGAAACAGCAAAGATATTGATTCTGATGATGAGCTTGTAGCTACAGAAGTGCTTTAGTGAGAAATGTATATTGTAGAAAGTATAATCTAAAATATAAATATTCTTCTTAGCTCTGTTAGGCACACACATCTTAGCTATCTTTCCATTGAAAACACGGATAAAAGTCATTCATAAAGTCAGCCTGCTCTTGTAACATAGAGTGCTTGACCAGTTAATTAGGGTTGAGATAACCACTTTGGTTGTCTAGCAGCTGAATCCATGTCACAAATAACCCCAAAGAATGACATTGACTTAAATTATTTTCTCTCCTCACTGGATATCTTTACTCTAAAATGGAAGTCACATATAAGCATCCAAGTGCTGAACCACCAACCACTTTGAGTATCACTCAACTTTACAATCCTTGGACCTCATTGTGAAAGAAGAGTGATTCATCCAAAGGAATCAGTGACAAAATTTATTAAAGTTCTGATCTTATAACACTTCTATATTATCTCAGCATTTCCCGGGTTCTTGAGGAGTACTGCTTAGACAAAGATGCTTTGAAGTTAGGAAATTGCATGTGCAAAGGTATATATTCATGTATGGCAGGATATTTATGAGACAGAGAAATATGGCAATGTTGGATGAAAGAGGAGGAGAGAGGGAGAGAGGGAGAGAGGGAGAGAGAGAGAGAGAGAGAGAGAGAGAGAGAGAGAGAGAGAGAGAGAGAGAGAGAGAGAGAGAGAGAGTTGTATGATTATAGAGTCATAGATTTAGAGCTGGGTGGGACCTTAAAGGTCATCTGATCCAACCACTACATTGCACAGATGAAGAAAATGAAGCCTAGTGAGGTTAAAGGACTAATTCAAGATTATATAGCATCAGATGTGAAATTTTAACCCAGGTTGGTCCTCTGACTACAATAGCGAGTACCCTTTCCAGAAAAGAAGAGAATGGCAAAACAAGGCCTAGGTAGTTTTTTCAGATGGTTTGGTGAATCAAGAAGAATGCAGATTTTAGGTTTAGAATATTTACATCTTTGACTTCTAAGAAGAAACAAGGCTGGAACCCCCTTCCTCCCACCCAATGATGAGGGAGGATTAGGTCCTGGGGTTAGATGTCTTATTGTCAGCAGTGGCCCCCATTGACCTGGAAGTAATGAAAGTGGTAATGAAAGATCATGATGCTAGTGAGGTGATGCAGGATGGAGTAGGTATAGCCTTCCCACATGGCAGCAATTTCTGGGGAAGAAAGTTCTCTAGTGAAAAGGGCCCTAAATCCGGTCCCTGAAAGGAGTTGAGGTTGGTGGCTCCACTCCCATATGCCATTTTATCAACTCCAAAAATTGGTTCTCAGTCCCTTTGGGCCAAATGGAATTCAGATTTTGAGCCAGACCCATAAACTGGTAGGGAATGAGGCATATCCAAAAGATAGCTCATGGGGGAAGCAAATTCTTGGCTTCTTGCTCTGGAGTTCCTGGAAACCCAGACCCTCTAGTTCCTTTGAAGCCCTAAGGTACTGATAAAATGTGTTAATATCCTTTCAAGTACCTTGGCTTCCAAGGTGATTAACCTCCTAAACTCTCACAACCTTTAGCCTCATTTCAATATAAGTACATACAGAGATGGTAATATCTTTGGACTTACAGAGATAATATCTTTGGACTTACTATCACCCATAACTGCTCCACATCTGTGATTCAGAACTCCAAATTTCCTTTCCAATCATAGTCTTTCAATTTTATCCTGTCCTGTCCTACCCCTCTTAACCTTATTCTTTGTCAATCATTTTGAACAACAAGCATTTATTGAGGACTTAATATGTACCAAGCACTGAGGATACAAATTTTAAAAAGGAAACAATCTCTGCCCTGAGGCATTTACATTCTGCTCATCTTATCCTCCTATCCTTCTACTCATCCCTGTTCTTCTATTCTGGCAGCCAGGCTCTGCTCTCATTTTCTTTTCTTCATAGTCTTGAGCCTGTGATTAACCAGTTAAACCAGACACAACCAGTTCCTCTTTAATCCCTTGTTCCTTTGTCCTTTCTTTGCTTTTGCCTTGACAAACCCCAGTTATGGCTTACCTCCACTACCATCCTTCTTCCTTCCTCCTCACATGTTGTTGAACACTACTGGAGGAAAGTCCCCAAGCCATTCCAACTGTGTTCACTACAAATATTTGTTCTTTAATCTCAATTGGACTTTTATTGCTTCAAAATTCTTGTATTATTATTATTATTATTATCATTTTTACTGAGGCAATTGGGGTTAAGTGACTTGCCCAGGGTCACACAGCTAGTAAGTGTTAAGTGTCTGAGGCCAGATTTGAACTCAGGTACTCCTGACTCCAGGGCTGGTGCTCTATCCATTACAATTCTTGTATTATTACTGAATCAATTCTTTATTACATTCTCCTATTACTCTATTTTTTCTGTTACATTTGGAGACTATTCCAAGCTTTCTCTCTCCTCAAACTTACTGCACTATCTCTTCCATGTTCCTTTTTAGCAGGTCTTCATTTTCTACTTTACTAAATAAATTGGTGTGATTTATCATGAGGTCTTTCTTCTTCCCTACTTCACACCTCAAAAATCCCTCTTGATCCCCTTTTCTCTTCTCTTCTTCTCCAGCCTATGATAAAGAGGTAGCCCTTCTTACTTCCAAGTCCTCTACCTGTGTTCTTGGTCCCATCCCTTGTCATTTTCTTGAGATGATTCCTTCAGGCATTTTCTTTCTCCCATTTCAATGTCTTTTTACCTACTGGTTCTTTTTCCTTGATATTCAAATCTTCCCAGGTCTAGTCTATTCCTTATGATCCCTTAATTGACTGTGCCATTTTCTCAAAATCTACCTTTTGTCTCTTTCATGGTCAGACTTCTAGAAAGGGTCACGTACAACCCTTGTATCTGCTTCCTTACCCAGCACTCACTTATAACTCTCTTAAAGTCTGATTTCTGGCTCTACCACTTGATCTAAATGGCTCTTTCCAAGGTTACCTGCATTATCATAACTGCTCTATCTGATGGATTTTTTTCAGACCTATTCTATATTACATCTCTGTAGCATTTGATGCTGTTGACCTCACCTTCCTCCTAGACAATCTTTTCACCTTTGGGTTCTATGATGTTTCTCTTTCCTCCTCCTCCTTCTCTTCCTCCCTATCTTATTAATCCTCAATGTCTTATCAAATGTGATAATATTTGTCAAGCACCTACTACAGTGCCTGGTACATAGCAGGTATTTAACAAATGCTTGTTTCCTCCCCCATCCTTCCTTTGCTGGATCATCATAATTTTTCCTGACTGCTCTGTATATGTCCTAAGGCCCCTCTCATGGATCCTATCATCTTTTTTCTTTTGCTTCCCTCCATTAGTGAAATCATCAGTGCTCATGGATATGATTATCACCAACCATTCCCCTGGAAATTACTTTGTATTTATTTTGCATATATTTTGTGTTTGACAATCTATAGTACTTGTCTAATAGTACAAAAATCTTGGAAAGGTGCTGTAAATGGAAGGTGAGTTGGGCTCATAATTAAATAGTCAGGGGGAGCAGCTAGGTGGTACAGTGAATAGAGTACTAGCCCTGGAGTCAGGAGAACCTGAGTTCCAATCCAGCCTTAGACACTTGACACTTACTAGCTGTGTGACCCTGGGCAAGTCACTTAACCTCAATTGCCTCACAAAAAAATAATAGTAATTAAATAGGGGGGCTGGGTGTCTTAGGAAAATAGCAGTTCCTTTTATGTCCCTAAACTTCTACCTGAAACAATGGCTTAATTTTAAAAATGCAAATATTTTACCACTGGTGTTATATGGTTACAAGTCATGGAATGTTAGTCTCAGAAGAATTAGAAATGAATATCCTTCAGAAGACACTGGAGGGGTGTATAACAGGTATGGACAAGTTATATTAGATTACAAACCAGAAATTATGAAGAAGTGGAATAAAAGGTATTATCAGAAAAATGCATGATTGAAAAGTAAGATGGGCTTATCACAAGGTGAGATGGAAGCTATGATCACATGAGATCCCTCATGTGATCAGGGATGGCTGAAAGACATCCCATGTACTTCATTGATAGCCTCTAGATGTTGGGAGAAATTATAAGTAGAAAACCCCTCCCCCTCCCCACAGGCTGGGTGAAACCCCATGAATATAAGAAAAGACATGAACAAGAATGGTAGCAGGAAGAAGAAGAATGGATAGGTTGCTATCTAGACAATTGGAGGGAACATCCACACTGATGAGATCATCTCCATCTGAGCATTTGAGTATATCATGACTTTTGTGACTAGACCTAGACATGGTAGGTCATCTTGCCATTTGGTCAGTAACTGCTGAATATCCTCCTCCTGTGAGGTTTAACTGACTATCTTATGGTTCCACTTGTGACTCTCCAGGAGTAGAAAACCCCTTTACTGGCTACCACCAATCTCTTGCTATAAGTAAGTAAGCTCTTTGAGAGTGAAAACTGTCTTTTATCTTTGTATGATGCCAAGCACAGTGCCAGATACATATTGTTACAACATATTGATGTTCAGTTGTTTTAGTTGTATCCAATTCTTAGTGACCCCCTTTGAGGTTTTCTTGGCAAAGAAACTGGCATGATTTGCCTTTCTTTCTCCAAATCATTTTACAGATGGGAAAACTAAGTCAAACAGGATGAAGTGACTTGCCAAGGGTCTCACAGCTAGTAAGTGTCTGAGGCCAGATTTGAATTCTGAAAGAAGAGTTTTCCTGACTCCAGGCTTGACACTCTGTCTACTACTGTACCACCTAGCTGCCCCAGGGAGTCCTGAGTTGAAATTTAGCCTCCGATACTTCCATGTTATGTGACTCTGGGCAAGTTACTTAACCTCAGTTTCCTCAACTGGAAAATGGGGGTAATAATAGCTCCTACCTTGCAGAGTTGTTGTGAGTATTGAATGAGATATTTGTAAAGTTCCTGGCACTATATAAATGCTTCTATACTCCCTTCCCACTTCCCTCTTCCATCTCAGGCTCTTAGTAAATGGTTGAATTGAATTAGGCCTTGTGATCTCTGATGGATCTTTTCTGGATCCCCTTGAAAGCAGACCCTTTACTGACATCCCCCAACCACAACTCCAGATAGACATGAAAAATAGTCTGAAACATCATTGGAAGAAGAGAAAAAATTCTTTGTCTTTCAATTTGAGGGACTTTGTGTAACTGGTCAACAATAATATAGACTATGCAACAGCTTCTTCCTCAGTGCAAAGGTTGGAGGTAGACTAGGAACATCACAGGATGAAAGAAACAAGGAACAAATTATGGCATGTGGATATAGTGGAATACCATTATTGTGAAAGGGATGCAGTTTCAGAGTAATCTGGGAAAACATGTATGAAACGACACAGAGTGATATGAGTTGGAACCAGGAGAACAATTTGTAAAATAACATTCAAAAGACAAGCCATGAGGCAGCTAGGTGGAGCAGTGGATAGAGCACTGGCCCTGGAGTCAGGAGTACCTGAGTTCAAATCTGGCCTCAGACACTTAACACTTCCTAGCTGTGTGACCCTGGGCAAGTCACTTAACTCCAATTGACTCACTAAAATAAAAAATAATAATAATAATTAAAAAAAAGACAACCCAGAGGGCAGCTTGGTGGTGCAGTGGATAAAACACTGGCCCTGGATTCAGGAAGACCTGAGTTCAAATCTGGCCTCAGACACTTGACATTTACTAGCTGTGTGACCCTGGGCAAGTCACTTAACCATCATTGCCCCGCAGAAAGAAAGAAAGAAAAAAGACAAGCTACCTTGAAAGACTTAAAAACTCTAATCAATGCTATGATCGGTTGGGATTCCAGAAGGCTACCTTTTGATAAAGAGATGATGCACTTAAGGTATGGAATTACACACACACACACACACACACACACACACACACACACACACACACACGGGCAATATGGGAATTTTTTTGGACTATGCATATTAGTTGCAAGGGTTATCTTTTTTTTTCTTTTCAATAGGTTTAGGGGCAAGAGAGAAAAAATAAAAGCTTGTTAACTAAAATGAGTTTTTTAAAAAATGAAAGAAATAGTGAAGAAGAGAATAGAGAAAGGGCTAAGTAGGGATAAAAATGTATGCGCTGACACCCTTCCTTCTCCTTATAGTTGTCTCTTTAGTTTAACATAATTTATTCTGAACATGCTTTGCTGGTTAATGCTCTTAAAGTGGCAGCTGAAAAAAAAGAAGAAAAAAATTAAGGGGATTAGTTGATTTCTGGCTTCCTTCCAGTTCTAAAGCCTGTGATTTTATGAATGTGGGCAGTATGTTCAGGGGACAAGGAGAAGATAAGAATTGTTTCAGCTGAGGATTTGTAGAGAGGAACAGTGATATAGGAGCAGAGAAAGATGTATCAAGATTGTGGAAGACTCTGAAAGTCAGGTTAAGGAGCCTGTGCTTTATCTTGTGGACAATGGGGAAACTATTAATGGGGTTGAGCCAAAGAGTGAGTGACATGATGAAAGTAAAATTTGAGAAAGATTCATTTGGCAGTAATTAAAAACTTATTAATGAAGCCAATGGCATGGATTTCATTCGAGCCTGAATCAGCTAGCTTAGCTCATTTCCTTCAGTCATACAGATGCTTTATTGCAACCATAGGCCTCTCTCAGATGTCTGACTCTGGTATCAAGAGGAATGAAGTAAGAGAATATGTCTGACTCAATGGACCTCGGCCCCGTAACCCAGAAGTCACCTCCTGTTCATAACGGAGCATCTATGATATCTTCATAGTAAAAAAGATCTCAGGTTTAGATGTAGATGGGGAGTTTGATCTAGTCCAGTGTCCTCATTTTACAGTTGAGGAAACTGAGGTTGAGAGAGATTAACTTGTGATTTATTCAAGGTCCCAGGGAGCTAGGTGGATAGAGTGCAGGGTCTGAAGTCAGGAAGGCTCATCTTTCTGAGTTCAAGTCTGGCCTTAGACACTTCTTAGCTGTGTGATCCTGGGCATGTCACTTTGATGTAGGAGGCAAAAAGGGGTTAATAGAAAAAACCCAAGACCCAAGTTCTAATACAGATATTATCTCTAAAAAGGACTCAGATTCCAGTTAATGGATAACTTATGTTAGGTTCTCATACCCATAGTGATCAACATCTATAATGGACTAGAGAAGGTCAGATCAAAATAACAATAAAGGAAAAAGACAACCTATAGAAATTCTTTTTTTTTTTTTAAAGTGAGGCAATTGCGGTTAAGTGACTTGCCCAGGGTCACACAGCTAGTAAGTGTTAAGTGTCTGAGGCCAGATTTGAACTCAGGTACTCCTGAATCCAGGGCCAGTGCTCTATCCACTCCACCTAGCTGCCCCCAACCTATAGAAATTCTAATGAAAAATGATCATATTTTGAAACTAGCCATGTGAATCAGAAAAAGACATGCACAGAAAAGGCCAAATTTGTCCCCAGATTCACCTTATGATGTGTAAACCCTCAAAAACACATCTCCACTGAAAAAGGTACCCGTCTCTGGGGTTGGCTTAGGACCCCAGGAACTCCAAATTAGGATAAGCCCTCCCCTGAAACACCCCTAGGTGGAGAATATTATAATGAGAAGGACAGGCTCTCCCCAAGGTAGAGATTACTATGAGACTGATAATCAATTTATCCATACTATAAATATAACTGTCTTTCCTTTCCTTATTTGAGAGATACCTTTTCATTATTCTGGTTCTCTCCCTGTGGTCACTCACAGTATTGCAATAAAACTTGGGAAACTGAGTCACTGAGTCTTGTAATTCTTTTGGAATGACTCACGATCAATTGGACCCCAAATTTCCTGTCCACATCAACTTAACCCTGTTTGCTTCAGTTTCCTCATCTGTAAAATAAGCTGGAGAAGGAAATGGCAAACTGCTCCAGTATCTTTGCCAAGAAAACCCCAAATGGGGTGACAAAGAGTCAGACACAACTGAAATGACTGAACAACATTACTCAAGGTCACACAGGCAATGCGTAATGGAGCTAGCATTTGAAACCCAGCCCTCCAAATTCAGAATATTTTCCAATTCAGGGCAGTGCATCATCACAAACCATCCAAAAGTTTCTTGGTGAGTTTAAATTAATGACTAACACCCTGAGTCTAACTTGATTTCACTTGGTATAGAGCCATCCAGACTTCTGGGTCTCAGAGATTAGCTCCCTAGCATAGGCTAAGTTAAGTATCCCACCCCATCCCCCAGTTACTGAAGTGGGTCAGGGTTATTCTTGCCTTTACATGGGGATCAGTGACTATCCAGGAATTCCCATAGAAACTATGGCACATGGGGCTTACTGCAATGTAGATTGGCTAAATGGGTGAGAACACTTCCCACAAGCTTGAATTCTTCACTTCTCTTACTCTGTGGATGTTGCTACAAAAGAGTATGGAGAAACCCAATCTGTCAGGTCCTGTTCAGGATCTGTGGAGAAAAGTTAGAGATGCACCTCCCCAAATAGGTGGGAATCCAGGCTCTATAGTTTACTACCCTGCATGACCTCAGGTAAGTCTTTTCCCTTCCACACAGTTTATTTTTCTACACCTTTAAAATATGGAATTTGGACTAGATAATCTCTAAGACCCCTCCCAGGTCTACACTGATATGATTCTATGATCTCAAGATAGCTGAAGAAAAACAAAAGCTTTTTGTGTCTTTTCTCTTTAATGTATCTGTCAGGAGGTAGTAGGGAATAGACAAGAAGGATTATAGAACTAGGGCTGAAAGGGGCCTCAGAAGGCATCTAGGCCATGCTTTACATTTTACATATGAAGAATTTAAAGTCCAAAGAGATGATCAGACTTGCCCCTGGTCACATAGGCAATGAGTGCCCAAGTCAAAACTTGAACCCAAGTCCTCTGATTCCAGAGCCAGTATTCTTTTCATTGTCCCATGCTGCTTCCTTATATCAGACAACAAAAAACATACAAGTAAGCACAGTAGGACACTTGTTTTTTCTAATGGGCAAAGGAATTTATTTAATGATTTAACTCTAAAATACATACTTTGGTGGAGCTGGGATCTCATTGATTTGGGTGCTTTCTAGGCTAAGTGGAGACTGTGATTCATGGAAACCTTTTTCTCCCATGATTGTAGGGAGGTTCCTTATGTAAAAAGTCCCAGTGATAGGAACATTTAGTGTGTAGTGATAAGAGATGTAGAGGAAGGGAGGAAGGAAGGGAGGAAGGAAGGAAGGAAGGAAGGAAGGAAGGAAGGAAGGAAGGAAGGAAGGAAGGAAGGAAGGAAGGAGGGGGAGAGAGGGAGAGAAGGAAGGAAGGAGGGAGGAGGGAGGGAAGGAAGGAAGGAAGGGAAGGGAAGGAGGAACCAGGAAGAAAAGAGCAGCAATAAACCATTTAAAAATGCACAGAAGAAAACAAAAAGCAATTCAGAAAAGGACACAAACAGGAAAAATTTGTTACTACCATTTTAAATTGCATATATACTTTAAAAACTATACGTGGGGCAGCTAGGTGGTGCAGTGGATAAATCACCAGCCCTGGATTCAGGAGGACCTGAGTTCAAATCTGGCTTCATACACTTGACACTTACTAGCTGTGTGACCCTGGGCAAGTCACTTAACCCTCATTGCTCTGCCCCAAAAATAAAAAAATAAAATAAAAACTACACGTGAGAATCAATAGTTTAAAATACAACCTTTTGCTATTGCTATTCTACATTGAAAAAATTTTAAATGTTAATGATTATCAAGTTTATATATAATAAAAAGTTTTAAAATAATAATTTTCATAAAGCTTCCATTTCACTCATTCCTTGACAGAAGTCTTACTCTGATGCCTCCTCATACTTCAGAGATGACCTTGAAGGCCATGTGGCCGGAGCACAAGCTCCTTCTGCCATGCTGGAAGGGCTCTGAGTACAGCTGCAAGAAAAGTGTATGTCTGCTTTTCGATGACCAGTTTACCTAAATAAGCAGAGGCTTATCACCAGCAACTTAGTTACTATGTAATGAAATCTTTGACCATCATGTCACAGGAAGCAAGTAAAAAGAAAAAAAACATGATCCTCTGTCCTATTTGATTCACTGCCTACTTCCTCAGTGTTAGTAGAAAAGTATTTATAGACATGTAAGAACTGTAAAATATCACTTTCAGACTTATGTGTAATATCTAATAAATGTATATCATATATGACACACATAGATTTAGGTTTCCTTCACTGAAGTCTTCTGTTTCTTTGCTATGATATAGAACCAATGTTGGGTTCTCAAAGACTGTGACAATGAAGACCAATTTCCAGAAAGACTTCAGTATGGTTCCAGTGATACACTGTGGATGGGCATATCTTTCAAGTACCAGCCTGGTTAAGTTCAGAGGTTATTTTTGTGTGTGTGTGTTTGTTTTTTGCAGGGCAATGGGGGTTAAGTGACTTGTCCAGAGTCGCACAGCTAGTAAGTGTCAAGTGTCTGAGGCCAGATTCGAACTCAGGTCCTCCTGAATCCAAGGCTGGTGCCTTATCCACTGTGCCACCTAGCTGCCATAAGTTCAGAGGTTATTATTATCACCAGAAGAATTGCCAATATTGATCAATATTTTTGGCTATAGCAACTCACATAAACCTTTGAAGATGGTAATCGGACGGTAATTGTAGAGCCAGAGAGTTAGAGTTGGAAGGAACTTTATAAATCATCTAGCCCAATGACATATACAAAGGGATACTGAGTCCCTAAGAACTGAAGTGATTTTCCCACAGTTACACAGGCCAGGATGCAATCCCAAAGCCAAGATACAAAGCCAGGTTCTCTGCCTTGGAAGCCAGCACTGTTTCCACTACACCATGTTGCCTTCACTCACAACTCAATTCTCTGGATTTCTCCTTCTTCTCACCAGCTGCTTTCCCATGCTGGAGCCTCCTCACAATGAGAATACTCTCTCCTGATTGATTGCTGCATGCCTGGACCATTATATCAGGAGAGGTCATGACTCAGCTATCCTTCTTCTTTCCCTGATACCCTCCCCACCTTTCCAGCTCCCCTTGATGAGTTATCTTCCTCCTTAGAGTGTAAGCTTTTTACTCAAGTCAGTAAATGAACATTCATTAAGCACCTAATTTGTGCCAGGCACTGTGCTAAGTGCTGGGGATACAAATGTGAACAAGAAAAACAGCCCCTGCCCTCCAGGAGCTTACAATTTAATTGGGTCTTTCTTTTTCATGTCTGTATCCCCATGTTTGTAGCACAATGCCAGGCACTGAGGAAACTAATGAAGTGTGAGCACCAAGGATGATGATGTTTCTCAGGATGACAAAGGTTTCCTGATAATGAGGTTCCTGGGGGCATGATATAGTACAAAAGAGGGCAGTTGGTGGGAAATGAAAAGATGGCTTGCTTGGGAGACCTCTTTAAATGCTCAGTCATGGCAGGAGCTACTTGAGAGCAGGAACTGTCATGTTTAGTTGTATTTATAGCCCCAGCAATTAGCACAGTGTCTCTTACTAAATTCTCTCTCTGTCTCTCTGTTGCTCTCCCCTCCTCCCCTTTCTCTCTCTGTTGCATGCGCTCTCTCTCTCTCTCTCTCTCTCTCTCTCTCTCTCTCTCTCTCTCTCTCTCTCTCTCTCTCTCTCTCTCTCTCCCCCCTCTGTTGGTAGATTTTGTATCCACATAAGGAGTGTTGTTATTGCTCCTGGAAATATTAAAGCAAATGTGCACACACGCGCGCACGCGCACACACACACAAATTTCAGGGCCAATCATAGACAAAACTAGGAAGGAAGCAAAGTTTGTCTTTAACTCCTTCCCACCTCCCATTTTTGAAATTCCCTTCCCATCACTCTCTTAGCTTCCAAAGCTGGAAACTCATGAGTTCTGACTACAGTACCATTCATACACGTGTCCTACCATGCTCAAGAATAATCCATCTCCTCATTGTCTTCATCAAAACTTCTATCCCTTCAACAATTAAAAAAAAGCCACTGACTAATTATTATGCATTAAGCATTGTAGACTAGAAAATATAATGATGATGACAGCTCCTACTCTTGCAGAATCATAGAATGCATCTCAGAGGCCAGTGAGTCCCACACGTTTTACAGATGAAGAACTGAAGGCAGAGTGGAAAGTGACTTGGTTAAGGATAACATTGCTAGTAAGTGTAGGATTTGAAACCAGGTCTTCTGGACTCCGAGTCTGGTGCTATATCTACTATGCCTCAAAGAGGGGCCATAAAGACTAATCCCTTTGGATTGATAATAGTGAAAATGAAAGCCATGAGACAAGACTGGAGATGTTCTGAGGCAGGTAGGTAGCTTTCCTATTACTTGTCGGCGACCTCTTAGATTCTTGCTGCTGCCATAATAACTTAGTGCAGTGATGTATAAGGCTGGACCCATTGGCATATTATTCATTATGTATGTGTTGGGAATAGAAAAAGAGGAGGAGAAAGGGCTAGTTTTGAAGGAGAGTGAGCTTGAGAAGAAGGCAGGGAGCAGAGGTAATAGCAAGGAATGGAAGACAAATACGATGAAGAGCAGAGTTTTACAGCAGCTAAAGGGAAATTTAGAATGATCTAGTGCTGTCAGTGCACATTCAGCCTTGTGTTTTATGATCCTTTTATCTCGGAATCATAAAGAATGCTTAGCAAGCATTGCAACATTTTTCACATTGCTCCTGTTCCAAAGGAGGCAGAGCAGTTTAAGCACTTCCTTCTCTCATAAAGTGGTGGAGCCAGTCCACGTCCTGAGTGAGTGAATAATGGATTTCATTGCAGCCTGAAATTCTTCTATTTTCCACCCAATTTTAAAAAGTCATTCTTTAGTTCTTTTTAAAAAAAGATATAAAAATGTAAATGAAATGAATTTAAATGAAATTATAATTATAATTATTTTTTGTTATTAAAATTATAATTATTTTTTGTTATTAAAAACCCCCAAAGAATTGCCCCAAATGTCTATGCTCTCTTTTTGTCCTACACCTTGTAACAGTCATTCCCTCGTCCATTGGTCATTCAGAACACATCCTAGATCAGAAACCTCTGTTGATGGCCAGTTGTTTTTGCCTTGGTACATTTCCTGTTGAGAACTGACTAAAGGTTAATGCTTATTTTAGTTTGAATCTTCTGAGTGATCCAGTTTTAATCTACATCAAGTACTGTTATGGACTTTGGTCTCTGAACTGCTGTGTGGTACTTGATGCAATATCTCACCAGATGTCAATCAGGTTAAGTTGGTTTAAAAACTAAAACCGGCTTCCCAGGTGAATGTGTAGGCATGTCCTCTTAATTTCTACCTAGCTCAGAAGATGAATAATAGTACTTTTGGCCCTGTAGGCTAATGATGTCAGGGTCAAAACTTGGTAATATTTAAATAGAGGAAGTAAGAACATTCTCTATTTAGACTGGTCATGTCTAAACTAAAAGTAGTCACTGCAACATTTACTTCAACCTGGAAAGGGTTCTGAGTGTATATTCCAGGCCTCTGAAAGAAGAGCATCTACCCCTTTCCTCAACCCCTTGGTAGTTTCTCAGTCCCTTGGGACCTATGCTGCCCCTTCATCCCACCACCGCCACCGCCACCATGCCCTGAAAAATCGAGGAAATAAAAGACTTCTTGCTCACAGCCAGGCGAAAGGATGCCAAATCTGTCAAGATAAAGAAAAACAAGGACAATGTGAAGTTTAAGGTTGGTTGCATCAGATACCTGTACACCTTGGTCATAGCAGACAAAGAGAAGGCAGAGAAACTGTGAAGGAGCTGAAGTGAAGGAATCATTCAATGTTATACCTGTATTAAAATGTGTTTTAATTTAAAAAAAAGAATAGCATATACTCTAGTGAACAAATCAAGTCCATTAGCACCATGGCCTGAGTGTAAGCTTCTGTACTAATGCACTGATATTCCATCTTAAAATATACCCCTTGTTTCCAGACTCATGACTAGATTGCTAAGTTTCTCCATCTGACCCCCCTCACTTACCCCATCTCCATCAATGACATCGTCTTTTTTTATTATTTTTTTAGTCAAGGGCCAATCAAGTATATACTTTCATTGTTTTTGTTGTTTAATCATTTCAGTTGTATCTGACTTTCCATGATCCCATGTGGGTTTTTTTCAGTTTACCATTTCCTTCTCCAGCTCATTTTATAGATGAGGAAACTGAAGCAGAGTTAGGTGACTTGTCCAGGGTCACACAGCTATCAAATGCTTGAGGCTGGATTTGAACTCATAAAGATGAGTCTTCCTGACTTCCTGTCTGGTGCTCTATCCACTGTGCCACCTAGATGCCCTTTACTTCTACATTATTCACTTCATGATAGTTGTAGAGATCTTATTAAAGATAACTGGAGCATGAAGGTCATAGGGTCATGGGATTATGGAGTTAGAGCTGGAAGGGGGAATTTTAGAAGTTACCTGGTCTAATCCCTTTACTTTATGGATGAGGAACTCAGTGCCAGATAATGAATTACCCAAGGGCACGTAGGTAGAAAGTTGCTGAGTTGGATTTGAGCCCAGGCCCTTCATTTCCAAGTTCAGTGCCCTTCCCCCAGGCCCTTGGTCTCCAGGTTCAGTGTTCTTCTCACTGCACTTACACAGCTTCGAATTAAGTAAATTGGATCACTACCAAGGAAACAAGGAAACCATAAAGAACTTTGACTTCCCTGAAATTTCCCCAGAGTTCTGTTCTCTTTCGATATCTGATACAGAAAACTTTTGCTTGTGCACAGCTGATTACTGAGCTTGTATATTATCATCCTGCTTGTTTCTTTTCCCCTTGATACAAAACATTTGGTCATTGTACTATATTGCTGGTTTTAGGCCAGTTCTGACTCAGAGAGTTTGTTAGTTCAGGTTAAAAACTAGAAGAAAATGGGGTGGTATAAATCATCTAACACTAAGAAAAGGAAGTTGACAGCCAAAGCATGGAAAATATGCTCAGCAAAGAAAGAGCTCTGGTTCAGGTAGCTGTACCTCTCAACCCACAATACAGAAACAGGAAAGGTGTCTGTAGAATGTGGTGACTTGCAAAGCATCAAGGTATTCTAAGGGACAGCATTCCTTATGGGTTCCTCTCTTTCATGGCACATCAACACTTTGAGACTTAGCTCCTTTGATTCATCAAGTAATAGACATTTTCCTTACTTTTTAGGGGTATTGGAATACACAGAGGTCCTACCATCTTCTTCTTCTTCTTCTTTTTTTTTTTTGGTGAGGCAATTGGGGTTAAGTGACTTGTCCAGGATCACACAGCTAGTAAGTGTAAAGTGTCTGAGGCCGGATTTGAACTCAGGTCCTCCTGAATCCAGGGCCGGTGCTTTATCCACTGCACCACCTAGCTGCCCACAAATTCTTTTTATAGAAGGTGTTCAGGTCAAGGGAAGGAAGTGAATTCCAGATTATAGGGTCTTGGGAATTTTGGTATTAGTTGAGAAGAAACTAAAAATATTCCATAAGATTTTTTTGTATTTGTGAATTTATTCATTTTAAACAAGAATTTCAGAAAGTGACATGAGGGGCAACCAGGTGGCACAGTGAAAGAAGCTGTGGTATATAATTGTAGTGGAATGGTATTATGCTATAGGAAATGACACGCAGGATGATCCCAGAAAAACCTGGACTCATATGAACTGATGTATAGTGAAGTGAGCAGAACTGGGAAGACATTGTGCATAGTGACAGCAGTATTGTTCTGTGAGCAATTGTGAATGACTTAACTGCTCTCAGCAATACAGTGATCCAAGACAATACTAAGGGACTGATGATAAAGCATACTATCCACTCCCATAGAAAGAACTGATAAAAAGAGCACTTGTAGGGGCAGCTAGGTGACCCAGTAGATAGAGCACTGGCCCTGGATTCAGGAGGACCTGAGTTCAAATGTGGCCTCAGACACTTGACACTTACTAGCTGTGTGATCCTGGGCAAGTTATTTAACCCTCATTGCTTTGCAAAAAAAAAAAAAAAAGTGACATGGAAACTAAATTATCTCAATATTTTAATTTTTCCTTACTTTGTAAGTTATTGAAGTAATAATTATTACTTGGCAAAAATAGGAAAACTGTAAAGCAGTTTGGCAGAAATTAGATTTAGACCAACACCTCACACCATATGCCAAAAAATAGATATAAAAGATATTATGATAAATAAAGAAGAAGAATAAGGTCAAAATTGACTTTCAGGGGCAGAGCATAGAGACCTGCCCCTGGGGTCAGGAATATCTGAGTTCAAATCTGGCCTCAGACGCTTGACACTTACAAGTTTTGTGACCCTGGGCAAGTCACTTAACCCCAATTGCCTCACCAAAAAAAGAAAATTGACTTTCAGATCTATGAATATGGGAAGAGTTCAAGACTTAACAAAGAAAAGAGAGGATCATAGAAAAAAAAGTGAATAATTTAAATTACATAAAATTAAAGTTTTTGCAAAGACAAAACCAGTGTGGTTAAAATTAGAAGGGAAACAGGAAACAAGGGAAAAAATTTAGCAGCAGGTTTCTTTGATAAAAGTCTCATTTCCATGGTTTCCAGCAACTGATTCAATTTTATCACAATTAGAGCCATTCCCCAGTGGGTAAATGGTCAAAGTGTAAGAATAAATAGTTTTCAGAGGAAGAAATCCAAATTATCTTATCTATTTCTACCCATCTCTCTATGAAAATACTCCAAATCACTAATAATTAGTGAAATGCAAGTTTTAAAACATCTTTCAGATGTCACCTCACACTTATTAGATTGACAAAGTTGACCAAAAAAAGGAAATGACAAACATTGGTGTATATGTGGGAAAACAAGGATATTAGTTTTCAGGGGACAAAGCTTTTGAGTTGTTCCAGTCAGTCTGGAAAGCAATTTGGAACTATATCCTAAAGTCTAAATGGTGCGTACCCAATGACAAAGAAATATCTCTACAAAGTTCATATGCTAGAGATGAAAGAGAGAGGAAAAAGACAAATATATAAAATCTTTCCCTCAGTTGGAGGGTTGTGTTAAATGGATTTATTGCATCATAAGAAATGGAAAGAAGGGAGGATTTATATTAATTTATATATATGTACATGTATATACACATACATACATACATACATACATACATATATACATATATATGTATGTGTATATTGAAGTGGGCAAAAGTGGGAGGACATTTTGTAGAATAACATTTTAAAGACAAACAACTCTGAAAGACCCAAGAAGTATGATCATAGAACACTGGGTAGTGTAAAAAAAAGAATTATTCACTAGCTAATCTAATCTTGAAAAATTATATAATTGTGATTATGAAAAATGATAAGTTTAGAAAAATTATAATTGGGCCGTAAGTCCCATCTCGGGCGCCATTAAAATGTAAGAATATTTTTAGATGACTAGCCTAATTTGGGGGCTAATCTGACTGGGGTACTTAATCTGGGACTGTTGACTATTTGGCTATCTGACTGCTATTAATTTAATGTGGGCCGTTTATAAAGTTCCACCACACTGTTCCCAAATTGATGAGCTAAAGATTAAGAAGCCTCTTAATTAAATAATCAAAGCAGAGTTTATTTATGAGATACTATTTAAATTTAAGAATACAGGGAAATAAAATGTACAACCTGACTGCATTGCGGTGTGTCTCTTTCCCACCTGCTGTGTTTGGAACTTCTTTAATACAATAAGGGCCTTAGCCGCCTCTCGCCTCAGGGTATGTTATACTTTCCCTGCTCAGCTACTTTCTTCTAACTCCTCTTAATCTTCACTTTCTCCAACCTGTACACTGTGCTGACTGCTTCTGTGCTCTCCGCTGCCTCTTGGTCAGTCTGTCTGTCTGTCTGCTCCGTCAGCCTGCCCTCTGCCGCCTTTGCTGCCCCTCTAATCTTGTCCGCCTCTCTTAATCTTGTCTGCCAGCCTTTCCTCCTTGCTCCTAGTCCTGCGTTACTGTTCATCTAGTCCTCCCTCTAATCTAACTCCAGGTCTATATATACTTTTTTTATCTCCACTCAAATCTCGGGGCTTTTTGCACCCACATACCAAGCTAATCCTCCAGCCAGGGCTGTGGCTGGGGGGGGGGGAGTGCTCCAGCATCACGTGCCTTAGGCTATGCCAGAGCCCAGCCTGGACCAGTCCGGGATCTCTTGGATAGCTCCACTCAGGTCGGAGGGAGCTGGGGGCTTTTTTTCCCCAGCTGTCTGACCTGGCATCTTGTACAGCCCATGGGGCTTTTTGGCTCAGCTGAAGCAGAGGGGGAGGGGGCACCAGCACCTCCCACACAGAAGAGACCCTGAGGGCCTAAGGCTTTCTGATCTCAGCCGAAAGGTAGGGTCCCCAAATCAAAATAAATTTCCACAGTAGTCATAATTCCAGAGGATTGATAATGAACAACTATGATCCATATCTCATGATAGAAAAGTGAGGGCCTCAGGGGACACAATGAAATCTACATTTTTGTACATGAATGGTGTGTGAATTTGTTTTGCTTGATTATGTATATTTGTTATGAGTATTTTTTAAAATTGGGGTTGGAAAGAGAGAAAAAAATGCTAGTTAAATGAAAAATCAATGAAATGATATTACAGATTTTTGTTGTATTTTAATGCTTTTATTATTATTTTCCAAGTCAGGCGTCTACAACTTCCTCCTCTGATTTACAAAATTAATTGCTGAATTTCTAGATATTTTTGTTTTCTGATTTATCAGTTTCTCTTATAGTTGTTAAGATTTCCTCTTTTCTCTTATTTAAGGTTTGTTTTTTAAATTTTAAATTGAATATTCAGTTTACAAATCCTCCCCCTTTTCTAATTTTTAAAAATGTATGTTCTCAGAGATATAAGGGAAAATTACTTTGAAGAAAGGAAAATGCACATAGGCTTCTATAAGACAAATGGTTGACTACCTTCTATTGAGTCATATGTCATTTGGACCCCAAGTCCCACCATGCCATAATATTTGTCATGTAGAGAATACTCAACCCTGTGATAAGACAGGACAGGATATATTCTGGGTTTCTAGCCTGGGAGTTTTATAACCCTATCCACATTTTAGATGTGTCACTACTTCATGACCATGATTCAGAACCCTGTGCTAACATACACTTATACTCACATATTTCCTCCAGCACTTCTCTTTCCCAGATATCCCAGATATTTCATTAAAGGCACTGAACAATTGTCTCTTTGTAGGTCTACCCCAAGGCTGACACCTACTCAGGATAATGTTAAATGTATAAAATAAAATACACAGGATTACAGTTAAACCAGTTATACTGTAATATAGTTGGTTAGACAAGGGCACATGCTTTTAGTCCTTGCTACCTGGGAAGATTTGTGGATCATTGGAGTTTAGATATTCTAAGTTTAACCTTATTTAGCAGTAGGGCTAAAGCCAATAGAGTGTCTATACTCTCTGCCACAAATATGGTAAGCAATGGAGCAGGTCAAGGCTCCTATGCCAATCAGTGGTGCAATCAGGCTGTGAGTGCCCATTGCCCTTTCAGCTTGGGTGTGATAAATTCAGTCTTAAAAACAAAAAGAAAATGGGGTGGTGGGGGGGGGGGAGAAAGAAAAAGGTATCAAAAATAGATATGTTAAGGGGGCAGCTAGGTGGCGCAGTGGATAGAGCACTGGCCCTGGAGTCAGGAGTACCTGAGTTCAAATCCGACCTCAGACACTTAACACTTACTAGCTGTGTGACCCTGGGCAAGTCACTTAACCCCAATTGCCTCACTAAAAAATAAAAATAAATTAAAAAATAAATAAATAGATATGTTTAAAAAAAAAAAGGTCGGTGATCTCAGGTTAAAATCCTTTGTTCTAGGTTGTAATAAAGACTTCTGTAAGGAATTTAAAGCCCTTTACAATCTAGCACCCACCTACATTACCAGTATTATTTCATGTTGTTCCTTTCTATGTAGTCAAACTGGCCTCTGTATAACAACCCCCCATCTCCTTCACTCCCTATTTGGAGTACAGCCTTTCACCTGTGCTGTTTAGAATCCTTAATTTCCTTCAGTTGTTGCATCCCCAGAGCCTAGCATAGTGCTTGGATCATAGTAAGTGAATAATGACTGCTTGTGATCGACTGTACAGCTCAGCTAGCACATCTTACATAAGGTCTTTCCCAATCTCTTTATTCTTAGTTGTCCTTCCCATTTAAAATTATTTTGTATACGGTGAAATGAACAGAACCAGGAGAACAGTGTACACAGTAGCAGCAATGTTGTATGATGATCAGCTGTGAATGACTTAGCTATTCTCAGCAATACAATGATTCACGACAATCCTGAAGGTCTTATGATAAAAACAAAACAACACAAAACACTATCCATCCTCAGAAAAAGAACTGATGGGGTCTGAATGCAGATTGAAGCATACTTTTTTTTTTACTTTATTATTCTTGGTTTTGTTTTATTTTGGTCTGTGGTTTTTTTTTCACAACATGACTAATACGGAAATATGTTTTGCATGACTGCACATGTATAGCCTATTAAAAATTCCTTGCTTTCTCAATGAGGGAGGAGAAGAGGGAGGGAGAGAATCTGGAACTCAGAATTCTAAAACTGAATGTTAAAAATTGTTTTTACATGTAATTGGGGAAAAATAAAATATTAAATTAAAAAAACTAAAGGAAATCATTTGTGTAACACTGAATATACTCTGTAGTCAGTTTTCTGTATATGTGCTACATCCACTGAGTACAATATAAGCTACTCCAGGACAGATACCATTTTATTTGGAAGCAGCTAGGTAGTGGTTCGAGCTCTAGGTCTGGAGTCAGGAAAACCTAAATTCAAATTTGGCCTTAGATATTCACTAGCTGTGGGACCTGGGCAAGTCACTTCACCCTGTTTGCCTTAATCTACTAGAGAAGGAAATGGCAAACTACCACATGTGGAAATTTATTTTGATTTGGGGACCCTACCTTTAGGCTGAGATTAGAAAGCCTTAGGCCCTCAGGGTCTCTCCCCCTCCTCCTCAGCTTCTGCTGAGCGAAAAAGGGCTATACAAGACGCCAGGTCAGACAGCTGGGGGGGGGGGGAAGCCCCCAGCTCCCTCCGACCTGAGCGGAGCTATCTGAAAGATCCCGTATATAGCCTGTGCTGAGGCATGAGGCTCGAGAGCACATCGCGTCCCCCCTCCCCCCAGCTTCAGCTCTGGCTGGCGGATTAGCTTGGTCTGTGGGGGCGAAGGAAGCCCCAAGATTTGAGTGGAAAGAAGAAAAGGTATATATAGACCTGGGAGTGAGACAGGAGGGGGAAGATGGACTAGAGAAAGAAGGAGCGAGGACGGACTAGATAGACAAGACTCAGGGTTTCAGATGGACAAGAAGAGGTCAAGAGGCGGCTGAGGAGACGGCAAAGATTGGAGACAAGGATGCAGGAGAAGACGAGAAGGACTAGGAGCAGGCAAAAGAGAGGCTGAAGGGCAAACTGACAGAGCAGACAGACAGAAGGTTACAGGCCTTAATACAAACCAGGGAAAGTGTAACGTGCCCTGAAGCCGGAGGCGGCTAAGGCCCTTGTTGTATTCAAGAAGTTCGTGCAGCAGGTGCAAAGAGACCGCAGGAAAGCAGTCAGGTTGTACACTTTATTTCCCTGTATTCCTAATTTTAAATAGTATCTCATAAATAAAGTCTGCTTTGATTATTTAGTTAAGAGGCTTCTTAATATTTTGCTTATCAATTGGGGAGTGGAGCAGTGTGGTGGAATTTTACAAACGGCCTACATTAAATTAATGAAGTCAGATAGCCAAATAGTCAAAAGTCCCCAGATTAGTCCCCCCAAAATTAGGCTAGTCAATTCAAAAATATTTTCACATTTGACCGCGATGGGACTTACGGCCCACTTATAATTTTCTAAACCTATAATTTTTCATATAATCATAATTTTTCATAAGTCCAGTTATTATAATTTTCCAGGTTAGTTATAGTTATGAATAATTAATTTTTTTACACACAGTAGCCTTTCTAAGAAAACTCCATATATGGTCAGGATGAATCAGATACAATGATTACCAGTTCTTTGCACAGATATTTGTTGTTCCTTAACCTTACCCAGGAAGGGTACTAGCTGGGCCTAGACATCTTTTGACCACTTGTGTTTCCTTGCTTTAAAATATTTCTTGTCGGGGCAGCTAGATGGCGCAGTGGATAGAGCACTGGCCTTGGAGTCAGGAGTACCTGAGTTCAAATCTGGCCTCAGACACTTAACACTTACTAGCTGTGTGACCCTGGGCAAGTCACTTAACCCCAATTGCCTCACTAAAAAAAAATATATATATATATTTCTTGTCTTCCTCATTTCAGAAACCTCCTTCCATGCCCACACTTGTTTCACTCCCTCTTTTACATCTCTATCTGCACCTCACTTTATAGAATAAATGCATGCACCACTTTAGATTAAAAGAAAAATAAGTGAAAAGCACTTATAATCCTTAATATGCACTAGATCCACTATTATTGTTAGTTATTACAGCATTATGTATATGTTGCATTTTTAATAAATCGTGTATGATTTCTAATACAGCAATAGAGAGGTAGTTTAAGGGAACTCTGCAGTAAATCTTGTCAAATGAAGAATCTTTTTGTCATGTGGATTATCATGCCCTGCTTTGTAAGTTTGGATTTCTGCTTCTAAAATCCAACAGGGTTTGAATAGTTCAGCTGGGGAACTGCCAATTTCACTGTCTTGAATGAAGTACTTGGATCTGAGCTGCTACTCTTTTATTGGTATTGTGATGAAACAGGAATTCTGATGGCCACACCCAAAGAAAAGGTATCCAGGAAGATTCTCTGGCTAATTTTGCATTTTCACTTCCCCAGACACAGGAGACAGGGTTGGTTTGGGTCAATGGTTGGGAGACTTTCCCATTATGTACGTCTGGGACACTAGTGCAATGCTAGGAACTTTAGTCTCTTTATTCCTGCTAGTCTTTCATCCCTATTTAAACAACTTCCTGCCTTCCTTCCTTTTCCCCCCATTTCTTTCTCTTTCCTTTTTTCCCTTTACTATACAACTTTTCCACCTAACAATTGGATTGGACTAAGTGGACGTGGACAGAGAAGCTTCTGTATGGGATTGGGGAGGAGCGGAAGGGGAAGTATTTCATTGTCTCAATATGAGCCTTGAAAAAAAAAGTAAAAGTAATTTCTTCTTTAGTTTCAATTTTAGTGAATTGCCTCTAATGTTCCATTAAAACTATTCACCCTAATCTATACCTAGGGCTTAAATGAAACCAAACAGTTCCACCAGTAAGCTTTTGCAGCCCAGAGGAATAATTTTTAGCAGAAGAAACTGTGCTGCTGGAAAAGGAAGGATCTTTTTGTGGAGGTTTGTTCTTAATGAGAGGGACATAAAGCAATTACTTTATCAGGAGTGAAAGATAAAGGAAAAAACAAATAGGAACAATTGTTTCCATCAACCATTAACCGTCTTGAATGACTCAATTGTGGAACTATTCTCTAAGAGGTGACGAAAACCCATTAATTGTTTTCTCCAGAAACTGACTCCCCCCCCCCACCATTGTCAGCAACTTCCTTTAAAGAGAATAAAACCCTCACCATAGCATGAATTCAGGTTCACAAGGTACTTTTTTTTTTAAAGATACTTTTTTCTTTTTCTCTTTAATACATCACTGTCACTTTTCACTGACACACAGGTGAATAGAGCCCTCCCTTGCTTGAAATAAATATAGTCAAGTAAAATAGGTCAACACCACCATCAGGCCTGAAAATGTCTGCCTCATGGTGTACCACTAGTTGATTTCTGTGAAGAGGGAGGAGGCAGCCTTGATTATTAATCTTCTGAGATCTTTTTTTTTTTTTTTTGCTGCTGAAGTCTCTCAGTGTTATTATCTTTTGTATTATTGTGGCCATTTAATAAAGTATTCTCTTTTTCTTGCTTACTTTCCTCTGCATCAGTTCACAGAAATCTAAGTTTCTCTGAATTCTTCAGTATTACTCATCTCTCTACATTGAATTTCCAAAGCCATATGAATTCTAAAAATTAGTTGTTTGATGATGCTTTGCAATCCTTCTAAGCCCACCCCCTCCACCCCCATAGAGGTGCTATGGATAATCTCTGGCCATTCATTGGCTTTTGTATGGGTTGCCATCATGCTTGTACTCTCCTCTTGCCCAGTTGCACATATGGTTTTCCTAGTGTTCAGGGTACTGAACCTTATGCCACTTTCAGGAACCATGTAGCAGTACAGCTATTTTTTTCTTTCTTTCTTTCTGATTTCTAAATATTACTATGGCTCAGTCTAAAAGACCTTCCCATCAGGGTGCCAGGGATAGGATAAAAGTAGTTTTAGCCTGAAGAAGCAGCTGGTGGGTAGCTCAGTGCATGGAGTTCTAGGCCTGGAGTCAGATCAAACCTGCCCTCAGATACTTCCTACCTGTATGACTCTGGGCATATTACCTAACCTCAGTTTCTTCAACTGTAAAATGATTCCACCTACCTCACAGGGTTGTTGTGAGGATGAAATGGGATGATCTTTGTAAAACACTTAAAATGGTTCCTAGTACATAGTTGGAGCTATGTAAATCCTTATTTTTTTTTTCCCTTCCTTCCTAAAGAATCTGGATCAGGATCTGGGTTCAAGAGAAAACAAAGAAACTTCCCTTGGCAATGGCATTCTTGAAATGTTTTCTGACTCTTGTCTTGTGTGGCTTGTTATAGTATTCTCTTTCACTTGACATGTTTTCAATATCATATGTCCTGGACCAGACTTGGGATTTGCCATGGGCATCTGCTAGGTTGTTTTATCTTGTTCTAAGGAAGCATATGTCCCTGGTGGTCACCTTAATGACAACTGTCTCTCTGAGATCTCTGCAAGGGCAAACAAGGCAGACTTCAAACTAGGAAAACAGAGATAATTGGCTTTGTAGCCTGTGTTAAGTTCTTAATAGAGTCTTAGCTCTAGCAGGATCTGATCGCTCCTGAGTCCACCTTCCCCACAGTGGTGGTAAACTAGGTTTAGAGAGGCCATGGGAGAGTACCAATGGACAGCTTCAATAAAATGTGATGTAGATGAAGTGAAAATTATAATAGTTCCAATTTACAGAGAACTCACTAAGATGATGTGGGATAAATAGTACAAATAGCATCTGTATTTTTCAGATGAGGATATTGAAATTCAGAAAAAGTTAAATTCCTTGCCTAAATTAACCCAAGTAATAAGCATTAGAATGAGGGATTAAAACCAGGTGTTTAGCATCCTTTTCTCTATATCATATGGCTGTCATCCCATATTTAAAGAGCTCTCTCCTCCTCTCCCTTCTTCCCCTCTCTATATCTATATTAATTTTTTTTTGAGGCAATTGGGGTTAAGTGACTTGACCAGGGTCACACAGCTAGTTAAGTGTCTGAGGCCAGATTTGAACTCAGGTCCTTCTGAATCCAGGGCCGGTGCTCTATCCACTGTGCCAGCTAGCTGCCCCCCTCTATATCTATATTGATGTCAGATAGATAGATAGATATAGATATCTCAACCCATCTCAAATAATTATATAGCAATGTGGAGGTCAGTAACTATATAAATATCAGGATTCTCTCTCTTCCTCCTTTCCTCTCTTCCTCTCTCCTATCTCATTCAATCCTCACAACAACGCTGTGAGATACATAACATAAGTATTATTTAAGGTAATGAAACTGAGACTCAGAGGTCTAAAGTGACAAGCCCAGAGTTGCACAGCCAAGGTGTTAGGATTACAGTTGGAATTAAAACCCAGGTCTAAAATTCAGCCTCAGACATTTATTAGCTATTTGATCCTGAACAAGTCATTTAACCCACTTGCCTTAAACATCTGGGGCCATCTCCAGTCGTCCTGATGTATATCTTGCCACTAAACCCAGATGGCTCTGGAGGAGAAAGTGAGGTTGGTGACCTTGCACTGCCCTCCCTCACTTAAATACAATTCACTGCAAGTCATGACATCACCCTCATGGTCATCTTCAAGAATGAAGAACAAACAACAGCACAATTCAATGACATGGCTTTACTGTAGACCTCACATTCTTTCAGAATTGTGTCAATTCCAATATTTGCATCTTTGAATTCCTACTCTATGATTACAACTTCCATTCAATAACACTAAATCTACTCTTCTTATCATGACCCTCATTGCCCTGACCAATTCCTGTTTTTCCATCCATTTCTCCCACCTCCGATTTCATTTGCCTTCATACCCACCTTTGGCCCATGGCTTGATATTTTAATATTTCTCTAACTCCCACCTTAGAATCCTTTGTCCCCTTGACCTTCTACCATTCCTGTTCTGTGACCCTAGGCAACATTCAAATTTCTCTGCTCTTGCTCCAGAGCAGTAGAATGTTCTAGAATAGTCACCATGTTGAATTCATTTCACCCTTCCAGATTCATGATATACAACTAGCATCAGCTCATGGCTGCCCACCAATTCTATTCACACCTTGCCAATCCCTGATTTCATTCCCCACAGCAGCTTTTACAAACTTTTCTTCTTCTCCTCTCATCTTCTGCCATATCCCCATTCATTATACCCAAAGCAGTCATATCCTTCTTCACTGAGAAGATTCAAGCCATGTAAGTGAACTTCCCCAACTCCTATCCTCCTTTTCTCAGACTTCTCCATTGTCACTCTCTCTTCTTCTGGATAATTGTAAAAGAAGGGCTATCTCTATTGTTTCACTAAAGCTAATCTATCTGTTCCCTTATTCCCATTCTTTCCTGCTTTCTCCAGGATCCTGTTCCAGCAGTCATATTATCTCTCATGCAAATTAAATCTCTTTTTTGGGGGTGGGGTGGGGTAATGAGGGTTAAGTGACTTGCCCAGGGTCACACAGCTAGTAAGTGGCAAGTGTCTGAGACCAGATTTGAATGTAGGTCTCCCTGAATCCAGGACTTGTGCTTTATCCACTGCACCACCTAGCTGCCCCCATGTAAATTCAATTTCTCCCCAATACTAGCTACTTCCTATCTATCTACAAATATCACTCTCCCCAACCCTAAAAAAAAAGTCTTTCTTTGATTGTTTTAGATAATCCAGCTATCATCCTAAATCATCACAAAGATTCCCCTTCACTAGTAAATTTCTTTAAAAAGTTTTTTTTTGGTTTATTTTTAATTTATGGAATAAAATAATAATTTTCATAACATAGATGATTGCATATGAAACTGAAAATACATTATGTACAATTTGCTATTCCCTTCAAATATGTAGTAATGTTTTCATGTAAGTTTTTTTCTCCACCCACCTCCACCCCCAGTCCCAGAGATGGCTATCGTTGGACACAAGTGTGTGTGTGTGTGTGTGTGTGTAGACACTGACACATATGTAAAATCATTCTATACAAGCTTCTATTTATCAGGTCTTTTTCTATATGCAGATAGTGTTTTCCTTTATGTGTCCTTAGTGGTTAATTTGGGTATTTATAATAGTAAAAATGACTTATTTGCTCACAGTTGGTCTTAAAACAATATTGCTGTTATTGTATACGTTGTTTTCTTGGTTCTGTTCATTTCATTCTTCATTATTTTATGTAAATCTATCCATGTTTTTCTAAGATCACTGAGCTCATCATTTCTTATAGCACAGTAGTGTTCCATCATAATCATTTACCACAACTTATTCAGTCATTCCCCAACTGATGGGGAATTTCCAGTTCTTTGCCACCACAAAGAGAGCTGTACATGTATTTTAGAACACATAAATTCTCTTCCTTTTCCCCTAGTCATCTTTGGAAATAGACCTATTAGTGGTATTGTTGGGTCAAAGGGCATAGCCAGTTTAATAACTCTTTGGACATAATTCCAGATTGCTCTCCAAAATAGTGGGATCAGTTTACAATTCCACCAACAATGAATATGTCCCAATTTTTCCACATCCCCTTTACCATTTGTCACTTTCCCCTTCAATCATTTTAGCCATTCTGATAGGTGTAAAATATTTCAAGGTTGTTTTAATTTGCATTTCTCTAATGAATAATGATTTAGAGCATTATTTCATGACTATAAATTATTTTGATTTCTTCACTGGGAAACTGCCTGTTTATATCCTTTGGCTATTTATCAATTGGGTAATGATTCTGATGCTTATAGATTTTGCACAATTCTTTATATATTTGAGATATGAGACCTTTATCTGAGAAATTGTCTATACTCTGTCCCCCCCCCCCAAAAAAAATTTCTGCTTCCCTTCTGATCTTGGCCACATTTCTTTTATTTGTACAAAACCTTTTTAATTTAATGTAATCAAAATAATCCCTTTTACACCTAACTTTGCTTTCTTGTTTATTCTTAAATTGTTCACCTATCCATAAGTCTGAAAAGCAATATGTTCCATGTTTTTTTTTAAAGTTATACATGAGTAGTCATGGAAAACATCTGCACATTAGGTTGTGAGAGAAAACAGATAAAAACAAAACTTCAGATTAAGGAACTGTCAAAAAAGTTTTTAGATACCATCAGTTCTTTCTCTGGAGATGGATTGCAATTTTCATAAGTCCTTCAGAGTTATATTGGATCATTGCATTGCTGAAAATAACCACATCCTTCCCAGCATATCATCTTTCACTATTGCTGCTATTTTGTATACAATACATTTCACTCTGCTTCAGTTCATGTAGGTCTTTCCAGGTTTTTCTGATAGCATCCTGTTCATCATAACTTTTATATAGTATCTTAAACTTAACAAAGGATTTTCTTCACAATAGCCTAGCAAAGTAGGTATCATACATTTTGCCATTATAATCAATCATCATAACTGTTTCCCTCCATCCTATTCTCTTCCCATGATATTTACTCTATTCCCTATCTTCTTTTACCATATTCCTCCTTAAAAAGTGTTTTGCTTCTGACTCCCCTCCCCTGCTCTGCCTTCCCTTCTTTCACCCTTCGCTCCTTATCCTCTTCTCCTCTTCTCCTCCTACTTTCTTGTAGGGTTAGATAGAATATTCCTTCCAAATAGGTGTGTATGTTATTCCCTCCTTAAGCCAACTCTGATGAGATTAAGGTCTTTGAGCTAATTCTGTGTTCTAAATTTTCTTCCTCCCTCCCTCCTCAACCCTTCCTATGAAATCAAGCAATTCAATATAAGCTATACATGTGCAGTTATGTAGAACATCTTCACCTTCCTCAAAAGTGTTTTGACAGTTTTGGATCTGGTAGGCTGCTGGAAAAGGTTCCCGCGCTCCTACAGGTAAGATGTTAAGGAAAAAAGACACAGAGACATAGGATGGGATTGGAAGGGCCCCATGTACTTGGTTGGAGGCAAAAGGCAAGTTTTATTCGGACAGTATGACATATTTATACTTGAGGTGAGCAAAAGGAATGTCTTTGTGTGAAGTTTGCGCCAAAAGAGCAGGATGAGGGGATTGGTTCCTAGACCTTGGGCCATGTCGGCCTTATCTATGATAAGGAGCATGTTTCTGTCCTTTGAAGTTTCCTTGGCACCTATGCAAATGCATCATCCTTGGTGCCCAGCAAATGTATCTGCATTCAGGAAGGATCATTGTGGTTTACAGCCCTCTTATCAAGGGCTAACTAAGAATCAGCATGTATTTTCTGGAAGGAGGGTTTCTGTCTGTGAGCTTTGCTCGAACAGTAAAAGGGGGACTTAGCCCCTAACAGTGTTTTGCTTTTTACTACTCCCTCCCAAAATCTGCCCTTTCTTCCTTCTTCTCCTCTCCATCTCCTTCCCCTCCCACCTTCCCTCAGGACAAAATATATTACTATACCCACTTGAGTATGTATGCTATTCCTTCTTTGAGCCAATTCTGATAATAGTAAGGTTCACTCACTCCCCCACTCCTTCCCCCTCTTCCCCTCTCCACCATAAACTTTTTCTTCTTTCTTTCATGTGAGCTACTTTTCCCCAGTCTACCTCTTCCTTTCCCTTTCTTCCAGTGCATTCTTCTTATCCCTTAACTTTATTTTAAAGATGTCATCATGGGTTAGCTAGGTGACACAGTGGAGAAAATACCAGCCCTGGACCTAGGAGACCCCAAGCCCAAATCTGGCCCCAGACATAAAACACCCACCCTGTCTGCCCCCCCCCCCCAACAAGGATAAACAAAAAATAAATGCTTTACACATATCACCCCTTCATATTCAGATCAGATCTGTGTCCTCTATTTTCTTATTCGTTTAGATTTCCTTTATCATGTCTTGGTTTCTCATAAAGCCACTAGCTTCGTTTTGTTCAATTCTAATTCTTAGACAATTATTTTCTTCTGAGAGCTTTTGTTATTTCCTTTTCCAGTTGGCTTTTTAAGCTGTTAACTTTTTTTCATGACTCTCCGGCATGACTCTCACTTCTCTTTCCATTCTTTCCTCCACCTCTCTAAATCTTCCTTCTATCTCTCCTACTTTCTCTTCAAAGTCCCTTTTGAGCACTTCCATAGCCTGAGACCAATTCATATTTTTCTTGGAAGCTTTGGATGTAGGGTCCCTAAGGTTGTTATCCTCTTCAGAGGGTGCATCTCAATCTTCCTTGTTGCTGAAGAAACTTTCTATAGTCCTCAACTTTGCTTGCTCATCTTGCAGTCTTTTACTAGACTTTTAACTCCCTCTTACAGTGGGGCCCTACTTCCAACCTACACTGTCCCAAGCTTCAGAGGGTCCCAGGTGTTTTGGTTTGAGGGAGGGCAGGTTTTTCTCTCACCTGCCCTATTCTCTGGTCCAAAAGATAACGTCAAGCCAACTTGCTAACTAACCAGCCAACAGAACTTTGTGTGCTGTAGGTCTTAGCTCCAATGAGCCTGTGCCCCTCCCCCACCTGGGTCTCCCGCCACTAAAGATTTCTTTCTGGTTCCTTGTTGGGGTGGGATAGCTGAATTCCTCCTTAGGTCCTGCAGACACCCCTGTATTTCGCCCCCCTAGCCAGCAGTTTGGTCCTCTCACCTGACGGTAAGCTTAGTTCCAGAAGATGCTGGTGCTATAGCTGATTATGAGGCTTGGGGGTAAGTTTCTCTTGTGCAGCCTGCCTGGGGACTGTGTTGGCACAATCACAGGGTTGGACTCTCCTTACATTCCAGCACAGCCTCTTCTAAGCTTTCTTTGGCTGGAAAATAATCTCAGCCCATCTTTTTGTGACATTCCATGTTCTTCAATTTTTCTTGTAATCTCTCTCTTTATATCTAGGTCATACATCTATTTTGACTTTATCTTGGTAAATGATGTAAGCTATTGCTCTATGCTCAAATTTTGCCACACTTCTTTCTAGTTTTCCCAACAATTATTATTATTATTATTTTACCAAATAATGAATTATCTCAAAATCTCAAGTCTTTGCACTTGTCAAATACAAGGTTACTATATTTATTTGCTGCTGTAAATTGTATGTTTACTCTGTTCCATTGATCTACCTTTCTATTTCTTAGCTATTACCAGATGGTTTTTTTTGTTTTTGTTTTTGTTTTTGCGGGGCAATGGGGGTTAAGTGACTTGCCCAGGGTCACACAGCTAGTAAACGTCAAGTGTCTGAGGCCAAATTTGAACTCAGGTACTCCTGAATCCAGGGCTGATGCTTTATCCACTGCGCCACCTAGCCGCCCCCCATTACCAGATAGTTTTGATAATTATTGCCTTATAATATAGTTTAAGATCTGACTGCTAAACTTCCCTCCTTTACATCTTCCCCATTAGTTCTATTGATATTCTTGACTTTGTAGTCTTCCAAATGAATTTCATTATTTTTTTTTCTAATTCAGTAAAATAATTTTTGTTAATTTAATTGTGATGACTTTGAATAAATATATAAATGTTCGGGTAAAATTGTCATTTTTGTTATATTGGCCTTGCCTACCCATGAACAATTGATATTTCTCCAATTATTTAAATTTGATTTTATTTGTAAAAAAAAGTTGTTGGGTTTTTTTTGTAATTTTGTTTATATAGTTCCTGGGTTTGTTTTGACAGGTGTGCTCCCAGGTTTTTTTTTACTGTTTAAAGTTATTTTAAACAGGGTATCTCTTACTATCTCTTCTTGCAAGATTTTGTTTATGATATGTAGTATTATATAACATATTGTGGGGACCAATTTTTAATTGGGGAGTGTTAGCTAATTGGATCGCCACAATATTGGGGCAAGGAAGGAGACAGACATCCTCCCTCAAAACAGAACAGGATTTATTTAACAAGAACGAACATAAAAAAACACAAAAAGGATCAATAGGATTAAGGGAAAGGAAATAAAATGGGGAAAGGGAAATTATACAACCTGAACAACACCACCACCCAGGAATCGGCTGAGAACACACAGCAGCATCCTGTCACCTTCCAGCTTCAAGCTAGAATGCTGGAAAAACTCCCTTCTTTCCAGTAGACCCCAGGCTGACCACACACAGCCCCCAGCCAATTGGCTGGCCACTCTGACAGTCACATGACTGCCCTCTCTAGGCTTCCAATCATAATTTCGCCAGGCCCATGTAGGCGTCGGCGAGTGGTGATGACGTGTGGTGCCAGCACCATGGCAATGGCTACAACCAGTGGGTGGAGCACCATGTCATTTGTGGAGCCCCAGAGGCCAGTGCACACACGGAGGTTTATTTTTTTTAAACTCTAGCCAAAAGATGGGGTCATAAAAACCTCAAATAACAATTAATTCTTTACAATATATAATATGCCATGTATATATGTAATATATTCAATATCTATAGTTTCATTTTAATATGTTGTCTATATCCAATGCCACTTCTTTACTACCCACTCTTTCATCAAATCCTTATAAGCAGACTTACACTAACAATACTGTATAGAAACTGCTTTCTGTAAATTTTCCATAGGCCTCCTAATCACCAAATCCCATTGCTTTTATTTTGACTTCTCATATTTGGTCCCTTTGATCTAGGTAATCTCACCTTCTGAAAGAAACCTTTCCCAAGATCCCTTAATGTTAGTGCCTTTCCATTCAGATGTATTTCCAATTTATCTGGTATATATTATGTATGTTGTCTCCCCCATTAGACTGAGCTCCTTGAGAGCAACAACTGGTTTTTGCCTTTCTTTATATCCTTAGCACTTAGAATAGTGCCATCGTAGATGATTAATAAATGGTTTTTTACTTGACTTACTGCTTTGAATATAATTTTGACCACTTCTTCTACTGAATACATCTTTGTATTCTGCTTTAATAGTCTCCTAGTCTGACTACTTTCATTGGTCCTTTTATGTTTCTTCTCTCTATACTCTCTCCCTCAGTAATCTGATTCACTTTTTTGGCTTCAACTACTACTTCTAGATTAATGATATTATGTCCAGTCATGTCTGGCTCTTTGGGACCCCCGTGGACCATATGATGCCAAAACTAGGCATGGGGTTTTCTTGGCAAAGATACTAGAGGGGTTTGCCATTTCCTTCTCCAGTGGATGAAAGCAAACAGAGATTAGGCGATTTGCCCAGTGTCACACAGCTGGTAAGTGTCTGAGGCTGGATTTGAACTCAGGTCTTCCTGACTCCAGGCCCAGCACTCAATCTACTAAGCCACCTAGCTGCCTCCAAGCATGATACCAGTCCCCAAACCTGTATATTTCCAGCACTACTAGAGAACATGTTGCATAGAAGATGCCAACCTGGATTTCTTACCAGTCCTTGAAGTTTAATATATCTAACATAAAGCTCATTAGTCTCTCCCCCCACCCCCCAACTCATTTTGATTTCACTATTTCTGCCCTTTGATAGCACCAACTCACTTTCCTATATTGGTAACTTGGAGATTATTTTACATATCCACTCACTAGATCTTTTTGATTCCACTTCCACATTTGTCATATCTTTTATTTTCACTATCATCACACTAGGACAGTCTCCTACTACCACATACATAGATTGTTGAAATACCTTCCTGTGAAGAGGACATGGGTGAGGTACTAAGAAGGAACATAAACACTAGAAAGATCACAAGTCAGACAGTTTATTACTCACAGGAATGCCAACATGCAGCTCCAAGCCCTTTAGTCCCATGGGTAAATATGGGTGGTGGCACAAGCATATGGTGGGAAGCACACCCTAGCTGAGAGCACAGAGCTCTGGGTCTCTGCCCTTAGACCTGATTGTTGTTGATGGGCAGATTTACAAGGACTGCCTCCCTCCCCCCCACCCCCAATCTCCCCCTTCCCATGGTTAACAAAGACATAGTGATTAGGAAAGTTGTTTTTTTAAACATTATGTACTTGTATATGAAGTTTGCTGCCCTGATTATCATCAGGAGAGCATAGCATTCCTTTCTTAAATGAAGCTGACTAACCCATAGCCACTTCCTGGTATGTAGGTAAGTCAATCAAACATGGAGTCCTTCTGGTCATCTAGGGCCAAGAATAGGTCAGTTCTCTCACTTCCTTATAGCTCTTTTATCCTCCCTTCTAATATATCTTTCATATGATGGCTATTGTTCTAGCAAGGTTACTCCTTTGCTCAAAAATCTTCAGTAGCTTTATATTGCCTTTTGAACGAAGTTCAAATTTCTCTGCCTGGACAGCTTTCAAAAATGTTCATAATGTGATATTACCCTACCTTTTATAACACACCCCTCCTCTTTGTTACAGTTAAACTGGTCAATTCTTTGCCCTCTAAACTTTTATTGAATTGCAAACCTATTGTTATTTGTCCTTAGTTCTCAAAGAGGACCAATGATATCATGAGGGTGATGTCTTAACTTGCAAGTGAATTAGATTTAAGTGAGCTGTGCAACATTACCAGCTTCATTCTCACCCCCAGAGCCATCTGGTGCCAGTGGCAAGATATCGATCAGGACATTATACATGGATTTCCCCAGGGCAGCTTGGAGTCAGGAAGATTCATCTTCCTAATTTCTTCTTTTAAATTATTATTATTATTATTTTTTTAGTGAGGCAATTGGGGTTAAGTGACTTGCCCAGGGTCACACAGCTAGTAAGTGTTAAGTGTCTAAGGCCGGATTTGAACTCAGGTACTCCTGACTCCAGGGCCGGTGCTCTATCCACTGCGCCACCTACCTGCCCCCATCTTCCTAATTTCAAATCTGGCCTCAGATACTTCCTTGCTGTGTGACCCTAGGCAACCCTGTTTGACTCAGTTTCCTAATCTGTAAAATGAGCTGGAGAAGGAAATGGCAAACTGCTCTAGTATCTCTGCCAAGTAAACTCCAGATGTGGTCACAAAGAGTCAGATAGAACTGAAACAGCTTCACAACAACATTGAGCTATCTGAAGAGGGAGGAGGAGAGAGTCTGCTGATGTTGAGGATGAGTAAATAGCCCAAAAGGCGAGGGTACCTCACAGTCAGGAAATCAATGGAGAATTGCTCCACTAAGGGAAAGTTTATAAGATTGTCAACTAATCCCCCAAAGGAAGGAAAAACCTCCTTTAATAATAACACAAAACAGGTGGACAGGGAACAGGTGGCCTAGTTAGCATCAGGCCAGGCAGCAGATGTGCTATGAGTATTTACCTTCTTTCTTAGCTGTGCACTGAAGTCTTATTCTTGTGTGAATGTCTTGGGTTTGCTATGCTCAGAAGTAAGTATATTGTTAAACTCACGATAAAAAGGATTTTTTTTTTTAAGTAAGCATGAGTTGGTATTTTCCCTTGTGATTTGTGGGATAAATATATGGTGTCGTGGAGTCCTCACAGGACTCTAGTGTGGATATCAGAGGCCTTGGATCTCAGTCATTCTTGGATTACTTACCCAAGCTTGGCCAGTGCTTGACTAAAACCATGGACCAGTGTTCAGCTGACATGATTTATATAGGCTTTAGGGCAACTTTCTTAGGATTTCCTAGACATAGAGTTGGAAGAGACCTTGTATTTCCCATGGTCTAAATCCCTTATTTTACAGATGAGGAAACTGAGGTCCAGAAAGGTTAAATGATTTGCTGAGGGTCCTACAGTTAGTGAGCAGCAGAGGGAGGAGGGCCTGAAGTCTGGCTTAAGGTCTTCTGTTCTTTCCACTTTTCCACCACAAGTACCGTAAGTATTGTTTTCTGTACTTTACAAATGAAAAAACAGGCCTTGAGAGGTTAAACAATATCAAGCTCTCCGGGCCCAAGGGAGATTTGAACTTAGGTCTCTTGATTCTAAGTCTGGCAATATAATCTTATGCAGTTGACCTAAATTTGGATTTTCTAAATCTATGAAACAGGGAGATTGCAAATAGTCCTGTTTTATTATTGTGGAGTACAGTGCAATGGAGGTCAGAGAGATAATATTTGCAAAGTGCCCCTGGGTTACAGAAGCTGTGTAAATATGTTATCTGTCTTATCTAGGTATTAAGAGATAACAGATTTTTCTTTCCAGGCTAAGCCATCACTACTATTTCACAATTTTTCAAGTTGAACAAGATGTAAACTGAGATATGTGGGTCTAATGATGTGGGGGAAAGTATTAGAATATTGATTATGATCAGAATGAGGTAATGGCTTTGGGTCCTTGATCTACAGATAGTATTTGGTAACCAACCAGTCATTAAATTCACTTCTGAAATTTGGCCTTCCAATTAAAATCGTTTGTTTTTTGGGATTTTTTTGTGGGGCAATGGGGGTTAAGGGACTTGCCCAGGGTCACACAGCTAGTAAGTGTCAAGTGTCTGAGGCTGGATTTGAACTCAGGTACTCCTGAATCCAGGGCCAGCGCTTTAACCACTTCGACATCTAGCTGCCCCCCTTCCAATTAAAATCGAACCTGCTACATGCCAGGCAGGGGAGAGGCTCCATTGGGAAGAGGACAGAGAACCAGCCTTCGAGTCAAGAAGGGAGAAGTTTGGGACCTTCCTCTGACGCACCCTCACTGTGTAGTGCTGGATAAATGCTAAATAGCTCCATCCTCCCAGCAGCCCTCAGGGAGTACCTATACCAGTGAAATCACAAGTCCTTACCTGCTCATTCCCAAAATGTGCAAGGGCAGGGAACAAAGATAAAAATGACAAAGACAAGAATGTCCTTGAGGAGTTTACATAATATAAATGGGACAAGTAACATATATATATATATATATATATATATATATATATATATATATATATATATATACACAAATGCAGAATATATGTAAAGTAAAGAATAACATCACAGTATAGGGAAAGTGCTCTGGAGTTAGAGGATGTGGGTTCAAATTCTACCTCTGGTGCTTACTATCTGTGTGACTTTGGGCAAATCATTTCATTCCTCTGGGCCTCAGTTTCCTGTAAAGTAATAGGGTGGGGGCCATTGTACTACATGGTCTCTGAGGTCCAAAGTACATGTCTATTTGGGTACATAGGCATACTCAAGAGGATATTGTGGGTTTGGTTTCAGACAACTGATAAAAGGTGAGTCACACTAGTTTTTTGGTTTCCCAGTACATATAAAATTTAACTTTACACTGAACTCTAGTATATTAAGTGTGCAATAGTCTTATGTCTAAAAAAGTACATATTTTAATTTTAAAAATACTTTATTGCTAAAAAATTCTAAGCACTATTTGAACCTTCAGCCAGTCAACATCTTTTCAGTGGTGGAGTCTTGCCTTAATGTTGATGGCTGCTGACTGATCAGGGTGGTGCTTGCTGAAGGTTGGGGTGGCTGTGGTGATTTCTTAAAATAAGACATGGATTGACTCTTCCTTTCACTTGACACTTAGAGGCCATTGTAGGGCCATTAACTGGCCTATTTTCAGTATTGTTGTGTTCAAGGGATAGAGAGATCTGAAGAGAGGGAGAGGCATTCCCTAAACCCTATTATTTTCTCAGAACACAAAACAACATTTATAGATTAAATTCACCGTCTTATATGGGCACGATTATGGCACCCCCCAAATAACAACAGTAACATGAAAGATCACTGATAATAGATTGCCAGAACAGACATAATAATAATGAAAAAGTCCAAAATTCTGTGAGAATCACCAAAATGTGACACAGAGATATGATGTGAGCACATGCTATTGCAAAAAATGGTGCCAATAGACTTACTGGATGCAGAGTTGTCAAAAATCTTTGATTTGTAAAAAATAAAAAAGCATTATCTGTGAAGTGCAATAAAGCAAAGAGCGATAACAAAGGTATGCCTGTACATTATATATACCCAAAGCAATGATATCTCAGAATAATGCCTCATATTTACTTAGAGCTTTAAAGTTTCCAAAATACACATATACTCTCTCTCTCTCTCTCCATATATATATATATATATATATATGTATGTATGTGTGTATTTATTTGACTTTCTTGCCCCCAATTTACAGATGAGGAAACTGAGGCTTGAGGAAGTTAATTGGCTTTCCCAAGGTCACAAAGCTAATCTCAGGTGGGATGCAAAGTCAAGTCTATGTGACTTCACTGTTCCCTACACGGTGCTTCTTCTAGGTAATCAGCAAGTTGTCAATATCTGTAAAGCCCAAGGTGTGACTATTGAGCATCTAGCAGTAGAGGTTAAACTGACTTTTCAGAAGGAGGAATGATAACTGTCTCATTTCGTGTCACTCAGTATTAGGCTTGTGGAGTTCTCCTAACACTTTTCAATGCCTAATGTATGATGGGATATAATTTACATTTTCACCTTCATGTTTATTGTCAGCCTAAGGCATTGTACTGGTTCAAGAAATTGCTCTGTAATATCTTGCCTGTTTTCTTTGAGGAGAGGTGTCCCCCACTTTATGGATCAGATTCATGTCAGTGAAGCTATCTACAAAGTTCATTTTTTTTTTTTTACAAAGTTCATTTTTAAAAGTGAGTCATCTGCTCCCATTGTTCCCATTGTCACACCAAGTAAAAGATTCCTCTAGAGGCTGAGGCAAACACTTGTCACAAATGAGTTAACATGTTGTTTTCCACATAATATTCAGGGAGTTTTAATCTGTACCTTATAGTTAATTTTCCTTTTACATTACTCTTTTTTTTTTTTGGTTGAGGCAATGGGGTTAAGTGACTTGCCCAGGGTCACACAGCTAGTAAGTGTTAAGTGTCTGAGGCCGGATTTGAACTCAGGTACTCCTGACTCCAGGGCCGGTGCTCTATCCACTGCGCCACCTAGCTGCCCCCTAATCTGTATCTTATAGTTCATTTTCCTTTTACATTACTCTTTTTTTTTTTTTTTTTGGTTGAGGCAATGGGGTTAAGTGACTTGCCCAGGGTCACACAGCTAGTAAGTGTTAAGTGTCTGAGGCCGGATTTGAACTCAGGTACTCCTGACTCCAGGGCCGGTGCTCTATCCACTGCGCCACCTAGCTGCCCCCTAATCTGTATCTTATAGTTCATTTTCCTTTTACATTACTCTTTTTTTTTTTTTTTGGTTGAGGCAATGGGGTTAAGTGACTTGCCCAGAATCATATAGCTAGTTAAGTGTCAAGCGTCTGAGTCTGGATTTGAACTTTGGTCTTTCTGACTCTAGGGCCAATGCTTTATCCTCTGTGCCACCCAGTTGCCCCCACTTTTACATTACTCTTAATTTTGTGATGCCCTTTCTCTGTCAGTCCTTGTCCTCCCCTTGGCTATAGTCTAACACATATTGTAAGGCCCATTCACTAACACGAATAATGAGTTTAAGTAGTACTTTCTTCAAAATAATCATATGGGATAGGTAGTACAATTATTATCACCCCCATTTTGCAGATGAAGAAGCTGAGGCTGTGAGAGGTTAAGTAATTTGCTCAGTCACACAGGCAGTAGAATGCCTATGGTGTCCCAAACTGGGCTTCCTTACTCCAAGTGCAGAATTCTTTCTACTATGACATATTACCTCTCCATAAGTATCTTACTCTCTAACTTCCTTCTTCTGATAGTTCTGGTCTTTCCCTACCCCATCACCACAGCATAAGAGAAACTAAAGGACTTGCCCCTAATGAAAAAAAAAATTAGTCAGTCTGAGACAAGATTTGAATGCAGACTTCCTGATTCCTAATGAAAATTATATTACTAACTTATCATCAGTAAACTTAAGAATTTTTTTTCTTAATAGGAGAGAATTGATTTAGGTACTTTACTTTTTGATGGTCCTTATAACCAATGCCATGCATTTTCTTTCTCTTTTTCTTTTTTTACAAGTAACAGTTTTATTTTGAACACAAAAAGATTCTATATGAAACTATATGTTTCTATTCCACATAAGTTTGTTTTAAAACTTATCTAAGTGGGCAGCTAGGTAGTGCAGTGGATAAAGCACTGGCCCTGGATTCAGGAGGACCTGAGTTCAAATTTGGCCTCAGACACTTGACACTTACTAGCTGTGTGACCCTAGGCAAGTCACTTAACCCTCATTGCCCCACCAAAAAAAAAAAAAAGAATAAATGTATAGGGGGCAGCTAGGTGGTACAGTGGATAAAGCACATGCCCTGGATTCAGGAGGACCTGAGTTCAAATCTGGCCTCAGACACTTGACACTTACTAGCTGTGTGACCCTGGGTAAGTCACTTAACCCGCATTGTCCTGGAAAAAAAAACTTATATAAGAAATTCAACAGACTAATTTTAAAGCTGTTCTTCTCCGTGCTTCCTTCTGAACTTTCTCCTTTTCTTTCCTATGCATTTGTGTGTGTAAGTTTGGATGGCTCTCTTTTTTTCTTTTCTCCTTTTTTGGGCATGACCGTTGCTAGCTTCCCTCTTTTACTAAAATCTTCCTTCCAAGTAAAAACAGAAAAGTCCTTGCATCCAATAAGCACAGTCAAGCAAAACAAATCTGCAGGGTTCATGTCTGAAAATGTACCTCTCTTTCCTCTCCTTGAGTCCATCACCTCTCTACCAGGACATAGCTAACCTGACAAGTGTTTTCTAAATAGCTGACTGGTTTAGTCATGGCCTTGAGCAAAGAAATAGCTCCCTAGAAAAATTCCTAACTTCAGAGTTCTACATGATATGAAAATGAGTTCCATTTTTCAAATTAATTTTTAAAGTTTGTATTCTAAATATCAAGTTTACCTATAATGAAGGATGGCTTTTCAGTAATGCTTACCAATAGAGCTAACCATCTCAAGAACATTTTTTTTTTGATACTTGTCTTTTTTTTTTTTTTTTTTTGGTGAAGCAGTTGGGGTTAAGTGACTTGCCCAGGGTCACACAGCTAGTAGTCTTTCTGTATTTTAAAGCACAACTATATATATATAATCAATTGATGGAAACTTTCCCTGTTATATAATCTTGCTCCTCTTTTTTTTTTTTTTTTTGGTGATGCAAAATGGATCTGACAGGCCAGTAGAACAGAGTATTAAAATTCAATATTAAAATAAAACCTTGCTAGTTCATAGTAACTGGGAGCACCTAAAGTTTGATTTATGATGTCTGAATCTTGACTACCCATGTGACCTTGGGTAAGACACCTTCCATGAAATTCACTTTTCCTCATTTGTAAAATGAGGCAATTGACCTAGGTGTTTCTAAGGCTCTGGATCTAGGATCCTACTTGCAATCTGGCTTCCAACTTCATCACTCAACCAAAACCTCTCTCCAAAATTGCCAGTGATTCCTTAAATCATCCATCTAATAAGCTTCTCCCAATCCTAATTTTTCTTGATTTTTTTTTGAAGGCAAGTCAATACTGTTGATCACTGTCTCCACTTGGATACTTTCTCAAGGTCCTTTCTAGCTCTAATTCTTTGATCACAAGATATTCTCCAGGTTTTGGTGACATTGTTCTCTTTTGGCTGAACACTCTTTCCCTTTCTCCAAATCCATTCTCTCCCTCCCCCCCTCTCCCTCCCCGCCCCCCCCCCCCCCTCTCTCTTTCTCTCTTTCAATGGGGCAATGAGGGTTAAGTGATTTGCCCAGGGTCACACAGCTAAGGTCAAGTGTCTGAGGCTAGATTTGAACTCAGGTCCTCCTGAATCCAGGGCTGGTGCTTTATCCGCTGTGCCACCTAGCTGCCCCCCTCCATTCTCTATCCTGGGTCCTCTTCTCCTCTCTCTATGTCTCTACAATCTCTCATTTGGTGACCTTATCAGTTTTCATGTCTTCATATATGACCTCTATCCAGATAATTCTCAGTCAATAAAGTCTCTCTCCTGAGAGTCTTGTACCAGTTTCCTAAGAGATATTTTGAACTATCTGTTCCATAAGCATCTCAAACTCCATATGTGCGAAGTAATTTATAAACTCTATTCTTTCTAATTTTATGAAAATTGAAATAATGTTTTCCTGTCTCCAGTCCTGTGTCATATAACCAATTCCCCATTATATTTCAAATATCACTGATAAAAATTTAACAATCACATCTGCTATAATTCTTTTTTTTTTCTTTCTTTCTTTTTTTTTTTTAGTGAGGCAATTGGGGTTAAGTGACTTGCCCAGGGTCACACAGCTAGTAAGTGTTAAGTGTCTGAGGCCCGGATTTGAACTCAGGTACTCCTGACTCCAGGGCCAGTGCTCTATCCACAGAGCCATCTAGCTGCCCCTGATATAATTCTTTCAGTACCTAAGCATATATTTCTTTTGGGCTAGGTGAGTTCAAATCCAGCCTTCAGACACTTACTAGTTTTGTGACCCTGTCAAGTCACTTAATCTTGTTTTCCTCAGTTTCCTCATCTATAAAATGATCTAGAGAGAAAAGTGGCAAACCACTTCAGTATCTTTGCCAAAAAAAACCCCAAATGGGGTCACAAAGAGTCAACATGACTGAAATGATTAAACAACAACAACAAGAACAGCTAACCTGAATTCATTAAAGGGAATGAGCTATTATTTACTCTCTTCTTATTTACACTGGGTTTCAACATCCTATTAACCATTTTTATTTTGTTGTTTCCCATGCAAAGATCATCTTCCTTGTCTGAGAAAATTGAAGCAAAATAAGATGAAAGCATTTTCTCCTCTTTGTTTTCAATTATCTCATTCCCTACAGCCATGGCCCTATGTCTATGACAGTCTTCTTTTCCCTAACATAGCTGAAACAATCTTTTTGTAGTTCCTTGCTTTCGTCACCAGCCTTATCTCATTATGACCTGTAGCACTCTTATATTATGCTTAAGGGACCATGCCACATATTTGTATTTGTATCCCCTGTCACTCACTTTTTTTGGGGGGGGGGCAGGGCAATGAGGGTTAAGTGACATGCCCAGGGTCACACAGCTAGTAGGTGTCAAGTGTCTGAGGCTGGATTTGAACTTAGCTCCTCCTGAATCCAGAGCTGGTGCTCTATCCACTGTGCCACCTAGCTGCCCCTGTTGCTCACTCTTTTTTCCATATTCTGTAATTTCCCCTTATGAGTTCACCAGTGTGGGGAATGACTGGTATGGAAACTCCCTTGGTGATGGAGATAGGTAATTTACCTGTAAGTTATTAAAGTGTTAGATGGGACACTGAGAAATTAAGTGACTTGCTTATGGTGTAATAGTTAACATGTGTCAAATGCAGGACTTGAACCCAGGTCTTCCTGACCCCAATGACAACTCTATTGAACAGTAAAATTCAGTATGTCTTTGGGGATCCTAATCATGCATCTGAACCCTTTGAAACACCTTCCCAAATCTAAGATGCAAGGCACTTTACTCTGCTTTCAACTTTATGATAAATTGTAAGACATAAATGGTCATTTCACTCTAGAGTTGCCATCATTTCTACCTCAGCAACTAATGCCTACCATTTAGTGAAAATTGGATTCAGAAAAGAGTTCTACCTTTATTGGTTCCTTTACTTTTTGAAAGATGAAATGATCATTTAAGCAAGTCAAGAAATTATCAGATATTCTTCTTTTAGCAGAAAGAACTCCAACAGATCTCTGGATATTTGAAGTCCCCCATCATTACTATATCATGCCTTTCTCTGTGCCAGGCTTCTGCTCTTTCTCAATAGTCTCACTGATTTCCTTTCTATTTGTTCTATAGTTGACTTTAATGGTAAAATCACTTCTTTCTCCCTCCATTGATCTTTAACCAAATGCTCACTGTATTTCCCCTCTCTGGCTCCTAGATTTGCTCACATTACTAAATCTTAATATATAACACTACCTCATTCTCTTTCCTCTTTTTATTTATCTTGGTTTTTTTATTATTAAGGTATAGTTTTCTATAGCTATACCAGGTAGGAGTTTTATGCCTCTAGATCTCTGATATCCATAGGATGAAATTTATCTCCTTGAGTTATGGACTCTATTTAACCTTGCTTTTATTGCCTAAACTTAGTGCATTTTTTTGAGGACATTAGTATTATCACTGGCTCTTTAAAAAAATGTTTCCAATAGACTGGGTTACTTAACTGCAATTCTTCTTCCCTTGTATATTATCTAACTGGGTGGATATACATAAAAGTTTACAACTTTGTAGCTATGTCATTCTTTATTTCAACAATTTGGCAACTATTTTCAACTTCCTTTTCTTTTTCCTGGACTTGACAGGGATTTAAAAAATGTCTTCTTTCATAACCTTATTTTTTATTAAAAAAACTTACCAACTTATTTTATCTATTTGCTTTCCTTATCTTATTTTAACTACTTTCCTTTGCCAGCTACATTTCCCTTCTCTTCACCTCCTTTTAAAAAAAAACACACCAATCCTTTTGGTTGTTAGGATTGAGTCTTTCATCAAAGAGCTGGAATTGGAAAGGATCTGAGAGAACATGTGGTTCAATATCCTCATTTTGCAGATGAAGAAACTGAGAAGCTACAGATAGCAATGGCCATTATGATATAATCAATAACTAATGTCCTTAGTGTTCCTTATTATACCACACTAACTTTTTAAGATTGAGACCTTCTTCAGCTCAAGTGTTTTTTCCTTAAGCTCTTCTTGAATCCATCTCAAACTTACCTTCTCCGAATTAAATTTCTGATCTTCTTGTTAAATCTGAAGCCTTTCCAAATCATCTCCAAGATTTCCTCTCCTTGTTCAACTTAGTTCGAATCCTGGCACTGACTCTCATTTGCTTTGTGACCTTGAACAACTCATGAACTCTCTCAACCTCAGTTTTGTCATCTATAATGTGATGGAGTTGGACTAAATGACTTCAAAGTCCTCTTTATATTTATGATCCTGTGGTCCCTCCACTAAAGACTTCAAAACTCTCTGAAAACACAACCATCCATGTGGAACTCTCAATCAGGCCAGTGATATGGGAATCAAAAAGTCTAGAGAAAATGAAACCATTTTCCCAGTTCCACAAAGATGAAAGGTGCAATAAAAGAAACAAGATTGCTTTGTGAATCAGTTCTAGATAGCAGTAGGAAGCAGTGGGATGGACTTGAGGAGCTGAGAATAAAAATTCTCAGTCAGCCCTTTAGAAGCTCTCATACCATTCTTTCCTTCAAGATCATTTTGGATATTAAATTAACCTGAGTCACTGAATAAGTCCTTGTCTCTGTTTCTGACCTACTATCTGTCTGGAATTTTTCCTTCTAAAGTTTGATTTTCCTGAGTCCTTCCGTGGTCTGTCTATTTACTGTCCACTGTTAACCCTAAACCACCTGTCCAATTCATGGCTGATCTGAAACTTTGAGGAAGTGGGTAGGGGACCAAGTTAGGATCACTTACTACAGCAATTGAATTGAGTCTGAATTTAAAAATGAAAATGGAATGATTATTTCTCCTACCTATTTCCATTCACCTAAAGGCAAACGTCTCTCCTTGAGGTATTATATGTTAACCCAATATCCACGGTAAAAAGAGGGAAAAAAAAGAGGAACTCCACACACAAGATCCCCATATCCAAAAAGCACTTTATTTAAGTATATTATTTACAACTGGATAGAGACAGGAGTGGGTAGGTATAAGCCTCCAAATTCTGTGTCCAGATTGGGGTGATTAGTATGACAATTCTCTGAATTTCAGTGGTAGTACAGCCTTAAAGATGGCTTTTCAGGTTTCTTTCCTTTTAAAAAAAATTTTTTTTTTTTGGTATTGGAAAAGCTCCACCCCTGATGGATATTAAAGATGTTTCCCCTTTGGGGGCAAGGGAGGGAAGTCCAGAGTGGATGTTGTTGGTAGGAACCAAGGTGCTTTTTGTTAACTCCTTCACTAGAGTAGGGAGGGCTTCTTAAACTTTTTCCACTCTCGACCCCTTTTTGCCAGATAAATTTTTACACAACACCAGTATATAGGTATATAAAATAGGTATACATAACCTTTTCTGTTGTCAAATTTTTCATGACCCCCACATTGAATTACACAACTCCATATGGGGTCGCGACCCACAGTTTAAGAAGTTTTGCTCTAGAGCAATATTTTCTCCCTCTCTAGAGCTATGTTTTGGGATGTTTGAGTTACAAGATTCATTGAGGGTAAAAGTATAAGGAGGGGCATATGAATTACAGAAGTCTTTGAGGATGAGGCAGAGTCAGTACTGAGATCTAAATGAAGAAAAGAAATCTAAAAGACAAAGCTAAGAACAGTGTGCCTCCCAAGAATGGGAGATAGTCTGTGTGAATTCATGGAGTTAGGAAGGCAAGTGGTGTTTAGGGTGGAGGGGTTTTGAGCAATTACATTCTGTGCAAAATGAAGGCAATGAATTGTCAAAGAATATTTCTTTCCAGTACAGTCTTGTCCTGGCCCTGACAGCAGAAGAACCAGACTGATGAATGGTTATTTAAAATTTTAAACTCCTTTTTCAATTGATTTAAACTGAAAAAAATATTTTCTTAATAATGAAACAATTGTTTGTGATTTTGGTCCTACTAGGTCTTATCCAGTGAAATGAACTTTGAAGTTTAAATTCTATTTTTGTATACTTCCATCTGTATTCAGGTGCAATCAGTTCTTTCTCTGTAGATGGACTGCATTTTTTCATAAGTTCATCAGAATTGTCTTGGATCATTCTATTGCTTTAAAAAACTAAGTCATTTGCAGCAAATCATCTTACAATATTGTTGTTATTTTGTATACAGTACATTTCATTTTGCATCAGCTCATGTGAGTCTTTCAAGGTTTTTCTGATAGCATCCTTCTCTCTCGCACTCTCTCTCGCTCTCAGCAGGACAATGAGGGTTAAGTGACTTGCCCAGGGTCACACAGCTAGTAAGTGTGAAGTGTGCGAGGTTGGATTTAAACTCAGGTCCTCCTGAATCCAGGGCCAGTGCTTTATCCACTGCACCACCTAGCTGCCCATCTTTTTTTTTTTTAATAGCAAACTACATTTGTATAATACTTTAAAGGGAAATTTCCTTGCAAAACACCCATGAGGTTGATTGTTGCAACAACAATAATAGCTAATATTGATATAGTACCTTATACCTGACAAAGAATTTTCTTCACAATATCCCAGCAAAGGACCACCACCACCATCATCATTATCCTCCTCCTCCTCCTCCTCATCTTACATTGCTCTTGCCTCTGCTTCACATTTTTCCATTATTACTGCTGTTTCCCTCCATCCTATTCTCTCCCCATGATATTTACTCTATTTTCTATTGAAGTTTAAATTCTAAGCAAAATTTTGCAAAGGAGATCTTCAACACCTATCTTTTGATATCCTTTTAAATAAATATTCTAGCAAATTGAGTGCTATGCATTCAGGCTGCCATGGGTAAGTTTGGGTGAGGGTTTTTGCCTAGGACCACTATTTAGTTGAATCACTGTGACTTTGTGGAGGCAATCAATACTAATGAAAGAAGGCTGGTCTTACTGAAGTCTGGATTCAAATTCCATATCTGCCAATGACTAGCTATGTTACCTTGGATAAGTCACTTTCTTTTTTGAGACTTGGTTTCTTCCTCTCTTATTTGAAGATATTGGATTCGATGAGCTCTAACTTCTCTTCCACATCTAAATGCTGGTATCCTCTGGCACTAAACCCTGTGCCTACTATCTTCTTTCCCCCTCTTATTTTAAAAAATTACATCAATACATATTTATGGAATAAAAACAAGAATTTGCATAACATGATACAAAAATTTTGATTAAACTAACCCCTATATCTACTATCTGCCTTGCATGTGGGCTGAATCTGACTTGCACTACAGCCTACATCTTCTGCCTGCCCTGGTTGAGTCAAGCCTGGTGACTGGGCTCCTGACAACATGTATTCCTCAGGACAGTGATCATGATAATGATAATGACAATAGTGAAAATAACACATTCATATCATATAGTATATTTCAGTTTATAAAGTGTTTTTGCACAGCAACTTGAAAGTGATGCTTGCTAAAATATTAAAACTGCTGCTTTGTAGCAACAGGAAGAAAAGACAGTGAGTTGTGGAAGAATATGGATTTTTGACCATTTTTAAGAAAACGGTTTCATTCATTTCTTCCTCTATAGCCACAAAGCAGGGTAGGCTAGCTGATTTCTCATGTCCCTTCCAGTTCCAAGTCATAAGCTCTACATTTAGGCATGTATAAGTAATATAGATCATTGTCTAAGGAGATGCCACCAAATAGTGGTCCTGCCAGGTTTACAAAGTGCTTACCTTATGATACCCCTATGTCACATGTAACATCCCTATAACATTATTTATCGATTCCTGGGATCTATTTGGGATATCCAATTCTATTTTTTAGGAGCCTTCATTTTTCCCCAAGTCTCCTCCCCCAAAGCCAGAGACAGACAGACAGACAGACAGACACACACACACAATATGCTAGTAATAAAAAAAGGGTTAGGACTTACAAAAGAATGCAAGTTTATTCTTGAGAAACCATTGCTGGGTCCACAGGGGTTGGGGTAATATACTCTCTCCCTGTCCTGTACTGCGTTATGTAACTTGAACCCACTTTTGATCTTTGGGAGCTGGGTTAATATTAAGAGGGAGGTGTTTGTAATTGTCTATTTGTTAAGACCCAAGTCTGGCATCTCAAAGAACAACTTTACATATAGCTTTGTCAGTTATGGATCCAAAGGTTTCGTTATAAGGAGGGAGTTAAGAAGTACTCAGTCAGCAAACATCTATTATTAAAAACATAAATATTAAGTGCTTACAATGGTCTAGTCACTGTGCTGTGTTGGGGGTACAAAGAAAAACAAAAACACAGTCCTTTACCCTCAATGACCTCACAGTCTAATGAGGGAGACAAGATTCAAATAACTATACAATGTTCAATACAAATCAGGTATTTGGAGCAGGTAGTTTATTCCTACACACAAAAAGAAGCACTCAAAAAGGCCAAACATAAGTGCATTTTTGACAAAAAAACAAGTGTAAAACAGCATTCAGTAGGTTAGTTCATAAAAACCATTACAATGTGCTGTAAAGCTGATTCTTAAACCTAACAGTCAGTTTGCAAGACTGATAATTAGGCATTTTTTAAATTTCACCTCAGCCATGTATTATAGAACCTCTCCAGGTTCATGTCTACTAATAAAATGGCTTAGACTGAGGCCAGTCCTCTAGTTCCTACTTGTCTCCACAAAAGACCAGAGTTGTTTCTGGGGATTCCTCAGCTCTGCTGCCATTCAGCTCCCACTTTCTGGGAATTCCATGCCTCTTGAATTCACAAGGCCATCTCCAAATCTGGACATGTTGATGTCAGGCTACATATCCTTTTACCTAAGTTCAAGGAAAGAAAAACATAGAATAGGTAGCCAAAACCCAGGCTCAGGCTTGACTAGGCAGAACATGTGCTTAAATTGATGGGGATAAGGGAAGAAATTGAGTGAGCCTTGCTTTCCCCACTCTCCCTTTAGGAAGTAGCTCAAAATAATTCTGACCTGATTTATAAGCAGAAAGGAAGAGATAGTAGGAGAACCAGAATCTTTTTTTATATCCACTGAGTCATCAACTCTTCATGCTCTGTAGCTCACAAGGGGACTTCTCATCTCAAAGTACAAACCCCTCAGTAATGAGTCATGCATGGCTGGAACCCCTTACCCCATAAGGGAAAAAAAAAGAGAAGTTTTCATGGGGTTGTTTGGAACCAGTAATACATGACCCATAGGATACTCCCTACTACACAGGAAAGAAAGGTAAATAGGAAACACTCTTCTAATACCTCAAAAACCCTCTTCCAGTACTCTAGGTTTCAAGTCCAGTCACCCTCCCTACCTCTTAGTACAGCAGGAGAGATATTCTGGAAGTTTTGCTGCCTCCTAATTAGTTTTTGGCTTCTTCAATTTCAGTTAGTTACTAGTAGGAGGTGGTAGAGGAACCTTGATGCTACTCTCAGGCTGTGTTGTAGTTTGCACACTACAAATTACTAATGGCTTCTCTCCAAGACTGGCTCCTTGAAACTTTGCTGCTCACCCCCAGCTGCCTTTCTCTCCCTTTCTTCGTTTCCCAATCTTATTTCTAGTGGAAAAGCTAGCAGTAGAGTAGCTAGCTATTGCTGTGGGTAAATACCTCACTGTCTTCAAAGTTAGGTAGGAGGAGAGATTGCTTAGGTTGAAAAGTCTCTGTGGCTTTGCTTCTCTAATTTCCCCTTCTTACTTCTTTCTCTACTAATATTGGCAATTCTTTTCAACATTCCCTCTTCTCTTCTGTTTACCTCCCACACAGGTTCCTAACACTATCACCTGATTAAGTCCATGAAGAATTATTCGGTTGTAGTTTCCAAAGAGAAATATTCTTGTCCTTGGACAGGCACGGAGTAACATTCTTTACATTTAGAAGAGGAAACTGAGGCTCAGCAAACATAAGTCACTTTGGTGTGGGGGTTGGGTTTAATTGATCAAATTGATCGTGAGGTATCCCAAAGAATTAAAAGACTCAGTGACTCACTTTCCCAAGCTTTATTGAAAGACTGTTGACCACAGGGAGAGCACCATGGAGATAGGTGTCTCAAATAGAGGGGAAAAAGATGGTTATCTTTATAGTAAGAAAAACTTGGTTATCTCCTCATTGTCCTAATCTCCACCTTATGGGGAGGTTCATGGGAAGTCTTATCCTAATCCTGGTGTCCTAAATCAATCCCCAAGCCAGGTAATTTTTCCCTGGAGGTGTGTTTTGGGGGTTTACATGTCATAAGGTGAAACTAAGGACACATTTGGTCCTTTCTGCACATGTTCCTAAAGACATGCTTAAACTTGTCAGAGCCAGAGGGTCTCTGTTTTTGATATCTCTTTACTTTAAGATCTGGTTTCTAGGTGTCCTGTTATCTAGGAATATTAAAGGCTATTAATGGTTAATGGTCCCTAGTTACTGTCTCTTTTGATGGTGAGGGTTGATAGGGACAAACCCTCTTGTTTATTGTAAGAACACAAACCTTAGTTTCTCTGTTAATCATTTTAGGTACTATTAATAAGGAATCAAGCCTCAGTTTATCTGTTAACCCCTTTTTAGCCTTCTCCATCAACTTACCAGGGGTTATTCATCAAATAAGTAATGGAGCTGGAACTTGAAACTAATTTCAGCACTAAAATCAAATAGAGAGTCTTAAGATACCTTTGATTATCCACTTGCTACTTTCTTGGAGGGAATAACTGATGGCTATCTTTTCCCACTCCTTGGGGATTGTATGATTCTAAAATATTCCAATCTAATTAGATCACTAATAATTCTAATCTAGTCTTCCAATATCTCTTGTAGAATATTTGTTATTTGTTCTTTATTAATAATATACTTGTGCTTTATTGTTATGTACTCCTTGTGAAAATTTTTCCTTTCTTAGTAATGTCAGTGATTGCTACTTCCCACCACTTTTTCCTCATCTATAAAGTGAGCTGGAGAAAGAAATGGCAAACCACTCCACTATCTTTGCCAAGAAAACCCCACAGTTAGACATGATTGAGATGACTCAACAACAACAAAAAGGAAGGAAACATAAAAGAAATGAATATAACAAGGATGTAGAATATATTAATAATAGCTGATACCGATCTAACACTTTAAATCAATTATTTTATTTGCAATTCACAATAGCACTATGAGGCATGTTATATCAAGTCTGTTTTACATGTGAGCAAGATGCATTACATAGAAGTTAACTTTCCACTACCACATAGGAAGAGCACAGTAGAGTTAGGATTCAAACCCACATGTTTTTTTTTTCAAATTCATTCATTCATTCATTCACTTATTTATTTATTCATTCATTTATTTATTTGTTTATTTATTCCTTCATCTGTTTATCTATCTATCTATCTATCTATCTATCTATCTATCTATCTATCTATCTATCTATCTATCTATCTATCTATCATCTTTTTGGCTGGGCAATGAGGATTAAGTGACTTGCCCAGGGTCACACAGCTAGTAAGTGTCAAGTATCTGAAGGCAGATTTGAACTCAGGTCCTCCTGAATCCAGGGCCATTGCCTTATCCACTTTGCCAACTAGCTGCTCCCATAAACCCACATATTCTGCTTGTAGCTATCAGGTTGTTCTATTATGTCATCCTGACTCTGTCGAATATAAATAACAAAAGCAGGAATGTGGACCAAGTGGGTGGAAGGCAGTGACCTTGCCTGTTAATTTTTATCTCTTTTGAATTTTGTGTTCCTAGATTCCTTGACTTTCTTCATGTACTAGCTAAAATCTCACCCTCTACAAGAAGCCCTTCCCAATCCCCTCTTAATACTAGTGCCTCCCCTCTGTTGATTATCTCTAATCTTCCCTGTCCATGCTTTGTACATTGTTATTTTTATGCTCCCCCCCCCCCTAGATTGTGGACTTCTTGAGGGCAGGGACTATTTTTTGATTTTCACTCTATCTCCAACTCTGAGCAGAGTGCCTGACACACAGAAATGCTTATTGACTTAACTTGACTTGAGGTTATTTTGGGATGTGATCTGCAGCCATTCCTAAGAGATTTGTTTTTGTTTTACTAGAAGAAAGCAATTTAGAATGCAAGACAATTCTGCAAGTATTTATTGATCACCTGCTCCAACATTCAAGGTTATGGGAGGCAAAAGAAAATGAATCAAACATAATTCCTGACCTCAAGGAAAATGCAAGTACATAAACACAGACACAACCTTAGTAAAGTTGTCCCATGTTTCTTTTAGCAAAAAGGCCATTATGCCAATAGTGAAGGTATTGCCCCATCAGTGCAATTTGCAACCCTTCTGTAGCTTCGTAAACATATTTGAGAATTCTTGTGGCCAAAAAAAAAAAATCAATTACCCTCAGGTTAGCTTGATGATTTGCTTCCCCACACCAAGGACTTCCCACTTCATACACTCTTTAACTGTCACACGTTTCTTCACACTCCAAGGCCTAGGCTCATTCTTGGACAGCAGGCATATAGTTCATGTCCAGCCTATACTCGATGTCATTCCTAGTTGGTAGGAAATGTCAGGAGTTTTTTTGTTTTTTGTTTTTTTTTTAAGTGAGGCAATTGAGGTTAAGTGACTTGCCCAGGGTCACACAGCTAGTAAGTGTTAAGTGTCTGAGGCTGAATTTGAACTCAGGTCCTCCTGACTCTAGGGCCGGTGCTCTATCCACTGTGCCACCTAGCTGCCCTGTCAGATTTTGTTTTACTGGCATAGTCATGGTGGAGAACTCTGGGTCACCTTCATGCCATGATGATACATGAGAGGAGGGCTTGGGTGGAGCACTGATGTAACCACTTCATTGTAAACAAACAGAAACATAGACCTGGAAACTCCATTGCAGTACTCTTGGGGACTCCATTTGAATAATCCAGGCAACACCTGAGCATGTCCCAACAATACTACTTACTGTAGAGTATTTACTGAGGCCTGAAATAGGGAGGCAGGGCCTCGCCTTGCCAGCTCAACGGGAGAGACACTCTGGAGGGTAAATGAGTGAAGTTCATTACCTTCAGTTGCCATTGAAATAACCCTATCCTTTAGGACTATGCTCTGATGATTGTGTTTTTGTTCATCTAATACTTTGCACCTGGGCTCGGTGAGCATCACAGGGTTTGGAGAGGAAAGGCACTGTAGACTTCTCTAGTCCAGGGGTTCTTAACTTTTTGTGGGTCATGGATCCCTTTGTCTGATGAAAGCCCTTTCCGAGAATAATGCTTTTAATATATAAAATACATAGGATTACAACAGAAACTAGATCAATAGTTATCAAATTAAAAAAAAAAACAACTTCATGGACCCCTAGGTCAAGTACCTTGAAGGGTGAGAGTATGACCCATATAGACTAGATGGGTCAAAATTTGGAGAGTCTGTGATTCTTTGATTTGGAAATTTTGATCCTCTGACCAAAAAACTATTAAAAACCATTTTTAGTGCCTTCTAATAGAAGGCCTTTGGAAACATCAACCAAAGAATTCTGAGCCAGACTCTGCTCTGCACTGTTCTACCCAGAGTAGGGACTTGGCACATGTTTATTAATTAACTAGCACATGATTTCAAAATGCCACAAAATACCTTCTTTGGTATTTTACAAAAGAGGAAAGACAGAGTGTCTTCCACCCAAAGTGAAACTGCTTTCACCTGAGCATTCTTGGCAAGTGTAAAATCTTTTTTATTATTTAAGGGATATTTACTTGTGCTGTTCCCTAAGAGCTAGAAGGATATGGTGATTTGCCCCACCAGAAAATTGTGGGGTGTTCAGTGAAGAGAATTAATCTCTTTTTAGTTATATGATTATATTTTCCCCAGAACTTTATTACACCCTTTCAGAACCCTTTCTCAGCTGTTATTCTCCCTCCTAATCAACAGAGGTACTAAAGAAACATTGTGTGCAAGGCATTATACTACCAGCTTGAATTGAAAAATTGTGTTTTGCTTCTAACACTGCTTTTTTTTTTTCCCTGAAAGCTTGAAGGATGCTGAATTCTGGACTAATTACCATATTTCCTGTTTCAAGAGTAAGGGTCATTTTTTCCTATCTGCCTTCTTCATGACTGATTCCCTGCCTGGCTCTCCCCTCCCCTCCCCCATTCTCTTGTTCTCTGCTTTACCAGCAACAACTTGTAAACAAATGATGCTGAGAAATCGTCAGGCTTCTTTGGATCCTGCCCAAGAAGCAGGGAGGTGTTTCAACAAAACTAACCTGAGACTTTCCTCTACAGAGATCAAAAACATTGGTTTGAATAAATGCTCCATCTTGAAGCTTGTACTCATGTAGCCAAACCACTCCTTCCTTGGGGATGGCTGCTTCATCACATGGCATGCCTGAATATGGGAGGCCTCAGGAGACCTAAAGAAAAAGGTATTATCCATACCCATGTGCTTTTGGATTTGATCTATAAAAATAAACCTGGGAAAGATACACCAGTGGCCGTTGATAGTTAATACAATATTGCTTAGGAATTTATTATTAGAAGAGAGATATGGGGGGCAGCTAGGTGGTGCAGTGGATAAAGCACCGGCCCTGGATTCAGGAGGACCTGAGTTCAAATCAGACCTCAGACACTTGACACTTACTAGCTGTGTGACCTTGAGCAAGTCACTTAACCCCCATTGCCCCACAAAAAAACAAACAAACAAACAAAAAACCAAAAAAACCAAAAGAACAAAAGAAGAGAGATATGGGCTCTTGGCAGGAACAGGGGTGGGGCTGGTCAAGGACTCTCTCCTCCTAGGTTCTGAAGACTTAAGGGGGAAGGGAGAGAAGTTCTATAATTCTCTCCAAACCATAGCCCTTAGGCACCTACCAATGTATAAAGTTTTATTAGCCAAAAGAAGGGAAGAAAGGAAACAAATATTGATTAAGCACCTATGATGTGCCAGGCACTGTGCTAAGTGCTTGACAAATATTACCTCATTTGATTCTCATAATAACCTTTTGAGATAGGTGCCATTACTACCCCTATTTTAAAATTAAGAAAATTGAGACAGGCAGAGTGTTACAATTAAATTGATGCTGAAAATATTCCTCTTTCAAAGAATTACTCGCCCACACGATCCAATCAAAATTTAAGTAAAAGTTTTTATTATTTGGCACACAGAGGTATGGCCGGCAGAAGTCTAAACTTCAACTCCCCCAAACAAAGGGGATGACAATTTTATAGAGGAGAGAAGGGGGTGTGTGTGGGGGGGAGACTTAAGACAGAAAAGTTACAGCGGTTTAGAAAATGATGATGCTAGCTATTTGGATACATGAATAATAAAAATTCCACATTTCTAAGTTGAGATTATTGTTACTACCTGGTCCTAATCCCATAGCAGATACGACTGGCTCCCAACCAAGCTCATGCTATAAATTCAAGGCACCCAGCTTTCTGGGTGGCTGTGACATGTCTGCTTTATTATCTGTTCTACTAACCACTATCTGGTTAATTAATTACTTTGCTTTTCCAAGGAAAGAATAATCTCTAACTGACCCCAGCAAGCTGATCAACCATATTTCTCCATGGTCAGAGTGTCCCCCTCAGGGCTAGAGCATCCCTAACTGGACCCAGGGCTACCAGGCTGCTACTAGACAGGGTCATAAAGCTAGTAAGTGTCTGTCACCAGGGAATTGGTGGTGGTGGTGGGTCCTTAGGTATTCCTCTTTAAAGAATTACACCCTCTTACACACAAATCCAATTAGAATAAAATAATCTTTTATTTAGGCACTAGAGAAAATGACTGAAAGAGCAGTCAAAGATTTCTCTCAAGGGGAGATGGTTCAGAGAGACATTCTATGAGATACCTATCTCCTCAAATAGGAGAAAGGCCATAGATTTTACAGATGGTAGATGTGATGATCACCACCTGACAATGGAAAGTTCCCTTTGGGGGTGGGGGAAGGCTTCAGTGAGGTGGTTGTCCTGACTTCTGGAGTTATCTCTGTCCCATGGCACTGATCAGGCAATAGCCATGGCTAATGGACTTATCTCTCTTGCCTCTCAAGGTGTGTCTGTCCTTTAGTTTATCTGGCCAGTTTATGTCCCTACCCCATAACAGTGTCCAAGGCTGAATTTGATTCATAGATGTGGCATATATATATTTAAAGTGTCCAGAAAGCTTAATACTAATAATGGCTAGCATTTATTTAACACTTTAAGGTTTACAAAGTGCTTTAAGTATGTTATCTCCTTTTATCCTCATGACAATTCTGTGAGGGTGGTACTGTTATCAAACCCATTTTGCAGATGAAGAAACTGGGACTGATAGAGGTTAAGTGACTTGCCCAGGGTCAACTGGCTAGTTAGTGTATGACTGTTTTTGTTTTTGTTTTTGTTTTGTTTTGTGGGGCAATGACGGTTAAGTAATTTGCCCAGGGTCACACAGCTAGTAAGTCTCAAGTGTCTAAGGCTGAATTTGAACTCAGGCCCTCCTGAATCCAGGGCTGAATCCAGTGCTTTATCCACTTTGCCACCTAGCTGCCCCCTCTGAGGTAAGATTTGAACTCAGGTTCTCATGACTCCAGAGCCAGTGCTCTATCCCCTGACCACCTAGCTGCCCCTAAAGTCCTGTAAGAAAAATGAATGAGAAAACCCTGTTCCAGCTGCAGGCAATGGGAAGCTACAAGGTGGGTAATGGGAAGCTTCCTGAAGGGGTTGCATATGAACTGAGCCTTAGAAGAAGAGAAAGCCAAGATGTGGATTTCAGTCCTTAGGGACTATTAGCACACATGTAGAGGAAGAAGAGGTCTAGTAACAAGACTGGGGTGAGTGGAATATAAAGTACTTGATGGGGAATAAAATGAAATGGAGCTGGAATGGTAGGTTGGAGCTAGATTGAGGAGGGCCTTACTACAGGTTAAGAAGGTTCGTTAGCAGGGAAATGGTTCAACAAGACTGCCAGGAAGCCTAGGAGGAACAACTGACCCCTGAGACTTGGCCAATAATTCTTTCTTTCTTTCTTTCTGGGCGATGAGGGTTAAGTGACTTCCCCAGGGTCACACAGCTAGTAAGTGTAAAGTGTCTGAGGCTAGATTTGAACTCAGGTCCTCCTGAATCCAGGGCTGGTGCTTTATTCACTGCGCCACCAAGCTGCCCCCTTGGCCAGTAGTTCGTGAGATCTTTAAACAAAGGCAGTAGGACAGTGGGCTGGCTGAATTCCACTGAGTAAACAGAGGCCATTTTACTTCAGAGAGGGAGATAATTAATGAGCACTTGGAAACATAGGGACTTTTAGGGAGACTTTTAGCTCAGTACAAAACTATCCAAACAAATCTAACCAATATAACTTTTATAAAGTGAACATGTGTTATATCAGTAACCCCAAAGACAGAGGAATTAAAATACTTTTTTCCACCAGTGAGTTACTGAATACTTTTATTCTGCACATAGACGCCACTAAGGATCTGACCTGTGGGTTCTTCAGGGCTGCATCACAAGTATATGGCTTCATACATCAACACAGGGGTTGGAGGTGAGAATGGGTCATTGGAACCAGTCACGAGATGATAGGGTTTTTTCAACAAAGTGCCAGATGACTGGGTATAGTCTATGATAAGACAGTTTTTTTTTTAAATATGATAGTTCTAATGAAACAGTGAGAACATCACAGAAAGGTAGAGGGGAGAGGGAGAGTTAAACAGCAGAGGTCCCAGCCCCCAAATGAAACTGGTCTTAAACTCAGATCTGCCCATTCTTAGGACAGGAGGTGACTGGTGCCTGCTGGCTCTGAAGCCTCCTGACCAGAGTTTACTTGGTCCCAGGGGGTTCTGAAGTTCCTTCCAGCAAATTTATCCTTGCTGCACAGCTCTTCCTCAATTCTGAGAAGCTGGTTATACTTGGCCGGACGCTCAGATTGGCAAGGGGCACCAATCTTGATCTGCCCAGTGCAGAGACCCACCACCAGGTCTACAATGAAGGTATCTTCAGTCTCTCCCACCTATTGGACTGGGCCAGCTTGCGTGCCTAGCGAGATTCGGTCATGGAACCAATTTGGTTCACTTTGAATAGGAGGCAGTTGCAGGCTTTCTCATTCACAGGCTTTTCAATGCGCTTGGCTTTGGTCACCGTGAGATCATCCCCTACCTCCTGGATACCAGCAGTGACAGTGAAATTCTTCCAAGCTTCCAAATCATCCTGATCAAAGGGATCTTCAATAGACACCCCTGGATAGTCCTTAATGAAGGTTTTATAGAGGTCCCCAAGCTCAGCAGGGGAGATGTATCTGCTGGAATCATCAGGTGACTTGAAGTTCAAGTTATATTTCCCAGATCAGAAGAATGCTGAAGCAGCCACATCCACACCAATTACAACCTTATCAGTATAGCCCACCTTACCAATAGCATTCTTTAGCAGCTCCAGAGCTTCCTTATTCTCCAGGATGTTAGGAGCAAAGCCATCCTTATCCCCTACATTGATGGTGTTCTATCCATATTTCTGCCTAATCATGTTCTTCAGGTTGTGGTAAACCCCAGCTCCAATGCTCATGGCCTCCTTGAAATTTGCTGTGCCAACATGAACTCCTGTATGGCCAGCTTGTTACTGGCATGGGAGCCCCCAATGATCACGCTGAGGGCTAGCACTAACAAGACCACTTCATCATTACCTGCAAGGTCAGCAATATGCCTGAAGAGGGAGACACCTTTCTCAGCAGCTCCCACCTTACAAACAGGTAGAGACACTCCCAAGATGGCATTTGCACCAAATTTTGCTTTATTCTCAGTGCTGTCCATCTCTATCATCAAGGTGTCAGTCTTCTCCTGCTCCACAACATTCAGTTTCTTACTAGCATCATCAGAATGGTTTTATTGATGCACTCGACCGCGTTTGAGACACCTTTCCCCATGTAGCAGGTCTTGTCACTGTCCCAGAGCTCCAGGGCTTCACGGATGCCGGTAGAAGCACCCCTGGGTGAAGCAGCTCGGAAGAGACCCTTTGCAGTGTAGAGATCAACTTCAACAGTGGGGTCTCCATGAGAGTGGGAGACCTCTCTTGCTTGGACCTTGAGAACAGACATAGGGAGTTTCTGGATGGGGTTTCGTTGGCGGGGTTCGGACAGAGAACCGAATACAAATCATCTTACAAATAGGACGGAAATAAGTGACTTCTCTTGCATTTCATCGGGTATACCTTGACAGAAGACCTTAAAGGCCTTTTAGTTTCAAACCAAGTGGCAGATGGTGCTGGTTTCTGCCCCCCTGCCGGCCAGGAAGGAAAAATAGAAAGAGAAAATAGCTGACTGCTGCTCCTTCCACCAGCAAACAGAGGACAGGCAGCTGAGTGGAAGAATGAGCATTTTTAAGTCCTTCCCAAAACTTCTGAATTAATAAATGAGATCATATTCAATTGCCTTCCTTCTAGTTAGGTTCTCTGTAGCTTCCTTCACATCATACCTCAAAGGCTATAGGCATAATCACATCCTTTATTCCAAGCTTTGTGTCAGGTCTGAGGGCCCCTATTGGTGTTGCTTTTTTTTTTTTTTTTAAGGCTGAAACAAGGTGATCCAAGCCTGTGAATAACAGAAAGGTGCCTCCTTAATCTAGTCACATGACTTATTCCTGTGCCCTTTTCGTGAGAACAATTTCTCTACCTGACACTGAGCAGGGCAGTGGTATATTATTGGCATCCTGATTGCAATTAGCTAAGGAGTAATCATGTGTTATTTATGGCCATACCACCCTAAACTTCCACCATCTTGGAAGCTAAGTAGGGTTGGGCCTGGTTAGTACTTGGATGGAAGACTGCCTTGGAATAATACCAAGTGTTGGAGGCTTTGACATTTTATTTTGGGGCAGCTAGATGGCTCAGTGGATAGAGCACCAGGCCTGGATTAAGGAAGACCTTCATGCAAATCTGGCCTCAGGCGCTTACTAGCTGTGTGACCCTGGGCAAGTCACTTAACCCTGTTTGCCTTGGTTTCCTCATCTGTAAAATGAGCTGGAGAAGGAGATGGCAAACCACTCCAGTATGTTGGCCAAGAAAACCCCAGATGGGGTCACAAAGAGTTAGACAAGATTGAAAAAAACAACTGAACACTTATAACCTTACTTACTATACCAACTAGAAGGGGGTGGGTGGGTGGTTAGGTAGACCAGAACAATATACAATTTTAACACAGAAGTAATGCCATCAACAGAAATAGGGAAGTTAGGAAAAGGGACGGATTTTATGTGAAAAATGATCAGTTCATTTTTTGACCTGTTCAGTTTAGGTGCTAGTAGTACAGCCAAATGGGATGTTTAGGTAATAGTTGAGGATATAACCAGAGCTCAGGGAAGAAAATAGAGTCAAATATATGTGTATGTATCAATGTATGTATGTATGTACATATACACAAATGCATAAGTGAACACATATATACATGATATATATATATATGCATACAGGTACATAGCACATAAAATAAATTTCTATAATTATATACAATGTGTACACACATATATAATATACATACATGTATATAGGAACACATAGGCATATATCACACATAAAATATAATTATATACTTGCATACATACACATATGTTGCACAAAACCTTGGAAATCGATGGGATCACTCAGGGAGAAAGGATGGAGATTAAATCAAAGAGGGCATTCCTTGGGCAATGTCTTTACTTTGGGACTGAGATGAAAACACAGAACCAGTGAAGGGTTTTGGGAAGGGGTAAGCAGTCAGGATGAAAGCCAGGCAATAGCAGCATCATGAAAGCCAAAAAGACAGAATATAAAGGAAGTAAGGGTCAACTGTGCCAAGCACTTCAGAAAGGTGTGAGAAAATTATTATTAATAATGGGTTTTTGGGGAGACCAAGTGATCCTAACCCCACTCAAGAATTCTGGTTGGTTTCTCAGAGCCAGCCCAGAGTCAGTAGAAATGCAAAAGAAATGTAGATTGACATTCCTGTCTACCTAAAAGAAGTTAACTCACCTTGCAGACCCCCCAAATTATGTCAATCAACAGGCTTCAACGTTACTGGCCAATTAGCTTGGATCTGTAAGTGTACCTGAGAGAGGATAAGGATAAAAAGGATAAGGATAAAAATCCTTGGTGGGGGGGGGGGGAAGCGGTGCTCTCTCTTCTCTACTTGCCGAGTATCTCCTGGATACTGACTTACCTTACTTCCCCCCACACCCCCCCCCCCTGGGATTCTATGCTGGGTTTACATGTGGCCAAAATAATAAATGCTTGCAGCCAAAAATTGATGTAATAGCCTCTAATTTTCATAAATAGCAATAGATTAGAAACCCCAGGTAAGTTCCCCAATAACATAGAACAGGGATGGACTTCCCCCCAATATTTCGAATGACACAAAGGTCAAGGAAGATGAAGACTTAGAAAAGTCTTTGCCTTTTCTGATTTGGCAGTGAAGAGGCTATCAGTGACCTTGTAGAAAGAAATTCTGTAGAACAGTGGGTTCCAACTGTAGTGGATCGAAGAATGAGTTGGCATGTAGAAGTAGGAGCAGAGAATGTCAAGAATAGTCTTTCAGGGAAGGGGAGGAGAGTCAAGAGTCAGGATAATGGTTGAGAGGAGTATAGTAGGGGCAGAAGATTCCCCCCACCCCAATGGATCAAGAAGGGGAACAAACATTTATTTACCATCCACCAGGTACCAAGGTGTTACAAACATTATTTCATTATCTCTTGGTGAATCCCAAGCCTGATTACAGGAAGAAGAGCACCAGAAACCAATAGAGATGTAGAGATTAAAGATGAGTGAATGGGGATTATTAATCATACTAGATAATTATTTGTTTTTGTTTTTGGTGGGTTTTTTTGTGGGGCAATGAGGGTTAAGCTACTTGCCCAAGGTCACACAGCTAGTAAGTATCAAATGTCTGAGGCCAGATTTTAACTCAGATCCTCCTGACTCCAGGGCTGGTGCTTTATAATACTAGATAATTATTAATGATGCAGAGGAACTAAGCAGGTAGATGTAGTTAAGGTTAAAGTTGGAAGAAAGATCATGCCTTGACAAAGAAGAGCCTTACCTTCTAAGACTGGGGGACTCAATCTCAGAGAGCACTTGGGGAAAAAATGTGTGAAAATGTGAAGACATTTTTAGTTGTGGAGGGAGATCATGATGGATGGCCTCATTCTTGTATATAAAGTAAAAGATGAGTCATCTGCTGAGAAGGGAGGGGGGTAAGGGGAAAACAGAAAGATTAAAACAGCCACAGAGAACAGTGTGATAGGGAATATCCCATTGGATTGGAAGTCCATTAGAGATGCTTGGAATTACTGTTGTGCAGTGGCCAGGGTCCAGTTGAGGTTAGATAACATGAATTTATAGTGGATTGTCAGCACACTTTTGTAGTTTCCTCCAGTGACATTATCTCAATACAAAAGCCCTAAGCCAGAAAGAAATGCTGAATGAAGCCATCATCAGCATGATCTGGGATCGTTGCATATGCTACTGATGAGCCCTCTAAGGTGCAGTCATGGATGTTTTAATGTTTCCTCTGATGGCTATATTTGCTATATACTGAAAAACTTCTAACCACCATAGGCTTCTTACTTAGTATTAGTGATCACCAGGGGAATTGACACAAAAAGTATTAGCCAGTACAACAAAGCATTGAGAATTTTGCTTCCAGAAACTATGGAAAAGAGGGGTAATTTTTCAGTGACGTGCAGGGGCCGTAATATTCGACTTTCTGCCATGCCCAAGAAATGATTTTCTGTACTCAAATTATAGGGTGGTCTCCCTGTTGGATGTAAGAATTCAGCGGCTTGATGTTTGCCCCACCACTCTCCAGCTTATCAGAAACAAAAGATCCCAATGTATTGGAAGGACTGGAAGGTGTGATTGCTGGACCCCTGTAGGCAATTTTGTAAGATATGGAGATTGGAAAAGTACAAGATTAGAAATGAACAAATGTTCTGATTTTCTGAAAATAGAAGAGGAAGAAGGATAAAAGGGAAGCAGAGGAGACAAGACAAGGGGGAAGGGAAAGTGGAATAGAGAAAAGAAGGAAGAGTATGGAAACAGAGGTACTGAACATGCTACATATGCAGGGGTTCTTCACTTTTTGGCTGTACTGGTCCCATTTGGTGACAGACTGGTGAAACCTATCAACCCCTTTTCAGAATGGAGTTTTGAATACATAAAATCAAATACATAAAATTGCAAAGAATAGTAATTTTCTTGAAATGGTTATCAAAATATATTTTAAAAATAAGAAGTTTGTGGCAGCCAGGTGGTTCAGTGGATAAAGCACTGGCCCTGGATTCAGGAGGACTTGAGTTCAAATGTGTATTCAGACACTTGACAGGTACTAGCTGTGTGACCCTGGGCAAACCACTTAACCTTCATTGCCCTGACAAAAAAAAAAATACTCACCCAAAAAACAAAAAACAAAAATAAGTTCACAGACCTAAGATTAAGAACATTTCTACACTACAACATTCAAGACAGACAAATATCTAGATTTTTTTTTAAAAGAATCAAGAGTAAGAAAGGAAAGAAGGGAAAAAAGTAAAAGCAGTCTAAAAATCATCTTGATCTTTACTTCAATTTCTAGTAAAGCCTAGAAGGAATAGTTATCGAACATTTGGAGAGTGATCACAAATCTTCATCAAGAATAGGTCATGCCAGACTAACTTGAGGTCTTTTTTCAAAAACAGGTACTAGAGTGGTAGCTTAGAAGAATATTGTAGATTTAGCTTATCTGTATTTTAGCAAAGCATCTGTCAAAGTCTTTTATGGTATTTTTGTGGAGAAGATGGGGGCATGGGGTCTAGACAACAATGTTAGGTGGAATCAGATATAGTTTAGAGGCTGTGCCCAGAGAATGGACACTAAGCTGTTGATACCAATGGAAGCAGCTACGTAGCATAGTGGATGGAGGGTTGCACCTGTAGTCAGGAAGAAAGTAGTTCAAATCCAGACTCAGACACTAGCTGTGTGACCCTGAGTAAAACACTAAACTTCTAGTTGCCTCAATTTCTTCAACTATTAAATAGGGATAATAATAATAATACCTACCTCCTAGAATTGTGAGGATCAAATTAGATATTTGTAAAGCTCTTAGTACAATACCTGACACATAGTGAATGCTAGGTATTACTATGGTTATTATTGGTAATAATAATTACTAATTATTAATAGCAGTTTAGTTACAGATCTTATTGTAGGTACCCCAGGGATTAGTGCTTGGCCCTGGAATACTTAGCATGTTTAGCAATGACTAGGACAAAGACACAGATGACATGCTTATCAAATTAGTAGATAAAAGAAAAGCAGAAGAAGAATGACTAAATATACTGGATAATAGAGCCAGGATTAAAAAAAAAAGATCTCAAGCTAGAGTGTTGAATTCAATCAAATAAGACGGAATTTAAAAGGGTTAAATGCAAAGTTTTGCTTGGCATTAAAAAAAAATCAATTGCAGAAGTACATACAGGATGAGAGAGCCATGGTTAGAGAACAATTTGCCTAAAAAAGATCTAATACATTTATTGGATTGTCAACTTAATGTAAGACAACAAGGTGATAAGACAGTTGAAAAAGCCAATGCAAATTATTTTATACCAAAGTGTATTGGGATACCATAGAAGGTAGTGGAATCATATTTTTACTATGGTTGTTGATAGTTCACATTTCTTTTTTTCAAAACAATTTTGTTCATATCCCTCAATAACTTAGCTACTGGGGAATGGTTCTAAATCTTACACATTTGATTTCTCAACATATTTTGGTTTTGGGGGTTTTGTCAGATATTCGGTACAAAGAGTTTCCCCCAAATTAATAGTTTCTCTTTTTACTCTAGTTGCTTTGGTTTGTTTGTGCAAGAATTTTTTCATTTTGTGTAATCAATGTTGTCTTTTAAAAATATTTGTTCAATCACTTCTGCCCCAATAGTTGTGAGAGATATTTCATGTAATTATTTTCATTTTTAATAAAATACTATGAGATTTTTTTTTCTTAAAAACAAGAAGGGAGAAGAGTGACTTTCATCTGGGATTTTAAAGTTATGTCTGGATGACACTGTGCCAGGGTATGAATTTTGAGGTATGGACTAGACTAGATAGTTACTGAGATCCCTTCCAAAGCTGAAATTCTCTGCTTTTGTAAAGAGGGACATTGTGCTAAAGATTAGTGAACTCGTTTTCTTAGCTTTGTTGAACACCTTTGGAATATTATTTTTAATTCTCTGTGCCACATTCTAAGAAGAATAATGATAAACTGAAGTATCTAGAGGAGAGTTACCATGATCATGAGTAGTCTTGAAGTCTTGTCATATATTATTAATTTGAAATAACTGTTTTTTAACCGAAAGAAGAGAATAATGGTTGCCTCCAAATAACTAAATGACTGGTCATTCTGAAGGAAGCTTAAGCTTGTACTTCTTGGCCCCAGAAAACACAAGTAGGCACGAACATAGGTGAAAGCTGTACGAGGGAAGATAATTTAAGCTTCTTGAAATGGATTGCCAAAGGCAGCTAGGGGGGTGCAGTGGATAGAGCACCGGCCCTGGATTTCAGAAGGACCTGAGTTCAAATCTGGCCTCAGACACTTGACACTTATTAGCTGTGTGACCCTGGGCAAGTCACTTAACCCTCTTTGCCCTGCCAAAAAAAAAGAAAAGAAAAGAAATAGATTGCCTTGGAAGATAGTGGGCTCCATTCATTAGAGGTCTTCAGTTAAGCAGAAAATAGATAATCATTTATTGGGTATATTTTATTGAGAAAATAAATGTTATCTTTCATATACTTCCTTGTCCCCTTTACTTGGTATTTCAAATTCCCTTGATATAATTCCCATTCTCTCCTCCTTTGCTTCAGTCTTTGATAAAGAGGTGTCTCTTTTCCTTACCTTTGTATAGACAAATGAAACTCCTTGCTTGCACTCTTAGTCCTAATCTTTGCTTTCCCCTCCAGGAGAGAGTATCATTCTTGCTCGTCTTCCCCTATTCAATCTCCTCTCATTCACTGGCTCCTTTCCTGCTGCCTATAAACATGGCTAGATATTTCCCATTCTTAAAAAGTAGAAGCCATTCTATTATCTTCTATGATTCCTACAAGGTGTTATCCATACTCAACTCCATTTCCTTGCCTCCCAATTCACTTTTATTTATTTATTTAGCTAGCTAGCTGTTTGTTTATTCATTTATTCATTAATTTATTTATTGTTAAATAAAAAAAAATTATTTATGGTTTTGGGTTTCAATTTTTATCTCTCTTTCCCTTCCTCTCCTCCCCTCTCCCTGAGGTGGTAAGCAGATATGGGTTATACATGTACAATTCTGTAAAACATTACTATATTTGTCATTTTGTACAAGAAAATTTGATTTAAAGAAACAAAATGAAAGAAAGTGCATAATAGAATACTTCAGTCTGTTCCTTCAATATCAGTTCTTTCTCTGGAGGAGGATAATATGTTTCATCAATAGTCCTATGGCATTGTCTTGGATCATTGTATTGTTGATAATAGTCAAGTCATTCACAGTTCTTGATCAAACAATATTGCTGTCTCTGTGTACAATGTTCTCTTGGTTTTGCTCACTTCACAATACATCATTTTATACATGTCTTTCCAGGCCTTTCTGAAATCATCCTGCATGTCATTTCTTATAACACAATAATATTCCATCACCATTACATACCACAGTTTGTTTAGAAGTTTCCCAATTGATGGGCATTCCTTTAATTTCCAATTCTTAGCCATCACAAAAAGAGCTACTACAAATATTTTTGTACAAATAGGTCTTTTTCTCTTTTGGGGAGATATCTTTGGGATATAAACCTAGCAGTGGTATTGCTGGATCAAAGGGTATGCACAGTTCTATAACCCTTTGGGCATAGTTCCAAATTGCTCTCCAGAATGATTGGATCTTTTCACAACTCCGACAGTGGATCAGCGTCCTAGCTTTCCCACATCCCCTTCAACATACAATATTTTCCTTTTCTGTTATATTTTCCATTCTGATAGACATGAAGTGATACCTCAGAGTTATTTTAATTTGCATTTCTCTGATCAATAATGATCTAGAGCATTTTTTCATATAATTATAGATAGCTTTGATTTCTTTGTCTGAAAACTTCCTGTTCATATCCTTTGACCATTTATCAATTGGAGAATGACTTGTATTTTTATAAATTTGACTCAGTTTGCCATATATTTGAGAAATGAGGTCTTTGTCAGAGATATTTGTTTCAAAAATTCTTTCCCAGTTTCTACTTCCCTTGTAATCTTGGTTACATGTGCAAAAGCTTTTAAATTTTATATAATCAAAATGATCTACTTTATATTTATTTTTATTCTCTATATCTTCTTTGGTCATAAATTCTTCCCCTGCCCACAAATCTGACAGATAAATGATTCTCTACCCCCTTAATTTGCTTATGGTATCATCCTTTATGTCAAATTCAGTTTTTGAACTCTTGTTAACCAGCTTTCAGTCCCACCACTCAATTGCAGGTCTTCTTTCTAAGACAGGAAACAATCTCTTAACTGTTTTTCTTACTCCTCATTCTACACGATTGATCATACTTTGTTCTGATATCTTCATTCTTCCTCTCACTTCCATAATAATGATTGGTCTTGGTTTCTTTTCCATCTCTCTTATAACTCCTTAGTCTCCTTTATTGGATCATCATCATCCATCTCCAATCCATTAACCATTGACCCAATTCTGTCTTGAACCTTTCTTCTTTCAAAATAATCTCTCTGGATGATCTTATCAATTCCCAAGTGTTCAATTGTCATCTTTATGCAAATGACCCCCAAATATCTAGATGTACCCCCACAATGCATATATACACATGCACATGTACATATATGTATACATGTATCTATTTGGTAGTTGTATATACATATATACACATATATAAAATATATTAAATGAGAATCTATGCAGATTACTCCCAAATATATGCACATACACATATATTTGTGTACATACACACATTCAGTCCTAATTTCTCTTTTGAATTTCAGAGCTCTATCTCCAAAGTGCTCATCGGACATCTTTGCTTTGATATCTTATTCACATCTCAAACTCCCATATACAAAGTCTATGTGAATGACTCCCAAATGTGCATATATACATACCTATACACACATATAACTACATATATATGTATATTTGGGAGTCATATGCATAGATGTTAACTGAACACACTGTATATGTGTATATATGTGTACGTATGTATCCCTAACTTCTCTTTTGGATTTAAGTACCGCATCTCCACACTACTTCCTTGACATCTTTACTTGGATGTCTCATTGGCACCTCAAACTTTAGTACCACAGATCCACTGGACCTGTAATCTTATTGATGTAAACATCCCCTCCACTGAGGCAGATACCAGTCTGTTCTAGCCTGCTTATGCTCTGTAGCCCTTGTTCATGTCTTTTCCATAAGTTTACAACAGAGGATGCTAGGGGATCTTCCTCATGATCTCTTTTTTTTTTTTTTTTTAGTGAGGCAATTGGGGTTAAGTGACTTGCCCAGGGTCACACAGCTAGTAAGTGTTAAGTGTCTGAGGCCGGATTTGAACTCAGGTATTCCGGACTCCAAGGCCAGTGCTCTATCCACCCTCATGATCTCTTGATATCATAAGGACATGGTCATCCCTGACTCTGCTATATAACTGATATTTTGGGATATTTTCATCTCCTTGCTCTGCTTTGTTATAATGTGGTATAGCCTGTTCACTCTCTCCATATGCCTCTCCACAGCCCCTTTGGTGATCCTCAACTTCAACTGTAGTGTTCCATGACTCACAGTCATTAAACATCCCTGGAAGAACATTTCTATTCAAAAGATGTATTTGTTTTACTTAACTATGCATATTTGCTGTAAGAGTTTTGTTTTTCTTTTTCTTCCTTTCCTGGTGAGAGGATGTAGGAGGGAGAGAAAATATATGCTTGTTATTTGAAAAAAATATGTAATCTAATTCAAACAAATAAAAAGATGTCTCTCTGTTTTAAAGAGAAGCTTGGGGTCATTAAAAGACCTTTGCAGTTTCTCAAAGACAGAATTGCTCTCTCTCTTCCTTCTGTTCTTTGTCCATTTGCCATGTCTGTACAAGATGACATACTGCTGACAAAAGTCTCTGGATTGTCTATCTAATTGCATGTCCCCATCAGGACAATAGACATTATTTATCCACTCAGCTTCTCCTGTGTCGAAAACTGAGCCAAGTGTTTGAGTGACTATGGAACTCATTTATTAGGTTCTGTAGTGCGGCTTGATGCAATTAGCACAATGTCATTTGCAAACAGAAGTATCTGGAGAACCTCATCATCTTTGGGAATCCCTCTTTAGTAGGGACTGCTTTGGCTCACCTCTACAATAGTGAAGGATATCTTTGGGGAGAATATATCTCTGTTTTTTGCCTCACTTCATTTTAATAATCAGAATGTCATGGAACAAAGTTGGCTCTTTTGGTATAGTATTCAAGGACTATTACAGATTTTTGGCATTGTGCATGGGAGACTGCTTGCTTGACAGAACCTTTAAGGTCATATTTTGTTCTACTGAATCAAATTCTATTTTATAATCCACAAACATTAAGCATAGTGGAATTTAATTCTCTAGATCTTTCAGCAAAGTGTGTGATGGTAGGGGCAGCTAGGTCACTTAATGGATAGAGCACTGGCCCTGGAGTCAGGAGGATGTGAGTTCAAATCCAACCTCAGACACTTGACACTAGTTACATGACCTTAGGCAAGTCACTTAACTCTGATTGCCTCAAATATCTGAGGCAATCTACAGTCTTCCTGATGTATATCTTGCCACTGGACCCAGTTGGCTCTGAAGGAGAGAATGAGGCTGGTGACTTTGTACAGCACTTCCTTAAATCCAATCACTGCACGTCATCACATTATCTCCTGATGTCATACTCCTCTTTGAGAATGAAGGACAAACAACAACAAGAAGTGGGATGGTAAAAATGTGCTATAGAATATATTCCTTGTGGTCAAATGGTAAAATGATGGTAAAAAGTGCTATAGATTATTCTTTGTCAAAGCCTTTCTATTCCCTTTTAATAACTTCTTGAGCATGCCCTTGATGGATGTGAAAATATTATCATAAAATATTTATGTATTATATTCAACATATTCTCTGCAGAAATCATTTGATTTCCCTTCAAACCTTCTTCTAAACTTCTGAACTTCTGTTAAGGTATCATCATGTTCCCTGTACCCCTGGTTTGTAACCTAGAAGTCATTCTTAATTCCTTCCTCTTCTTTGCCTCTTCTATCCAATCCTTTGCCAAATCTGGCCAAGCAACCATCTGTAGCAAAGCAGGTGCCAGTCTGCATTGGTAGTGGGAGTTTCTTCATTGGGGGTTTCCTATAGATATGAAATCACAGATCTGGTTCATGTATATTTAGTAAGGAAAGTGAGGCAAGAAAACCAATAAAATTTTTCCAGAATATGTTGCCTAGTAGTCTCTGAGCTTTCATGAACAGTAATTATCTACAAGTGGATCCTTATAAAAGACATGAAAACAGCTTTTTCTTTTAAGGTTAAACATTTCATTCTAATTTTTTTAAAAAAAATATTAATATGTTTGGCAAATCCTTTCTTGATGGGATATTCAGATTGGGGATAGGCTGGATTGAACTGGGTTAAATTCAAGTTTACCTTGACACTCTCATAAATTTTAGATTAGAGGGATACTAAAATAATGAATTTTCACTTTAGTTTCTTTCACACAATGTAAATTCTCTTGCCTATTATAGATCAGTGACCAATTTCTAAAACTCAAAGTGGAGTCAAGCAAGTTAAGCCCTTATTTCTACTTCTTCCTGGTACTCTTACCTGAGTCATCATTGAGAGGTGACATGGTAGAGTGGCTAGGACACTGGATTGGGAGTCAGGATGATGTGGGTTCATATCCTACCTTAGCTACTTACTAACCATGTGACCCAGGGCAAGTCATTTAAACCAAAAGTATCTTAGTTTCACAGATCTGTACTCTATGATCCTATCAGTTCTCTCCTATCTGACTTTGAAATTGCTATCTTAGAAAAAGGTAACTTTGAGAGAAATAGCATATGGAAGCCCTTTAGGAAGCTGAACTTGATTATTTTCCTAATTATTATGATCAATTATATAATTATTAATGTAATATATAAAGCCTTAATAAGAGAAACTGATTGCCATTCAATTTATATCAATTAACACTTCCTAAGTACCTACTATGTGCTTAATATGGAAGACAACAAGACAAAATGAAATAGACCCTTAAAGGATTCCTCTGGGCAAATATTTGCTGAGAGATCATAAAATTTTAGGTTACTTGAGGAGGGAGAGAGCATTAACTAAGCCAATCAAGAAATGCTTTTTGGAGGAGTTGGTGCCTATGTTGACTTTTTAAAGAAGATAAGGATTCTTAGAGATGGAAAAGAAGAGGAGATGCAGTCCAGGATTGGAAAAAACCTTATGTACATGCTCCAAGATAGGAGATGGAATGTCAACATCAGGGAATAAACAGCTTTTAGTTAAATTTCAATGAAATATTAAGCACACGAAGGCAAGTAATTGAGATAAGTTTAGAAAGTTAGATGGATAGAAAATATTAGATGTTGGAGGTGATGTGGGAAAGCTGGGATGCTAATCCACTGTTGGTGGAGTTGTACAAAGATCCAACCATTCTGGAGAACAATTTGGATCCTTGCCCAAAGGGCTATAGAACTATGCATATCCTTTGATCCAGCAATACTACTGTTAGGTTTATATCCTAAAGACATCCCCCAAAAGAGAAAAATACCTCTTTGTACAAAAGTATTTCTAGCAGCTCTTTTTGTGGTGGCTAAGAAATGGCATGCCCGTCAACTGGAGAATTGGGAAACAAGCTGTGTTATATGATTGTGATGGAATATTACTGTGCTATAAGAAATGACATACAGGATGATTTAAGAAAGGCCTGGAAAGACTTGTATGAACTGATGTATAGTGAAGTGAGAAGAATTAAGAGAATGTTGTGCACAGAGACAGCAATATTGTTTGATGAAGAACTATGAATGACTTGCGTATCTTTAAGGAAACTAATTAACCTCTCTGAGACTCCATTGTCTCATCAACAAAATGGTCAGGTTTATAGTTTATATGCCTGAAAGAAAGCCTAGATCAGACTATTCCTTGCGGTTTCTTTAGGCAGCAGAAAACCTATCTGTTAAGAAAGGATAACACAGGGGCAGCTAGGTGGCACAGTGGATAGAGCACCGGACCTGGAGTCAGGAGGACCTGAGTTCAAATCCAGCCTCAGACACTTAACACACACTTACTAGCTGTGTGACCCTGGGCAAGTCACTTAACCACAATTGCCTCACTAAAAAAAAAAAAAAGAAAGAAAAGAAAGGACAACACATATATAACAACCTGTTCCTACTGGTAATGCATATCTTTTATCCTAAGGCTTAATTTATTGAATCAGTCATAAAACTAGGAATTTTAGTGAACTAAAACTCAATATTTATTTAAAATTTAAAAATTACTTATTTGTTTGTTGTTAGCATTCTTTTCTTTTTAAATTTTGAGTCCCAAATTCTCTCCTTCCCTTCCACACCTTCCCATATCCACTGAGAAGGGAGGCAATATGATATCCACTATAAATGTGAAATCATTCAAAACTTATTTCCATATTAGCAACATTTAAAAATAAAAGCAAGAAAAATAAAGAATGAAAGCCATACTTCAATTTGCACTCAGAATTCATAAGTTTTTTTCTCTGAAGGTGGATAGAACTTTTTCATCATAAGTCCTTTGAAATTGTCTTGGATCATTGTATTGATCTGAGTAGCCAAGTCTTTCACAGTTGATTGTCATTCAACATTGTGGTTATTATGTACAATGATCTCCTGAAACTCAATATTTATTAAAAGTATGGCTTTAATGGTACAGAAGAGTTCCAGGGAACTCATGATAGAAGAGGATCTCCAAATCCAAGAAAAAAAAAAAGAACTGTGGAGTATAGATGCTGAATGAACCATACTATTTCTTTTGTTTTTGGTGCTGTTGTTTTTTCTATTTTGAAGTTTTTCATCATTGCTCTGATTTTTCTCTTATAACATGACTAATGCAGAAATAGGATTAATGTTATTATGTGTGTGTGTGTATATATATATATATATATAAGTAACCTATATCAGATTACCTGCTGTCTAGAGGAGGGGGGAGGGAGAAAAATCTGAAATTGGAAGGCTTGTATAAACAAAGGTTGAGAACTATCTTTACATGTAACGGAAAAATTAATTAATTAATTAATTATTTTAAAAAAAGAATGAAGGACAAAAAAAAAAGTATGGCTTTGTACCAAAAAAAAAAAAAGCAAATATAAGCTTAGGTTAAATTAAAGGCATCCAGAAGAAGGGAGGTAATAGCCAAGGACTATATTTGGCAGTATATGGTGGACACTTAATAATTTTTTTTTGAGGGCAGCTAGGTGGTGCAGTGGATAGAGCACTGGCCCTGGAGTCAGGAAGACCTGAGTTCAAATCCAGCCTCAGACACTTGACACTTACTAGCTGTGTGACCCTGGGCAAGTCACTTAACCCTCATTGCCCCACCAAAAAAAAAAAAAAGGAATAAATATTATTTGATTGATTAAATGCCTGACAACACAATAAATGCTTATTGGAAGAATTAATTGGTAAAGTCTTGATCCCCCCCCCCCTCCCTTTATTATTATGAGGTTGGAAAAGTTCAACAAATGTTAACATTTCCCCATGCAAAGAACAGAATTTCTATGGCACATGGCATGATTTTTTTTTTTTTTTGGTGAGGCAATTGGGGTTAAGTGACTTGCCCAGGGTCATACAGCTAGTAAGTATCAAGTGTCTGAGGCCACATTTGAACTCAGGTACTCCTGACTCCAGGGCTGGTGCGCCACCTAGCTGCCCCATGGCATGATTTTTTAATGTTTATTTCATTCAACATGTTAGTTCCAATACTATCCTGCTTGTCTGTATTCCTTTATTAACTTGTCTGCTGTGTTCTGTGTATTTTTATTTTTTTAAATTTAATTAATTAATTAATTAATTTTTTTCTGTGGGGTAATGAGGGTTAAGTGACTTACCTAGGGTCCCACAGCTAGTAAGTGTCGAGTGTCTGAGTTGGATTTGAACTCAGGTCCTCCTGAATTCCAGGGCCAGCGCTTTATCCACTGCATCATCTAGCTGCCCCCATTCTGTGTATTTTTTGTTTGTTTATTTGTTTTTTTGGTGAGGCAATGAGGGTTAAGTGACTTACCTAGGGTCCCACAGCTAGTAAGTGTCAAGTGTCTGAGGTCAGATTTGTACTCAGGTCCTCCTGAATCCAGGGCTGGTGCTTTATCCGCTGCGCCACCTAGCTGCCCCCCATTCTGTGTATTTAAAAAAAAATGTTTCATTGTGGTTCTTTACTTCATTTTTTTGTTGTCACTATCATTACTCCTCCCCCTCTCTTAAATCCATGCCTCCCCACCAAAAATACAGGCCATCATTTCTACTTGGTTGTACTCTCCTGACTTAATTAACGTTCTTTGGAATCCCATCTTCCTGCAAGATCACATCAGCTCTGAAACTCACACCTCATCTGGACACCCTCCCTTGGCATCCTTCTGTTATTTTGGGTGGAGAATTGGAATAGAGAACTCCTAGATCTTTCATTGAAGGGCAGTCATCTCATTTCCCACTTGGCTGTACTCCTGTCAACTTCACGACACACCTCCCCTCATACTGGGCATCCTCCCCATCATCTGATTTTCAGGTTCTTTTTATGTGTTGTTGTATTCTCTTGCATTGTGAGCTCTTATTGAGAACAGGGACTCTGTTTTGCCTTTTGTTTTGTGTCCTTAGCACTTAGCACAGTGCCTGTCAGAGTAGGCATTTAATATATGTTTATTGTCTGACTAATTGACTAACATAACCATTGAGTACAATCAATCAAAACAAATCTATATGTTGATCCGGTCTGAGAATGTTTATCTCATTCTGTACCTCTAGTCCATCAGCTATCTACCAAGATGCCAAAGCATACTATAATATCAGTCTTCTGGATTTATGCACTAATCATAAATCTTAGGTCTTTTAAAATTGTTTTCGTTTATAGTATAGCAACTGTATAAATTGTTTTGGTTCTGCTTATATTACTGCTTCAGTTTGTATATGTCCCTTCTGGTTTTTCTGAATTCATCTTTTATTTTTTCAGCATTTCTTGCAGAGTAATAATATTCCATTATATTAATACGTTACAATTTGTTCAGCCATTGTCCAATTGATAGATACCCACTTTTAGAATATTTTTTGCTTACAACAAAAAGTATTTTCTCTCTATATAGATAGATATCTATATATTTATATATAGAAAGATCCTCTACCTCCTTTCTTTTATTTCTTTCCATCAAATCAATCAGCCAACAAACATTTATTAAGTGCCTGTTATGTGCTAGGAAGTATGATAAGTACAGGGGATTTAAAAAAAAAAAAAGAGGCAACTAAAGGACATATGAAGAAAAGATGCCATCTGCATCTAGAGAAAGAATTGATAAATAGAAGTATATATAGAATAGTTTTATATGTATATATGTTATGTATATATAGTTGAAAATTAAATATAGTTTGATCTGCCTGTCTCCTAAAAATTAATAAACAGATCAATTAATTTTATAATATCTCCTACAAAAATTAATAAGAATAAACAGACATGTCTCCCACAGAACAAAACCTAGATTAGACAACATAATGATTCCTACAGGATAACCCAGATCAGAGACAGACAGGAAAAACAATACTAATTTATTTTGTCCCAAGAAGAAATAACATGATCAAGTGGAGATCCAGGGGACTCCCTCTTTCTGAGGGTATATAAAGTTGTTTTGTTTTGTTTTTTTGTCCACGGGTTACAGAGTGTTATCACTTTCAATAGTATGATAAATTCAACCCAGAAGCAAAAGCAGTTTAACAATTTCAGTTATAACAAGTATGGAGGAAATACAGAAACATCATGATAAAATTACAGGATTCCAAAAAAGGATTTGGCAAGGATGAGGACGCCCAGATGTCCCCATAAGATAGGGACTTGCTATCCTTAGGTAAAAGAAGTAACCAGGTAGGGTCTTTTATCTGCTAGCTATCTGGGTTCAGTTTGGAGTTCAGTTGAAGGACATTTTGTTCCTATTAATCCAGTTTCCCTTGGATAATAAGGCACCTTCATCAAATCCATACATTTATATTAACGATATATATTTGTGTCTAATTGTAGATATCTCTAGGGCTAGGGGGAAAGGAAAAAAAGACATTTAGGATGATAATTTTATTATATATTTGAAAGGAATAGCAAGTTATGCATATAAATCTACTGATTTATAGTTTCATGTGCAATCATCTTTTTTTAGTGTGCTATGTTATGTAAATGCTTGTTTTATTCCATAAATGAAAAATAAAATAAATTAAAAGAAAAAAATAGGCAAAAAGTCCCTGCCCTCAAAGAGCTTCTGTTCCTAAATTTTAGGGGTATAAATTCCAATTGTTTTCCATAGTGGTTAGATCAAATCCCAGCTCATCAACAGTGTATTGCCTCCAACAATCGACATTTTCCCATTTTTGTTATTTTTGCCAATCTGGAACAATTTGGAATCTTGAAATGATTATAATTTGAGTTTCTCTTGTGGATAGCAATGTGGAGAATTTTATCTTATGGTTGTTAATAGCTTTCCTTTCTTCTTTAGAAAACTGCTTGTTCATACATATCCTTTGGCCATTTGTTGAGCAATAGTTCTTATCTCTATAGCTTCAAATATAATCTAGAAATTAGTCCTTTATCAGAGAAATTTGCTGCAAATATCTTCCCAGCTAACTATCTGTTTTCTGTTTGTAACTATTTTGATTTTGCATGCAATTTTTTGGGGGGGGGCGGGGCAGTGAGGGTTAAGTGACTTGCCCAGGGTCACACACTGTGCCACCTAGCTGCCCTTGCACACAATTTTATGTGATCAAAAATGTCCTTTTTATCCTCTCAGATACTATTTACCCTTTGTCTGGTCACAAATTATTCTCTAACCATTGTTGTGAAAGGTATTTCACAGCTCTTGTAATTTACCTATTACTATGAGGCAGCATGACATAGAGGATAGAGATGGTCTTAGAACTAGTAAGACCTGAGTTCAAATCCTGCCCCAGGCAATGCTAACTATGTGATTCTAGGCAAGTCATTTTACTTTTTAGTGCATATAAGACTGTAAGTTGAAGAGTTGGTGCTTCCCTGCATTGGTAGAAGGACTTTCCTTTTCTGGGAATTGTTTATAGCATCAATAAAATCACAGGTCCAGTACCTATTCCTTTGACCTTTTATATATAGATTAAATCTCCATTTGTTGCTTATTGTGATATATCATGTAAGCTGTTAGTCTACACTTAATTTTCACCAGAAGATTTCTCTTCTCTCCAGCAATGTTTGTAATATATTAAGTTCTTATCCCAATAGTTGCTATTTGGGGGTTTATTGAACACCATAGTTTATTATTTCTGTGTTGTATGCCTAATTTTGTCCACATTTCATATCTTCTATTTTAAATAGTATTAAGTAGTTTGAATGGCTTTTTAATATAGCTTGAGATCTAGTACCACTAGGTCTTCTTTCTTTCACCATTTTTCTCCATTTTCCCACTTGAAATAATTTACTTTTTGTTTCTCCAGATAAATTTTGTTGCTAATTTTTGTAGTTCTGTAAAGTAATCTTTTAGTAATTTGATTGGCATGGTTTATAATCTATAAATTAATTTAGGTAGTAGTACCACTTTTGTTATATTAACAGGTCCCAATCATGAGCATTTATTATCCCTAATTGAATTATTCTAAAGCAGGTATGACAATGCCATCCTCCTTCCCAAAAATCTTCAGTGGTCCCACAGTGTTTCTAGGATTAAATAGAAGCTCTTCTTGACACTTAAAGCATTTTTGGATTGTGGTTCCTGCATGCCTTTCCAGACGAAATCCATACTTCCACAGCTCCAAACTAGCAGAACGTCAAAAAGGTGCGATAACTTTGAGATGACAACTTTGAAGTTTTACCCATAGCTTTGAAATGATTTGGATACGTTAATGAACTAACCCCAAGGTGGTATAGCAAGGAGTTGGTCTGTTTCCCTCCAAAAACTCTATAAAAGTGAGACCTCAAACTCCCCTCCCCCCAGTTCTCTTCCATCTCCATTGAGTTCACGTTGCCAAATGCTCCCAACTTTAATCCATGGTTTTATCTGATACTCTCTGCCTCTCTGCCTCTCTGCCTCCTTGTCCTCTTTTCCACACTGCCTTCCTTCACCACATCCCATTCTCTGTCACCATACCACTATCTGCCTCTGTGCCACTTTTCACTGACCATCTCTGCCTTTATAGATTTTTTTTTGCCCCCATACCCTCTTTAGTTTAGTTAAATGTGATTGCTGTGTCATTTCCTGCTGCCATTTGTGGTCTTTCCTGGGGAGTAGCCAGAGAACTCAGCATGTCTGCCCCCGTTTCATAATTTCACAAATTGATTATTAATTCAGAATCCTGGAGTTAATGTTTGCCCCACCCCAAAAAAAGGGAATAATTCTTTAAAATCTTCCCTACAACCCACTTATAAACCTGGACCATCAAGGAAACTGACTATAGCAATGGGAGTTATTATCATTGTTATTATTAATAATAACAATAATCATCTAAATAAGGCTTTAGCATCTAGTTTTCTATACTCTGTAACTGTCCTCAGGACCTTTTTTAAGGCATACTATAAAAGATGCACATGTTATAAATGTTTTAAGTCACTGAATGCTTCTTTAGGCTCTAGAATGAATTATAGATCTTAGAACTTGGAAAGCACCTCAAGATGATTTTTGTCCCTAGCCTTCAGACAGCCATGGCACTTCTCATTTAATCGATGAGGCCAGTGAGGACCAGAGAAGTTATGAGACTTACCACTGTCTAAAAAGGCACCTAGATGTTCACAGAAGAAAACAAAATCTAAGAAAGGAAACAGTAGCAAAGTATTTGACTTACCATTGCCATACACTAATGTCCAAGAGAAGGTAGAAATATCTAGGTCTATGAAGTAGCATAGTGGATAAACTTCTGGACATGCAATTGTTGTTTAGTCATTTCAATTATGTTCTACTCTTTGTTTTCTTGGAAAACATATTGGTGAGGTTTGCCATTTCTTTCTCCAACTCATTTTACAGATGAGGAAATTGAGGCCAACAGAGTTAAGCAACTTGTCCAGGGTCACAAAGCTAGTTAGTGTTTGAGGCCAGATTTGAACTCAGGAAAATGTCTTCCTGACTTCAGACTTGGCACTCTTTCCTGTGCCACCTAGCTGCCCTGCAGGAAGACCTGAATGCAGATACTGCCTAAAACACTAGCAGTATGGTCACTGAAGTTTTCTGGACCTCACTTTCCTCATAAATAAGATAGACAGAATAATAATATTTATTTCATAGGAGTGTTGAGAGAATCAAATGAGATCATTTATGTAAAGTGTTTTGCAAACCTTAAAGGTATATATAATTGTTAATTATTGTTCTTTCTCTTGTGTGATTGCTACAAAACTAGTAAAAGTGGGTGAGAATGATGAAGTGATTGAGGGTAGATACAACTTTTAGAACTCTTTCGGGGGGCAGCTAGGTGGTGCAGTGGATAGAGCACCGGCCCTGGAGTCAGGAGTACCTGGGTTCAAATCAGGCCTCAGACACTTAACACTTACTAGCTGTGTGACCCTGGGCAAGTCACTTAACCCCAATTGCCTCACTAAAAAAAAAAAAAAAACTCTTTCGGGGATCTGGGATTAATTTACCCTCATTTATCTGAACTGCCTGGTCCTGCTTAGAGCTTTGGATTAAATTCACTGAATGTCCCTTTCAGGCTTATGATTCTATATCACTGATCATCACAGAATGTCATCTCAACTTGAACAAAGACCTGATCTGTCTTTTGTTGTCTTTTTCTCCAGCTTTTCCTGTACCCTAGGGCTTCATGGTTTTTTTTTTTTTCATTTTTTCCACATTTATTTATTTATTTTATTTATGGACTAAAACAAGCATTTCCTTAACATATTTTTTAAATGATTGCACATGAAACTGCAAATCTATTATGTGCAAATATATAATAAAGTTATCATGTAAATTTCTTTTTGTCTTTTTGTCTTTTTCTTTCCCTCCTACATTCTCCCCCCCCCCCCGCCAGGGGTAGCCCTAGAGATTAGACACAAATAGTGGATATATTTGTGTAAAATTATTCTATACATACTTCTATTTATAAGTTCTTTCTCTGGATACAGATAGTATCTTTCTTCATATGTCCTTTATAGTTAATTTGGGTATTTATAATAGTCAAAATGACTTATTTGCTCAGTCATTCTGTTTTTCTTTTTTTTAGTGAGGCAATTGGGGTTAAGTGACTTGCCCAGGGTCACACAGCTAGTAAGTGTTAAGTTTCTGAGGTCGGATTTGAACTCAGGTACTCCTGACTCCAGGGCCAGTGCTCTATCCACTGTGCCATCTAGCTGCCCCTTGCTCAGTCATTCTTAAAACAATGTTGCTGTTACTGTATACAATGTTCTCTTGGTTCTACTCATTTCACTCTTCATTATTTCATGCAAATCCTTCCATGTTTTTCTAAGATCATTGAGCTCATCATTTCTTATAGCACAGTAGTATTCCATCACAATCATATACCACAACTTGTTCAGTCATTTCCCAATTGATGGGTATCCCTGCAATTTCCAATTCTTTGTTATCCCAAAGAGAATTGCTATAGATATTTTAGAATAATAGGTTCTTTTCCTTTTCCCCTAACCATGCAGAAATAGACCTAGTATGGTATTGCTGGGTGATAGGATATAGGCATTTTAATAACTCTTTGGGTATAATGTCATATGGTATATCAGAGGTCCTGAGACAAGAGGGGTGGGGAAATCAATTATAAAATTCTGAAGTTACAAACATAAACAATTCTGATGGTGAAGGGAAAACAGGAGTTATCTGAAGAGACTGATATGGATGCCCAGGGAACTTAACAATGAATTTAGATTTTCTCAAGATTTGTATAACAGAAAGAAGAAAGGACAGGTAATTGAAGATTAAGATAAGAGTCTGGCAGCACAGTCCTCCAAGTAGCAACATAAAACTACTTGGGTCCAGAATGGCGAGGATAATCATTCTCCCTCTCTAGCAGTTTCCAAAGCTCTGGACGTATGTGAGAGGCCTTGATTCAGTCCTTGAAGAAACTATTCTCTAAAGAGAGGAGCCAGGATTTTTTTCTTGAACACTCCAGGTTTTGAGAGATAATCACATAAAGACTGGAGTGTTATGTCTAGGATGTCTCCAAAAGGGAGCAGAAAGTTATTTAATATACAATGTAGATGAAATATAGGACAACTATTTATTTTCACTAATACAAAGGAAATGCTTAAAATGCTAAAGACTCACAGGGATGCAATGACCAAGATTTAAACATGAATTAGTAATTTATAACTTCAATCCTACTCTCTTGGGAGGCTAATACTTAAAACATCAAAACACTAGATATTTTCTTCAGTCTGCTGAACTGGCATTCACCTTTATCTCATCATTGCACTGTACCAATAGCTTTCTCAAGGTTAGGAAGACCTGAATGCATATTTTTCCTCAAACACAATTATGTAAAATTATGTAAAACCATTATTTATAACAATCACATAAAGTGCAAAGCACTTTACATAGATTATCTGATTTGATTCTCTTAACAACCCTATGAGATAAGTACTATTATTCTGTCTCTGGTCAACCAGGCCAAGGATAGGGTTCTTCTTGAGGTTGGTTGTCTTTTCCTGGAAATGCTGTAGTACTTGCAGAAGGTTCTTTTCTCCTGCAGTGACACTGGCACTTGCTGAGGGACTGAGAGGCTACTATACTAAGTAGATACCTTAAAAAATTCCATCTTTCAGGATTGCTGTTTAGGCTCCTGCTCAGAAGCAGGAGTGGACAGAAGGGAGTTCATAGAAGATGATGCTGCAAGAGGCCACAGTCTCAGCATTAGGTTTACTTGGACAACATGTATATTCAAAGTCTCCATCACTGCTAGAAGTGGGGAAGGGTATCTGTTTTACACAGGAAATAATAATTATAATAACTAACATTTATATAGTGCCAACTCTGAGTGCTTTACAAATATTAACTCATTTAATCCTCACAACAACCCTACAGAGTAGATGTTACTATTATCCCTATCTTATAGTTGAGGAAACTGAGGCAAACAGTTTAAGTGACTTTTCCAAAGTCAGATGGCTAGTAAATATCTGAAACTGAGAGGGGCAGCTAGGTGGCGAAGTGGATAAAGCACTGGCCTTGGATTCAGGAGGATCTGAGTTCAAATCCAGCCTCAGACACTTGATACTTACTAGCTGTGTGTCCCTGGGCAAGTCACTTAGCCCCAATTGCCTCACCAAAAAAAAAAAATACCTGAAACTTGATGTCTCAGACTCAGTTCTTCCTGACTCCAGCCCCATATCTCTATCCCTGGTACCACCAAGTCCAGGAAAGAACTGGGAAAATAACTTGCCGGAGGGGTGGAGTCAATCCTTTTAAGGGTAACCAAGTTGGGGAGAAGGGGTTGTTTTTCCTGGTTCATTATTCAACTGTCTCTGAGGAGCTTTCTAAAATTATATTTTATACATATATCAAACATAGATATAATATATACATACACACATATATGACATATACAATGTAAATTTTTTACATTATTAAATTTAGATATACCTAGATATGTTCTAATATATATAACAGTATTTTAAATCTTTAAATAACTTTTATAAATAATATATACCTATCAATTTATAAAAATAACATATATGGCAAATTTGTTTAAATATAATTACTATATAAGACCTAAATAACTCATATATGTGCAACATATATATTTATGTATATAAATACATATATACCTCCTGAACCCTTCCCAGTACACCCCTCCCCATCTTCTTTAAAAAAATTTTTTTCCATATTAAACATTTTTATTTAGATTTTTCTGTTCCAATCTCTATCCCTCCTTCCCCCCTATATCTGAAGAGCTTTAACTCAGCCTTAACCACTTCTGGCATGGGAACCAAGGGATTACTGTATCATCCAAAATTCATTTTTTACCACCGTTCAATGTAATCAATGAATTTAACATAAACTAGATTTTTATTTGACTCTATCAAAGTGAGGTTTGTTATCAGAATTATTGACAGAGGCCTTCATATGTGGTAAAACATAATGCAGCAAACACTTGTATCTGCATTCCATGACATTAATTCCATGGGTAGTGTTAAAATGAGGCTTTCATAAAAGTCCATGCTAGATTGGTCTTCAGAGGGGAAAAAAATTGATTCTGTAAACATTTATTAAAAATGAACTGTGGGTAAAACACTTCTAGGTACTAGGGATAGAAAATCCTGACTCAAGAAATTTGCAATTGATGGAGGAACAAATGGATGGGATAGAACCGGTACACAAATAGGTAAACACAAGATATTTTGAGGAGAGAGAGCCTAGCATCTGGAGTGCTCAGGGAAGACTTCACAGTACAGGGACCACCTGAAATGAGCCTTAAAGGAAGACAAGGACCATGTCAATTATCTGTGGAATTCGTATTTCATAATTATGCAGGTAATTGTCCAACTTTAGCCTAAAATTGTGGTAGAATTTTAAATAATCCAAACAAAATGGGATTTGGGGGTAGGTAGAATCATACAGAATATTAATTCAAATGTTTAATTTCCCTGAAGTGACTTTCCTGTGTCCCTTTTTTCTTTCTCTGGTGAATTTGAAATAAAGTGAGAAGACTAGGATTCTAGCCTTAGTTCTGCTTTAAAATCACTGATTTTGGACAAGTCACTTTAACTCCATAGGCCTCTGATTTTTGTTTTTCTGTGCAGAGAAGAGGCTGGATTAGATAATGTTGTTGTTTTTTTGTTTTGTTTTGGTTTTTTGAGGCAATGGGGGTTAAGTGACTTGACCAAGGCCACACAGCTAGTAAGTGTCTGAGGTTGGAGTTGAACTCAGTTTCTCCTGATTCAAGGCCCAGTGCCACTGTGCCACCTAGCTGTTCCCTAGATAACTTTTTAACATCCCTTTCTGGGGTATGATTCCATGAAATGTATATAAAGCATATGCTGGCATTCCTATGAAACTTATTCTATGTGAGATTGAGCTTCAAAAAATTTATCACTTAATATCATTGTTGTAGTATAAAGACATTATTCTGCTGGTTCTGCTCCTTATGCATATATATATATTTTTTTTTAATTAAAATTTTGTGTGTGTGTGTGAGGCAATTGGGGTTAAGTGACTTGTCCAGGGTCACATAGCTAATAAGTGTCAAGTGTCTGAGGCTAGATTTGAACTTAGGTCCTCCTGAATCCAGAGTCAGTGCTCTGTCCACTGCACCACCCAGCTGCCCCTTATACATACATATTTACAAGGGTTTGGGGTTTTTTTAAGAAAGGAAAGAAAATAAATGTTTAATAATTGAAAAAATAATTACAAAAAGAAAATTATATCACTCTAAAACCCTCAGATGAGAGAAGAGGTAAAATCATTTATTCATAGTTACAGAAAAAGTTAGTGACAGAGCTGAGACTAGAACTCAAACATTTTCCTCCATGTAAACTCTAAAATTCTTGTTTAACTTCTCTTTTTTTTGGTTGCCAAGCAACTGACTATAGGCTGATAGCAAGTGAACTATCTGAAATTACTTCCTAGTTAGCTTTCACTCTGAGTTTGTATTCAAGTTGTTTTTTCAGAAAGAAAATTTCTTTTCCCCTTATTTCAAACTTATCTTTTTCTTATTGGGAATGACTCACTAAGGGGCCATTTAAGGAAGAATTTGTAATACCCACTTGAGGTCTTAGGTCAGGCAAAATGATACTTGGTTTAATGTTTTGGATTGTTTATCACTCGCTAAAGTCATTTCTCACTATAACTTCTGCCATTGAGCTTAGGAAAAGTCTGTGGAGGAGCCCCTGTGGGCCAGTTATCTCTGCTCAGTTCAGTGCTCCTTAACCTCAGCCAGCGATTTTGCAAATGCTTGTTGCTGACCAAAGGGGACCAGGCAAAAAGAGTGTGGATAGATATCACCACATGAAGAAAAATAACTCAAAACACAAACTCTCCTACTGGTCAATAGGCTTGGCATGGGAAAGTGACATATTTATGAAATGGTATTTGGTGACAGGATTCTGTTATAGCTGCTTCCAAAAGTCTCTTTCTCCAATGGTAAGATGACCAAGCCTGGAGGAAATAGGCTCATTTGAGAGTGCCAAAGCTTTACTGAAATGGTCATTACAAAAAGTAAATAGAGACCAAAATCTATACTTTTTCTAACCATCAATTCATTTTATTTTATTTTTTTTGTGAGGCAATTGGGGTTAAGTGACTTGCCCAGGGTCACACAGCTAGTAAGTGTCAAGTGTCTGAGGTCAGATTTGAACTCAGGTCCTCCCGAATCCAGGGCTGGTTCTTTATCCACTGTGCCTCCTAGCTGTTCCCAATTCATTTAATAAATTATAACTCATTGTTACAAACCTGACTTAGGAAGTGGGACTAGATACAAAGAGAAAGGTTGGAAAATTCCACTGAGTGTTAGGAGGGGTAAGAGAAGGCTCCACCACACAAAGCCATTTTAAATGAATACAAGGGTCCCAATTGAGGTGATGACAGCTCTGGAGCATTTGAGAGTTAATTATGCCCACCTCCCCCAATCCCCCCAAATATTACAAATATTTCTGTGTCCCATAACAGATTGGCAGGGTCACATTAGTCTAAAATTCCTGAACACCGCCATGATACAAGCTGCAATGATTTGGAGTCAGGGGACCTGGGTTCAAATATGAGGTCTACCATTTGCTACCAGTGTAAATCTGGATGAGCCAATTAACTTTTCTGGGCTTCAGTTTCCTTAGATGCTTGAAAGGGACTATATAATTTTTAACATTTGTATTCCCAGTGCCTAGCACAGTGTTGTATACATAGAAGGCACTCAGTCAGTCAACAAACATTTATTTAGTCATTCCTATGCTCCAGGCAGTGAGCTAAGGGCTGGACTTAGTTCATACCTGTCAATTGACTGTTTGTCAAATGAGAGGGCTGGATTAGATAGGCTCTAAGGTCCATTCCAGTTTAAAATCTATAAATCTTATTGTAAATATGTTGGGAGTGTGATTCCCAAATCCTTTAACAGTGACAGAAATACAGTTTAGCAGAGGGAGCCCTTCTTGGTAGCCTTTGTAACTTGCTTCTGAAGACGGATGGCTTCCCCTTATTCCCACAGATTTCATCCACAGGCACACAATGAAAGAGAGAGCCAGGAAATCTTATTCATTTTCCGACTGGGAAGCTACATAGTAGGTAGTCTTCTCCCACATGCGCAGACTTTGAAATTATGCTGGGGCACAAAGGAGGCAATTATAGTGTCTTACATCTGAATCAGCCTTTCAGCACTGCTGTTCCACTTGGCTGCCTCACATCTCACTTCCTCTAAGCTGGTTCTTTGAAGGGCTCTCTCCCTGTTTCAACACCGGGCTTTAAACCTCAGTCATGCAGCACTGTTTGCTGCAGTCCTGGCGGCATGGGAGACATAGAAACCTTTGAATCCTCAGGGCATCGTGCCACTGGGAAGGAGGCAAGACATGCCCGTGTTCTTTCTGTCCTACCTTCTATCCTGGCTCCTTTCCCTCTGGGGCCTGCTGAGCTTTGAGTCACCAGAGTTTTGACTCACATAGGCAGATAGGTTAGACTACCTCCCCACCAAGAAAGGGACAGCTAGGTAGGAAGCACAGTGGATAAAGTGCTGGCCCTGAAGTCAGGAGGACCTGAGTTCGAATGTGACTTCAGAAACTTACTAGCTGTGTGACCCTGGGCAAGTCATGTCACCCTGTTTGCCTCAGTTTCCTCATCTGTAAAATGAGCTGGAAAAGGAAATGGCAAACCACTCCAGTGTTTTGTTTTTGTTTTGCCAAGAAAACCCCAAACTGGGCCAAAGAGTCAGACTAATTGACTAAACAATAACAGTCCATCAAGATTACTAAAGTCTAGGTGGGTGAAGGAAAACTTCCTCCCTAATCCATCCCCTGGCCACCAAATGCTACATGTTCTCTACAGTCTCTACAATTCTCTACAGTTCTCTACAGATCATCAATTGAAAGCTGACCTTAGAGGTCATCTGGTATAACGCTCTCATTTTATAAATGTTAAAACCAAAGTCTGGGAGGTATTATATCAGTTAGGTACATTCTGATATGTGGGAAACCATTTCATAACTTTCTAAATGCTCTATTATATTTCTTTTTTTGTGGGGCAATGAGGGTTAAGTGACTTGCCCAGGGTCACACAGCTAATAAATGTCAAGTATCTGAGGTCCCATTTGAACTCAGGTCCTCCTGAATCCAGGGCCAGTGCTTTATCCACTGTGCCACCTAGCTGCCCTCTATTGTATTTCTTTTGTTTTGTTTTTATTGTATTTCAATTATATGTTTTTAATGTAGAGAAAGAAAAAGGCATGGCCACTTTAAATTGGAAAAGAAAATGGCTTTATCTGAGAGCTAAGGGCGTGAAATAGATAGCATTACTAAAGAATGACTCAATGCTGACTAACCTTTGATTGGAAAAGAGGGAGAATCCCAGAGGGGATCTACAGGCATGGAATAAAGAAACTATAGAAATGATGCTGCTGAGGTGGCTTAAATAATTTTTTTCCTAGTTAGAAGAAAATCAGAACGCAGGGATTATTGACAGCTGTCATCTTGCCTCAATATTTTGGGTTCTTCTTTTTCTCCACTCCGACCCCCAAATTGCTTTCTCTACCACAGAGAGGATACCTAGGACCCAAGGGCACCTAGTAGTGCTATCTTGCCAAGAGAGCTCCTCCTCAACAAAGTCAGTTCCAGAACTTCAGGTCTCTAAGACTAGCAGGACACAAGCTGATGAAGGTTTTAGCCAGGATAATCAGGGTAAGTAAGTAATTAGCCATGACAGCAAGCTGTCATGCTAGGCTGAAGCTGTCAGAGCAAGGCATTACATGCCAAAGCTATTTGAAAGTCAGTGGAGAGAAAGAAAAACTGTGAAGATGCCAAAATCACTGTAGGTGTGATGAAGTAATGATTTTTCTTGAGAAGATAAAGGAAAGTTGACTTTTTGGATTCTTAAGATTAAACAGTGATTATGAGTCATTGAGTTGAGTATGAGAAGGTACCGTAATGCTTAGATATTTATACTTCTTTTGAAATGATTTTGTATTATACTTGTAGAACACCCATGTTTTTTTAAAAAATCAATTTATATAGCATAGGATCTTCCTCTAAAAGTAAGCGGGGAGAATGTGAGGTTAATTACTGAAACTTTTCCCTAAAACCCAAGTCATTATCTACTGGTAGCTTTTAGAATTTCATCCAAAAGTCTGAGGGTGTGAACTAGTGAAAACAAGTTTGACTGGTGTGATCCTACTTTCCTAGGGTACTATATGTCCAGAGGACTGGGCATAACCACTTCCCTTGCTGGATGGCTGGATAGCACAGTAAGAGTTGTAATTCCCATCCTCATCCCTCATTCCTTTATCCGTATTTTTTATTTAAAGTTTTGAGTTCCAAATTCTATCCCTCTTTCCCTCCCTCCTTTTGCCTCTTTCTGAGGTGGTAAGCAATCAGATATAGGTTATACATGTGCAATTACATAAAACATTTCCACATTAGTCATTTTGTATAAGAAGACAAAAGGAAAAAAATGAAAGTGAAAAATAGCATGCTTCAATCTGTGTTCAATCAATATCAGTTCTTTCTCTGGAGGGGGATAGTGTGCTTCATCATTAATCCTTTAGGATTGTCTTGGATCATTGTATTGCTGAGAATAGCTAAGTCATTCACAGTTCTTCATCTAACAATATTTGATGTTACTGCGTACAATGTTCTTCTATCCTTATTAAGCAATTTAGGAAATACTTTCACATCTCTGGTTCCAACTATATTACTCTCTTCACCTATGGATGATGGGACAGTTTCCTGTTGGTGCCAGCTGGCTCCTTGTCTAAAACTCTTTTCAAGTTTGAACCCTGAGGGGCCCTGGGGCCTTTCACTGGAGTGTGAAAACTGCTGCATGGTTCCAAGTCTGGAAGTCACCCCACTGTGTGCCACATACTGAGACTATTCCCCATTGGCATCTGTTCTCTTCCTATTATGAATAGTAATAAAGTTTTTTGTTTCCTATCCCTGTGTGGCGCTGCCACTCTTTATCTGAATTCTCCAGCATCACAGAGGTAGAGGGAAAAAAAACAACAATCCCTGTAGTGAAGGTCTTTAAAGGTCTTTATACTACAGACTTTGGTGGTCTGGTGAAACCCATGGGCTTCCCTCTCAGAATAATTTTGGGATTCTTTATTTAATTTTTAATCTATGGAATAAAACAAGCAGTTCCATAACAGTATAATTTTTAAAAAATGATTGCACATGAAACTGCAAATCTATTATGTACAAATTTGCTATTCCTTTTAAACATATAATTGTTTTCTAAAATTATTGCTAATATTGTACTTTATAAATTAATTGCCATTTATATGTTGATTGCTATTACACCACTTTTGGTAGTAAATACTTGTTATTAATTTATATTGGATATTAGTAAAGTACCAACCACATGTCTACTTAACTTTTCATAGTCTCAGGACTTCATAAGAGGCCAGAGAGAGGGGCAAGAGAAGGCTTAAAGAGAGACTGACCGGGGCAGCTAGGTGGTGCAGTGGTTAAAGCCCCAACTCTGGATTTAGGAAGACCTGAGTTCAAATCCGGCCTCAGATACTTAACACTTACTAGCTGTGTGACCCTGGGCAAGTCACTTAACCCCAATTTCCCTGCAAAAAAAAAAAAGAGAGAGAGAGAGAGACTGACCATAGTGTGGACAAGGGTTTTATCCTCTATCTATAGAGGTGGGTCATTGCACATTGATCTAAGCTAATTCATGTTCAGTTCCATTGATTGACATGACATGAGGGTGGTCTAAATTAAAAATGAACTCAAAGAGTAAGCTAAAGAAGAGCAAATTCCAGTACCTAGGTATGATTCTTCACTTAGCTAAACAAAAGAATTAATCTCCATTTCTATTGTTTTCTTGGGCTGTCCCAGACAAGATTTGCTGAAGTTCCTCAAGAATTGGACTTTGTGGAAGAAGGGATTGAAATTGATCTCTGGGTCCCCCTAAGAAATTCACAGTTAATAATTATTTTTTCACATAATAAAAATTATGTAAATTTCTTTTTTTTTCTTTTTTCCCTCCTCAGTCCCCAGATGGACACCATTAGACACAAATATGTGTTTATATGTAAAATCCTTCCATATCTACCTTTATCAGTTTTTCACTACATGCAGATAGCATCTTCTTTCATAAATGCTTTGTACTTAATTTGCATATTTATAAGTCAAAATGACTTATTTGCTCACCATTGTTCTTTTTTTGGGGGGGGGGCAGGACAATGAGGGTTAAACTTGTCCAGGGTCACACAGCTAGTAAGTGTCAAGTGTCTGAGACCGTATTTGAACTCGGGTCCTCCTGAATCCAGGGCTGGTGCTTTATCCACTGCACCACCTAGCTGCCCCCTCAGAGTTGTTCTTAACACAATATTGCTGTTACTATGTACAACATTCTCTTGGTTCTGCTCATTTTGCTCTTCATTATTTCATTTAAATCTTTCCATGTTTTTCTAAGATCATTGAGCTCCTCATTTCTTATAGCATAGTAGTATTCCATCACAATCATATACCACAATTTGTTTTTAATAATGTTTTTAAATGCATAAAATACAGAGATTGCAAAGGAAATTAATGATACTGAAATAGTTATCAAAATATTTAAATAAAAAAAGTTCACAGACCTGAGATTAAGAACTTTTGATCTAGAGGAAAGAGAAGTGTTATGAGGTCATGATGCCATGCAAGTTTTGTTTTGAAGAAATTGGGGATGATTAGCCTAGAATAGAGAGCTTATGGGTGGGACATGATAGCTGTCTAGTATTTAAAGGTTTCTCTTTTAGAGGCAATATAGTCCACTGGAAAGACTGAAATCTGAAAAATCCAATTCTCTCAGTTCTCTAACATAGAGTTAGAAAAACTGGTTTCAAATTGAACCTTGGCCTACTACTATCCATATAACTTTGGGTCAGTTACTTAACCTTTCTAGGCTTCAGTTTCTCTTCTTTTTCTCTTTCTTTCTTTCTTTCTTTGGGGTAATGAGGGTTAAATGACTTGCCCAAGGTCACACAGCTAGTATGTGTCAAGTGTCTGAGGTCACATTTGAACTCAGGTCCTCTTGAATCTAGGGCTGGTGCTTTATCTACTGCCACCTAGCTGCCCCCTAGGCTTCAGTTTCTTAATCTTTTAAATAAAGCAGTTGGTCTAGATCATAGGTTCTTAATTCTAGGTAGATTTCAGAGGGTTTATGAACCTGAATGGGAAAACAATGACATCTTCATTCTCACTAACCTCTCAGATTTGATTGTTATTGTTTACCTGTTATGCTCCACTGACCAACTTATTTTTTTATCCAGTTTCAAATAGTTTTGTTTTTGTTTTTGTTTTTTTTTGTGGGGCAATGAGGGTTAAGTGACTTGCCCAGGGTCACACAGCTAGTAAGTGTCAAGTTTTTGAGGTCAAATTTGAACTCAGGTCCTCCTGAATCCAGGGTCAGTGCTTTATCCACTGTACCATCTAGCTGCCCCCTCAAATAGTTTTTATGAGTACTGCTTTATCACTCTGATATTTTTAAAGAAAAGAATTCCTCTCTTCTCATTGATACAATTATTTAGAGGGTCTACTTAACCATCTTGCTTCACTTTTCCTAGATAATAATTGAAGGGATCAGTAACCTCTTGGAAGGGGAGAAATCTTTCAGTAATGTAGGTTGCTACCCATCCTTGCTTGCCTACATTATGGTTTATGTTCCTATCTTCCCTATAAATTCAGGGATCCCCCCACCCCTTCCCTACAGGTCTCATCCCTCAGGTTCTCTTTACATTGTATAACACACATAGGCTATCTGTTAGGTACTGATAATCTGGCTAGGTGGCTCAGTAGGTAGAGTGCTAGGCCTTGAATTAAAAAGATCTTAGTTCAAACCTGGCATTAGACCCTGGATAAGTTAGTTACCCTTTGTCTTCCTTAGTTCTCTCTCATCTGTAAAATGGGAGTCATAGCAACACCTACCTCCCAGGGTTGCTGAAAGGACCCTAAAGCACTGTATAAATGTTAGCTATTATTGTTATTAAAATTTCAAAGAACCTGCCAGTCCCCCAAAGCAGCTACTCCTCTTACCTTCCCATAAAAAATTTCATTTCTTTCTTTAGATTTGGAGTAGGGAAGAGCATGTTTACTTTATAGGGAAGAAACTGACTGTCTGATTTGAGTTCTAGTGACTGATTACTATAAACACGTTGGCTTGAGTTGTGCTGGCGTCTAGGCTCATGTATTTTCTTATAAACAACAGAATCGCTTCCCTTAGTTTTCCTTTCCTGGAAGCCATCTGTATCAGCTCTCCCAACACCCCCTTTCAGCTGTTTGTCACTCTTCATTAACGGGAAGGTGCAGGGGGAGGTGGCTTGATGCTTAAGGCTCAGGTGTTCAGGTTTAACCCCGTGAAGAAATGGAAGCTCAATATCCCTGGCTCAGGAAGGAAGAAATTTCTATTCCTTATCTCACAGGCATGGATGGGTAAATCTGTTTTCCCAGAGAAACCTATTAAGAAAGCCACATTCTGCTTTTCTCTGAACCTGCAGGGCCACTCAATCAGAACAGAACAGACAGGTTGAAAAGTGCCTCTGTCGAACTGCTAATGAGTAAGTCACGCATGTCGGCCATAGATATTCAACTCCCTGGTCTTTACACATGGTTTGTCTGTTTCATCATGATGACCATTCTTTCTAGGTTAGGACTGGTCACTCTGACACTAAAGCTCTTTCTTTCCTAGCCTTTCACTCATTTGCAAAGTCTGTGGATTTCCTATAAGATTAATCTGAACAACTCAGGTCAGTAAAATGCTGTTTTAGGCCCCAGACAATAATTTAGAATATGGTTTTAGAAGTGTCTCTTTTTTTTCCTTCAATTTGTTCTAGTAGTAATGTAGTTACATTTACGGTACGCTTTCCTTAAAACAGCCCTGTGAGCATTGTAGGCACTAAGTAGTCTCCCCATTTTGTAATCAAGGAAACTGAGGCTTAAAGAAATTAAGTAACTTACTGCTAGTCATATACTCCAAGGAAGTGAAAGATAGAAAAAAAGGGGTATACATGAAAATATTTATAGCAGCATACTTTATAATTGCAAAGAATTAGAAACAAGGTAAATGTCCGTTGATTGAGGAAAGGCTAAACACATTGTGGAACTTCAAATTGATGGATCATTATTGATCTGTAAGAAATGAATACAAAAAATAAAGGGAAACATGGGAAGATGCAAACTGTAGTAGGCTGAACCAGGAGAACATTATATCTATATGTCTATATATACAATGACTAAAACAACACAAAACTGAACACTACAATTCTTTTTTTTAATTAATAAAGTATTTTTTTCCCATTACATGTAAAGATAGTTCTCAACTTTTGTTTATACAAGCTTTCCAATTTCAGATTTTTCTCCCTCCCTCCTCTCCCTCCCCCCTCCCCTAAACAGCAGGTAATCTGATATAGGTTATATATATATATATATACACACACACATATATACACACAATAACATTAAACATATTTCTGCATTAGTCATGTTATAAGAGAAAAATCAGAGCAATGACGAAAAACCTCAAAATAGAAAAACATCAGTACCAAAAACAAAAGAAATAGTATGGTTCATTCAGCATCTGTACTGCATAGTTCTTTTTTTTTCTTGGATTTGGAGATCCTCTTCTATCATGAGTTCCCTGGAACTCTTCTGTACCATTGCATTGGTGAGAAGAATATAGTCCATCACAGTAGATCAACACTCAATGTTGATGATACTGTGAACACTACAATTCTAAAGGCCAAGCTTGACTCTTCTCCAAAAGGGATATGAAAATGTACCTTCCTCCTGTCAATCAGGGTTAAGTGACTTGCCCAGGGTAATACAGCTAATAAGTGTCTGAGGTTAGATATGAACTTAGGTCCTCCTGATGAGGGCCAATACTCTACCCACAGTGCCACCTCCCTCCTTTCTTTGAAGTAGAAGTGGGGCTAGGTACTCATGGGAGGACCTATGAATGTGAAGCACTGCATATATTGTCAGCTGTGTTCATTAGTTTAGCTGAACTAATTTTTTCCTGTTTCTTTTTTAGTCTTTGTTATAAGGGATAGTGTATAAATGTAGATGGAGGAGAGAAGGACCTATTGGGGGAATACGGGTGATGTAAAATCAAAAGGTAGAAATAGAATTTAATTAAAAAAATTAAGATACCTATCATTTGATGGCTAGGAAGATCAGTGTATTTTCTATCATTCCCAAAGAGGTATGATGAGTAAAACTGATGTAGGAGGAAAAAAGGGGTTAATAGAAAAACCTAAGGCCCAAGCTCTAATTCAGATATGAGCTCTAAGAGGGATTTAGACCCTAGTTAATGGATAACTTACAAGTCAGGATGCTAAATTCTCTTACCCACAGTAATCAGTGTCCATAATGGGAACATAAAAGGGGCAGGTCATATAACAATGATAAAGACAGGCTATAGAAATTTAGACTAGAAATAAATGATAAATGAAGATGTTTTGAAACTAAGCATAGGAATCAGAAAGAGACACACAGAAAAGGCCAAATTTGTCCCCAGATTCACCTTATGACATGTAAACCCTAAAAACACACCTCCACAGAAAAAGGTACCTGCCTCGGGGGGTTAGTTTAGGACCCCATGAACTCTAAATTAGGATAGGCCCTCCCCTGTACCTCCCTAAAGTGGAGATTATTATAATGAGACTGATAATCAATTTATCCATACTATAAATATAACTGTCTTTTCTTTCACTATTTGAGAGATACCTTTCCACTATTCTGGTTCTCTCCCTGTGGTCACTCACAGTATTGCAATAAAACTTGGGAAACTGAGTCACTGAGTCTTGTAATTCTTTTGGGACGACTCATGATCAGTTTGACCCTTAATTTCAGCCTACATCAAAACTAAATCACCTTACCTGCCTCCCAGTGTGTGTGTGTGGAAACTAGCTAGAATTTACTTATAAATTAGGAGCTTCAGCAACAGTTTAGGCATTAAGCATTTATTAAAGAGTAAAGAGGTTAATAAAGAGAGAACAGGTGTCTCTGAAAGAATAGAAAAAACCTTGCTAAGATCTCCATGGAAAAGAGAGAGAGAAAAACAAAAGCAAAAACGCCTCCACCTAGCAGATCACGCTTCCAAAAAGAAAGAGCCTGACTCAGTTCGACCATTCAAGTCCATTGATTGACATGACTTAAAGTTGGTCCATGAATTGTGAGGTAACTTCCGGGATGCCAATTTGGCCTCAGAAAGGTTACCTCATGCTTTCTCAGCAGGAGGCCCTGTAGATAATATTCTCACAGAGGTGATGCAATGGGTAGAGCACCAGGCATTCCTTCCTTCCTTCCTTCCTTCCTTCCTTCCTTCCTTCCTTTCTTCCTTCCTTCCTTCCTTCCTTCCTTCTTTCCTTCCTTCCTTCCTTCCTTCCTTCCTTCCTTCCTTCCTTCCTTCCTTCCTTCCTTCCTTCCTTCCTTCCTTCCTTCCTTCCTACCTCCCTAACTTCCTTTCTTCCTTCATAACTTCCTTCCTTTTTTTCCCCATAAGAACAGAATCTGCCCCACAGGATATATGATATCATATGACCACTATTTAATTGGTCCCTCAAGTACTGTACCTAGTATTCAAATTTTTCCAAAAACTGACCCCCCACTCCTACTATTTGGTCTTATTTGTCACTATCTCTTACAAGAGAGGTCGCCTAGAATACTGAATAGAGAGCCAGTTTAGAAGCCAGGGAATCATAGCTTCACCTCTGACACACTACTGTGTGACCCTGGGCCAGTACCTTCAATCCTCTGCACCCTAGCCAACCAACTCTCTAAGACTCTTAAGTTGCAGAGAAGATGCCAATCTGCACTGGCAGAGGGTGTTTCCTCATCTAAGAGTTCCCTATGCCATTGAAATTACAGAACCAATCCCACTCCCTCTCCCTACCACAACCTCCTTGACTAGCAAATACTTGGCAGGGTCCATCCATGTCCTCTGCTCATGTCTTGCTCCATTCTGTAGAGCTAAATAATTAGAGATTAACAGCATTCGAGCTAGGTGGAACCTGGGTAAATTAAGTATAATTAAATTGTAAGTTTGCTGTTGTCCTAGGCTAAGGTTGTTTGAGAAGAGATATTGGCTGGGCTATGAAGGCCTGGTTAGGCAAATGTTCCAAAAAGGAGTGTGTACGCTTTGGCCATCCTGGTGACTCCAGGAAGTAAAAATGGTTACTTGGGGCTTTTAGAGAATAAGAGACCAGAGAATTCCATTCCATTCTGGAGAAATTTTAGGATACAAGAGGGACATTAGAGCAGTTGGGGCACTCAGACCATGAAGATAATAGAATTTAGATTCTAGCTAAATTTACAGGTGAGGAAACAGGCCCAGAGTTATTAAGTGATGTCCAACAGTAGTAAATAGCATCCCTATCCTCTTGGAAAGCAAAAAATAAAACAAAGCAAAACCACAAGGAAAGATAAGGATAATCAGATAGATTCATTGAACAAAAGCCCCAAATCAATGTCCCCAGGACTAAAGACCGGAAAGGCAGAGTATTTCTGTTTATAAAGTCAAGGAAACACCACTGAGTTCTCTTCAGGGACCAGCAGAGCACAGTTTTGACCTGGAGTAGAGGGTTTCACCTGGAGGCTACATAGAAAAGGCTCCCGATTCTCTGGTTAACAAAGGAAAGAAAAAATATGGTAGCTCGATCCTAAAGGAGGAAAAATTAAGACAACAAGAAAGGACAATGACCCAAAGGATCAGTTTACAGAAAAACCTTGAAAAGCCTGAGAAATGTCAGGAGCTGGGTCAAACTTATTGAATAACATAAGGCTGTGCTTCTGAACTTTATCTATTCCACATCTAGTTCTTATCCCCAGAAGGCCAAGAGGTGGGACCTGCAGGGGTTTCCAAGGCAGCATCAGAGACTGAAGGCTTTATGCAGCAGAGCTTTTTGAAACTTGTAGTAATATAATTGGAGAGAAGTCTATGGGAGAGAGCTGGTTGTTTCAGTTGCCAGGGGGTTTCTACTGCTCTGAAAGTTATAACATTCCTTTTCTAACTTCCCAGCCCTGCCTGTCTAGCCAGTCCCTTGTACCTGGGATGATCCCTGACAGCTTTCTCCCTGTCGGTATTCTCTGGCAGGGATACCTCCTTTGGGCAGAAGTAGGGGCCTGGAAGGGAGGGGGCACTGGATTTGGACTGCTTGGCCACAAAGGATAGAGCTAGGTGCAGTGGGTAGAAAAAGCCAGCTTAGACATCCTGGTAAATGGAACTGCACAAAGGGTAATGGATTGCTTCAGGATTCACTGGAAGTCTTCAAACAAAGGCTAGAAAATAATTTTTTCAGATACATTGTAAAAGAAATTCATTTGCATGTATGAGTTGAACTCAATGGCCTTCGAGGTCCCTTCCATTAGAGGAATGATTAGTTTTGTGGCTTGTAGGTATAAGAGGATTTATTAATTTATAATTTTCATGCTCCAATTTGTTAGCAAAGTTTTTTTTTTAAATAAAGGTAATGCCATTATGGAATTTTGTATTCAGGTGTCATTATTATATGAAACAAGGTTATCAAATCCAGTAATGGGTTTCTATAGATTTAATCTCTTCATTACATGGTTTCAAGATGCATCATTTTTTTTTTTCAGAAATATATTCCCTTTATAACAGGACTGGCAGTTTGGATGTAAGTTTCCTGGCATGTCTTTCCATTTTTGCTTTCCCCTTGTTTCTGGCTTTATGAGGGGTGGTAAGCTTAGGTGTAACACAATAATGCAAACCAAATGAGCATGTCATATAATTAAATTAAAATATAAAGTCACTTTTCTTTTTGAGACAGTAGGGTATGACTGGGCACAACTGGTACACCCTGCAGATGACATCTGACACAGTGCTATTATGGACTCTAGACTTCTCCATATGAGGTCATTAACTTAGGCAGCTGCTCAGTTTAGGCAGCCAGTTTCAAATAGTAGGCAAACCAACCTAGCCTGAGTCTGAGCCTTATCATTCTCTGAATTTCCCTCCTAATCTGACTAATTGAGGCTTGCTTCTCAGTAGGCTACATGTACTCCCAGGAAGAAGGAGGCAGAGGGTGATATGACCCAAGATCAGCATCTCTTGGAAATAGAGGTGTTAGATATTGCTCTTGGATCAAGATTTGAATAGGAAATTTCCACATCAGTGATAAGTGATTATTTTTCCGGATGCCCCAATTAGGCACTTAACTGAAGCTAATGGCTATAAATAGAGGAACTATCCAGGCCTGGTGGTTCACATCTGCTGTTCAGGTGACTGAATCTGGTGGACCATTGAGTCTGGGAGTTCTGAGCTGCTGTAAGGTTAAAGAGGACTGAGTGTCCACACTAAGGCTGTTACCAATGTAGTGAGCCCTCACAAGTACTAAGTCCAGGAGTAGAGAACCACGAGGCTGCCTAAAGAGGTGCAAACCATCCCAGATGAGAAAAACAGAGCAAATGAACTTCTACACTGGGCTCCAGTAGTGGGACCATGTCCACTGCATTTTCAGCCCAATATCAAAGGGAAACCCAAAGGGGTACCCAATATCAAAAGGAAAACAAGAAAAGTAGAGAGGTATTATATTACCAAATATCCAGTTACTGTGTTTGGCAGCAGCTGGCAGTGACCCAAGGATCAGTGGAGCAACTGAGAAGTAATCTCGGGAGACTAGCAGGATCAAGACTGGCAGAAACTACACTCAATATGAACCGGATGAGAAACAGGTGCAAGGGAGGCAGCACGGTCGCATCACTGGAGGATATTGGTAGCCGTGTAGCACTGTCGACAGGAATTGACTTACTCATATATGTTCCTTTTGTGCGTGCCCTTATGGAATGTATTCCTTGCATTTGTGACTTTTTTCAATTTTATTTTTAATTTATGGAATAAAACAATCATTTCCATCAAAGTACAATAAAAAAGATGATTGCACATGAAACTGCAGATCTCCTATGCACAACTTTCTATTCCTTTCAAACATACAACAAAGTTATCATGTAAATTTATTATTTTTCTTCTTTCCCCTTTCCCCTCCTACCCACCCCACCTATATATGTGACTCTATCTTATTCCCTAGTCCACTCTTCACACTGATGGTATGTGTTTTCGTGAGATAGAGTACTCTGGATTTATAGGGACACGTTTCATTATTGATTTTCTTGCTTTACTATTTCATTAAATGTTTTTTTTTTAATTCAAATGATTATGTTCTCTAAGTAACTAGAAGAGGTAGAGACTCTGGAGCTAAGGCTTTGAGTGAATGTGGACCCAAAGAATGCCTGAGGTAGCCTTGTCTGAGGGAATATATATATATATATATATATATATATATATATATATATATGTATATATGTATATATGTATATGTATATATATGTATATATATATGTATGTATTGGTGGAGTACTGAAGATATTATAATTTTATTTGATTTAATCAGTTTTAAAATTTTATTATTTATTTTTAATTCATTAAAAAATGAGTCCCAGATTTTCTCACTTCCTATTGTCCCTCCCCTATCCATTGAGAAAACCAGAAGTGTAATATCAACTATGCATTTGAAATGGTGCAAAACATATTAACCATTTTGCAAAAAAAAAATTCAAATCAATTTAGCAAACATTTACTAATATGTGCAAGGCATTGAAAGAAGGACATAGTATTACTCCCTGAAGTATTTTTTCCCTGTGTTAAACTACCCCTTAACTATATTTTTATTGTTGTTCAGTTGTGTCTGACTTTTCATGACCCCATTTTTCTTGGCAAAGATACTGTAATGATTTGCCATTTCCTCCTCCAGTTCATTTTATAGATGAGGAAACTGAGGTAAACAGGGTTAGTGACTTGCCCAGAGTTACTCTGCTAGTAAGTGTCTGAGGCCAGATTTGAACAAAAGTCTTTCTGACTCCAGGCCCAATACTCTATCCACTGTGCCACATAGCTGCCGCTTTATTAGTGTATGAAATAAGCATGCACAATAATTATAAGAATTCATTTAGCTTTGTCTTAAAATTTTAATCATGCTATGTCTCTTAAATCTTTTTCTAAGGAAACTTTATTTTGGCCATTATACATTTTTATTGCTTTCTTTTGTTTTTACATCATCATCATTTCTAAATATATCCTTCCCCACTCTCCTTGCAGTAAACTATCACTTCTAAGAAAGAATAAAAAAAGAAAAAGAAAAAATATTGAACAAAACTAAATCTTAAAGAAGTCTGAGAGTATATGCAATGTTTTACTTACCTCTGCAAAGAAGAGAGAAAGATACATTTTCTGATGTTTTCTCTTGGGCCAAACTAGGCCATTTAATTAAATAGTGCTCTTTGGTCCTTTTGATTAAACTTTAAACCTATAAAGCAAAAATCTCTTTCTTTGCCATGACTTTTAAAGATGAACTAATAAAATAGCACTTATTTTCTGATGTTAATAAACCACTTCATGACAAAAATGCCCTATTAAACATACCTGAACACAGATTTTTTGATGCTTGAATGAAATATTTACATTTGATTAAATCAATATATGGATTGATAACTCATTTTTAGCTTCCTCTGAAGATTGTTGAGGTGGGGGTACAGTAGATAATTCCATCTTAAAGTTTTCCTAGAGAACCCATCCCTTGGGAAATGATTTCAAGTGGTTTTCATGACATAGCCTTAAGATAATCGGATTTGAAAACAAATTATATATAATATCATTTTGTGTTCATTATTTTAGGGCAAAATTAAAACTGGTACTCAGAAGTCCAAAACTTATGGCTCTTTATGACTACCACCCCATATTTTTGAGGGTACTTAGTGTCTGTGGCAGCTACCATTTCTGGATTTCTTCAAAAAGCACAGGTCACTAGAGTAGAACATGGGAACATGGGTAAAACCAGGACTTAAGAGACAGGGAATAGTGAAGACATTTCACCATTGTAAGTCCCATTAAGATCCTGTCCTCACCCATCCCAGACTTCTCTATCCCTCTTGGGTCTCATTCTGATTGAGCAATTTGGTCATCAGTCTGCTCACAGTTCCCTCCCCATTCTATTTTAGGCTTACTTCCCCAGAGAAGAGAGACTGGAAGTTCAAGTGCCACTTCCTCTGGGAAGCCTTCCTTGATGTTAGCTGGGTTTTCCTTTACAAATTGCCTTTTTGTTTGTTTTGTGTGTGCTTGTGTGTTTTAACAATGTATATATTTGTAACAGAGGCTCAAGCCTGGTATTTAGAAAATATTATCCTCATTGGTGAAAAGAAAAATTATTTACTTGAAGTTCTGTCCTTTGGCAATGGATAGAGTTTTTGAAAGCTTAGGAGATGAGGCATTCTTTTCTTCTGAAGTCCCTTTTCAATAGAGGATGTCTAGAGTTCCAAGGTCCCTTCAGAGATAGACTTCTAGAGGGATAGAAAGACTCCAGGAAGAAGTCAACCTGTAGAGGAGCCATGGTCTGTCCCTCTTCCCAGCTTGATATACCAAAGAACTCAGGGAATTTCCCCTTGGGTAAGATCAGTGACTCGTTTTCTCTCAATTGTGATATTTCTCACCATATGGGAGATCTCATTCACTTGGTGTATGATCTGATATATTCTATTCTATATAAGCTCAATTTCTATTTTCCATTTTCTTAGATATATGGCTGTATTTGCTATTCACAAGTCATAGTTTTTTTGCACAAACAAGAACCATGCAAATGTCAGGTTGAGCACTAGATTACATATTTTATTGCTTAGTAGAAGTGTATACTCCTGGAGGGTAGGCAGTGTCACATTTTTGCTTTTGTATCTCTAGACTACCATGGCGTCATGCTTATAATACATGCTTAATAAATGTTTGTCAAACTGATTCCCTAGAAATTTTGCCAAATGGTATAGTATCATGAGATTTTATTTGTTTGTTTGCGGGACAATGAGGGTTAAGTGACTTGTCCAGGGTCACACAGCTAGTAAGTGTCAAGTGTCTGAGGCTAGATTTGAACTCCTCCTGAATCCAGGGCCAGTGCTTTATCCACTGTTCCACCTACCTGCCCCTGTATCATGAGATTTTGATAGTCTATTTTGTCCCTATTCCTGTCCAAGGTACTCTTCTACTATATATCCTATCCATTTCCAATTCTTAGTAACACACATATGCCCAGTTGAATATCTTTAGGTTTCAAATAAGCATGTTTACCTGTCTTATAGGCAAAACCAAAACACTTCACTAACGGTTGTTTCTTTTGGTTATAATCTTATTTATCTATTTAACATTAGATGATAATCTTTTGAAACTACTTAGTAAGTCGCTTTCATTTCCTCCATTTTTTTTTACCACATTCATTTCTTAAACTTTTGCCATATTTCCACTCATACTCCTTTATAGAAACAGCTCAATCCAAGGATATTAATAACTTATTTCCCCTAAAACCTATGGAAATTTTTTTCTATATCACTCTTCAACTTCTCTGCCTCATTTGGCAATATTGGCCATTTGTTGCTTTTTTTCCTCTTAAAAATTACATACATATGTATATATACACACATATATCTTTGCTGATATAGATATGTGTGTACATTTGTGTGTGTGCATATATGTATATATGTATGTGTATATATACATATATATATATATACCAACAAAAATCTTCTTCCCTCTCCCTCCCACTCCCCACCATCCCTTTCACTAAGAATTAAAGAAAAAAAACACCTGTTACAAACATGTATCATCAAACAAAATAAGTGTCCAAATTGGCCCTATCCAAATATGCATGCATACATACATATACAGATATACAGATACATATATGTCATATTCTGCACTCTAAGTACTTGTCCATCAGGAGGCAGGCAGCATGTTTTGTCATTAGTCCTCTTGAATCTTGGTTCATCATTATGCTGATCAAAGTTTCCAATTCTGTCGAAGCTGTTTGTGTTTACCATATATTTGTCATTATACAAATTATTTTCCTGATTCTGTTTACTTCATTCTGCATCAGTTCATATAAGTTTCCCCAAATTTCTCTAAAACCATGCCCTTATTTTTATAGCAAAATAATATTCAATTACATTTATGTACCATAATTTGTTTAATCACTTTCCAAATACGGACACCCCCTCATGTTCTTATTATTTGCCCCCTTAAAAAGAGAAATCAGTATTTTCTACAACCTTAGAATTTACCTTACTTAGGATTGATTTATGCCTTAATCTATTTCCCCTCTAATTCCCCTTTTCCCTTCTAATTTCCCTCCCCTCCCTTCCCTCCTTTTTCCTGGTTGAATAAACTGTATTTCTGTACCCAATCTGGGTATGTTTGTGTATGTATTCTTCTCTCCTTTGATCAGTCTAAATGAGAATAAGATTCAAGTATCAGATACTCCTTTGGACTCCCTCCTCCTTGTTTGTAGAGATATCTACATACCCTGATCATGTGACATTTTCCTCTAACCTCCCTTTCCCTTCTCCCTCAGCAAGCTCCTCTTCCCATCTCCATTCTTCTTTTAAGAACATCAAGACATAACAGAACACTCCCAGACCTTGTTTATTATAACCTCTGATTGTAATTAAGTTCAAAGGGGACATGTATCACCTTTCCATATTGAATATAAGCAGTTTATCCTTGTTTGGTCCCTTATGATTATTCATTTGTGCTTACCTTTTTATGTTTCTCTCAACTCCTGTCTTTGAACTTCAATTCCTCTGGTCTTTTCATCAGGAATTCTTGGAAATCCTCTATTTCATTAAAGAGCAAATTTTCCCCTGTAGGATTATACTATTTTTTTTTCTGGGTAATTTTTTAAAATCTGTAAGCCTAGATTTTTTTTTTTACTTTCTGGAATATCATATTCTAAGGTCTCTGCTTCTTTTTATTGTTTGTTATTCTGAGTTGGCTCTTTGGTATTTGAATTCTTTCTTTTTGATTGTAGTTTGTTTTTTTCCTTAACCTGGAACTTCTGGATTTTGACTATAGTATTTCTAGGAGTTTTCATTTTAGAATTTCTTTAAGAAAGTGACCAGCCAATTCTTTCTGTTTTCACTTTGCCCTCAGGTTCCAAGAGATCAGGGCAGTTTTCTTTTAAGATTTCTTGCAATATTAAAGCTATAATATTTTCTTTTTTTGTCCTAGAATTCAGGTAGTTCAATGATTAAATTTTTTCCTCCTTGATCTGTTTTTTTAGATTAACTATTTTTGCTAAGGGATGCCTTTCATTTTCTTTCATTTTTTTCAGCCTTTTGACTCTATTTCAACATTTCTTGTTTTCTCATGGGGTTATTGGTTTCTATTTGGTCCATTCTAATGGATTTCCTGTCTTTCTTCCATAACTCATTATTTCTTCTCCATTTTTTCTTTCTAGTGTTCTCATTTCCTTGACAAAAATATTTTAAACTTTTAAAAATAAGCTCTTGCTTCTTCTCTTCCAAGAATTTAAATTGAGTTTGTGCCCAATTGTATTTTGTTTTGTCTTTAGACTTTGCTTGTTGATATTTTTGAATAATTTTCTTCTTCTAGGTTTGTAAAATGTGCATCCCTTTCACAAAATAGCTTTTTTATTATGGCATTCTTATTTTGTTTGCTCACTCTTCTGGCCAATTTCCTGACTTTGGATTTGAAGTTAGTGCCTTTGTGCACCTTTGGAGAAAAAGCCTGAGCTGGTCCTTTTGCTGATTTCTTAGGGCTATTGATTGTTATGTTATTCCAAGATCCCAGAGGTAGCTCAGGCTGGGGACCTGCAAGCTTTCAATGCTCTAAAAATGCAAAATCTGGGACAAATCTGATTAATTCCACCCACCCATCCCAGTCTGAGTACTGCTAGTTCCTGACCTGGGTCAGGACTCAGCCTCTCTCATCTGGCTGGAAAGCTCTTTGGGTTCAGTGACAGAAATGTTTTGATCTAGTATTACTGCCCTGGTTATTCCTTTGAAGACTTCAGACTCTTCCAGAAGCTGGAACTGATATTCTTCTCTGTTCCTGGGAGTCCAAACCATACAGTGCTTCTGAAGCTGTTCTTCTCTCCATATGCTACCCAGGACCTGTGACTAGACCTTATCCCTGAGCAAGAATCCAACTCCAGGTGTAGGTCTTATCTACCCTGGATCTGTGACCTGGAACTGGGCAGTGAGTTACAAAACTGCCAGATGCTAACTATTCCTTTATTGGTCCACCACTATGGATCTTAGCTCTCTTCTTGTCCTGATACACAACCTCTCCCTTAGCCTGAAGTGCTTCCCATGGCCATTCCTAGACAGACTCGGTATCTGCAAACCATACAATCTGTCTCTCTGTGCCTGCCTAGGAGGATAAATGAGTCACTTTTTCTTTTTCTTAGATGTCCCTATCAAGATTCCATCTAGTGTGTTTTCTGGGTCTATTTGGAGAATTTTTTTGAGGTGGGGGGACGTGGGTTCATTGTACCTCTACTCCAACATTTGTACTCTCCCTTCCTTCCCTTTTTGAAGCTTTCTTTACCTTTTGTGAAACTACTGTAATGTAGGTTCCCTCTGAAAGAATATTTTTAATGACTAGGGCTAATTTGTGGGGCTAAAGTTGACTGGAGGACTAATCTGGGGACTTTAGACTATTTGGCTATCTGACTGCTGTTAATTTAATACGGGCCATTTATAAAGTTCCACCACACTGCTCCACTCCCAAAATTGATAAGCAAAAGATTAAGAAGCCTCTTAATTAAATAATCAAAGAAGAGTTTATTTATGAGATACTATTTAAAATTAATAATACAGGGAAATAAAATGTACAACCTGACTGCATTGCGGTAGGTCTCTTTCCACTGCATCTCTTTCCCACCTGCTGGGCCTGGAACTTTTTTTTAATACAATAAGGGCCTTAGCCACCTCTCACCTCAGGGTATTTTACACTTTCCCTACTCAGCTACTTTCTTCTAACTCCTCTTAATCTTCACTTTCTCCAACCTGTACCCTGTGCTGACCACTTCTGTGCTCTCTGATGCCTCCTGGTCAGTCTGTCTGTCTGCTCTGTCAGTCTGCCCTCTGCTGCCTTTGCCACCGCCCCTCTAATCTTGTCTGCCTCTCTTAATCTTGTCCGCTGGCCTTTCCTCCTTGTTCCTAGTCCTGCGTTACTGTTCGTCTCATCCCCCCCGCCCCACCACCTTCTAATCTAACTCCCAGTTCTATATATACCTTTTCTTCTCTCCACTCAAATCTCGGGGCTTCCTGCGCCCCCACAGACCAAGCTAATCCGCCAGCCAGGGCTGCGGCTAGGGCTGGGGGTGGGGTACTTGAGCATCCTGTGCCTCAGCACAGGCTGTCCAGGATCTTTCAGATAGCTCTGCTCAGGTCGGAGGGAGTTGGGGGCTTTTTTCCCCCAACTGTCTGACCTGGCGTCTTGTACAGCCCACGGGGCTTTTTGGCTTAGCTGAAGCTGAGGGGGAGGGGCACCAGTACCTCCCACACAGAAGAGACCCTGAGGGCCTAAGGCTTTCTAATCTCAGCCTAAAGGTAGGGTCCCCAAATCAAAATAAATTTCCACACCTCTTCCTCCCTTTCCAATCATCTCCCACTTTTTGTCTCCTTCACTGGATACTAACCTCCTTACCATAGAACTCTAGACTTCCTCATAGCTCACTCTTAAATTCTCACTATTATTTTGTTTGATGAGCTAATCCACTTTCATGATTTTAAAGATCACCCTTATACTGACAGTCTCAAGGTTTGACCTATAATGTAGATTCCAGTTCTGTGTTTCTAACTATCTTCAAAACATTACCACTTGAATACTATATTGTTACTTCAAACTCAATATGTTCACAGTAAACTTCAACATCTTTCTCTCATGTAATTTTCCTTTCCAATTTCCCCTTTTATGTCAGTGATATGAACATTTTTATATTCACCCAGATACAGGATCTAAAAGCTATCTGTAACTATTCCATCTGTTTCATTCCCTAGATGCATAAAAGTAGCCTGGCATTGTAGATGGCAAGTTGGCCTTGGATCCAGGAAGACTTGGGTTTGAGTCTCACCTTTGACACATACTAGCTGAGTGATCTGGTCCAAGTCATTTAATCTCTCACTGTCCCTAGAACCTCTGAAGATTATAAATTGGAGAGTAGATGCTAACCTGATGGCTAGAATTTATATAGTGCTTTCAGGTCGGTACAATGCTTTATAGATCTTATTCTATCTGAATTCCTTAAAGTTTTCTCATGAGGTGTCCCTATACCAGTGAAATCACAGGTCCAGTCCATCCCCACACCCCCAAAACCAAACCAAACCAAACCCCCAACAACCACACTAAGGCAGTCTGTAGTAGGAAACACACTGGACCAAAAGTCACTTAACCTCTTGAAACCTGAATTTCTTGATCTGTAAGTAGTCTGTCAGTCAGCAAATGTCTATTAAGCACTTAAATGTTCTAGGCACTGTGCTAAGCAGTAGGGGTACAAAAAAGGCAAAGACACCTTGTCTTAGAGGAGAACATACAAAAAACTAGGTACAGTCAATCCTATACTTTTGTAGAGGTAACATTACTAGAAAATGGTACAAAAGTGAAAAAAACAACCCATCAATGTTGATACATTTGATGTAGGAGGCAAAAAAAGGGTTAAAAGAAAAACCTAAGACCCAAGCTCTAATTCAGATGAGCTCTAAGAGGGATTCAGATCCCAGTTAATGGATAACTTACAAGTCAGGATGCTAAAGTTCTCTTACCCACAGTAATCAGTACCCATAACAGGAACAGAGGGAGCCAGGCCATGGAGACCTGAGACTGTAACAATGAAAAAATGACAGGCTATAGAAATTTAGACTAGAAATAAAAGAAAAATGAAGATGTTTTGAAACTAAGCATGGGAACCAGAAAGAGATGTGCAGAGAAGGCCAAATTGTCCCCAGATTCATGTTATGATTCATAAACCCCAAAAGCACACCTCCATGGCAAAAGATACCTGCCTTGTGGGTTGCCTTAGGATCCCAGGAACTCCAAATTAGGATAGGTCCTCCCCTGTTCCTCCCTAAGGTGGAGATTATTATAATGGGACTGATAATCAATTTATCCATACTACAAATATAACTTTCTATCTTTCCTTATTGAAGAGATACCTTTCTATATTTCTTTTGGTTCTCTCACTGTGGTCAATAGTCTTTCAATAAAACTTGGGAAACTGAGTCACTGAGCCTTGTAATTCTTTTGGGACACCTCATGATCAATTTGATCACCCTAAATTCAGCCCACATCACATTGAACCTATAGGAAATAAGGAGTTAGGTTTCCATGATCATCAAAAACTAGTCATTTGCTAGAGATTGCTGAAAATATCCTTTTCTGCATACAATTCTTTATAACAAAACATTATTTCTGATATGTGTGTTTTCTAACACAGTAACCATGAACCCATAAATTGCAGTACACAAAATAAAATTGGTAACATGAAAAACATTTTTCTTGCTAGTCATTCCCTAGAATTCTATGACTCTTTGTGCTAATATTTCAATGAAGAATAAAACAAAACACTGGTTTCAGACAATGCTGTTCTGCTATTAACCTCTTTACCTTGGCTGATCTCTAAAATCCAAGAGAAAGATTGCTGGGACTTTAGTCATTGCTGTCAAAAGACATCCAGACTGGAGAGATTTCACCATCACCTCCAATATTCTGAATGCATGGAGACCTCTTTACAAAGGTAGGATGAACAAGACCAGTGAAGTACCTCAAAGGATGCCAGCCACTCCACACATGCCTTTTATTTTTTTTTTCTATTTTGCATTGCCATGAAGGCATGAAGTTGCCAATGCAAAAGTGAAAATGAGGTTATTAGTAAAATCATGCAAGTGCTTGAAGTTGTAAAAGTTAAATGCTAGAATGTCTATATATGACATATACAGTGTATCTAGGAGGTAAGCTCAGAGGGAAGCACTACCAGTGAGGGGAACAGGGAAAAGCTTATTGTGGAAGGTGGAATTGTATCTTAGTCTTTTTGTTTTGTTTTTTGTTTTTGTTTTGTGGGGCAATGAGGGTTAAGTGACTTGCTCAGGGTCATACAACTAGTAAGTGTAAAGTGTCTGAGGCCAGATTTGAACTCAGGTCCTCCTGAATCCAGGGCCAGTGCACGCTACCTAGCTGCCCCCTTGAACTTAGTCTTGAAGAAGCAGAGAAACTACATGGCAAAGGTAAGAAGGGAAAGCATTCCAGGTATGAGGGATAGCCAATTCAAAGACATAGAGACATGAGATGGAATACCACGTGAGGGATACAAAGTAGGCTGGTATAGCTGGGTTGTAGTTTTTAAAGGGGAGTAAAGTGTAAAAAGACTAGATTAGCAAACACAGTACTTAGTTATTTAATCCTGGGAGTAATAGGGAGCCAATGACATTTAGTGAGCAGGAGCTTACACTCACAAATAGTGAGTGAAACTCACTATTCAGAAAAATCACCTTATTAGCTGAGTGGAGGATGGGTTCAATTGCAAAGAGAACTCAAGCAGGAAGACCACTTTGAAGACTATTGCTATAATACAGGCAACAAATGACAAGGATCAGAAAAAGTGTCAGCTGTGTCAAGTGGAGAGAAAGGGACATAGAGGAGAAACATTTTGAAGGTATAAATAATGACAGCAACGGAATGGATGTGTGTGAGTGAGGAATCAAAGTTGATAGCGAACTTATGAGCCTGAGTCACTGGGAGGATAGCTGTGACTTTGAAAGAATCTTTTGAAGGGCAATTTGGTATCATAGTGGAGAACATACTGGCTCTGGAGTAAGGAAGAACTGAGTTCAAATTTGGCCTCAGACACTCAGCTGTATGACCCTGGGAGAGCTACTTATTCCTGATTGCCTCCTCCTAAATTCTTTCTTATCTGTATTTTTCTGGATTTTGTTACTGTTAGATAACTAGAGTTATTTTTAAATTGTTCTGTTTTCCTTACTTTGTATCACTTTTTATGTCTACCTACAATTCTTAGATTATTTATCATTTGAAGTAATCAGTTACCAAGACTTTTTAGGTATTTTTGCTTCAGTATATTTCTCTGATTCACTTATTCTCTAAATTATGGCATCCCCTTACATCTTTGTATTATCGTCTTAGCATGTCTCCCTGATTCTATGCTCTCTCTCCTCCACTCTATCTGAATAATTCTGCTGGATAAATCTTCCTAAAACATCTATTTTGTTATGTCTCTTCCCTAAACCAGTACCTACAGTCATTCCTGACTATTATTGGTTTAACTGAAAACTTCTCATCTTGGCAGTCAGAGTCTTCCACATTCTTGTTACACATTAATCTATTTAACCTTATTTCTCATTAGTCTTTTATTTATATCTGACCCTTTGCAATCAGATCTTCTTACAGCATGATGTATACTTGATTTGTACTCAGAGCCTTTATTCACTTAATTCCTTAACCTAAAGTGCTGTTCCCTTTCCACTAATTTAAGTTTTATTTTTCCTTCAAGAATCAACTCGAATCCCATTTCTTACAAATATTTCTCTAAATGTCCCATTGTGTAGTGTTTGCTTTTTTCTCTGAAAGCTTGTATCACTCATTGTCTAGCTCATTCATATGGCATTTAGCAAATGCTCTTTGATATTATGTTATATTATGTTACCTACTGATCTAGTTATGCATTTGTGGCCAGGGTTGAATTGGAGCATTCCGCATGGACAGGTGCTCTGGCCTAGTGCTAAAGGGCATGCATGAACAACTGCTACTGTCAGTCAACAACAATTGATTAGGCATACCATATTTACCAGGCATTATGTTAGGTGCTGGGGCTACAAAGAAAGCAAAAAACATTCTTTCTTCTCAAGGAGCTCACAATCTAATGGACTTGGTGTCTTGGTCCTTGTGAATTAGAGATTGTTTCAAAGATTATTGGAGACTAAGCCAGGAAATGCTTGCTGTCAGTATGCCTAATTAAGAGACATAGAAATCTCTGCCTCTCTTTTCTAGTCCCTACTTGTGAGACAGATCCAATGCTGGTCCTTTCTTGAGTTCTTGGCAAAAGAGGAGTGAGAGGATTTCATGATGTAATTTGGTTCAAAGCCTAAAACTCTCAGAGATGGCCCTGGAACTCTTGCTCCAGGTGATCCTGCTAAGAAGCCAAACAATGGGTGTGATGGTGTAAACCCTGGACCAGGAAAAGAATGAAGCCATTTTAATAGTCATTTTCATCATCAGCCCATGATACCCCATTCCTCAAGCTCTTTTGAAAGAAGTATAAGTTAAGCTAATAGTTCTTTAGCCACGTTCACTCCATGATTAAAGTGTGATCTGGATTTCTGTTGAACTCTACTTCAGAAATAGATATCCTGGGAACTGGAATCTTTGTAGGAAATGTGTGTGTGTGTGTGTGTGTGTGTGTGTGTGTGTGTGTGTGTGTGTGTGAGAGAGAGAGAGAGAGAGAGAGAGAGAGCTAGGCTTTGCATAAAGTAGCAGTTGAGAAAAAATTATAATCTTTGTAATGGGACTGGCAGGATGGGGAGCCAGAGGAGAAAGCAGCATGGAAACTCCAAGAGAAGAAAAACTCTATCAGGGCCATTTATAACCACATGCATTTCTTTCACATATACCTCACTACTAGTATACTTCATACTCCTCACTGACACTGTGTCTATTTTCAGGAGAATATGCCCTAGACGTGGGGGTCTGGGTGAAATTTGTAGCTATTGCTCTTACTAGGACATGTTAATAAATATATTTTTGAGCTAATTATGTCCACTGGCTTACTATTTTCCTAAAAATATAGCTGATAAGCCCCTACCAGTGAATTTAGGAAAATAGTCGGTCACTAGACCCATGGTGGATAGAATAACTTTGAACTGTAGGTAATAATCACATAACTGGAGACCCAAACTGCAAACCTGTGAGTGTTGAGGTGGTGAGGGAATGGGGGGAACATAGTTCAGAGACAGTAGTATATTAAAATGCCACATAAGAATATGTTGTTTGAAATGATATTATTTACTAAATTATTTTTAATTTTATAAATATAAGTTGACCTCTGTTTCCAGAACCAAACCAAACCACAAACAAACATGGAATAACATCTTTTCAGATTTTTATAGTCTTTATTCTTTCCATTCAATAGAACACCCTGCATGAGAACCCTTTCTCTGAAATGCTGATACAGAAAAAGTAATTTAGCCTAATGGATGGTCAATAAATGTTTGAATCTGGTAGACATCTAAAGTTAAGTTGTCCTTGTAGAGAGAAGTGTTTCTTGGCTTCTATAGAAATATATTTAGAAGAACTTACCTCTCTGGGCAGAACATTACTGGAAAATGGCAGTGGGAAACACACTGACAGTAAGTGCAGAAAAATCTTTATATTCCCTTCCTTCTTGGAAGGTTTGATGCCTTTTAAGTTTTTGAAGAGTAGTAAACTTGATCGGTATCACCTAAATCTGCATGTTGGAGAATAATAATCTTTTTTTTTTCCTCTAGAAGTGATTAAATTATTCAAGACACTGAGAGGCAGAAAAACATTTAGGTTTTTTAAAAAGTAGAATAATTTTTTCCATTTTTTTCAGCAAGAAAACTGGTATGTACCCTTTGGCTTTTAAGGGGTGCTTTAGATCCATTGTTTCTTCCTTTTCAAGGCTACTTAAGAGCTGAGAGCAATTAGGGGGTCATCTAGTGTTTATTTCAGAATTTTCCAAACAAACACAATTAAATAGGATTGGCTGGTATCCTGTTGAAAATATTATTTTTTAAAAGGGACAGAATCACCAATGAAAATTTTATTCCCAAGACACACTGGGAATAAAATTTCAATAATAAGACACTGCTGAATGCTGGAAGACAGACTGAAAGAGGTTACAGATACCAGAAGAACTTAATTGCACACAAGGTGCTTTTTGCATTACCTCTCTAATAACCTTTTCCAGGCTGGTAAGTGATGAAGCTGATTAGACCCCGAATGTACTTTTCCAAAACGATTACAGTATTTTTCAGTGACAAAGAATAAAGATTTTCTCAAAGAATAGGCTCTGTACTCTGATCTGATGCTAACTATCCATAAGGATTTGCCTGTAGTTGGTTGATTAGAATTGTCTTGAAATAGAAGCTTGGGGGAAGAAGAAAGAAAGGATGGATCTGACTGCAAGCTAAGCTAACCATGTAATGAGGGCTGTTCCATCCCCACCTCACCCCACCCCCCCAATCCTATTGAAATCTTAGGCTTCATGAATAGCAGCATAGTGTCCAGAAAAAAGGAGGAAATATCTAACACTGTGCAGATCCAGGAACAGTGGTTGGAAGTTCCAAAGAGAAAATTTAGGTTTGACATCAAGAAAAAACTTCCTAGGGGGCAGCTAGGTGGCACAGTGGATAAAGTACCAGCCCTGGATTCAGGAGGACCTGAGTTCAAATCTGGCCTCAGACACTTGACACTTACTAGCTGTGTGACCCTGGGCAAGTTATTTAACTCTCATTGCCACCCCCCCAAAAAAAACCACCCAAACCAAAAACCAAACAAACAGAAAACCTTCGTAATGATTAAAATGTCCAAAAATGGAATGGGCTGTCTTGAAAAGTTTGGGGTTCTCCCTTCTTGGGGGTCTTCAAGCAGAGATGGATGGCTACTTGCTATATAGATTGTAGTGGTCATTGAGGTCCCTTTCTACTCTTATCCTGTGATTTAAAAATTTTTTTAATTTTATTGTTTTGGTGAGGCGATTGGGGTTGAGTGATTTACCCAGGGTCACATAGCTAGAAAGTGTAAAGTGTCTGAGGTCAGATTTGAACTCGGGTCCTTCTGACTCCAGGGTCAGTGCTCTATCCACTGTGCCACCCAGCTGCCCCTCTTATCCTGTGATTTTGTGGAAAGACCTGACAGTGAATTCTCTCTTGCTAAATGCTTTCAAGAAAAGGGAAAATAACCATTTGTTGGGGGATACAGTTCAGGGGATTCATTATGTTACCTAGCCATTAGGGCTAGCCACTGAGTTTCCTTGGATTACCATTATGGAAATGGTTTGGGGTGGGTTGGGGGAGGATTAATGGGAGGCATTTAGAGTGGAAGAAAAATAGATCTTAACTCTGGTAGCAAAAGACTGAGTACTATTGTATAGCTCATAGACCTAGAGCTGGAAGGGTCTTTATAGAACATCTAGTTCCAACTCCCTCGTTTGACAAATAAAGAAACTGAGGTCAGGGACGATAAATGATTTTCTACATGTCGTACAAGTAGCAAGCATGTGGAGCTTTGTTTCAATTTCAGTGAGTCTGTAGAGTTCAAGGAGGATGTAGTTGATAAGGATGTGTTGGCATTATCAAAATTCCCAGGAGTTTTCCCTGAAATGGACTTTCTTCTTTATATTTTTCCTGTATGCTGTTCTTTGGGAAGGTGGCAAGGTTTCCCAGTCCAATATACCTGATTTCAGGAGGATTTCCTAAATAATGTCGAATGGATGATGATGCAATCATCCTTTATTTGGGATGTGTTTTGATTTACATAAGGAAGGGACAAGGGAAGAGGAATTCTGGGCAAAGAGTACATCTGGTTCTCAGAGAAAGAGAGAGACTGGGGAATCCAACTGGGTCTCAGTCCATATAGTGGGGTTTCCAGTGGATTCTTTTTTAGGCCATAGCAAGAGAAGTAGATTGCTGATCCAAGGAGGAGCTGCCCTTTGGACTTCACATATCCAGCTTGATGTTATTCCTCCTAATTGGGTATGGGGATTCATTCGTTCCTTCTCAACAGGGGTGCTCGCTGATGCAGGCAAAGGAGCTTTTTATAGAGGAAGGGCAGGATCTTAATTATACACCTCAGGTTGGTTTCCCATCTATGATGTCACAAGCAGGGGTATGCAAGGGATTTGATAGGTAGGCTAGTTTATTACAGCATGGAGCTGGAAGTTCCCACCAAAGGGTAAGATAGGCAGGAACAGTTAGAGGACAAATCTAGAGAAGGAACAGCTGATTGTAAATAAACCTTATATATCTCAAAGTGGTTTGACAAACCAGATGGTATTTGTATTTAGTAAAAGCTTAATAAATGCTTATTGATTCATTTGATTACTAGTCTAGGAGAACACTGTTTACTTGTGTTCCTTCTCCCATCTCATATGCTTTGGCTAGGTTTGATTCATCCTTTAGGTTTATGGTCAGCTTCCTGGTCTTAGTTGAGACTATAATTATAAAGCCTTCCTGAGACCACAGAGGATTATATCTTTGATGCCCACACTGTATGAGACAGTCTCATCAATATCAGGGGTGGTTTGAGATTCCAAATATAACCCTATGAGTAGTGGATGCCATTTTTAGTGTTAAAAATGACTTTCTCCAAATAAGTTAACTTCATAAGTGAATTTGTAAATGTGCATTCAAGACTTAAGAAATGTATGAATTAGAGTTCCTCAGAATTTGAGACCAAAAGAAAAACTAAGAAGAGTATTAGTATTAGCTATTTAGTAACAATAGCTCTTTAGAAAATCTTGAGAAAATTTCCTTCCTCCTTCATTGCTTCCTCCAATAGTACATGACCCATATTTATTGATCCTTTATTATTGGTTTAAAATCACCTTCTTGGAGAATGGCTGAACAAGTTGTGGTATATGATTGGGATGCAATACTTTTGTGCTATAAGAAATGATGTTTTCAGAAGAACCTGGAAAGACTTAAAAGCTACTGATATGAACTGATGCAAAGTGAAACGAGCAGAACCAGACCATTGTACATAATAACAGCAATATTGTATGATGATCAACTGTGAATGACTTGGCTATTCTCAGCAATATGATGATCTAAGAAAATTTTTTAAATTTTATTTTTTACAGTTACATGTAAGGGTAGTTTTCAACATTGATTTTCCTAAGATTTAGAGTTCCAAATTTTTCTCCCTCCATCCCTTTCCTCCCCAGTCCACAAGACAACAACCAATCTGCTAAAGGTTATATATGTACAACTCACAAGTGCTCTTTTTTTTATCAGTTCTTTCTATGGGAGTGGATAGTATCCTTCATCATTAGTCCCTTGGGATTGGATCTAAGACAATTTGGAAGGACTTAAGATGATGATTTTATCCATTTCCAGAGAAAGAACTGATGGAGTCTGAATGTAGATTGAAGCATACTTTTTTTTAAACTTTATTTTTCTGGGTTTTTTTTGGGGGGGGTGGGTGTCTGTGTTTACTTTCACATCATAATGTGGAAATATGTTTTGCATGATTGCATACATATAACCTATATCCAATTACTTGCCTTCTCAATGGGGTGGGGGGGAAGCAAAGAAGAGAATTTGGAATTCAAAATGTTAAAAATGGGTGTCAAAATGTTTTTACATATAATTGGGGAAAAGACAAAATATTAAATACATAAAATCACTTTCCTGAGACTTTTCTAAATGTTAATATTTCCTCTCCAAGGAAATATGAATTTTAGAGCTGGAAGGATCCAAATGAGGCCCAACAAAATGAGGCAATTTACTCAAAGTCACTTGGAGTGAGCAGTAAAGCTTAGGTCTCCTGACTCTGGGGCCAAGTGCTTTCTTCCATTCCATCCTACTAAGCTACCTCTTTAAAAAGGACAAAAAGAATCCTGTCTCTTTCATCCTCAAAAGAGGAGGAAACCTGATAAACATTTTTCAACCTGTCTTTTGCAAGGGGGCAGGCAAGGGAGAAAAAGGTAGGAAGGGAAAATATAAAATAAAAGAGTCTTCATGGGGTAAAAGATGAATGAGTTTGAGAACCCCTGGTCCTGGATAATGTTAAGTCATGAAAAGCCTACTTTATGTTCAAATAATTCATAAAGTGGAAAATGGGTTTCACCAAGTATTCTACAGGACAGCTAGGTGGTGCAGTGGATAGAGTGCTGGGCCTGGAGGAAAACCTGATTTCAAATATGACCTCAGACACATACTAGCTGTGTGACCCCAGGCAAGCCACTCCTCTGCATCAGTTTTTTCATCTGTAAAAGGGGCTGGAAAAAGAAATGCCAAACCATTCCAGCATCTTTGCCTAGAAAACTCCAAAAGGGATCACAAAGAGTTGGACATGCCTGAAAAATAATGACTAAAGTATTTAACTAATTTCTTAGGCGTGAGAAGACATGAGCTTTTGTGATGGAAAATTCAATGTTTTTCTGAAAGCGAGATGCTTCTTTAAAGAGGCCCATATAATAGTGGTTTCTGAGGTTCTTATTTATAGCAGCATTGGAAATAAAGTTTTTTTCACTCTTGCTTCAAATCTGGTAAATAGGTTTTAGGCGAGGCCTTTGTGGGCCACCCTGTGACTATATCTCTGACCTTGCGCCTGAATGTCCAATTCCAACATTTTTGTGATCTCACTTTCTAGCAGAGGAAAGGTTAACATCTCAGCCTGGGAAAGGCCATCATGGGGAAGGTGATGAATGATACTGTTGTTGGACAAAGGAGTATGGCAGGAAATAGAGTATAAAGAAGATTTTATTATGAGAAACAAATAAGCAAACAATGCCAGGGAAGAAAAATTAGATTTTAAAAGTATTAGCTTTGTCAATATATTTCTGTGTTGCTTTTTCTGGCTTTATTTTTCTGAGGACTGTTTCATGAGTTGGGTCAAGTATAAATACAAAGGGAAAATGGATGAAAGCAATGAACAATTCTGTCAGGACAACAGGAAGGTATCATGACTATTTCAGGTCATATTTTTGTCACCAATAGTTGTGTGAAAAATATAATTAGAGAAAAGATTGTCATATAATGCTGAAAATACTTTTAAAAGTATTTTCCACAGTACATTATAGAGCATATTTCAGTTTGAATATGAGTACCTCCAAAAGGACAGTTGTTCATTAGGCAAAATCACATAGTGACACTGAAGACAAGCATTTGTTAAGCATGACTAGATGCCAGGCACTGTGTTAGGACAGGGGATTCACATTTTAAATGAAACTCCCTTCTCTCAAGGAAATGACATTCTGTCAGAAGAGAAAACAGGTACCTACATAAGCTAATAAAAATATAAAATATATGTGTTGTTGTTTAGTCATGACATCACTTGGGGTTTTCTTGGCAAAGATACTGGAATGGTTTCCCATTCCAAACAGAAGTTAAGTGACTTGCCCAGGGTCACAAAGTTGGTAAGTATCTGAGGTAGATTTGAATTCAGGAAGATGAGTCTTTATGACTCCTGGCCCAGTACTCTACCCATTGTGCCATCTAGCTGACCCCCCCCAATATGCATATACCACATATATATGCAAACACACCTATATACATATATGTGTATATACACATGCACACACAAATATGTGCAAACACATATACATGTATATACATAGAAGTGTATATATATTACATATACATATATATACACACATGCACACACAATGCACATGCACATACATATACATATACATCATATATATAACAATAGCCATTTATATAAGGTTATGCAGAATACATATAAAATAAATATGAGATCATTTTTAGGGTGAAGGAACTAATAATTTGAGTGATCAAAAAAGACCTCTTGTAGTGATCTTTTACTGAGCTTTGAAAACACTAGGGATTCCATGAAGTAGAGGTGGAAAGGTATGGAGAAGGGAAATGGACTATCCTGTCAAAAATAAAAGGCCAATTTGGCTGGACCATAGAGTTCATGAAAGGGGGCAGTAAATAATAATGCTGAAAAGTAGGTTGGAGTTCAATTTAACACCTTTAAATATAAAACAGAGAAAAATAAATTTGATCTTAGAGATAAGAGGAAGCTATTGGAGTTTACTGAGCAGGGAATTGATATGGTCAGATGTGTTTTCGGAAAACTACTCTGGCAACTGTAGAGAGGCTGTATTGGGATAGAGGAGAAACTTGAGGTAGAGAGGCTAATTAGGAAGTTATGGTAATAATCTAGGTAAGAGGAAGCAGGGCAACTAGGTGGCACAGTGGTTACAGCACTGTCCCTAGAGTCAAGAGTTAAAATTTTACCTCAGACACTTACTAGCTGTGTAACCTTGGGCAAGTCACTTAACCCCAATTGCCTTAAACATCTAGGACCATCCCCAGTTCTCCTGATATATATTTTGCCACTGGACCCAGATGGCTATGGAGGAGAATGAGGTTGGTGACCTTGCACAACCCTTCCTCAATTAAAAATCTAATTCAGTGCAAGTCATGATATCACCCTGGTGTCATGGTCCTCTTCAAGAAGGAAGGAGAAAATAAGAGGTTATGAAGGTCTGAATTAGAGTAGCAACTATGTGAGTAGAGGAGGTGGATGTGAGAGATGTGGAGGGAAAATCAGCAAAATTTGGTGACTGATTGTATATATGGACTGATGTGGGTGACTGAGCTCATGAACCTGGATGACTGGGAATATAGGGGTACTGCTAATAGAAACAGGGAAGTTTGAAAGAAGGGTTGGTTTTGAGGAAGAGATGATGAGTTCTATATTGGACAGGTTTGAGATAACAAAGGGACATTCAGTTTCAAAGGTTCAAGCAGAAGTTTGTGCTTTAGAACCGGAAATTGACAGAGATGCAATGGCTTGATATCAAAATCTGCATGGTGACAATAATTATACTAAAGTGAGCTGCTAACATCAAGATAAGAGACAGAGAAAGGAGGAGGAGGAGGAAGAATCATCAACCTTGGGGTAGACCTACAATTAAGTGATTAAGCAAAGGAGAATGAGGGCTAATAAGAAAAGAATTACGTGAGAGCACTATCGTCAAAACCCAGAGAAGTTAACAAAGCATGAGCCTTTCATTCTATGAACTAAAAATGAGTATCCTTATGTTTTTTTGTTGTTTGAGATAATCAGGGTTAAGTGACTTGCCCAAAGTCCAACAGCTAGTAAATGTCTAAGGCTGGATTGAACTCAGGTGTTACTGAATCCAGGGCTGGTGCTTTATCCACTGATTATCCTCATCTTGAAAAGCTAAAGGAATCAGCAGAAGTGATCAAAGTTGGACAGTAGGTCACCAGTGACTCAGAAGACAGTTCCAAAGGTAAATGATAAGGATAGGCAATGCTTCCCCAATAAGAAACATATAAAGGATCAGTGACATTAATAGGTTGAGGTAGAAGATTTCATTTCAAAGACCATTGTTTTGTTTTGTTTTTGGAAGGGCAATGAGGGTTAAATGACTTGCCCAGGGTCACACAGCTAGTAAGTTTCAAGTGTCTGAGGCTGGATTTGAACTCAGGTCCTTCTGAATACAGGGCCAGTGCTTTATCCACTGTACCACCTAGCTGCCCCCTTGTCAAAGACCATTGTGAAAAAAATCTTGATTAGAAAAGCTTCTTAATTAGAAAGTGCATAAAGAAAGAGATGGGAACAGTGAGAAGCTTTTTCTGTTGCCATCATGCATTTGCTCTGATCTAACCATTGGTGACCCAAGGGACACATCTGCTTGATGTCTGACTAGGCTTGGGGAGAAGGGAGCACCCTGTGACTGTGGAACAGATGCACAGATGGAACCTTTGGCCTAGGCTTCATTAATATTTTGCTCTTCTAACCACCTGGGCGAACCAGCCACAGATATGAACAGCAGGGAACCTGGAAGTTACCATCTTGGATGTTCGTGGGTGGGGGTAGGGGGTCTGTTTTATCGACATGCTAGAGTTTATGTGAAGAATTCACTGGCTAATATTTGATCTTGAGAGATATGGATGAAGATTGCTACTTTAAAAATTCATTGTGATAATGATAGAAAATATTAACATTTATGAATAATCTAAAATCCTTTCTTTTTACACATTTAAAAGAAGAAATAGGGAAGTCCGTACCATAAAAATATGGGGACCAATAATCTTGTTGATTTGTTAAAAACAAAAATTAGTTACTTGCAAAAATACATTATTTTTCAAGGTGAAATCTGAGAATACCTTAGCTCTACATTTAGTCTATAATTATATTATCTCTCAGCATTTAAAAGTGAAGCAAAAAGTGCAGTCTAAGGTATTTTCTAATTAAAAATTTCCTGCTGTACATGAATACTAAATGTTTTGTGCAGATTTCTGTAGCTTTTTTTCTGCAGATCATATCTTAGTTCCATTAAATAATAAACAGACATTTTGAAAGAACAATTATAGTTGGGGTTTTCATGAACTGGGAACTGGGGAATCTCTGTCATAAGCACTGACTTTAGACCTCCTTTTTCCTTTAGGCAGAAACTTGACACAAGATTAGTACTTCTTGAATGGTGAAGTACTCAAGACCTTGGGTCTTGAGTACTCATGGACCTGTAGCCAACCAATCCACCTCTGTCAGCATTTACTATAACAGTACAGTGCTATGAGTTGACCTGGTATAGGGAGGGACTGAGCTTGACAATGAGCCCCAAGAGACCCATGATGACAGATCAGGGCAAACGAAAAACCTGGCAGTGCAGTCAAAAATTAATTTATGCTCACGCTGACTAACAGAATATTATAATCTACATTCAATCTGCATGTATTTATAATTATAATATTGTACAAGGGTACTTGAACTTTTTAAGAAGAACTTAATATATTTCCTTTTGAATTTGTTAGATTATCTTGAGTGTTGAGATAAATCTTCAACCCTTGGGGCCTTGGTGTTGGACCTTACCACTTACAACTTTAATTTAGCATTCCTTGTATTCTTCTCTAGGGAGTTATAGTTATTAGCTGTTTAATTTAAATTTATTTTATTGTCCTATTTCCATATACCATATATGCCTTTACCCAGAGGGCTGTCAAATGGTTCAGTGAATGCAAGAACTAGGACCTATAATTCCTTCTATGTTGTTGAATTGTTGCAGGATGTCAGCATAACATTTATCCTCATTTCAGTTTCAATGAGAGGTAACAATCAGAAAATGAAATAGCTATAGCATGGCATGAAACCCCAATCTTGCTTTTTGTGCTGAATCATTCATCCCAACCTGAACTCGAGTGGATAGTTTTGGAATTCCCAAGAATCAGAAAATATGACATGACTACAACTCAAAACTCTTTCTACTCTCAGAATCCTATAAGTAAGCCTGGTGTTAGTGGGCCACCTTTCTACAGTCTGCCATTGTAGCTACTGAACTCCCATCAGTGGGCCTCCTATTTATACATAACCAGAAACCATCACAACCTTGACTCTTAAGCAATACATTTACTTAGCAAAAAATTCAAAAGAAAGAATGATCATGGCAGCTAGGTGGTGCAGTGGATAAAGCACTGGCCCTGGAGTCAGGAGTACCTGAGTTCAAATCTGGCCTCAGACACTTAACACTTACTAGCTGTGTGACCCTGGGCAAGTCACTTAACCCCAATTGCCTCACTAAAAAAACAACAACAACAAAAACAACAAAAAAATGCCTTTCATTTGGGGCAGCTAGGTGGCGCAGTGGATAGAGCCCAGCCCTGGAGTCAGGAGTACCTGAGTTCAAATCCACCCTCAGACACTTAACACTTACTAGCGCTGTGACCCTGGGCAAGTCACTTAACCCCAATTGCCTCACACACACACACACAAAAGAAAGAATGATCATAATATTTATACATTAAAGGGCAAAAGTAGAAATAATCAAAATACCACAGTCCACCCATAAACCTGGGTCACATTCTCCTACCAATGTATCATTTCTCTGTTAGCTGTTCCCCTTTTGGTCCTACAGCTCTCCTATTGGGCAAAACTGCTCTTCTTTTGTTCTTCAGTTGATGAAGCAAAACAAGCTCTTTTAGCTCACAGTTCCCAAAATAGGATGTTGAGAAAATATGATGCTATTTTAGCAAAAAGTATATCAATATTGCACTTGTTTGGGGATAAGCAATTCACTTAAGCCAAAGAATAGTGAAACTTCTCAGATCTGAAAATAGAAAGGGATTCTGCTTTGTCCAACTGGCTCAAAGCCAAGTTCCTTATTATGACAAAACAGATGTCACATTTGTCTTTTCCCCTCTGTTTCTCTCTCTCAATCCAGAGATAGCAATAGCTGTCAACCAGGAACCCCTCAGAGAATTCTGCTTTTTCATGTATTAAATAATGACAAAGATCAATAAGATCAAAAAGTTCTCTATATCTGAGGTGTCAAATTCTTGGGTCATGCCACAGCAAAACTCCTGAATGTAGGCCTGAATCAGATTAAAATGCAATTGGAAAATGTTTAACAGAATAAAAAACAACAACATTTGTGTTGGAATTTGTGCTTTTTTAAAAGTCAGTATGCAGTCAGCAGACTTCTTTTTCTAATTGAGTTAGATATCACTGGTCTACACAAAAACAAGATTCAGAAATGAGGAAACTGAGTCCCACAGAGGTCAAGTGAATTGTTCTAGGCCATAAAGGTAGGCCATAAGAGAGCTGGGATTTGAGCCCATTCTGATAACATTCTCCCTACTGCACCAGATCATTGTATTTTCTTAAGTAGTCTCTCCACTGAAACCAAGTGTAGCTTGAGGGGAAGGGGTTGGGAAGAAAGGCAGAAATGTAGACCAACAGCAAGAAAGGGTCTTTTTACCTAGCTGTTATTTTCCCATATATACACATGTTTTTTGCTCTTGGGGATGGCAAAAGAAAAAGATGATAGAGGAAAACAAGATAAGGTGAAGAATAGAAAGAAAAATATTTTTAAATCTCAGATCATATGGGGAGAGAAAAAATAAGGAGGGATTTTCTGTCACTTGAATATGTATTGTATGTCGGAAGCTTATGTTGCTAAATAATTGACAGCAAAGAACAAATGCCGGGAAAATCTGAATGGACACCTTGTGCTGAGTCACTACTGTTCTAAACCGGACTTCTTGTAAGAAATGAGGTGTTCTGGGGTGTGGTCACCCAATTAGGCCTGAGATTTGCTGTGAGGTGCAACTTGGAAGAATGTCTCGGTGAAATGCTTAATAATCATGTCATGAGGAAGATAGGATTTAAGTTGATAATTTATACATTCTCTCATTTAGCATGACCTACTGGATAGAATACAAGCTTTGGAGTCATGAGGACCTGGGTACAATCCCTATCTGTGACACATAATGGCTGTGTGACCATAAGCAAGTCTCAAAAACTCTAAATGCCCCTGGGCAACTACCCAAGTCTCTTTAGTTAGAGATGAGTTACTGAACTGCATTAGCAAGGAGGGAGTTTCCATATTGGAAATTTTCCAAATAATCTTTGAAAAAAAAATACACATATGCATGTATGTGGATGTATAAGTATATATGTGTATATATATATATGTATATATCTATGTATGTATCTATACACATATGTGTATATCTTAAATATTCCCAATATTTGTTTTGTCTTCACAATAGAGAAACACACCTTATTTTGGAGAAGAATAGACTAATTCCCCTCCAGGCTGAACTTTTGAACTTTTTAAGCAAAGTGTGCTGTTTGAACTGGTGTGTAATCTGCTGGTAGAGGGAGGTTTCCAGTCACAAAGCTGACTGGTATCTAATAAAGACAGCTGAACTACATCATTGTAGTGTGTCTTTACCCTGTTTCCTCATTGGTCAATTGAGTGTGAGAAGCCTGTCTACGCAGCAGCTGCTAACAGTCAGGAGGCCATATGGAATTGGGCAAAGCTACAGATTGCCGCTGACTCAAACATTTCCTCCTTCTCTCCCCAGAGTAACCAAGCACTCCCGTCCTCACTCCATTCGTTTGGATGGTGTGCAAACAAATGGAATAAAGCAAGAAAATGACATCCTGGCTCAAATGTTTGCCTCATGGAGAGTGTACAGAAATTGAGAGTTTAGAATGTGTTGGTATGTGTCTCCAGTCTTTGATATTGGCCCTTGAAATGAATTAAACAATGAGAAAAGAGATCTGTTCCATAGTAAGAAATGGTAAGAGAGTTAAGTCTAGAAGCTCAATTTTTAGGATTGTCTTTACTAACACTCAAATGAATAAACTTTAAAATAAATCTAAATTTTAGTGGTATAGGAAAGTTCCATCTTGTATAAGTCACTTCTCTGTGGGTCTCATTCCTTGGCTGTAGAATAGAGTTGGGGTTGGGAGTAGGGATGGATTAGATGGCCTTTATAATCTCTTCCAGATGTCACATTCTGTGATTATGGTTTAGATGTGAAATGATAGAGGTGCATGTGCTATAAAGTATTATCATTAAAAAGGAATTTGGGGTTTAATATTGCAAAGGAGATGTACATGGTTAGAGGATCAGTGTTGGAATCAGGAAGAGTTGGGTTCAAATTGTGCTTTTAACATACTTTGTCCCTTTGGGCAAGTGATAGATAACCTTTCAGGGCTCCAAGGAACTAAGATGAGAAATTACAGAGTGGTTGTCCATTTGTACTAGTGGACAGTTTCCTAGCCAGAAAATTCCTTATACTAATGAAATCATAGGTTAGGGACAGAGAAAAAAAAAAGCAAACCATAGAACATGATAAAAATAGATCATGCCTCTTGTTGCCAAGGGAATGATTAGCTTAGGCTTTATCATAAACAACTTACTTCCACTGTTATCAGAAAACACCTGTATGAACTCTGCTTGTGTCTTAATAAACATTTCAGGTTTAGTGAACTCTCACAACTATGTTTTCTAAAGGATTTTACAAAAGAAATGCCACAAGTAAAAAGTATTGCCTTGGAACTGTGTTGTTTAAAATATAAATTATGGGTTCTAATCTGTACCCCACCAGTCTTGGGGGGAAGCTGGCTAAAATCACTGATAAATTCAGCAAGAGTTTAGGCTTTTAAAGATTTATTAAGAGGCAGCTAGGTGGTGCAATGGATAAAGGACTGGCACTGGATTCAGGAGGACCTGAGTTCAAATCCAGTCTCAGACACTAGACACTTACTAGCTGTGTGACCTTGGGCAAGTCACTTAACCCTCATTGCCCTGTAAAAAAACAAAAATATTAAAATATATATTATAAGTTAGTGAAGAGAGAGAGATTGAGAATAGATTCCTTACAGCATGGGAAATACTAGCTCAGATCTAATTCGGTATAGCCAGAGAGAAAGAAAGCAATTTCCTTTCCTAGCAGCCCACGTGAAATCTCTCACCACCAAGCCAGTGTCTGAATGACTAAGAGGGGCCCCTCCTGTTCTCCATCTGCTGCCACACTGGTTCCTCCTCATCAAAACGAAAGTTCTTCTATGAGTGATTGTCCACTTCCTAGTTCCTCTCTCCCTCCCCCAAAGGGGAGGTTCTTTATGCTGGTTGGTTGAGAGTGGTCTCTTGCTGACATCAGTAGTACACCAACATGTCCCTCAGGGCTGGCCAGGTGTGGCATCCATCCAATCATCCTTAAATATGTACTTAGTTTCTCATTCTCACCCAATTCAAACAATACTAAATCAATCAGGTGGGGTCCCTGGGCATCTTCCAAATTCCATTATTTTATCACAGAACAACAAGTGGGAAAATGTTCAAAAACATAGATGCTACAGAAGAGCAATTTTGCTGACTTATCAACTACACTTAGGAAATGTGGCATAATGGATAGAGAAATATCCATAGAATTGAGAAGACCAAGTTAATGCACTTTAGGCCATGTTATACTGGGCAAGTCACCTAACTTCTATGCCCCAGACAACTCTCTAAGGCTTGCTGATCTGCATTTGTAGAAGGAAATTCCTCCTTTAAGGTTCCATATAGAAAAAAAAAAAAAAAAAGAACAGGCCAGTACCAAATTAACAGCTATTAACAATGAAGGAGGCTACTCCCATTTGGCTTTTGCTGTGTCAGGACCAAATCATGTTGTTCATTGAAATCACAGATGAAATATTTGAATTCAGAGACTAGGTAGGAATTGAACTCTATAGTACAAAGATATTCACTAGATATGTTGTAAGACTTGTTAAATTGTTTCAATCATTTCTTACTCTTTATGACTGTGTTTGGGCTTTTCTTGGCAAGGATACCAGAGTGGTTTGCCATTTCCTTCTCCGGCTCATTTTACAGATGAGGAAACTGAGGTAAATAGGGTTAAGTGACTTGTCCAGGGTCACACAGCTAGAAAGTAGATGAGGCAAGATTTGAACTCAGGTCCTTCTGACTCCAGATCTGGTGTTTTGTCCACTGTGCCATCTTGCTGTAGAAAGACTATAGCAATACAAACATGACCAGTGTCCTTCTACCTGCTACATCAACAAAATCTGCCTGGAATGGCTAATATTGCAGGAAGTTGGCTTTATGGTTACAGCAGGACCCCTCCTAGGAGAGATTTTAATTATGGCAAAAAAAAAAAAAAAGCCAACCACTAGCAATTCTTCATGGGTTGTTTCCCCCCACCCCCATGGCTAATTATTACTTCATTCACCAAACACTTATTTTTTGAATAATAAACATTTTTATTTATAGGTTTGAGATCCTACCTATTGGTGTCTAGTAGCCATCTCTAAGGTGGGGGAGTGAGGAGGGGAGGAAAAAAAAAGAAATTTCCATAATAATTGTGTTGTATTTTTGAAAGCAATAAAAAGTTGTGTATAGTAGATTTGCAGTTTCATGTGCAATCATCTTTTTATTGTACTGTTATGGAAATACTTGTTTTATTCCATAAATTTAAATTAAAATAAAGATATATCATAAAACATATAAAATGGACTTTTAAAATGATGACCTATAATGAAATAAATGACATTTTTTTTTTAGTGAGGCAATTGGGGTTAAGTGACTTGCCCAGGGTCACACAGCTAGTAAGTGTTAAGTGTCTGAGGCCGGATTTGAACTCAGGTCCTCCTGACTCCAGGGCCGGTGCTCTATCCACTGCGCCACCTAGCTGCCCCAATAAATGACATTTAAAAAATATCTCAATAATAACTACTACTAATAATTAACTGATAATTTTAAGTGAGAACAATGTGATTGAATTTATTTTTTAAAAACTTTAATTTTTAAGTTATTTAAAAATATTTCCATTTTAAAAAATCTTGATTTAATTCTTTGTGGTATAGTGATTCATTGATTTGATTCTACATTCAGTTTATTTTGATATTTGGTACCAATGGCCATAAAATATGGAAAAAGATACCTCTCAAAGAGACAAATGGAAGGACACCATTAGTTGCGCTTACAAATGATGATATTTAACAAAGTAATAACAACAGTGCTTTATTTTTCCCTTTTATTCTGAATTCTTAAAATTCTTCTTGCTATTAAGAAAGCTTATTGATAACCTAAAAATTGGCTTATTAATCACTATCTACTACCTACTAATCTATTATACAAGTCCATCTTCTCTTAACTCTAGTTTCACCTGACATCTGGGCACCTCTATGAGGATGTCTTGCTCATATCCTAAACTTTATAAGTCTAAAACTGAACCAGTCAACTTCAACACCATCTCCAAGACCTTTGCCTCCTTCCTTAGCAGGAGATCAAATCCCACATCTGATGGTCACTGCTTCAGATAACTAGAGTAAGTCATTTAACCTCTCTGGGCTTTGCTTTCCTTTTTTGTAAAATAAAGGAGGTGGGGTGGCCAAGATGGATTCTGAGGTCTTTTCCAGCTCTCTACCTCTGACCCTAAGATCTTGTGATCTGTCATGGTACCAGCATTCTCTCAATCACCCAGGATGACAACCTCAGAGTCATCTTTGACCATTTTTTTCACTCCATTAATCAGTTGATGATATTTGTAATACTTATTTCCCTCTTTATTCCATTTCCATTGCTTCCGCCCTAGTACATGACCTCATTATCATTTATCTGGCAAAGTATAATAACCTCCTCACTGCTTATCATGTCTCCATTCTCTTCCCTTTTCAGTCCATCTTTCCAAATGTTCCCAAAACAATCTTCCTATGTCACTCATCTGCTCAAAAACTTTCAATAGTTTCCTGTTGCCCATAAGATAAAATACCAGCACCTTAGTCTGGCATTAAAATGTTCTCCATATTCTGTCTCCAATTTATCTTTCTAGATTTATTTCATGCTACTTCTCTTTATTTTATATTCCAGCCAAACTGGGCCATCTATTCTTTCATCTTGTCTTGTCCTTTCTACCTCTATGCATTTTTGCAGTCTACCATTCCTTGAACTTATTTCCCCGGTATCTCTGCCAACTGAAATGCTTCTTTTTCTTCTAGGTCCAATTCGGCTGCCTCCTTATATATGATGCTTTCTCTGATTCTCCCAGGTAGAAATGATCTTTTCCTTCTTCAATTTCCCACATTTTTCTCTTTGACCTGTGAGCTCATCTTATTCTATTTTATGGACTTATATGTGGACATGTCATCTCCCTAGTAGCTTTTAAGCATTTTGAGAGTAGGGACTGTGTAACTTTTCATCTTTGTCACCTAGTGCCTTGCAAAAAAGCAATGACTAACAAGTATTTGATGAATGAATAAATGAATGAATGAGGAAACACAGTGGTAGGGAAAACCCATTCTTCCGTGTCACCAATTAGCATTTCACATCATGTTAGTATGGCCCAATTCATGAGTGGGGAAAAGACTCTGCAAGTTTAAGCTAAGATGCAAGAAATGACTTGGTGTAGCAGAGTAGAAATAAATTGTTTAATTGTATTGACTACGCTCCTTCTCTTCCATTGCCATCTTCTTTGTAAAGGGAGAGTGGAAGTGATAGGAAATGATAGAAGACTCTAAGGGCCAACATTATACCTAAGGGAGAAATAATAGAGGTCTTACTAATAAGATCAAGCTGTAAAGAATTAATTGTTATTTGAGGTTTTTATGCCTCAGTGCCCACTGGCCTGAGGCTCCGCAAATCGCATGGAGCTCCTCCCACTGGTTGTAGCCATTGCCACGGCGCTGGCACCTCACATCATCACCACTTGCCAACGCCTACATGGGCCTGGCAAAATTATAATGATTGGAAGCCTAGTGAGGGCAGTCCTGTGACTGTCAGAGCAGCCATCCAATTGGCTGGGGGATGTGGGGTTCCTGGGATTGGGGGAGGAGAATTTGCCATTCTAGCTGGATGCTGGAAGGCAACAGGAGCTCTGCTGTGTATTCTCAGCTGACTCCTGGGCGGTGGTATTTCTTCAGGTTGTATAATTTCCCTTTATCCATTTTACTTCCTTTCCCTTGATCCTACTGATCCTGTTTGTGTGTGTGTGTTTTTTTAAGTTCGTTCTTGTTAAAATAAATCCTATTCTGTTTTGAGGGAGGCTGCCAGTCTCCTTCCTTGTTCCAATATTGCAGCGAGCCACTTAGCTAACATTCCCCAATTAAAAATTGGTCCCCACAAAGCATAAAACAAAGATATCCATTATCATTGCTATTATTTGATCTAGTGCTAGAAATGTTAGCTATAGCAACAAGACAAAGAAAGCAGTTAAAGAAAATACAAATTCACTGCTTTTGCAGATAATATCCTAAAAATTCAACAAAAATTGATTGCAACATCTAATAACAGTAGAAAAGTAGAAGAATATAAAACAAACCCATATAAATTATCATTTTCCCCCTGGATACTACCAACAAAAATCAGAAGGAAAATTCAAAACACCTATAAAATGTATAAAATATCTGAGAGTTCACCTACCGAGACACATACAGGGACTATGTGAATTCATGCTTTGTATAAACTATACAACACTGTGTATAGAAATAAAGAGAAACCTAAATCATTAGAAAAGTATTAAGTATTCATAGTTAGGTCATGCTAATATAATAAAAATGATAATACTACCTAAGTTAATTTACATATTCTGTGTTATACTAAACTACCAAAGGATTACTTTATAGATCTAGAAGGAACAATAACATATTTCACCTAGAAGTACAAAATAATATCAAGGGAAATAATTTTTAAAGGTATGAAGGAAGATCTAAAATATCACATCTCAAAATATAATACAAAGCGATAAGCATTAAAACTCTTTATTACTGGTTTAAAAAATAGAAAAATAAATTAATGGAACAGATTAGGTATGGAACATACAGAAGCAAATGAATATTGCCACAAAGCATTCAGTAAGTCCCAAGACTCTAACTGGGGTAAGGACTCTCTTAGAGAAACTGCTTGGAAAACTGGAAAGCACCCTGGAAAAGTTTGCATAGACCAACATCCAAATGGATAAATTCCACCTCGGTACATGATTTGCAAAGGAGAAGGAGAAGATGGAAGAAGGAAAAGAAGAAAGAAAAGTGGGTCACTGAATTATTTCAAAATTGTTCCCAAGCAAAGATGATCATAAGGAAACACAAATGAGCAGGGAAACTTTGAAAGTAACATATTGAATTTATTATACAAGATGTCTAAAAAGTCTTAATGCAGTTTTAAGCTATTAAAGCACTAAGACTTTTGGGACAAATTGAAAAGCTTTTTGGCAGAAACTAGATTATAGACCAATATCTCATACCATTTATTATAATAAGGTCAAAATGGGTACATGATTTAAACATAAAGGGTGATACCATGGGCAAATTAAGGGAGCATGGAATAGCTTATCTGTAATATTTATGGATAAGGGAAAAATTTATGAAGAAACAAGAGGTAGAGAACATCACAAGATGTAAAATGGATAATTTTGAGTATTAATTAAAAGGGTTTTTAAAAATTAAAAGGGATTTAAATAAACAAAACCAATGCAACCAAGATTAGAGGGAAAGCAGAAAGAAAAAAAAAGTTACAGTGTTTCTGATAAAGGTCTCATTTCTCAAATATATAGAGAATTGAGTCAAAATTATTAGAATACAAGTCATGTCTAAATTGATAAATGGTCAAAAGATATGAACAGTTTTCAGATGAAGAAATCAAAGCTATAGTCACATGAAAAAATGCTCTAAATCACTATTGATTAGAGAAATGCAAATTGAAACAACTCTGAAGTGGCACTTCACACCTATCAGATTATATAATATGACAGAAAGGGAAAATGATAAAGGTTGGAGGTGTGAGGGCCAAATCTAATATATGGAAAGTTAATTGGGTGACTCACCAAAATATTGGGGTCCCAGAAATAATGATGGACCTCTAGCTTCAAAGCTCCCTCCCCTCCAAACTGCCCCTTTAGATATTTCTCCCAGGCCAATAAGAAAGGAGCCTTACAGCTTCTTTCCTACAAAAGGATCAGATTTTATTACTTGGGAATTAATTAAACAACAAAGATGAAATTAATAAAAATCAAAGTTAAGGAAGTAGGGAAAAAGAAATACAGATAAATTCTCTCTCTAACCTAAGTCTATACAATCCCCAGCTCATTTCCAATTAAGCTAATTCAAAGGAATTTGTGTTCACTCACCACACCTGGGATATCTGCAGTTGCTTGGCCCCCGGAAAGGCAGAGGAGAGACAGCTAGCATTCAGGAAGCGCCTCAGCCTCCCCTCAGTGAGTGTTCAATCTTCCTCCCCCAAAAGAGGAGGTCCTTCAAAAACTGCCTATGGAGAGGTTTCTCCTTCTGACCTCAATAGCATATGTAACTTCAGGGTGGGCCAGGTGTGGCCCCTCCCAAATGAGTCAGTTAAACTCCAATAACTTTTACTACATAGGGGACATGGGAAAATTGGGACTCTAATACACTGCTGGTGGAGTTGTGAACTGATTCAACCATTCTAGAGAGAAATTTGGAACGATGAACCAGAAATCCCACTACTGGGTTTATATCCCAAAGAGATTTTTTTTAAAGTATCTATTTGTACAAGAATGTTTATAAAAGCTCTTTTTGTGATGACAAAGAATTGGAAATTGAGGGGATGTCCATCAATTGGGGAATGGCTGAACAAGTTGTGGTGTATGATTGTAATGGAATACTATGGTGCTATTAAAATGATGAGTGAGGGGCAGCTAGGTGGTACAGTGGATAAAACACTGGCCCTGGATTCAGGAATATCTGATTTCAAATCTAGCCTCAGACACTTGACACTTACTAGCTATATGACCCTGGGCAAGTCACTTAACCCTCATTGTCCCACAAAAAACAAAAACAAAAATGATGAGTGAGATGTTTTTAGAAAAACCTGGGAAAACTTACATGGACTGATGCAAAGTGAAGTGAGCAGAACCAGAACATTGTACATAGTAATAGCAATATTGTATGATGATCAATTGTAAATGACTTAGCTATTTTTGGCAATACAATGGTCAAAGACATCAAAGGACTTATAATAAAAAATTCTATTCACCTCCAGAGAAAGCGCTGGAGTCTGAATGTAGATCAAAGCATATTGTGGGTTTTTTTCATGTTTTTTCTTTTTAGTCTGTGTTTTCTTTCACAATATAATTAATATTGATTTTTTTAAAAAGGCTTTTGATACAGCTTGCATTTTGAAAAGTAAAAAGGTGAGCGGTATGTAATAATGTTCATGATTTCATCTGTAGTACTCATTACTTGCTCTAAATTGTATATGGAAATTCTCATTTAATTATTTTTTAAATAAAAAAAAGACATGATGGTGAATTCAGTCCAACTTTAGGTAATTTCATTTTAGAGAAGCTTTTTTTTTTCTATTTTAGAGAAGTTCTGTTGTGGATTCTCAGTTCTGAGTTACTTTTCTCTCTTTTGTTTTTTTTTCCTCTTGATTATTCCTAGAGTACTTTACCATATTTACCCCCCTCTTAATTGCTTAGTTCTAGAAAAATAATTGTTTTAATGTGAGAACTGCATGAATCCATTTATTGGTTGTTTACTGAAAAGTCAGATAGAACAGAATGATACAAAGTAGTCTTTTTGATGTTTTGTTTCTTGTTAGTTATAGTATTATAAAACTGATTTCCTCCAAGGCCAAACACTCCTGTTTGTAAATACAAAGTGCTAATTATGGTTACTATGTTGTTGCTGTTTTATAGGCAGAGTTGAGATTCAGATTTCTCAAGTTTGAATTTTAAGTATTTGCTTTGTTAATGAAAATCATCTGTAGAGTATGCATGCTATTTTTTGTGTATTATAATTTGGACTGTGTGGCCACATATTTTAATTGGGATGAAATGTTTGATCTTGATGTCTCAGGTTATGATGGCAATGGTATTTGACTCCGACCAACTAGAATGTGGATTCTTCTTCCATGTAAAGTTTACATGTGAGTGTGTGTATGGGGGGAGGAGGAAAAAGAAGGTCGGAAAATCCTAGGAGAGAGAATTCTTTACCTTTTGGGTGAAAGAGGAGGTAAAGATGGTTAGGGGAATTGATTAATAATTAATTAATAATTATTACTACTATTGTAGTAATAATAGCAGCTAACATTTATATAGCACTTCCTCTGTGCTAAGAGCTTTAAGGGGAATTAATAATAATAAGCTAACATTGGGGCAGCTAGGTGGCTCAGTGGATAAAGCACTGGCCCTGGATTCAGGAAGACCTGAGTTCAAATCCAGCCTCAGACACTTGACAATTACTAGCTGTGTGACCCTGGGCAAATCACTTAACCCTCAATGCCCCACCAAGAAAGAAAGCTAACATTTATACAGAGCTTATTATTCTGTGCCAGTTACCATGCTAAGTGCTTTAGAATCATCTCATTTGATCCTCATCAAGGTGTCCAGTCCATGCAGCTGCCCTTCCAGAGTTCTCAGTATTTGCATTGGGTATAATTTCTCTGCCCTGCCCAGAGTCTATGAGGAATTTGGGAGATTAAAGGTAAATCAGAGAAGCAGCTGTGTGCTGACAGACAACAGATGACAAATTAGCTTACAGTTTCTTAAGGGAATTAGCAAAAATGCTTAATTGAGCTGTGTAAAACTTTGGTTATTAATAAATGGGCATAGATTTTAATCACAAAAGTAAACATCATTTCAAATGCTGCTTCTTTGTTAGTCTTGGGTCTGAGTTGCATCTTCCCTGTTAGTATGATTAGTAGAGTCAGAGGTCGAGCTAGGCTCCTAACTGAGTCATAGGTTCCTATCGCCTCTGAAGAAGCAAAGGGAATTACCCCAAAGCCAATAGAGATTTATGGTATGTAAAAGCAGGCTGCAGCATTTTGTCAGTGATAATTTACACATAAGTAGTATAAAAGTCACAAGTTAGGAAGCATACTGTCAGAAGAGGAGGCACAGCTCCTATCAAGGAAGGCATCTACCCTGCCTGATGACATCTTCAGTTTCCTGTACTTGCCCTGATTTCTTCCTGGCATTTCACAGCTTTCTTAGTTTTCCCTGACTGTCCTCCTTCCCCCACCTGCGACCCCTTGACACACACAATGACTCACTAAAGGATCCATGGAGGTTCCTCCCATCCATCTTTTCCCTGTGAATATTTATCTTCTACCTTTCCAGTGACATTCCTTTGCCAGGTTTTTTTTTTTTCCATCTCTGTCTTATAGCTCTTACTTTACCTCTTTACAGTCTTCTAAATGGGATAGATAACTTTGCAATGCAGATGGCCAGGATCTGCAGAGATCCTCTATACTATTTTTTTAAAATGGTTTCAAATAAAACATCATTTATAGATATCAATCAATTAATCAATCAATATTTATTAAACACCTGTTCTGTACCAGGCCCAGTGCTAAACACTGGGGATTCAAAAAGAGTCAAAAAGACAGTCCCTGCCCTGAAGGAGCTTACAGTCTAATGGGAAAGAAAACATGTAAATAAAACTATACAAAGTAAGCTATACGCAGGAGAAATAGGAAACTATTAACAGAGGAAAGATACTATAATTAAGAAGGTGGAATTTTAGTTGGGACTTAAGGATGCCAGGGAGGTGAGCAGTTGGAGTTAAGGAGGGAGATCAATCCAGGAATGGGGACAATCAGAGAAAATGTCCAGAGCTAAGACATGGAATTTCTTGTTCTTTCATCAGGCAGGAGGCAAGCTGGATTGAAAAATAGGTGTGAAGAGTAAGATGTAAGAAGACTGATAAAATAGGATGGGGCTAGGTTGGGAAAGATTTTGAATGACAAAGAATTTTCTTATTTGCTCCTGGAGGCAATAGGAAGTCACTGGAATTTATTGAGAGGAGGAGCTGGAAGAGTGGAGACATGTTTGCATTTGTATTATTATGATTATGATTATTATTAAGGCAATTGGAGTTAAGTGACTTGCCCAGGGTCACCCAGCTGGTAAGTGTTAAGTGTCTGAGGTCATATTTGAACTCAGGTCCTCCTGACTCCAGGACCAGTGCTCTATGCACTGTGCCACCTAGCTTCCCCTGCATTTGTATTTAAGGAAAATCACATTAGTGGCTTAATAGAGAATGGACTGGAGTGGGGAGACAATTGAGGCAGGCTTACCCACCAGCAGGTTATTGTAATAGTTAAGGGTGTGCAGTGATGAGGGCCTGCACTAGAGTGGGGGCAGTGTTGGAGGAGAGAAGGGGGCATATTAGAAAGATGTTGTAAAGGTGAAATTCACAGGCCTTGGTTATGGGAGGTGAAAGATAGTGAGAAATCCAGGAACTCTCCCAGATTGTAAAACTGAGGGACTAGAAGAATGGTGATAGCCTCTATAGTAATACAGAAAGTGGGAGAGGTCGAAGGTTTAGGGAGAAGGTAATGATTTCTGTTTCAGACATTTTGATTTTAAGATGTCTACTGGACATCTAGTTCAAGATGTCTGACAATGTTCTTATGAGTTAGACGTATCATCTTCCCATGTAGGAATATAAACAGTTTAACCTTTTAACATCCCTCTTAATTTCTTTTTTCTGTTTACCTTTTTATGCTTCTCTAGGGTCTTGTATTTGAAAATCAAATTTTCCATTCAGTTCAGGTCTTTTCATCACAAATACCTGAAAGTCCTCTTTTTTATTGAAGTCCCATTTTCCCCCCTGAAACTCAGCTTTGTTGGATAGGTGATTCTTGTTTGTAATCCTAATTCCTTTGCCCTCTGAAATATCATATTCCATGCCCTCCAATCCTTTAATGTAGAAGCTGCTATATCTTGTGCTATCCTGACTGTGGCTCCACAGTACATGATTTTTTTCTTTTTGGCAGTTTGCAATATTTTCTTCTTGACCTGGGAGCTTTGGAATTTGGCTATAATATTCCTGGGAGTTTGCCTTTTGGGATCTCTTTCAGGAGGTGGTTAGTTCAAGATGTCTGAAAGGCAGTTGCAGATGTGAAACTACTAGAGGTCAGCAGAGATGCTGGGGCAAGATAGGTAGATTTGAGAATCATCAGCCTAGAGATGGTCATTAAACCCATGGAAACTGATGAGATCACCAAGGAAAGTAATATAAAGTGAGAAGAGAAGAGGGCCCAGGACAGGACCCTGATAGGTACTTATGGTTAGAGGATAGAATCTGGAGAAGGATCCAGAAAAGGAAAGAGAGAGAAAAAATGGTCAGATAGGTAGGAGGAAAAATCCAGGAGCGTCTGGTGTCCTGAACACCTATATCAAAGAGGAAAGAGTAATCGATAGTGTCAAAAACTGAGATACATAGGATGATATAGGACCATTGATACAATGTAGAGCTGAGATAGACCTCTCAGGCAATCTGCCATTTTATAGATGAGGAAATTGAGACCCAAGTGGTTTAAATTCTATCTGTACCTGCCCCTTTCAGAATAGACATCCAGAAATCATTCTTCCAGTACCTGAGGGGGTTATTCTACTCAGTTTTGACACTCCTGACTTGGGACTGAATTTTCTTGATTGGTGAATAAGGGTAATATTACCTAGCCCAATACATCTAAGTGACCCTAGATAATATGGCACCTAATATCCCATAAGATTTTCCCTCTGGGTATTTTTCCAGCTGCCCTCACTAAGCATATGTGTATCCATCCCCTCCCCACTACTGTTCTGGGCTCACTACTCAAATCAATATTGCCATTGCTTTGGGAAAGTGAACACCAATCAGCTGCCCTGTGGGTAAACTCACCAATCTTGGAACTTCCCAAGTAAAGAATCCCTTGCCTGGCCACCAGTCCCTTATGTCTATTCTCTCTACCCTTTAAAAAATGTAAGCTCTAGCTATTTTCAGCAATACAGTGATCCAAGACAACTCTGAGGGACCTATGACAAAAAATCTGATCCATCACCAGAAAAAGAATTGATGGTGTCTGAATACAGATTGAAGCATATTATTTTTTAATTTATTTTTCTTCAGGGTTTTTGTCTGTTTTCTTTCCACCCTGACTAATATGGAAATGTTTTGCATGACTACACATATATAAATTATATTGAATTTCTTGCATTCTTAAGGGGTGGGGAGGGAGAAAGAATTTGGAGCACAAAGTTTTTAAAATGGACATTAAAATTGCTTTTACATGTAATTTGGGAAAAATAAAATTCTAAATAAATGAAAAAAATGTAAGCTCTATGAAGTCAGATACTGTCTAGTTTTTTTCATTTCTGTTCCTAACATTTAACAGAATTCCCAACACAGAATGCTTAATTTTTTTCCTCATTTCATTCATTCTTTAAGTGACTAACCCAGAATTCCACAGGATCAAGATACAGGAGGGTCCTCAGGGGAAACTGGTTTTAGCCATATAAATTCATGCAGATCACCTACAAAGATGTGAAAGAACCTGCTATCCATTTTTGTGGAGGGAGGAGGGAGTGGCCACATTAAGGAAACCATGGGTCCTTGAAATACTGAAGTAGACCCTTAAAGCATTAACTAACTTTCCCTCTGTCATTAGCCTTCAATACACAGACTGTACTCTAATAAGGTCTATGATGGTTTACTGAAGACCAGGTTCCTCATCTCTGCTCTACAGTGAGGTAGATATTAATCCTCTTTGTACCTAAGTTTTTCTACCTTAGGAAATTAGTTCCTTTTTCTAGATGGCTTAAAAAAAGTTCTTATCTAAAATTAAAACTCCCAGGAATATTATAGCCAAATTCCAGAGCTCTTGGGTCAATGAGAAAATATTGCAAGCAGCCAAAAAGAAAAAAATAAATTATCATGGAGCCACAGTCAAGATAACACAAGATTTAGTAGTTTCTACATTAAAGAATCAAAGGACTTGAAATATAGTATTCTGGAGGGAAAAGGAGCTAGGATTACAACCAAGGCTCATCTATTCAGCAAAGCTGAGTATACTTCAGGGGAAAAAACAGACATTCAATGAAATAGAGAACTTTCAAACATTTCTCATGAAAAGACACCAGAGCGGAATAGAAAATTTGACTTTCAAATACAAGACTCAAAAGAAACATAAAAAGGTAAAGAGGAAAGATAAATAATAAGGGATTAAAAGATTCAATTGTTTACACTCCTACATGGGAAAATGATACTTGTAACTCCTAAAAATTTTCTCATTTTTAGAACAGTTAGAAGGAGTATACAAAGACAGAGAACACAGATGTGAGTTGAATATGATGGGATGATTATCTAAAAAAATAAAATGAAGAGGTGAGAAAGAAGAATGCACTGAGAGAAGGGGAAAGGGAGAGATAGAATGAGATAAATTATCTGACATAAAAGAGGTCCAGAAGATTTTACAGTGGAAGGGAAGATGGATGGGGTGGGGGCACATGAACCTTATTCTCATCAGAATTGACTCAAAGAAAGAATAACATACACACTCAGTTGGGTGTAGAAAGCTATCTTACTGTTGGTGGAGTTGTGAAAAGATCCAACCATTCTGGAAAGCAATTTGGAACTATGCCCAAAGGGTTATAGAATTGTGCATACCTTTGATCCAGCAATACCATTACTTGGTTTATATCCCAAAGACATCCCCCCAAAGAGACAAAGACCTATTTGTACAAAAATCTTTATAGCAGCTCTTTTTGTGGTGGCTAAAAATTGGAAATCACAGGAATGCCCATCAATTGGGGAATGGCTAAACAAGCTGTGGCATATGATGATGATGGAATATTACTATGCAGTAAGAAATGGCAAACAGGATGACTTCAAAAAAACCTGGAAAGACATGTATGAAATTATGTATTGGGAAGTGAGCAGAACCAAGAGAACACTGTACACAGAGACAACAATATTGTTAGATGAAGAACTGTGAATGACTTTACTATTCTTAACAATACATCAATCCAAGACAATCCCAAAAGAATATTGATGAAACATATTATCCACCTCCAAAGAAAGAACTGATATTAATGGATCAGATTGAAACATGCTATTTTTCACATTCTTTCATTAAGTGACAAATATGATGTTTTGCATGATCATGTATGTATAACCCATATTGGACTGTTTTCCACCTTGGGGAGGGGGAGGGCAGGGAGGGAAAGAGGAATAGAGATTAAAACAGAAAAATCTAAATAAAAATGTTTAATCTGGAAAAAAAATTTAATAGGATGGGAAGGGGTGTATTGGGAAGGGTTCAGGTAGTACACATGTATTTATATACACACATAAATATGTATGTTACACATATGAGTTATTTAGGTCTTATTATAGTAATTATATTTGAACAAATTTGTCATATATATTATTTATATAAATTGATATATATATATATGTTATTTATAAAACAGTTATTTAAAGATCTAAAATACTAATTTAGATATATTAGAATATATCTAGGTATATCTAAATGTAATACTGTAGAAAATTTACATTATATATGTCATGTATGTGTGTATGTAAAAATAAACATAAACTGAAAAAAAGAGAAATCTATTTTACTATATAGGAAAGTAGGAGGGGAAGAAGATAAGAGAAGTGGGGTTGGGGCTGACAGAAGGGAGGGCAGATTAGGGCAGGCAAAAGTCAGTAGCAAACTTTTGAGAATGGGAGGGTAAAAGGAGAGAGTCAGATAAACAGGGAGAAAATAGGATGGAAGGAAATACATAGTTGTAATCATTGTGAAAAAAGTTTATAGCAAGTTTCTTTGATAAAGGATTCATTTCTCAAATATATAGAAAATTGAGTAGCATTTATAGAAGAGTTATTCCTTAATTGATAAATGATCAAAGGATATGTATAGACAATATTTATACAAAGTAATCAAAGCTATCTATAGTCATATGAAAAAATGCTCTAAATCATTATTGATTATAGAGAAATGAAAATTAAAACACCTCTGATTTACCACCACATGTAGATTGACTAATATGACAGAAAAGGAAAATGACAAATGTTGAAGAAAATGTGGGAAAATCAAAACACTGATGCACTATTTTGTATACTGATTCAACCATTCTGGAGAACAATTTGGAACTATACCCAAAAGACTATAAAACCATGCATATCCTTTGACCAAGCAATACCACTACTAGGTTTATATCAGAAAGAGATAAAAAGTCAAAAGGAACAATATTTATAGCAGCCCTCTTAGTGGTGACAAAGAATTAGAAATTGAGGGGGATATATATCAATTGAAGTATGGTGGAGCAAGTTGTTGTATATGATTGTGACAGAATACTATTGGGCTATAACAAATAATGAGCAGAATGCTCTCAGAAAAACCGGAAAAGACTTACATGAACTGATGCAAAGTGAAATGAGCAGAACCAGGAAAACATTGTACACAGTAACAGCAATATTGTGTGATGATCAACAATGAATAACTTAGCTATTCTCATAAATACGGTAATTTGGAAGAACTTATGATGAAATATGTTGTCCACCTCCAGAGAAATAACTGGTGGAAACTGAATGTAGATCAAAGATAATTTTTTTCTTTATTTTCTTTACTTTTCTTGGAGTTTTTTTGGTTCTGTCTTCTTCTCCTTCTCCTCCTCCTTCTCCTTCTCCCTCTCCTTCTCTTTCTCCTTCTCCCTCTCCCTCTCCCTCTCCCTCTCCCTCTCCCTCTCCCTCTCCCTCTCCCTCTCCCTCTCCCTCTCCCTCTCCCTCTCCTCCTTCTTCGGGCAATGAGGGTTAATTAACTTGCTCAAGGTCACACAGCTAGTAAGTGTCTAGTATCTTTGGCTGAATTTGAACTCAGGTCCTCCTGAATCCAGGGCCAGTGCTTTATCCACTGCACCACTTAGCTGCCCCATCTATTTTCCTTCAAAGAATAACTTACATGGAAATGTGTTTTGCATCACTACAAATGTGTAATCCATGTGAAATTGCTTGCCCTCTAAATGAAGGGAGGGAAGGAGAGAATTTGGAACTCAAAATGTGAAAAAAGAAAGTTAAAATTGTTTTTACATGTAATTGAGGAAAAAAATATTAAATTTTTAAAAAGAAAGCTTTTAGTGCTTATCATAGATGTGTTGGCAGAAATAAAAATGCAAATCCAAGGTATAAATATGGAGTTCTAAAGCTGTATTATGGGAAATTATGAAATTATGGGAAATGTCTCCTAGACATTAGATGAGTATATCTCAATAATCTTTTGATGGTGAGGGGTACTCTCCAAGGTATTATCTCACCACTTCCTGACCTCTTTCCCCCTTGCCTCTCCTCTTTTCTTTCCTGTTTGTAAGCTTAGGATTGAAGCCTTAAAACTGTGACCTAATTTTTTCTCTTTTTTTTGGCAGAAATTTAGGAAGTGGCAATAGCATACAATGTGACTTGCTACACAAATGATGTTAGCTATCAGCCCTGCCAGTTTGAGTCATTTTATGTTATGGTTTATTAGTGAATATAAAAAGGAACAGCATATTAAATGAGCACTGTCATCCTTTGTATTTCAAATAAGAATGAATCATTGATCTGAATGGTTCAGTTTTACCATTATTTCAGATAGTTTAAGGTAAATCTACTTAATCCATCCTCAGATAGAACCACAAACCAGAGTAAATACCTAATGATTTATGCAAATTAAGAGTCAAGAGCAATAGGCAGATTGACCTATGGGACCAGGGAGAGGGGAAAGCCTTGGAGTCAGAAAGACCTTAGATCAAGCTCTACCTCTCACACATACAAACGAAGCTCTTATTGCCTCCAGACAATTCTATAAGATTCTAAATGACAGATCAGTTGCTACATGTCTGAGGGAGTTGCCTTCACTGAGAGAATCACAGGGATATATTTTTTAAATAGTAAAAAATGATGTTATTTTTTCTGTGTACCACCTGGTATATTGAAGAGTTTGGAAGCTTTTTTTTAAAAAAAGTAAATGCCTAGATTTCACAATTTAATTTTTGGATTTTATCTATGAATGGGGGTTGACAATACCTGTAAAATATATCTTATGCAAATTTGATGGCTATTAATATAAGAAGGTATACCAAAGGTCTTAATGTGGCTTTAAGCTTTAGTAACTTCAGAAGTATGAATGCTATTAACACACACAAAAAAAATTGAAAGCTGAATTATTTAAATGTCTTCTACCCTTATTTGGTTTGGAGAATTTTTAATAATAAAATTTTAATTTTAATTTTAGCAATATATGGTATTTTGTCTTTATGCATTGTGTATATGAGAGTTTCTTTTCTTTCTTTCTTTTTTTTTTTTGGCGGGGCAATGGGGGTTAAGTGACTTGCCCAGGGTCACACAGCTGGTAAGTGTCAAGTGTCTGAGGCCGGATTTGAACTCAGGTACTCCTGAATCCAGGGCTGGTGCTTTATCCACTGCACCACCTAGCTGCCCCGAGAGTTTCTTGATACTTTTTCACACCTATGAATCAGTATTGGTGTTTCTCTTGCTTGGACACTTTGATCTCTTAATCTCTCTCTAGTAAACTTTTTCTGGTGGGGTCACCTCAAGAGTATCATGTATGCATTAAAAGCTCATTCTTTAGATTATATATGAAATCCTTTTGGTCACTGAATGAGAGCTGATAAAAATTTTACAATGTTCAAAAACAGATAAGTAAAATGTATATAGCACCAGGTAGCAGTTACATTGAATTTTTTTTCTCTGAATAAGATTTTTTATATCTGCACTTTTGGAATTTCCAAAATCAGGCTGGCATCGTAAGGTGTTTTGGACTTGGTAAAGATTAAATCTAACCTACCATGGTGGCAGTTCTTCATAAGCCCAGCTTGGTTCTTCTCCAGTGTCTCCTCTTGGAGTTGTACCTGATCTTATTGCCAGTGGATTCATGCGAATCCACTGAGGAATTGGGCGATTTTGCTTCTGCTTCTTTGCAAGAAATCTCTTGATTCTGAAGGTCTTGTGGGAAGACATGGTGAAATCTCAGCAGGGCAGCTGGAAAATAGAACAACCGAGGTTCTAGCAGCAGCAAATTCCGAGTTTTTTGGCAGAAGCAGCTCAGCATCACCTACAACCGCTCGCAGGAAGATCAGGAAAAGAAAAGCTACATTGAATTTTAATAAGTAATGTAGCCATATTTTAAATTTAAAAACAATCTTTCAATTAAAAAATGTTTGTGGCTTTATATTTCAGAAGTTATTAAAGCTTAAACCTGAACTAAGACCTTTGAGACACTCTGTACTATTTTAAAGTCTTGAAAATGAGTATCAAAAATAGTTTATTATAAAATCTATTTGAAGTAATTCTGTTATGCCTTTGAGCTTCCTGAAGTGCAGATGTGATCATATCACTCTTCTGTTCAAGAAGTTTCAGTGACTACCTTCGTTTATTTATTTATTTTAAAAATAAGGGTTAAAACACAAACTCCTTTGTTTTGGCATTAAAAACAAATCCTTCATAATCTGGCTCCAGCCTGTCTTCCCAGGCTGCTTGCCTATGATTCCCCTTTACTGATTTTATTTTCTTTTTTGTTTTTGATGAGGCAGTTGGGGTTAAGTGACTTGCCCAAGGTCACACAGCTAGTAAGTGTCAAATGTCTGAGGCTGGATTTGAATTCAGGTTCTCCACACAGCTAGTAAGTGTCAAATGTCTGAGGCTGGATTTGAATTCAGGTTCTCCTGAATCCAGGGCTGGCGCTCTAATCCATTGTGCCACCTAGCTGCTCCACTGATTTGACTTTCCAGTCCAACTGGTGCCTTCCTGTTCTGCAGACACAATATCTATTTCCCATCTCCACGCTATTGAACAGCCTGTTCCCCATGCCTAGAACTCTATCTACAACTAGACGTTTTATGGCCCATACCTCCCTTCAAAGTTCAGCTCAAGTCCCACCTCCTTCAAGAAGCCTTTCCTGATTCCTTAGCTGTTGTTTCCCTTCCCATCTCCAACACTGTTTTAGCTATTCGTTATTCATTTTTTCCCTGAGCAGAAAGCAAGCTTATGAATGGCAAAAACTGTCAGTTTTTCAAAAAAATTCTATATCTAGAACCTAGTACGGTGTTTGACACAGATTTGCATTTAAAATGCTTATTGATTGATTAATTGATTGATTCCTGAAGGCAAAAAGAACCCTAGTTGTTGGAAAATAAGATAAAATACCTTTGTGGGTTTTTTTTTTAATTTTTAAGGGTGTATATACATGAAATGTGTGACAAAGTTATTTATGTGACAATGACATTTATGAATAAATGATGTCATATTATCAGGAAAAACCCCACATTTACTCCAATTTTAGATCCCAGAGAACCGACAAAATGAGAAGAGAAAAACTGTGGTTTAGTTATGTAAAAATAATTATTGAATTATAGTAATTTGTATGAATGATTTGTTATTTGTGCCTAGTTACCATGCCTGCATTGTCATGATTAGATATATCATTAAGTTTGCCTTTCTGTAACTAAAGTTTTACCCATTATAGAACAGAGTTTTCAAATTCTATGTACCTGAGGGCTATGGCAACAGAATACAAGCTGCATCCAGTCCTACCAAGTTGGAAAGGCTTTGAGTATGGGCCCACTGATGAATTAGATGTTTGTATTCTGAAGACCAGTAGAGTTAGGAGTGCAAAGATTTACCACCAGAAATTTGGCCTCCAGGTGGTAGATTTTTCAGTCATGGTAGTTCATGAGACATAGATCTATTACAACCTTCTTTTAGGTACAAGGCCCGTGGAGAGGTCAGTACGGTGGAGAAAAAGAGCATTGAATAGGGAAAAAGTGTCTTGAGGGCAGGGAATCACATCTCAAATGTTGTTTCTCTCCAAGAGTCTAGCACGGTGTTCCACACATTTAGCTCAACTTTAAAAAATTATTTATTTTATCTTGAACTTAAGAAATAAAACAAGCTTTTCCATAACATAATAGAATAGGAAAAAAGATGATTGTACATGAAACTGCAAATCTATTATGTACAGCTTGCTGTTCCTTTTAAATAAATACTAAAGTTATGTAACTTTCTTTTTTTCTCCCTTTTTTCACTACCATTAGGCACCAAATGTGTGTGTATATATGCATATATATATATATATATATATATATGTAAAAGCACTCTATACATACTTTTATTTATCACTTCTTTCTCTGAATGCGGATAGTATCTTCCTTCACGTGTCTTTGGTGGTTAATTTAGGTATTTATTATAGTCAAAATGACTTGTTCACTCAGAGTTATTTTTTGTTTCCCATATAAATATTTTATTATTTTCCAGTTACATGTAGAAATAGTTTTCAACATTTGTTTTTATAAGATTTCTTGTTTCAATTTTTTCTCCCTCCCTCCTCTCCCTCCCCCCCTCCCCAAGACAGCAAGTAATCTCATATAGGTTATGTATGTACAATCACATTAAACATATTTCTGCATTAGTCATGTAATGAGATAAGAATCAGAGCAAAAAGGGAAAACCTCAAAAAGAAAAACAACAACAAAAACAATAACAATAGAAATAGTATGGTTCGATCTGAATCCAGATTCAACAGTTCTTTTTTTTCCTGGATTTGGAGAGCATTTTTCATCATGAGTCCTTTGCAACTATCTTGGACCATTGTATTGCTGAGAAGAATTGAGTCTATCACAGTTCATCAACACACAATGTTGTTGATATTGTGTACAATGTCCTCCTGGTTCTGCTCATCTCACTCATCTTCAGTTCATGCAAGTCCTTCCAGGTTTCTCTGAAATCTGCCTGCTCATCATTTCTTAAGCACAATAGTATTCCATTACATTCATATACCACATCTTGTTCAGCCATTCCCCAATTGATGGACAGCCCCTCAATTTCCAATCCCTTGACACCACAAAAAGAGCAGCTATAAATATTTTTGTACATGTGGGTCCTTTTCCCTTTTTTATGATCTCTTTGGGGAAAAGCACTGTATGCTAATACATTTCGAAAGTAATTTTTTTACCAAAATTAGAAGTGATCTTTCCAGCTTATTGATTGATATTTATTTTGATGTATTTTTATTTATTGATATATATGCACACATATATGATATACATGCATATAGATATGTGCATATGTATATGTCCATATCTAAGATAAGAAAATGTGACTTTGAGTTTCTATCAAGAGACATTTCATGAAAATCCAGCAAAATAAATCAGTTGTCTGTAGCAACCAAAATGCATGAAAGTGCTGGCCTATGAAAAATCAAAACAGGAAAACACAAGCTTCTTTAAAGAAGAATCTTTAACAATGAGTAGATGATTCAACTAATAGGATGAGTTTTCAATAGTGAAAGAAAACACATTTTGGCCTCATTTAACTGGGTGATGGATGTTCTGAGCTATTCCAGCTGCTGCAGCCAAGCCTGGTGCTGCAGGTTACTATAGTAACTTAACGTTGGCTTTTTGGTTTGGAAAATTTAGCCATTACGTGGAGAACATATCTTGAAAAATTAAGCAGTTCACATGTGACACTGAGGTGTATGGGCTTTAGTGACAATTTAATATTAGGAAGGGGAGTTTAATGCTTACTCCTTAGCTTTTAGATTTCTTAAAGGATTCTAAATTGTTATGGGGGTTGGGGTATGGAAGGGTAGGAAGAGGAAAAAGAAGGGCAATAGAAAAGGACATGAATCATCTTTTCTCTAGGGGTAATGAGCAGAAGCACAAATGACTTCATGTCCTTTGGGTAGGGCTATGTAAAGAGAATTAGTCTTGTAATAATGATAGCTGGGGTCCTAGTCCCATCATCGGTCCTTAACCAGCTGTGCAACTGCACAAATCTCTGCCTTTCTCTGAGCTTCAGTTTACTAACAGGTGAAAGTAGGGCTGATGATATTTATGCTGCCTACTCCACTAAAGTGCTTTATAAGTGGGAATCACTATTGTTGTTTCTGCCTCAGCAAGGAAGCAATTTGTTAAATGGTATTTGGAAGAAAATAAGGAACAACTAGGAAAAATAAGTTTCATGTCCTCCTCTGCCTTCTTTAACTATGTAGATATCTGGGGCCATCTCTAATTATCCTGATGTATATCTTACCACAGGACCCAAAATGGCTCTGGAGGAGAGAGTGAGGTTGGTGTCATTGCAAAGCCCTCCCTCGCTTAAATTCAATTCAGTCCAAGTCATATCATGCCAATAACATGGTCCTCTTTGAGAAAGAAGGACAAACAACAACATTAACAACAACAAAAAAACAACAGTCATCTCGATTCTATTTACTTCAAAGAAAATTTCAGGATCTGCTGTACAGAGAATGGGAATCCAAAGAATTTGAAAACAAAGCATGGAAAGTTTTCTTAAACACAATGTTCCCTGAGTGCTGGAGGAGTTTCCCCTTGTTTTATTTCTATTTCTATTTCTTTTTTTTTTGGTGAGGCAATTGGGGTTAAATGACTTGCCCAGGGTCACACAGCTAGTAAGTGTTAAGTGTCTGAGGCCGGATTTGAACTCAGGTCCTCCTGACTCCAGGGCCGGTGCTCTATCCACTGCACTACCTAGCTGCCCCCTTATTTTTTTTTAAATAATATTTTATTTTCCCTTACTTACATGTTAAAAAATTTTTTAACATTTGGGCTTCTTTTTAAGTTTTTAGTTCCAAATTCTATTCCTCCTTTCCCACCCACCCCAGAGAGTAATTTGATATAGATTATACGTATTCAATCATGTAAAACATTTCCATATTAGTCATTTTGTACAAGAAGACTTGATCCAATCCCCCCCCCAAAAAAGAATGAAAGAAAGTGAAAAATAGCATGCTTCAGTCTACATTCAGATAATATCAGTTCTTTCTCTGGAGGCAGATAGCATATTTCATCATGAGTCCTTTGGAATTGTCTTTGATCTGCTGCTGAGAATAACTAAGTCATTCTTGGTTCTTCATTATACAATATTGCTATTAGGATGTTCAACACTCTCCTGGTTCTTCTCACTTCACTTTGCATCAATTCATGTAAGTCTCTCCAGGTTTTTCTGAAATCACCCTGCTTGTCATTTCTTATAATACAATAATATTCTATCACAATCATATACCACAACCTGTTCAGCCATTGCCCAATTGATGGGCATGCCCTCAGTTTCTAATTCTTTGCCACCACAAAAAGCCGTTATAAATATTTTTGTACAAATAGGTTCTCTCCCAACCTCTACTTTTAAATCTCTTTGGGATATAGACCTAGAAGTAGTGTTATTGGATCAAATTGTATGCTGTCTGGTATATTTTTTGAAACAAGTGTCTATGGACTATGGGTCTCATTATCATTAAAAAGTAACTGAGGGGGCAGCTAGGTGGTGCAGTGGATAGAGCACCAGCCCTGCAGTCAGGAGGACCTGAGTTCAAATCCGGCCTCAGACACTTAACACTTACTAGCTGTGTGACCCTGGGCAAGTCACTTAACCCCAATTGCCTCACCCCCCCCCCAAAAAAGTAACTGATATAACCCTTATCTGATTGCCTACTGCCTCAGGGAGAAGGAAGGGGAGGGAGGGAATCCTCCCTTGTAAGGAGAGACAAAACAAAAGTAATTGAGTTTATTGTTGGTGCTTGTGTGAGGGCTTGCCAAACCCTTTTTAGGACTGCTCATTCACCATCTACACCCAACTCTCACTTGTGGCTCCAAGAAGGTGTAGCATATACACAATGTCCACATTCTGGCAAACCATCTCAGCAGACGGGCTAAAGCAGTTTGAGGGTAACTGACAGACCTCAAACCCACCAGTGAGTTAGGGGGATGTGTTCCTCAAGCATGTTAAGATTTCTCCTAGTGTAATGGGTGGATAAGAAAATTTGTTCCAATGGCCATGAATGCAGCTGAAACATGCACTTTATAGACTGCTTAGGCTTTGGTTACTCTGGAAGAAATAATGAGGCAGATGACTTTGTCAAACTCTGCCTCACTTGAATCCAATTCATGCAGGAGTCAAGATATTACCCTGTGATCTCATTGGTCCTCTTTGAAAATTAAGGACAAATAACACTGCACATTAGCATTTGTACAGGAAAGGAGCTGAAATGACCTGATTTATGTGTTTGTACTAGTAAGAGGCCAGAATAGACATGTAAGGCATCAAAGGCTTTGGAGGACTACTGGTGATCTGGAAGGAACCAGAATGGCAGCTTTCAGTGATTGACAAATGGATGGACCAAGTCCTGTGGCCCTGTCAATTCTCTCTCTCTCTCTCTCTCTCTCTCTCTCTCTCTCTCTCTCTCTCTCTCTCTCTCTCTCTCTCTCTCACACACACACACACACACACACACACACACACACACACACACCTATTAATGGGTGCCTGTTGTCTTCTCACAATAGATTATAAGCTCCATGGGACCAGGGACTGTTTAATTTTTATCTTCATATCCTCATTACCTGGCACAGTACCTGCATGTGGTAGATGCTTAATAGATGAGTGTTTGATTAATCGCTATGCCAAGGTTTTTATGATTTGGCTCCTTAGCCTTGAATTCAAGGCCTTCATTCTCAGTCATGAGATGAGCCCCAGCTCTAGTCACTCGCCCAGATCTCTGACTTCATCTCTCATTACTTTGCAATTTTGGCCCTTTGCTTTAGTCTAGCCAATCTGCTTTTTATCACTAGCATTTATCTTTGAAAATCTATCATCTTATGCCACCTCTCTTCCGTTGTGCATGCCATTCACTCCACTACTACACCTCCATACCTATAACCCTGCCACTACCACGTGAAACAGCTTGCCCTACAATCTTAATGATTTTGGGGGAGGGGGCAATGATGGTTAAGTGACTTGCCCAGGGTCATTCAGCTATTTAAGTGTCAAGTGTCTGAGGCTGGATTTGAACTCAGATCCTCCTGAATCCAGGGCTAGTGCTTTATCCACTGTGCCACCTAGCCACCCCAAGGGGGTAGTTTTAATAACTTAAAGATGGATATGAATGAATTAAGAATGCAGGGCATCTTTACCTTTAAGACCCAAAACCACACTCTCCGTGAAGCTTCCCATCATGAGCTTTGGGCACAGTATTTACTTTGTACCAGGTCATTTTGTACTTGCTATTAGGTTGTTTTTTAAGTGTTCTCAGATCATCCTGTATCTGTATATGTTATTTCTAGAATGAGCATTCTCCAAGAGCTGAAAGCCTGTCTTTTCCTTCCTTTGTGTCCCCGTAATACTGAGAGGATTATAAATGCTCAATAAATGCTTAACTAAATGGCAGAAAGCAATAAGCAGTAAATGTTTAACTTAACCAAGCTTACATCTAAGATGTAATTTTCCCTGCCTTGTTTATTTACATTGGATTATAACATACAAAGAGCAACGACTGTTAACTGCCTCTTCCAACTTCCATCTTTCTCAAGACCACAAGATTAGTTGAATGTGCATGGACCACATTTCAAGTAGAGTGTGATTAAAAAAATAATACTCTCCATGGTAACAATTCATGGTGTGATCTCCATGGGAATGGTGATTATTATTTAACATTTATTAGGCATTCAGAGTTTAAAGGAATTTGCTCCCCTGCTACCTTTATTAGTGCAGTACCAGTTAGACAATTCTCCTCCCCCCCACCCAGTGCTGAAACAGAAAAGATTTTTTCAAAGTTTTATTGATGCTTTTTGTTTTTCACACTGTCCCCTCCCACCTCCTTCACTCAGAGAATCCTCCCTTGTAACAAAGAAAAACAATTAAGCAAATGGATACAAATGAGCTCCTCTGTCAGTATATATGCAACATTTGGCAACTGTAATTTCTCATCCCTTCTGTTGAGAGAAGAGTTGGTTTTATCATCCGTCTTCTGGAAACCAGTCTGGGGCATTGCATATAGTCTGACTCTAGCTGCTTTTTGGTGTTGTTTTCAGTCGCGTTATTGTGGTCATAATGGGTATTTCAAGGTTTTGCATCAGGTCATTGAAGCCTTTTCACCCTAAATTCCTCATATTATTCCTTTCCTATGACACAATAATAGTTCCTTAAATTCATGTTCAATAATTGTTTCAGACATTTCCCAAGCAATGAGAACACACTTTCTTTCCTGGTTTTGTTTTGTTTTTATGCTAGCACAGAAAGTGCTGCTGCAGTTTATAAAAAATACAGATGGGAAATCTTCTGTCTTTTGACCTCCTTGGTGTAAATGCCCATTAGTGGGACAGCTGATTCTAAACATAGGAAAAAGTCCACTGGCTTTTTTCACATAAGAGAGAATTGGTCTTTATTAATTGTTGAACTGTGTCATTTCTTCTGAATAGCCACAGTGCAGGCCCTTTCTTCCTCCTCATCCTCTCAACTCCATAATCCTTCTGTGGAGACACTTGGGGTAGTGACAGTTTCACTGTGTTTTGTGAGGCTCTCCTGAGAGGGTGCAGAGGAGGAATTGGTAGAGAGCAGTATATAATTGCCAAGGTATTCCTGAGGATTCGCAGAGAGAAAAGAATGCAGAGGCTGGATGGAAAAGCCATGGTGCGGGGGAGGGGGAAAGATGATGAGATGGTCCTTACTCTTCACTTTCATGCATCAATCTTGCCTGTAGTGCTATCCTGGGAATTCTGGAAGTTGTATTCCCTGATAAAGCCCAAAGCAGGAACTTAAGTCCTGAAAAGAGACCTCTGTGTGTAGGAATGTGAAGGAAACTCCAAATGGTTGCAGAAAATTTGTCAGCTGTGAAGTGGCCTAAGCTGATTCCAAAGGCCTCGGTGGATTTGATTGATGGCTTGGTGAAATCTCAATAGAACAGACTATTTTCTATCAACATGTCACATATGTGCATGGATACAGCTTCTGTTTCCTGCAAATATACTCCCCTGGCAACAATTAATCAGGTAGAGTGCTGCCTGGTAAGGCACAAGTGAGGACTATAAAACCGATGACAAAAATCCTGGAAGAAGCCAGGACCTCAGTCAACTTTTTACTGTTAAGATGTTTTAGTATTGATTAAGTATGTGCTATGCATGAGGCACTGTAGAGTATGGGACAGAGTCCCTGGTTTGGCTGGAAATTGTTTACCTGGGCCTTTTGCATCCTTTTTCAGTGGACTGAATTGGAGGCTAAGGAGCTATGCCAAGGCCTTAGAGAATTCTTGGTCCAACATTAGGCAGATTGAATAGTGTGGGGTGGGTGGAAAGAGTAAGGCAGAAATGGGCCCGCCTCTGTATTCTCTCTTTTTCCCATTTCTCTTCTGACTGGGCCACTGGAGAGGCGGCCATGAGGAGTTATGGATTTCAGTCTGGTGTCCTGTAGAGAAGTGGTTTATTGAAACCTTTGTGCTTCTAGCTTATATTTAGATCACTCTCACTGATTACTTTCCTGTTTAGCAGGGTATAGAGTTTGTAAAGGTAGGAAGGGCCCTGGTAAATATATTAAAAAATATGCCATACGTACAGGAGAGGTTTAGCTGCTTCTGCACCTGGAAAAATACAGCTGAGCAAGGGTGTAATGTGTTTGTGCTTGCTACAAATACCCATTATATTGATTATGCATTTCAGGCCTCAGATGACAACCTGAGCAACAGAATCTGCTCTGCTTGAGAGTCCAGAGAGGGAAGGGTCCTTTGGATATACAGTGAAGATATTTCTGTGAGAGATGGCAATTGGGCTGGGGGGATGGGGGACTTCTTTTGCAAAATGTTGCTAGGGAGCTGGGGTTGGAATTCCGATTCCAGCTACTGGTTATAATTATTCAAATTTTAAATATTTATTTATTTGGAATTTTATTTTTTCCTAAATTACATGTAAAATACAAATTTTGACATCAGTTTTTAAAAACTGTTCCAAATTCTCTTGGAATTATTCAATTTAAAAAAAAACAGGTCACAGGACTCTAGTTGCTAGTCCTTTTTTGGTTATTGATGAAAGAATGGTTCATGGTTAATGATGATGGTTATGAAAAAAATTATTAATGAAAAAAGTCACATGTCTCAGTGCTTTACACTAAAGAGATCTTTGCTGCTTACCTATGGAATGCTGGGATGGCCTACTAGGAATCTCAGTCTAAACTAACATTTCAATAGCACTTAATAGTTTACAAAGCACCTTTGGCACAACAATCCTATTTTGCAGCTGATTAAACAGGGCTCACTAGGTAAAGTGACTTACCCAAGGTCACAGAGTTAAAAAGTCCAGGAATATGGACTGGAACTCAGACCTTCTGAAATCTAAGTGCTCCAGATCTAACATTCTGACTGCCATCCAGCGCACCCCTGGTTAAGGCACAGGTAGTACAGTGGGAAAGAAACTGGATTTGGCAGAGATCTTGTCTTCACATCTTTGTTGTGCTCCTTACTATGTGTCACCTATGTGACTTTAGGTGAGTGGCTTCACTTTTCTTACAATGGCAGGGGAGATGGGGAAGACTGGTTGTTAAAAGCTCACATTTAGATATTTACTTAAAGCTTTAAAAATACTTTCCTAATGACTACCATGTAAGAGATGAACTCTAGACTGGGAGAGATAGAACTTTAGAAGCCATTTTGTCCAACTCATTTTATTTATGTTTAGAAAACTGAGGCCCAGAGATATTCAATGACTTGCCCAAGTTCACACAGACAGTAAACACTAGAAGTGAAATTTGAACCCAGGTCCTCTGACTGGAGAGCCAAATTTTGCTCCTATGGACCCTTCCTGCTCTATTTCCTTTGGTGAATTTTTATTTCTTGGAATTTCTGAAAGGAATCAGGTTAGACTAGAAATAGAATTCCTAACTCTATTTAAGGAACAACGAGGTGGTACAATGCACATGGAGTCAGGAAGACTTGAGTTCAAATTTGGCCTCAGGCACCTATTTGCTTTATGACACTGGGCAAATCATTTAACCTCTGCCTCAGTTTCCTCATCTGAAAAATAAGGATAATAAGAGTGCCTACTTTCCAGGGTTGTTGTAAGAATCAAAAATAATAATTACTATAAAGTGTTTAGTACAGTACATGGCACATACTATGTGTTTGCTATTATTATTAGTAGTAGTAGTATTAATAGAAAATTATTTTGCAAAATTTTTTTTTGGAGATTTTTAAAAAGTACAATCATTTGGCAATAAGAGTTGAGTGAAAAATATAGACAAAATGCCAGATTCAGTCAAAGTTGCCAAACCATTTTTTTTGCCCATTTGTCCTAAAATTATGCTGACTACCTTGAAGGGGGAAAAAAGATATGCCTCCCTACCACACCCCACCCCAAACCAAATGATGACAATATTATACCATCCATTTGGACTATTACATGTTTGGTGTTCTTCAGAGGGACCTAAATCTCTGGTTAGAGGTGACAGTGGACTGAAATGAATTTTAAGTCTGTGTTCAAGGAAGACCCATGACTCAAGGGCTGAGATAGCAGGAGATGGTTCTGTCCTGAGCTCTGAAGTAGCCCAGGGTAGGTGGAAGGATTCTGAACTTCCTTGTAAGTATAGGCAAAAGTTAACATAGGCCCAGCTGAACCAATCTAGATGATAGCTTTCCTGGGGAGTTTTTCTTCAGCCTGGACTAATCTCAAAGTTCTGGACAACTTCACAAACCACGGCAGCATATGTTTTAGGTTTGGAGATTGATACCAGCTCATTCTCCTTCCCTCTGTAAGATTTCCCAAAGGTCTAGATCAGTAATTTCCAACCATGGGTGTTATATAGAGAGGGCAGGGACAAAAACATTTAGACTTATTGCAGGAAGTCCTGCAACTGTAAACAAATATATGTGTACCAAGCACTGTCATTTTGGTCTTTATTTCACTCCAAAAAATATTGAAATAACTCAGTATAATAAGGAAGCAATCATGCTTTCTGTAGGCTGAAGCAATATCTTGATTTTAAAAATTTATGATGTATAATAAATAACCTAAGTCAAATTGCTTGCCTTCTCAATGGGCGGGGGGTGGGGGGTGGAGAAGAGACAAGGAGAGAATTTAGAACTCAAAATTTGAAGAAACAAATGTTAAAATTGTTTTTACTTATAATTGAGGAAAAATAAAATATTAAATTACAAAGGATTTTTAGCTCCAGAATAAAATAATACAAATTCAAAATATAAATATAAATCATGGAATTCATGGTAGCCTTTATATTTTATGAAACAAAGTGTATTAATTGTACAATTACTGTCAATGGGGAGTTGGAGATCTTTTTATGTTAAAGGTCTTTATATTTTTATTTTATTTATTCATTTTGTGGGGCAATGAGGGTTAAGCCCAGGGTCACACAGCTAGTAGTAAGTGTCAAGTGTCTGAGGTCGGATTTGAACTCAGGTTCTCCTGAATCCAGGGCTGGTACTTTATGCACTGTACCACCTAGCTGCCCCCTATATTTAAAAAGAAAGATTAGGAATCATTAAACTAGCCCTAGATCACATCGTCTCCCTCGAATCCCTGCCAAATTCAAAATGGTACTCAAATAGAACATCAGACCTCTTCCAGTGGATTTTTAGAAAGACACATGCTTTCCAATATAGGACCTAAGCTGTTTTTGACATATACTCATGGACATAGCTCTAATAATTCTGAAGGCTTCAGAGTTGCCATGTGGCGCTGAAGTCTAGGTAATCTTTATAGGATCATACATCTTGAGCAGGAAGACATCTCAAAGCCTCTTCATTTTGCAGATGATGTCGGAAAGGCCCATAAATGATTTACCCAAGCTAACAAGGGCTAGTAAGTTTTAGAAGTAGGATTTGAACTCACATCATCTGCCTCTAAAGCCAGTACTCTTTCAACTGTTCCAACCAGTCAGCTGCATGGCCCAGGGCCACTAATGGCATCCTTTTGAAATTGAAGGATTCACCTATGAGTCATCTACTTTTTTTTTTTAACCAGGGGAAACATCCAATTCTAAAACAATATCCTCAAAAGCAGGGGTTATATGATTGTTTATATTTGTATCCCAGCTCCTAGTACAGTTAATGTTGAAAAAGGCAGGCAAAGTATTTTTTGTGTAACTGGAACGATTTATATCAGCTGTCAAATAATGTAAGGAATTGCCACTGTTATAGATGAATATTTTAATAAATAAAAAGTAGAAATGTAACCATGTTTTAATTAAAATACAAAGTATTGCCACTGTTACAGATGAACATTTTGATCCATGAAAGAGTAGAAATATAATCATGTTTTAATTAAAATGCTAATACCAGACTCCACATAATACTTATCAAATTGACAAACAAAAAATAAATAAAAATGACAAATGTTGAGAAGGTTATGGAAAACAGGCACATTATATACCGTGGATGGAGTTGACAACTGGTTCAGGAATTCTGAAAGGTAATTTAGAATTAAGCCCCAAATGTTACTAAATTATAGATACCCTTTGATCCAGCCCTGACACAACTGGTATAGCAGTCCTTTCCCAGAAAGATCAAAGAAAGAGAAAATACAAAATATTTATAGCAGCAAATTTTGTAGTTGCAAAGAAAAAGAAACTAAGCTTGGGGATGGGGGAGGGGGAATGACCATCAATTAGGGATTGATTAAACAAATTATGATATATTCAGGTACTGGACTACTATTGTGCCATAAGAAATGATGGAAGGGATAATTTCAGAGAAACCTGGGAAGATGTGTATGAAACGATGAAAAGAGAAGTGAGCAGAACCAGAACAATTTGTGCAATAGTTACAACACTGTTAATAGGCAAATAACTTTGAAAGGCTTAAGAATTGATCAATGCCTTGAGCAGTCACAATTCCAAAGGACCCCATAAAGAACCATGCTATCCATCTGCTGACAAAGAGTTATGGACTCATGATGCACAATGAGACAGATTTTCAAAAATGGTCAATGTGGGAATTTGTTTTGCTTGACTATGAACATTTGTTACAAGGGTATTATTTTTCTTTTTCAGCAGCAGCTGGAGAAGTGTGAGGGAGAGAAAATAAATGATTGTTAGTTGAAAAAAATCATAAAAAACCCCACCCAACTTTCTAATATATATGAAAAAACAAAATAAAGATTTACCATGGTATTTTGGACACACATGAACTATTCTATAAATATAAAGACAAATCCTACTGTGGACAAGGTAGAATGATAGCTTATGTGTGTGGAAACAATTTAATAATAGACAGAGAAAGCTCTTTTATTTGTTTTCTTTTGGGGGGCAGGGCAATGAGGGTTAAGTGACTTGCCCAGGGTCATGCAGCTAGTAAGTGTCAAGTGTCTGAGACTGGATTTGAACTCAGGTCCTCCTGAATACAGGGTACCACTTAGGTGCCCCCAGAAGACTGTGACTTTTTAAGTGAAAAATGACTGAAGAATGAGGTTAGCATTTGAGCTACTGAATTCCATAGGAGTTAGATATAGTAACTGAGAAAAGAACCAAATGTAGAGAGAACTAATGAGAACTAATGCAACAAGAGGGTTGAAAAGCTGCTCTATCAGAACAGCTTCATATAGAAGTAGCTGACAAGAAGGCTTCCACTGAATGACTCCTGGTTGGAGGGAGAAGGAGTTGGCTTCACTGGTCAAGGGCTTCAGGAACACTTATTGCTGTCTCTCTTGGTGCCAACTAGACTTAGAGCAAAGTAAGCTTTCAAAAAGACTTGTTTCTCTCTGTTGCCACCTCTGGCTTGAGGAGGAAAAAACAGTGGTTTTCTACCCTAGTGAGTTGGCTAGATTGTTTTGGGTTTTTTTTGGGTGGTGCAATGAGGGTTAAGTGACTTGCCCAGGGTCACACAGCTAGTAAGTGTCAAGTGTCCAAGGCTGGATTTGAACTCAGGTACTCCTGAATCCAGGGCTGGCGCTTTATCCACTGTGCCACCTATCTGCCCCTAGATTTTCTTTCTAGCTTAATGAACCAAATTCAACTTCAAGCTCCATTCTGATTGGAAAATGCAGCATCTAGGTGAATGATCCATACAGTCCAGAGATAAGCAGTCTAATGAGTTTTTCAGTTCCTTGGATTTAAGAAAACTGTTGTTCGTATTACAAGGTAACACTGTCCAAATGCCCTTTTAATAGTGATGATGAAAAATTCAAAGAGTTTGTAAATTCTGTTCCAATACAGAATTTGTCCAGCTGAAGGATGTTGAGGACCAACAGTCAAGTGGTGAGCAAAGGATCAGTTTTGTGTGGTGCAGACATTTCTGAATTGACTAATGACATCAAATCCTGAAATTCAGAGTTTCGAATTGCCTTAAGCACAGTTATCTTCCTTCCTCAAGGGCTTTCCTGCCAGGAAGCACTCACTCCTATGCGTAAGTGCCCACTCTTCAAAATAGTTATTGAGTGAATTGATGGGAAAGTGAGATCTAGACTTATATGTGTGCTGCAATGTATTTGATTATTTCTTCATTGATTTTGATATATTAATATATATTTCATCATGATCTTTTATATTTTCTTAAGTATGCCTGTTATTAAGATCTAATATCCTTATTGTCATGAGTAGCTGGTTGTATAAATATCACACCCTGTGTAGTTATATTACCTTGTAAGTGACTTATGATGTTGGAAAGGATGTGGAAAAATTAGGACACTAATACACTGTTGATTTATAATCTGAAATTATGCCCAGATAATTATAAACCTGTGTATACATTTTGGCCCAGCACTATCATTATTACTACTATTTCCTAAAGTGACCAGGGAAAAAGGAAAAGAACCTCTATTTTCTAAAATATTTATATAGGATGGGCTAAAAGTCACAAAGGGGTCTGATGTTTTGATATGTTTTTGAAAATTATTTTTTCTTCATTTCCTATATATATACATATATACATATTTATTTCCCATATACACTGCATACAATGTTATGGTATTATAAATTAAAAACAAAAAATAAGGGAGTTATTAAAAACTGAAACCCCTTTGTGACTTTGTGACTTTTGGGCCACCCTGTAGAAGCTCTCATTGTGGCAACAAAGAACTAGAAATTGAGGGATAACCATCAATTGTAGAAAGGCTGAATAAGTTGTGATACAAAATTGTGATGTAATACTTCTGTGCTGTAAGAAATGATGAACATATTGATCTGAGAGAAAACATGAAGAGTCATATGAGCAGAACCAAGAGGATATTAGATATGGTAACAGCAATATTGTTCAAAGAGTTACTTTTGAATGAGTAAGCTATTCTGATTTTTACAAATATTCAAATCTTAATGTTTTTATGTCTAGGGGAGGGGGGAGGGAGGGGAGGGAGGGAGAAAATCTGAAATTGGAAAGCTTGTATAAACAAAAGTTGAGAACTATCTTTACATGTAACGGGAAAAAATACTTTATTAATTAAAAAAACAAAAACAAATATTCAAATCAACTACAAAGGAACTATGAAGGAGGGTGCTATCCACCTCCAGATAAAGGACTGATAAATAGGAGTATGCATAATATGGTTTTACACACACACACACACACACACACACACACACACACAAATGTATGTGCGTGTGTGTGTGTGTGTGTGTGTGTGCGCATGTGTGTGTAATGGTGGCCTTCTCTAGCATGGGGTGGGAAGACATTTCAGAACTTAAAATGTAAAAAAAATATTATTAAGTAAAAAAGAAAAAGAGAACACATTAAATGGGGCTCAAGTGCTAGAATGGTGAAGACTAGTTTAGTTCCTTTCAACAGAATTTTGCCTGGGTCCAATGAGAGAATTTGAGTGTAAGTATGTGTTGATATTATATATCTCTGGGGACTTATACCTGCCAAGAAGATGACTGGAGAGTAAGCCAACCCAGAAAGTATGTGGACAATTCATCCTGAGAGGAGGATACACACACAATATATATATACACACACACACACATATAAGTGTATGTGTGCATATATGTGTATATATACACATACATGTATGTTTATACCCATACCGATACCTACATAGACAGACATAGACATAGACATAGACACAGACACAGACACAGACACAGACACAGACACAGACACAGACACAGACACAGACACAGACACAGACACAGACATAGACATAGACACTGTGTGATATTGTGGGGGTGGTCATTTCAAGGGACACTCCTGGCCCACACCATTAGACTTAATGATTGATTGATTAACATCATAGAGGAAACAGCAACAAACTTTTAGATGCCCTTCTAGACATACAAAGGTGTTATTATTCTAGCCTTCCTTTCATCTACTCTTCCCTTTATAGTTCCTTCTCACTCACCAATACTGCTTCAGAGTGAAAGATAAAAGTAATCATCTTTGTCTAATAAAAACATTAAACCAGACACAGACAGGGATAGAGTGCTGAGCTTGGAGTCAGGAAGACTTAGTTCAAATCTAACCTTATATACCTACTAGCTGTGTGACCTTGGGCAAGTCACTTCACCCCTGTTTGCTTCAGTGTAATCATACAGTTTCCTCAAGTGTAAAATGGTGATAATTATAGCTCCCACCTCTCAGGGTTGTTTTGAGGAACAAATAAGATAATATTTGTGAAATGCTTAGCATAATGCCTGACACCTTATAGGCGCTTCATAAATGCTTGTTTATCCCTTCCATATGAATGCCAGTATAGATATTCCCTCAGCGTTCTTAAAAATTTCCTCACCATGTAGTAATGTTTGAGAAGGGCAGATGGAGAAGACACTGGGTTCGTGGGTTCACTCTCTTATGTATCTTGATTCCAGGATTCTCCTCTCCCCAGGGAAAAATAAACAACTTTTAAAGTAGATACATGATACATATTTCTGAGTTAATGTAATAACTTGTAATGACTTGTAGCTAATGTCCCTAAACATTTACAAAAGTATTGGTAGATTTTCTTGTGTTTACTGAAAGGGCATATTTCAAGAATCACTACTATTTTTATTAGGAGCTGTTTGTGTGAAAAAGGGCATTTGTGTCCCTTAGTAACAAGATAAACTATGCTGCTTCTGCTCTTTGCTTATTTGTAAAAATTTATAAAAATGTTTTTGATGTGCTAATGGATATCAAATAGCTAAGAGTTCAATAAAAAAAAAACACATTACAATAAGAACAGTTGTGCAACTGCTTTCATTTCTCCTGGTTGATACTAGCAGAGTGTTTGTGTTGACCTCACAAAGATATGAAGAATATTAGTACTGATAGAGATATTAGACACTTTCAAAATAACTCCCAAACCCATAGTGCCTTAAGAACTATAAAGCAATTTCTTCCCAAGAACACTGTAAAGTGGTTAGTGTAAGAATTATTATCCCTACTTCATATAGAAGAAAAATGAGGCTCAGAACAGTTTGGAGACATGCCCAGGATCTGAGTACTCAGAGCTAGAACCTTTAAGATTTCATCTGATCCCCTCATTTTACAGACGATGAAACAGGTTGGAGAAGAAAAATGATTGGCTTGAGGTCACACAAGTCCTAAGTGGTAGAGCTAGATTTTGAATCTAGGTTCTCTGACTTCAAATCTTCTAGTTTTGTTTGTTTGTTGTTGTATTCCATCAAGAGATCCAGCACAGAGTTAACAAGTGGCAGCATCACCACCTGCCTCTGGGACTTCTGACTAAAATCTGGTGTTTTATGGAATTCGGGGATCTGAACAAGAAGGACCTTAGGGATCAACTGGAGAGAGCACTTTATTTTATTTTTTGAGAGCACTTTATTTTAAATGTGAGAAAACTGGAGCCTAGAGCAGGGTCTCTGTCTGTAGTCACATAGCCAACTATTAGCGAAGCCAGGACAAGAACACAGGTCTTTACACTCTTCATCCAGTGTTTTCCCTCACTACAACATACCAAGGGGCTTCTAGTTGTTGCAGTGGATAAGGCACAAGGTCTGGAGTCAGGAAGAATCAACTTCCCGAGTTCAAATTTGGCCTCAAATACTTACTAGCTGTGAGACCCTGGGCAAGTCACTTAACCAACATTTGCCTCAGTTTCCTTATCTGCAAAATGAGCTGGAGAAGAAAATGGCAAACCATTTCAGTATCTTTGCCAAGAAAACTACAAATGGGGTCACAAATAGTTGGATGTGACTGAAAAATGCTTGAACAAAACCTTACTGAATGAAAAGCTTGCATTTTTATTACTTTATTCAATGTGAAAATGTATCTGTAAGGTAATGTTCATACTCCCACCAACAATGCAGACTGATTCATCCTCTTTGAGTTTTTTCCACATCCTCAAGTAAATTTCCTACAGAGGATCCACCAAAAATACTGCAGGACTTCTTTGTTTATGAACTGTAGTAAAATAAAAATAAAATATCCACTGTTGTGACTGGAAAAAAAGAGACGTTATTAGCTGCTCTGCTTTTGACAGAAAAATAGAGAAGATAACTAGATAATTGAAGTCTTCCATTCCTCTCGGTTTATTGTTCTGAAGCAAGTTTGTGATCTTCCTAAACTCCTCATCCATTTTCTCTTTCCATCTGATCAGTTTGTAGTATACTCCAATGCAAAAATTTTCTTCTCTTTTTCCCTCCATTAACCTGTACTCCCCATCATGCTTCCCCATCCAGTTCCATACATTTTTTTTTTGCAGGGTAATGGGGGTTAAGTGACTTGCCCAGGGTCACACAGCTAGTAAGTGTCAAGTGTCTGAGGCCAGATTTGAACTCAGATCCTCCTGAATCCAGGGCCAGTGCTTTATCCACTGTGCCACCTAGCTGCCCCCTCCATACATTTTTGATTCTTCACAGGTTATAGTGTTCCATGACTCACAGCCATTCAATGATATAGGGAATATGCTGGTATTAAAAAGATAGGCCATTATTTCAAGGAGAAGTTTGGGATCATTCAAAGAGCTTTGCCATTCCCCCAAAGCCAGCCAGCCTCTTCTTATTGTCTCTCTCAATTCTGGGTCCAATTCACTGTCCATTTTCAGTGATTGTACAAGATATATGTATGTATTTGCAACTTCTAGAAATCTGTAAGTAATTGTATATCATTGTCAGAAAAAATCCACTTTGGTTTCTTTGGAGGGATAGTTAGGCCAAACTCTTTTAGGTGGTTATGGGTCTCATCTAGGAGGTTCTTCAGACTTCTGGAGCTCAATTAAATAAGCACGTCATCTGCAAAACAACCCAACAACTGGAGGATACCATCATCTACGTGAAATCTCTTTTCAATTTGGACTGTGCTATATCTCTATAATTGTGACAAATACTTTTAGTTGAATGAACATATATTTTTCTACTTCATGCCTTCATGCCTTTCTGATATCAAAGGGTCATTGAACGAGGTTATCTTTATTATATCTTTCAAGAAATCTTGAAAGATAAATGGAGAAATAAAGCTGCCAAAGACAAAACTATGAATCTTGTTTCACTTTAACAAAAGCATGGGAGATACTTTATTGGAAGAGAATAATTGAAGTGGTATTATGCTGACTGAATCAAATGCTTTTTTGTAGTTAAATAATAAAAATAGTGAGATCATGTTTTCTCTACATCTTTCAGCAAATTATATGACAGTGAAGATGTGGCTTACTGTAAAAGGATTCCTGATCCCTCCTAATCTACTTTTCAAGGATGACTTTAATGAATATGTAAATTATCTCATAAATATTTATGTAGAAGGAGAAGTAGGCATATATGGTAGACTTCTTTGGGTAATAACAAGGTTTTTTCCTCCCAAACCTTATATACTTTCCTCTTCTTCAGATACTTTAAAAATTAATCCCCAATGTCCTTCCAGCTAGGAGATGTCATTCAATTCTCACCATATCCAATGTCTTCCATTTCTTTTCTTGAAGAAAGTACCAATGATGTATAGGCATGAAGCTTCTTTGTAGTCTACAAGCATTGGGCCTGTCAACTTCCTTACCTTTGATCCATATTTTCCAATATGTATTTTTCCATCCTTGCCTTTGCCCACCTTTGCATAGATGTCACTGAAAATCAAAGTTTATTTTTATTTAATTTGGATTGTCTATAAGAGAATTTTTTAAACCACTTTATCCTCTGCAACAGATGTTGGCACATAAGAAGCTGCAATTATATTCATTATGATCTCTTTGCAAATGCTTTTCATGAGTTCTGTCATAGATAATGACCAAATGTTCTCTAGGGGGATTTTTTTGTCTTTGGATTCTAGATGAAACCCATTCCACAACTCCTTTGTTTGCCCCACCAAAGAGAAACTCCGAGCTATCCTCCTCTTTAGCTATACGTTTCTTCTTTTTTTAGTTTCGTTGCAAGGGAGAATACTAAGATCAATATAATTTGGTTCACCCAGCATATTGACATTCATTGGTAATTCAACAAATATTTCACATTTGGAGTACCAATAGATGAATTAAGGATTACTGATAATCTAAAAAGTGTGTGATTCTTTACATCCTCTCTACTATTTCCTACTTCTCTGTAGCTGTTACTGCCCAAGAAGAAGGGGGTTTTATGGATATGGTGGCCATTTTGTAATCCCCTTTCCTTTATCATATCATTGCCAATGACTTCATCACCAAGTAGCCTGCATCTCTGAGCTCAGCTAGGCTGGTCCTCAGAAATCAGGCTGATCCATTCTATTTGGAAACTGAATTTGAAGCCTTCCTTGACATGGTTCAACCTGTCATATCTTGTGCTACTCTGGAACAGCCTTAGAGAAGCCTGGGGCACCTCCAAGCCATCAAGATGGCATCAGAGCAGATTTTCTTAGAGGATTATTGCTATAAAAATCAATGAGTAAAACTGGAGGTACTTGATCCATGGAGTGATTCTAGTTAATCTTTCTACTTATCTTCCTTGATACAAACGAGTTCCTTCCATGATAGTGATAAGCTAGAGAGTGTAAGTAATAATGGAATTTAAAGTATGTCAGTAATTCTAAATTACCCCTTCTATAATCAGATGGGTTGGTAGCTAGGTAGCACATTGGCATAGAGTCAGGAGGACCTCAGTTCTAATCTGGTCTCAATCACTCACTAGCTGTGTGACCATGGGCACATCGCTTAACTCTATTTGCCTCAGTTTCCTCATCTGTAAAATAAGCTGGAGAAGTAAATGGCAAATTACTTCAGTATCTTTGCCAAGAAAAACCCAAAAGGGGTCATGAAGAGTCTTACATGACTAAAAGTGACTAAGAAATGAAATCAGATGGTAGAAAATCTCTGTCAAAGTTATTAACCATCCTGTTTGAACTGTATACATGGTCATCCTTTGCTCTCCTAGGCCATGAAAAAGGCTTGACAGTTTGGAATGTAGCCTTTCGTTTTCTGATTTTTAAATTCCACAATTCTTTAGATTAGGAGAACAAAAAGATATGATAAATAACCCAGAATGACCTTAAGAGGACAAAGCATAACAATCCTTTGAGTGAGGCTTTTCACTGGTCAGCACTTTAAAAGTAAGTACAGAGTGTTCTTGAGTTAGAAATTAATCCAATTTGTCATTCAGCTACTCACTGTGTCTTTATCCCAACTTTCCTTATTGGGATAATCTGTAGTGAAGAAAGGGAAACTCAGTTTTTTATTCCCTAAACAATATAGACCTTGCACCTCAGAGGTTGAGAAACTTATCTTCAGAGGCTGAATTTTCTTCCTAGTGGTAGAAGCTTTGAAGATGTCACTGCTCTCTTACCTCCCCCTGGACCATAATCCATTCCTTTTTCACTCCATATTGGTAATGAGAATTAATTGGTATGTTGTATTCTTAAGGTATTCTTTTTTTTCTAACTAAATTTGAGCTCTAGTAACCCCCCACCCCAAGTTTGGAGTGGGCTAAGTCAAGATTCAGTGATCCAGAGGCAGATAGGGTAAGTCACTTGTCCAAGGCCCAGATCTGCTGTCCATTTGTTTCTCAGCTGTGGCTGTCAGGGAGTCAGAACCAGAAGAAAGTGCCTATAGCTGTCCTCAGGCTTCTACACCCATGGTTATAGGGAGAAGTTGGTTTTAGATGGACTGAGAAAGTTGCCTTGTCAAACTAGTGTGCCATTGTGCAGGTCACTTTGACCTCCAGGCCTCCATTTCCTTAGAAGTCATCTAGTCCAATCTCTGCATTTCACAGATGAAATAAAGGAAGCCCAGAAAGGGTGAATGATTTCCCCAAGATCATACAGACCACATAGGAAAAATCTGGGATTCCACCAAGTTCTTTGCCTCTAGATCCAGCCCTTTTATTTGGCAATAATTATTTCTTCAAGATAAAAAGGAGTCTAAACCATCCTTTATAATATACTGATTAATTTCCCTTTTTATTGTTCCTTTGTTACTACATCTTTTCTTTATTTCTTCCCCACCACTCCCAATTTTCTATCTTTCAGCAATGATCTCTGTATAAAAGAACTCTAAAATGTGCACTTCTTTTTGGACCTCCTGTGAGCAGCTGATGGTGCCATCTTGTGGTAGTCAGCCATTGTTCCAATGGCAGCAGAATCCCAGACAGTGGGCCTGGCTCTTTGCCTGTTTCCTGGACCTGGCAGTATTTCAGACAGCGGAAGCTGGCATCTTTTCCTGGCTGTGTCCTCTGTATAGAACAGCGGCTGGGTTTGTACCAAACTACTTCCTTTCCTGCTGTTACTCTGAGTTCATGTCAATTTCTGATAGCTACATGGGGTCAACTTCCCTCTGTGTCTTGGGGCTGGGGGAGTACTCCCAGATGCCACCCTCTGCTCAGTGGTTGAACAGAAGGAAAGCGATGTAACATGTAGATGGGTGCTGCAGGAACAATCTGATGTCATTGTCGCAAAAGCCACAGTTGGGTTAGGCAGCTCTTCTCTTTAAAGGCATCTGTCTCATGAGGATACTGTCAATATCAGGGCAGTATGATTACAGGTAAAATGCCATAGTTTTAAGACTACTTGTAACCAACTTGACTTTGAGAATCAAAAGCCACTAGGTTGGTGGTGTGATGGTTTTTATTTTGCTTTGTTTTTAAAGATACTAGGGCGCAGTAAAAAAAAAAAAGAGCAAGGTCAAACTGTATCTTTCTCTTGGTTCTGCTTCTGATTGGCTGCATGACTTTAACTCACAAAACTTTTCTGGGCCTTGGTTTATTATTATTCTTCCCTGAATTGAAGGGGTTGGCCTATATGATCTTTAAAGTTCCTTCCAGCTTTAGAAGTTCTAAGACACTTTGATTTTTGACCCTTAGAATTAGGGTCACACAATACCTGAATTGGAATGAGAACTTTCAGTGTGAATTATAGGATTTTTAAAATGAAGGGGAAATGGAATCAATTTCTCCAACTTATTTAAACTTCTACATTTGGTGACTAAGTGTGTGCCAGACACTTTGTTAAGCATTGAGGATCCAAGAAAGGCAAAAGACAACTTCTACCCTCAAGGAATTCCTGGTTAATGGGGATACAGACATGCAAACAACTATGTAAAAAATAAGACATATATAGGATGAATTATAGATAATCCCAGATGGAAGGCACCAGCATTGATGGGGACTGAGAAAGTTCACTTGCAGAAGGCAAAATTTGAGCTGTCTTGAAGAAAATGAGGGAAACCAAGGAGCAGAGGTAAGAAGGGAGCACTTTCTAGGCATGGGAGACAACTAGAGCAGAGACACAGGAGATGGAATGTTAGGTATCAGGAATATGGAGGGAGCCAGTGTGGCTAGATTGTAGAGGAGGCTGAAGGGTTTAAGAAGTATAATAAGACTAAAAAGGGAGTAAGAGATTAAGTTACAAACAATTTGAAATGCCAAACAGAAGGCTTTATTATTTGATCCTAGAGATAGTAGAGAGTCATGATAGGGAAACAATAGGGAGTTTATTGGGAGAATGACCTGGTCAGATCTTTGTTGTTGTTTAGTCATTTTTCAGTCTTGTCTGACTCTTTGTAACCCCACTGGGGTTTTCTCAGCAAAGATAGTAAAATGGTTTTCCATTTCCTTCTCTAGCTCATTTTATAGATGAGGAAACTGAGAAAAATAGGGTTAAGTGACATGTCTAGGGTCACATAGCTAGTAAATGTCTGAGTACAGATTTGAACTAATGAGGATGAATATTGCTAACTCTAGGCCCTGTACTCTATGCACTATGCTACCTAGCTCCCCATGGTCAGACGTACTCTTTAATAAACTATCTTGGCAGATGAGTGGAGGATGGGTTAGAGGAGAGAGAGAGAGACAGACAGACAGACAAACAGACAGACTTGGGGCAAGGATACTTGTAAGAAGATTATTGCAGTAGTCAAGGTGAGAAGTGATGGCTTGAACTAGAGTGGTGGCTCTGGGAGAGGAGAGAAGGGAACACATCCAAAGAATGTTAAGGTAGAAATAACAAGATTTGATGGATTGTGGTGTGGGTGCAACAGAGGAGTTGAGGATGACTCTGAGGTTGCAGGCCTGGGTGACTGGGAGGATAGTAGTATGTTTGAAAGTTAAAAAAAGGAAGTTATTAAGAGGGTTTGGATGAATTATCTTGTTGAGTTTGAGATGACTGTGGGAAATCCATTTTGACAAGTCCAAAAGGATACACTAAGAAAAAGAGAAGGAAAAGAACCAAGACTTACAGGTCCAAGTGTGAGTTAATAAAGGATATTCTCTATAGTTAACTGAATCCAATTTCCCATTTGCTCAAGGTCTTTATTCAGCAATTCATATATTGAGGTATTTGTGATGAGGAGATGGGCCAGCAGGCAGCTACCCAGAGGTGGAATTCCTATCTACATGACATCCATCCCTAAATGGTTAAGCACAAATGACAACAACAGATTTCATAATACCAAAGAGGCAGTGTGCAAGACAACAAACAGCATTTATTAGCACTTTCTGTTCACAGAGCACTGGACTAGGTACTGAGGGAGATAGAAAATTTAGATGAGAAAGGCCCTTGCCTTTGAAGAGCTTAAAGTTTAGAGGAAGTGGGGCACAGGGAAGGACCTAAAATGTCAACACTGAGACCTAATCATATAATATTACATGGTGAGTGCATTAGAGTAAAAAACCAAAATACTGTGTGAGGGCTGAAGGGAAAGGTAATTGCTGATTTGGAGTGTCAGGGAAGACTTCTTAGAAGGAGTTATATTTAAGTTGGGCCTTAAAGGATGAAGGCAGCTAAATGGCTCAGTGGATAGAGCACCAGGCCTGGAGTCAGGAAGGTCCGAGTTGAAATCTGGCCTCAAACACTTACTAACTGTGTGACCATGGAGAAGTCACTCAACCCCGTTTGCCTCAGTTTCCTCATCTGTAAAATGAGCTGGAAAAGGAAATGGAAAACTACTTCGGTATCTTTACCAAGAAAACCCCAAATGGGATCCTGAAAAGTTGGATGCAACTGAAACAACTAAACAACAGCAACAAATTAAAGGATAGGTAGGAGTTTAACATGTAAAGGAGGAGAGGGAAGCTATAGGGACAAATAGTGTCATCAAAAGCATGAAAACACAGTTGGAATTCAGGAGGCAGAGAACATGAGTTTAGATTCAGTATAAAGTTCAAGGAGGAGATCCATACAAGATATGCTTGTAATGGTAGGATAATGTCTGATGGTAGAGAAGACCTAGAATGTCATAAAATGGAGTTAGAACTTAATTCCTTAGTCAACAGAGGGCCAGTAAAGATTTTTTACTGGGTATGAATGGATCTATGTATAAGGAAGATGATTGGAGTAGCAGTATGACATCAAAGGATGCTGCTGACCCAATGCTTGACCTGATTCAGTAATAAGGATCAAGTACTGTCAATCACATGCTCAACCCAGTGGTTATACATTGATCCTTCCTCCGTACTCCCTGAACTCAGGAGAGAGAGAGACCTGTGGGGTAAAGCCCAGTGGGTAAACTATTCTCTATCCACCATTCATCTCTGAGCCTGCTCCAATCCCTGGGCACAATCTCAACTATTAAAGTCTGACGTTGGAGAAGCAGCTGCATGCCGCCTCTGTGTTCTTCCACTTACTCCCCTTCCCCCCCCACCTCAACCCCACATACACTGTAGTCCATTCAGGTGGTAGAGAGGGTCTATACAGGCAAGATAGCAATAAGAATACATGAGAGAGATATGACAAAAATAGAATCCATGGGGCATGTTTAATGATGAACAGGACAGGAAGAGGAAGAGGAAAGAGTTCAAGATAACACAAAAGTTGGAAATAAAAGGAAAAAATAATTTTGTTTTCTGTGAGAAGGAGAATGATTTCTACCCAGGCAATGGAATAAAAATGGCTAAGAGGAAGTTTATACCTAGATAAGTAAGGAGATGCATTTAGTTGCTCATGAATTCAAGTTTCCCTGGCCTAAATGAACTACATTATCAGGTGCTAAAAGAATTCACCAATGCAGAGGAACAATCATACTAAATTTCAGATAGAGAAGGAAAACAGATAGCTTATGATACATTGTTGTTCTTCAGTCATCTGACCCCATTTGAGGTTTTCTTCGCAAAGATAGTGGAGTGGTTTGCCATTTCCTTCTCCAGCTCATTTTACAGAAGAGAAAACAGAGGCAAAGATGGTTAAGTGACTTGCCCTGGTTCTCTATCCACTGTGCTACCACTAAGTGCCCCTGTGATACATTAGTGGACTTGATTAGTAGATTGGGAAATGCTCTCTCTCTCTCTCTCTCTCTCTCTCTCTCTCTCTCTCTCTCTCTCTCTCTCTCCCTCTCTCTCTCTCTCTTTCCCTCTCTCCCTCTCTCCCTCTCTCCCTCTATCCCTATCTATCATCTATCTATAGAGAGAGTTTACCTAGCATTTAGCAAAGCATTTGATGAAGTATCAGATGGAGAGCTGTGGCCTAGATGATAAATGAATCTGCTGGACCCAGAGTTGAGTAATTGGCCAGCCTCAAAGGGCAGTCACTCATGATTCACTGTCAGTTGCTTGTCAGGAGGTCCCCAGTGGAACGGCCTAGGGATCCATGTTTGGCCCTGTGCTACTTAACATTTCTACCAATCACTTGGATAATGACATTGATAACAAGCTCATCAAATTTGTAGATGACACCAAAATGAGAGGGATAGCTTACACACTAGGCTCTAGCTTCATCATCTTGATGCATTAGTACATTGGGCTAAACTTAATAAAGTAAAACTCAAAATGTAAAGTTTTACATTTGGGTTAAAAGAATCAATCAGCTTTGCAAATATGAGGGAAATAAAGCAGTTTATCTGAAAAATATCTGACTGAGAGGCAGATGGTAGCACAATGTCAGTCAGTCAATAAGAATTTATTAAGTACTTATTAAGTGTCAGACACTAAGTCCTAGAAATGCAAATACAAATAAAAGATAGTCCCTAACTTCAATGAGCTTACATTTTAACAGGAGAAGAAAATACACCAAAGGAAGTTATTGAGGTGGGAAGGGGAGAGACAAAGGTATGTGGTCGTGCTAGAGGAACTCTGGAGAGCTGCTTGGAAAATGAGAGGTGACTGCCCTGGGCATCCTCCTTAATTGGAGGCTCTGAGAGGAAGGTAATTGGGTTTTGTCAACTGTCTTCTAGAACCGGAATTGGTTACTGCATTTAATGTGGATTGAAGGTTTTTGTTTTTAGTGTCCAAGAAACTAGTTAGAATTACATCTGAGAGAAATAGAGCATAGGGACTGTCATCCAGCTTCTTCCAGTTCTCTGTGATTTAGGAGTAACAGAGTCACCCTCAGAGAGAGAGAGAGAGAGAGAGAGAGAGAGAGAGAGAGAGAGAGAGAGAGAGAGAGAGAGAGAGACTGAACTTAGGAGAAAGACTTCTTCTGGAAAAGGGGGAATCAGCACCTGGGTCTGACTTCTTTTGCCGACCTGACAGGGAATAGGATATGGGGCAGGACTCTCTATCATAGATTGAGGTTAGGGACTATCTTTCCTTTCCATTTTTATTTCCAGGACGAAGTGTCTTATGCTTGATAAGTACTTAATAAATGCTTATTGACTGGCTGTGGTTGGGCCATGATTAGAGTGGTGAAAAACAAGAAGCAAGTGTGAGCAAAGAAGGCTAGATTCAATTGTGCTGAAGCATCAGGAAGGTCTGCTGGGGAGGGGCTAAGTCCCTAGCCCTCTGTGCTATTCTTCCCTTTTCCACCTGGAGAGGGGAGGAAACCCCTTTCTGTTAACCTGCCTGCTCGGTGACTTCCTGTTTCTCAACTCCTTGGGAGAAAAGAGATTTGTTTTCACCTCTCTGGGAGGCTAAGCCCCATTTTCAAAACTGTGTTCCCAACAGTATTGTGCTTTCATTTCTAAGCCATTAAACCATGGTTATTCACTAAGCTTTGAGTCACAATCTCTGAATGTAGAATTGAGAAAGGGAGCAGAGGGAAATATCCTAGAAAGAGGACAGGGCATAATTTTCTGCCTAACCCTTGCAAAGCCTGGGAGATTAAAACTTTGTAAAACCATTCTTATGTATTTCCAAAGAAAGATACCAGAGGTTCAGGAAGATGGGCATTAAGAAAGCTAGAGTGTATTCATTTTAATAATTTTTCTCAGGTGAGAAAACAACTCTCCCAAGAATTCCCCTTAGATGTCAGCTGGTAAAAACTCTAGACTGGGTAGAAATGGGTAGGCATTTCCCATCTTATTGGCAGGCATGGGTCTTGCAGAGCTTAAAAAAAATTCATACCCATCAGAAAGGAAGAGTGAGTTTTGGGAAATGAAAGCTATGCCTACATGAAGGGTGGAAGGAATAAGTCTCCCTAACCTTTTCCCCTGGCAGAGTGAAGTCATGCCCTTCAATTTAAGGTATGATTGACAGTTCTGCCTGATCCAATAGTGCCACCTGGTGCTTGTAGTCTTCATTCACATTATTGCAATGATGTATATGTTGTATGTGTATGCATTGGTCTTCTGTTTCTACTTTCTTTACTTTGCATCAGTTCATGCAAACTTTGCCATGGTTCTCTGAGTTCTTCATATTGGTGTTATGTGCAATAACTATTCTAATTTATTGTGATTCTTAATCAATGGGCCTTAGCATGGCAGTCCTAGGTTTAGATTCTGCCTCCTCTGACCCTTACTGGTTAAATGATCTTAGACAAATCACTTAACCTGACTTTGTTTAATGGAAAACTTTCATTTTTTAGTGTTTTTTTGTTGCTCAATCATTTCAGTCATATCCAACTCTTCATGACCCCATTTGGGTTTTTTTGGGCAGGCATACTGGAATGTTTTGCCATTTCCTTTTCTGGCTTATTTTACAGATGAGGAACTGAGGCAAACAGGGTTAAGTAACTTGCCCAGGGTCACATACCTAGTAAATGTTTGAGGTCAGATTTGAACTCAGGAAGATGAGTCTTCTTGACTCCAGACCTGGCACAGAGGATATACTGCTCCACTATGATGTTTGGGTTTTAAGGTTTAGGGAGACCTAAATAAATTTTAGGTGGATAGAAAGTTATCATTGCCAAGACAAAGATTAAAGATGAGAAATAGGAGTTGACTACTTGGTGCAAGGCTGTGAAGAAGGGAGATAATGTGATCAGACAAAGGTAGAGGAATTAGCTTTAGTGCATAGTCAAGATGACTCTTTGAATAGAGGAAAAGAGAAGAGGGAGGTTGTGATGGCTGAAAAGTGCAAGGAGGGACAGCTAGGTGGCGAAGTGGATAAAGCACCGTCCCTGGATTCAGGAGGATCTGAATTCAAATCTGTCCTCAGATACTTAACACTTACTAGCTGTGTGACCTTGGGCAAGTCACTTAACCCCCATTGCCCTGCCAATAAAAGAAAGAAAAGCGAGAGGAATCAAGGACAGGAGCTGAAGGAGCTAACATGGGATGGGACATCCATCTCGTCTGTGAAGTAGCAATTCTTTTGCTCTAAAATTATAGTCTGTAGTTCAATAAACATCTATTAAGTGCTTACTATGTGCCAGGCACTGTGTTAAGTGCTGATGGACAAATATGAATGAAAACAAAGGCAATTCCTGCTCTCAAGGAGCTTACATTCCAATGGGGGGGGGCAGGAGAGAACATGCCAATAAAAAGAAAGAACCCAAAACTGAAAGGGTGAGGGGAAGGCAGAGGGGAAGGTGACTAGCTTGGGGACGTGATGAAATCCAAAAGCAGTGTAGGTAATGGGAAATAGGGAGAAGACTATGCGGATCTCCTTCTTTAAGTAAAGGGCCTGGATTCCATAGCCCTTTCCTCTAGTTCAAGGGGCCAATCAAAGGGACAGAGGATACTGATGAGATGTGCTTATTGGTCAGATTCAATCTTTTTTTTTTTTTTGCAGGGCAATGAGGGTTAAGTGACTTGCCCAGGGTCACACAGCTCGTGTCAGGTGTCTGAGACTGGATTTGAACTCAGGTCCTCCTGAATCTAGGGCTGGTGCTTTATCCACTGTGCCACCTAGCTGCCCCCTCAATCTTTTTTTTTTTTTTTTTTTGCAGGCAATGGGGGTTAAGTGACTTGTCCATGGTCACACAGCCAGCAAGTGTCAAGTGTCTGAAGTCGGATTTGAACTCAGGTACTCCTGAATCCAGGGCCAGTGCTTTAACCACTGCGCTATCTAGCTGCCCCAATCTTTTTTTAATAAACACTTTAATTTAAAGCTTTGAGTTCCAGATTCTATCCCTCTTTCTTTTCCTCCCTCCCCCCTCCCTGAGGCAGTAAGCAGTCTGATATAGATTATTCATATGCAATTATGTAAAACATTACCATTAGTTATTTTGTATAAGAAAACTCAAAAGAAAAAAGAAAAAAAAAGTGAAAAATAGCATGTTGATTCAGTCTGTGTTCAATCAATATCAGTTCTTTCTTTGGAGGTGGATAGTATGTTTCATCATTAGTCCTTTGGGATTGTCTTGGATCAATGTATTGCTGAGAATAGTCAAGTCACTCACAATTCTTCATCAAACAATATTGCTGTCACTGTGCACAATGTTCTCCTGGTTCTGCTCACTTCACTATCTTTACTTCACCTAAGTCTTTTACTATAGCACAGTCCTCAGACATGGCTATCTGGAGATGATGATTATTACTTTTTATCCATAACAACTTATTATACAATTACAGATCTAGAGAAGGAAGGGACTTCAAAGATCATCTAATCCAACCCCCTCATTTTACATGTGAAGAAATCGAGGATAAATGGAGGGAGGCTAAATGATTTTCTCAAGATCATATAGCAAAAGAGCAACAGAAATAGGATTTGAACCCAGGTCCACTGATGTCAGATCTCTTACTCCTTCCATTGTGTCATGCTGCTTTCCATTTATGGACCATCCTATCTTAGACATAAAGGTTCTAATCTGCTTCCATGGTGGGAACACATAGATCAATGAAATCATATGAACTCAAAGTATAAGTTAATAATAACCCCCATGCCAATTAATTTGCTTTCCTTTTACAAGGTGTCCATGGGACAAACCCTCAGAATAATTCCACCTAGCATTCACTTGATTGCTAAATGCATCAATTGTCTATTCATCTACATTCCTACAAAAGAAATTGCATTAACTCTACTCCTTAACATTTAGAGAACCATTCAGAAAATAAAAATAAAAATTAATTGGGGCATGAGAAAGGTAACAGGCTGGACAGAATGTTTTAATTAGAAGGTTAACACCATGCTTTGTGGTTCCAAATATAAACAAGCAACAGTCAGATTAGTCTTCTTTGAAAATCAGATACAATGGAGGAAAATCCTAGGGAGAATTTAATGGAACACTTGAAAGTGCTTTTCCAAATGCTAGAGGAAGTAGAGTGAGAGAATAAGCCAGTCTGGGAATAAGGAAAGGGGAAAGTCAATCAGCATTTTAAGACTTCTCGGCAGGAATGCCAAAGAGGGTGGGAAATGCAACCCAAACAGCAATTACCTGCTCAGCAAATCCAATTCACTCAGGCAACCTCCAGACAGACTATAATAATAATAATCAATTTTTGTGCATCATGCTTTTCAAAGCCCCTTGCCATCATCCATTAGCAAAACCACATGTTCCTGTATGGTGGTTAGTCATGGTCACTTCCTATTGCATGCACTTTGGGCCAGAACATGTTACAAAGAGAGTAAATGGCTAGTTAGCTGCTGGTCACAAGAAGGATTGATGCCATCCTATAGGGAGAATTTTGCCTCAGCACTGACTCATTGGTAATCCAAACACAATCATTGAATATTAGAATGTTGTTGGAAGGAACTTAAAAGCCCCTCTTTTTGTAAATAAGGAAAATGAGACCTAGAGAGGTTAAGTCACTTGCCCAAGGTCACATAGGTAGTTGGTAGCAGAGTCTTCTGACTAAATCTGGGCATCTTTGCTTTTTTTCTTTTTTCTTTTCTTCTTTTCTCTCTTTCCTTTTCCTAGCCTTTCTGGGCCTCAATTTCCTCATCTATTTTTCCCAAAGGAGTAAAATTTTAAAAATAATTTACTCAGCTTGTTTATAACCCATATGTGATTGCTTACTGCCTCAGAGCGGGGGAGGGGAGGAAGGGAAGGACAGATAAAAATTAGAACTCAAAAGTATAAATAAAAATGTTTATTACTTAAAAAAATTATCCAAATATATTTTCATTAGCAGGGGGCTTGGGGGAGGGGAATCTGCTATGGAAATGCATCAAATTGTAAACTAAGTAGATGATACACTCTAGTTTGCATTCTAGGGTAGCAATGGCTTTTTGGTCATTGAACCCTTTCACATTCTTAAAAATTACTGAGAATCCCAAAGAGCTTTTATTTGTGTACTTCTAGCTATTGATAGTTGCTGTATTAGAAATGGAAACATCTTTGTAGTATAAAATATTCTTGACTTTATGGGTCCCCTTAATAAGTCCTGGAGACTCTCAGGGATCCCCCAGAATATATGTCAGGAATAGTCTGGCTGTGTGACCCTATACTGTTTGCCTCAGTTCCTCATCTGTAAAATGAACTAGAGAAGGGGGGCGGCTAGGTGGCGCAGTGGATAAAGTACCGGCCCTGGATTCAGGAGTACCTGAGTTCAAATCCAGCCTTAGACACTTGACACTTACTAGCTGTGTGACCCTGGGCAAGTCACTTAACCCCAATTGCCTCACTAAAAAAAAAAAAAAATGAACTAGAGAAGGAAATGGCAAACTACTCTAGTATCCTTGCCAAGAAAACCTGCAAATGGGATCATGGAGAATCAAAGACCACTGAAACAACTGAACAACAGCAACATAATTTAATGACATTAGGTGGTAGCATATCTGCAATAGAATGATAATCAGGCTTGACACCAGGATACTCAGCTTCAACACTTGGCTCTTCCATTCACAATTTTGATCATATGAGGCAATTTATTTAACCTCTTTGAGTTTCAGTTCATTAATTTGTAAGGTTAAGGACTGGATTGGGTAATTTCTACGGTATCTACTTTTCATCATTTTGGATACACCCCTCTACTGGTAGAAGAGACCACAGAGGTCATTTAATCCAACCCATATTTAACACACACCCCCCACTACAATATACCTAGAAGTGGTCACTCAAGTATTGCTTAAAGGCCCCCAAAGAGAGAAAACCTGTTATACCCTGAACAAAGCATTTGGAGAGCAACCTATAAACAAAATTTAAGAATGACAGCAAAAGATATAAAAAATGGGTTTTAGCACAGTAGAGAATCATAATGCTGTGTGCCATGTATAACATCATGTTAAATTTTGGGCATGGAATCAAGTCAACAAGCATTTATTAAATACCTACTATATACCAGATACTATGTTAAGTCTTTGAAATATAAGGAAAGGCAAAAGACAGACCCTACTCTCAAGGAGCTTTCAGTCCAATGAGAGAGACGACATACAAACAGCTATGTACAAATGATATAGAAAGGATAGACTGGAGATAATCTTAGAGGGAAGGCATTAGTATCAAGGGGGATTGAGGAAAACTTCTTGCAGAAGGGGGGGATTTTATTTATTTATTTAGAATTTTTCCCCACCTTACATGTAAAAACAAATTATAACATCAATTTTTAAAACTTTGTGTTCCAAATTCTCATCCTTCCTCCCTATTCCCCCCTTAAGAATTCCAGCAATTCAATATATTATACATGTGTGGTCGTGGAAAGCATAGCAGAGAAAAAAACTTTAGAAAAAGGAAATAACAACAAAAACAACAAAATATACTTCTGTCTATATTCACGTACCATCAGTTCTTTCTCTGTAGATGGATTGCATTTTTCATAAGTTCTTCAGAGTTGTCTTGGATCATTGCATTGCTGAAAATAACTAAGTCATTCGCAGCAGATCATCTTACAATATTGCTGTTATTTTGTATACAGTACATTTCACTTTGCATCATCAGTTCATGTAAGTCTTTCCAGGTTTTTCTGATAGCATTCTGCTCATTATTTTTTAGTCAACTACATGAGGTTGATCATTGCAACAACAATAATAGCTAACATTTATATAGTACCTTATACAAAGAATTTTCTTCAAAATTGCCTACCAAAGTAAGTACCATCATCATCACTATCATCCTCCTTCTTACCATCATCCTCATCCTCATCTTATATTGTTCTTGCCTCTACAAATTTTTTCCCAGTTTCTATTGCTGTGTTTCCCTCCATCCTATTTGCTCCCTATATTTACTCTATCTTTTATCTTCTTTTACCCTATCCACCCCCAAAAGTGTTTTGCTTCTGACTGCCCCTCTCCCAATCTGTCCTCCCTTCCTTCACCCCTCCCCCCTTATCCCCTTCCTCTTTCACTTCCCCTTAGGGCAAGGTATATTACTATACACATTTGACTGTGTATGTTACTCCTTCTTTGAGGAGAGTGAGGCTCATTCACTCCCCTGCTCCTCCCCCTTCTTTCCCTCTACTCCATAAGCTTTTTCTTGCTTCTTTCATGTGAGATACTTTGCCCCATTCTACCTCTCCCTTTTCCTAGTGCAATCCTCTCACCCCTTAATTTTCTTTTAAAGATGTCATCATAGGGCAGCTAGGTGACACAGTGGGCAAAGCACCTGCCCTGGACCCAGGAGGATCTGATCCCAAATCTGGCCTCAGACACAGGACACTCCCCAACTGTGTGACCTTAAGCATGCCCCCCAACCCTGACAGCCCCACAAAAAATGATAAATAAATAACAAATGCTTTAAAGATACCATCTCTTCATATTCAATTCCCACCTGTGCCTTCTATCAAAAATTATTCCTTTTGGGCAGCTAGGTGGCACAGTGGATAGAGCACTGGCCCTGCATTCAGGAGTACCTGAGTTCAAATCCGGCCTCAGACACTTAACACTTAACTAGATGTGTGACCCTGGGCAAGTCACTTGACCCCAATTGCCTCACTTAAAAAAAAATTATTCCTTTCAGCTACCCTAATACTGAGAAAGTTCTTATGAGTTAGAAGTATCATAGAAGGGGGAACATTAGCTGGGATATGAAAGAAGTCAGAGAAGGAAGGAGGTAGAAATGAAGTGGGAGAGAATGCCAGTCATGGAGGATAGCCATTGAAAGTTTATAGAATTGGAAGGTGGATTTTCATGTGCAAAAAACAGAAAGGACATCAGTGTCACTGGACCAAAGAATATATGAAGGGGAATAAGGTGTTAGAACACTAGAAAGGGGGCAGCTAAGTGGTGCAGTGGATAAAACACTGGCCATGGATCCAGGAGGACCTGTGTTCAAATCCGACCTCAGACATTTGACACTTACTAACTGTGACCCTGGGCAAATCACTTAACTCTCATTGCCCTTCAAAAATCCCCCCCAAAACAACAACGACAAGACTAGAAAGGTAGGAAAAGGCCATATTACAAAGGGTTTTGGGACAGTTAGGCGGTGCAGTGGATAGAGTACTGGCTCTGAAGTTGGGAGGACCTAAATTCAAATTTCACCTCAGACACTTACTAGTTGTGTGACCCTAGATGAGTACCTTAACCCCAGTTGCCTTAAAAGCACTAGGGCCATCTTCAGTCATCCTGATATGTATCTTGCCACTGGACGCACATGGCTCTGGAGGAGAGAGTAAGGTTGGTGACTTTGCACAGCCCTGTCTCCCTTAAATCCAATTCACTGCAAATTATGACATCACTCTGATGTCATGGTCCTCTTTGAGAATGAAGGACAAACAATAACAATGAAAGGATTTAAAAAACAGACAAAGGGTTTTATATTTATACTTAATTCATAGAGGTATTAGGGAGACACTGGAGTTTCTTGAATGGGAGGAGGGGTGACATGGTCAGACCTGTACTTTAAGGCAGATTAATTTGACAGATCAATGGAAGATGAAATAGAGTGTGGAGAGATTTGAGGCAATTGCAACAGGTCAAGCATGACGTGGTAAGGACCTCCACCTGGTTGGTGGCAATGTCATAAAAGGAAGGGAGGGAGGGGGCAGCTAGGTGGCGCATTGGATAACGCACTGACCCTGGATCCAGGAGGACCTGAGTTCAAATCTGGCCTCAGACACTTGACACTTACTAGCTGTGTGACCCTGGGCAAGTCACTTAACCCTCATTGCCCCCCCCCCATAAAAAAAAAGAGAAGGGAGGGATAGGTATGTGAAGATATGTTTCAAAGGTAGAAACAACAGGACTTGGCAAATGATGGCCATGGAGGGGTGGCAGTCAAAGAGAATGAGAAGTCAAGGATGATACCAAAGTTGTTAGTTTAGGTGACTGGGTTGATGGTCATGCCCTTGTCAATAAAAGGAATATTAAGAATAATGGAGGACGTGGGGGAAAGTATAAGGACTTCACTTTTGAATGTATCCATTTTAAGATATCTATAATACATCCACTTTAGGATGTCTAATAGGTAGAGATACAAGATTGGTGGTTAAGAGAGATGTTAGATTTAGGTAAATAGATCTGTGAATCACTAGCAAAGATGATAATTGAATCCATGGGAGCTGATGAGACCACCAACCAAAATAGTACAGAGGAAGAAGAAGAGGCAGAACAGAGCCTTGGGGGATACCCATACTTAATGAGCACAATCTGGATGAAGAGTTAGCAAAGGAGACTGAGAAGGGATTGTCAGACAGGTAGGACAAAAACCAATAGAGAACAGTGTCATGAAAACCTGGAGGGAAAAGAAAGTCAAGGAAAATCCACATGGGTGGCCCTCAGCCCCTGGGACTCCACAGTGATTGATGTTGACAAGTACCACTGGAGGCCCACACTGGGCCAGTTAGCCCAGTGATCTAACAGCTGGACAAGATCCCCAAAATGGTTCTTGTCCTTGCTGCAGAGGGCAGGACTATGGCTCTTTCTTGGACTCCTGGGTTTCTTGGCTCTCTTGGTTCTCACACCTGACTTGGGCTGGGCAGCAGCTGACAGCAACCCTAATCTAGACCCTCTTATGAACTCTCACATCCTTGTTGTCCCAGTCTGGGACCCATACCTCTCCTCCTCCATGACCTCTGGGGGGAATCCCATATAGCTGGGAAGAGAGTTGTGTCCAGCATTAAGTAGAGGGGATGCTATCTCATCCCCCAGAATAGCTCCCCTGTCCTGATCCTCCATCCTCCAATCTCCCTTTGAAATCCCTTTGGCTGCTGCTGCTAAGGTTATGGGGCTCACTTGGGGTTGAGTTCTGTCCCCCTACCTGATTTTCCTTGGGAGTGTAGGCAGAACACTCACCCTCAATCACCTCTTCCCATTCTACATTCCCTGTCTCCTTCAGGAAGAGCTGTGATAATGAAAATAAACAATGGCTTTAAAAAAAAAATTGACCTTATCAAAGAATGCAGAGAAGTTGGGAAGAATGGGGATTGAAGGGAAAAAAAGTCATTAAATTCAGTATTTAAGGAAACAATGATAAGAGCTGTTTCCAAATGATGAGGTCAAAAAGAGTTTGTAGGCAGTTAAGAAGAGGGTGAGAGGAAAAGCAGTGGAGGCACTGATTGTGGATGGCCTTTTCAAAGAGCCATAAAATGAAGGAGAGCTATGGTATGATAACTGGTGGAGATGGACAGATCAAGTGAGAAGTTTTTGAGGATGGAGGAGAGAGAGTTGTGTTTGTAGGAAGGAGGGAAGCAGCCAATAGAATAGGAGAGATGGAAGGTTAGTGAAAGAAGGAATAATAGAGGAAGCAATCCACTGGAGACAAAGGGAGAGAATGGGGCCACTTGTGCATGTAGAGGGATTTACCTTGACATAGAGAAGGACCATCTCTTCTTCATTTGAGACAGAGGTGAAGGAGGAGATAGTGGGAGAAGGTATATTGGAGATACCAGATAAGGAGAGAAGAAAGAGCACCACATTATAGGAAGGACATAGATAAACCAGAATATGTCCAGAAAAAAATGATGGGGATGGTCAGGGAGCTGGAAACCATGACATACAAAGATCAGATAAAAGAATAGGGGGTATTTAACCTGAAGAAGAGGAGAAACAGACTTAGGGAATGGTAAAAATATCTGGTCAAGATAATGCGAGGTGCTCAAGAGTACCTGAAGGATTGCCCAAGGGGAATTCTTGGCCCAAAAACTGGAACCACCGATAAATATTGCAGAAAAGTAGATTTTAACTCGGTGTAAAGAAAAATGGTATAGAGTTTGGCAAAATAGAATAGACTATGCTTGGAGGTAGCCATGATGTAATGGAAAGAACATTGACTGTGGAAACAGAAGATCTGGGTGGAAATTCTAGTTCTGTAACTTTATTGGCTAAGTGACCCTGGCCCAGTTGTTCAACCTCTTTCTGCCTAAGTTTACTCATTTCTAAGATATGATAATAACAGTATTTGTATATGACCATGATGAGGTTCAAGTAAGATGATGGATAATGAATGAGATAGATGATAGATAGATAGATAAAGCATATTTATTAAGTGTTTACTATGCATTGCTAGGCACTGTTCTAAACTTTGGGAATACAAGCAAGCAATACAATCCCTGCCCTCAAGGAAAATATGTTATAAAAATATGTTCTAATGGGGAAAGACATAAGGGAGAATTTGAAAACATGAGAGAGACAGAGAGAGGGAGGGAGAGGGAGAGAGGGAGAGAGAGAGAGAGAGAGAGAGAGAGAGAGAGAGAGAGATTAGTTGAGGCAGTGGCAGCTCAGGGGAAGTAGATACAATTACAACCTGAATCCTAGTAAGGTAAGGCAAAAGCTCCCCTCTCAGACCTGGAAGAGTCAGGAGGCAAAGTCCTAGTTTCTGGGTTTGGGGGGTGGAGGGAAAGAGGAGGTCTAAGTACAGAAAGCATGGCCTGAAGCAGGCCAGGAATCCTCCATCAATGGAATTCTTCAAGTGGAGGTGGTATGATTATTCGTAAAAGCATATAAACTCTAATATGAATGTCACCTCTAGGTGGGATATACTTCTAATGGAATTTGTTGGAATGAGTGTGAATCAAGGTAGGAATTATTTTGATCATTTGGTCATTCTCCATTACATAAAATCTGAATCTTAATTTTTTTCTTTTTCTTTTTTTAAAGCTCATACACACAATATCTGCAGCTCACTTAGTTCCAAAAAGAGAAACTAAGCTCTCTTGGAGCTACTTACAGATCATTGGTTGTTTGACTTTATTCCTCATCTGTTCATGTTGGTTGGTAGAGGTTGGACTATATGACCTCTGAACTCTCTTCCACCTCAGACATTCTATGCAACAGGGAAGCTGGCAGTGGGCATTTTATAAATATTCTGCTGCTTACTTAATTGATCCCCCGTTTTAATCTTCCACGACATCTCTTGGTGGTACTGTCAGACAAAACTTTGGATGACATGTAGGGTCTAACCTAATATGGCATTTATGTCCAGCTATCATTTCTCCCCAAAGAACACACTCCTGGGAAGAATATGGGGCAGAGACAAAGACCTCAGAAAGTATACCCGGCAAAGTTTCCAAGCAAAGGTAACAAAAATAATCTTTGATTCTCTGAGTTGGAAGGGGGCTTACTGGTCTAAACAGAAGCCTAGAGTCTTCAGGGCAAACAGTGAATTGAAGTCTTTATAGGAACACCAGAGACAGCAGCTGGATCACACATCAAAGGGCCAAGTGTAGGAACAGTGAATGCTCTGGTTAATGTTGGGTGTTCACATGCATCAAAGATTCAGAGTATACTGAATGCCAAAGCCAAAATTAAAGCAGTCGGGGGTGGAGAGTGGGGGGTGGGGTGGAGTGGGGTGTGATCATAGGGTGGGGGAATAGGAAAGTTTCCGAGGCTATAAAAGGATTTGATTGTTGGTGGAGTGAAATGTTGACATTCCTACAGTAGAATTATTGGACATATGCAAGCGAGTGAGCGAGGCCTAAGAGCTGGAAAGGAGCTGATTAGAAGTAAAATTTGGAATCTGCTAGTTGCATGAAGGGATTATTTATTCATCTGGGCCTTCCCTCACCCTGCCTGACCTGCTCCTCTGCAGTAACCCTGGACTCTGGAAGCTTGAGGATAACCTTAAAAGCCTTATGTTCCCCTCCTGTTCACCCTTGATTAGCTAATTGGGACCATTTGCAAAATGTCTGTGCATGCTCCAGTATCTCTTCAAGACACTGTCAAAGCTGCCTCCTTGCCTGCAATATCAAAGGGCTCTTCTCTGGCAGAAGTTAAGGAAGCAGACACTGAGTTGGGGTTAGTCAACCAACAGGTTTCCCCCAAACTTCTCTTCCCAGAAGCGCCTGCCACTGTGAGCAGGGGTTGTTTTATAGCCAAAGTCACTGTGGGATTAGGGACAGTGTAGCACAGTGCCTGATAGATACACTGGAAGTGCTTAATAAGTACTTATTGGCTCATCTGTTGACTTTTCATCAAGAAAGCAAAAAGGGAAGCATCTGGGTGGTCCATTGGGTAGAGCACCAGCCCTGGTGTCAGGAGGATGACACCAGGAGGACGTGAGTTCACATCCAGTCTCAGACACTTACTCGCAGCTATGTGACCCTGGGCAAGGCACTTAACTCCTATTTGCCTCAGTCCCTCATCTGTAAAGTGGGAATATGTTGGAGAAGGAAATGGCAAAGCACTCTGGTATCTTTGCCAAGAGTTGTATATACCTGAACAACAATGATATGTCAGGCACTGTTAAACACTGGGCTACAAAGAAATGCAAGACTCTCCCTGTCCTCAAGAAGCTCAAAGTCTAATAAGGGAGACAGTATATAAACAACTATGTACAAACTATGTGTGTGTGTGTGCCACACACACACACACACACACACACACACACATAAACATGATCGAGGAGGCAAAAAGGGGTTAACACATCAACTGAGGCTTGAGTCCTTATTAATAGCACCTAAAAGGGTTAACAGAGAAACTAAGGTTTGTGTTCTTAGTACAGTAACCAGGAGGGTCTGAGTTCCTATCAACCCTCACTATCAACAGAAACCGGGGACCATTAACCATTAATATAGCCATTAATATTCCTAGATGACAGGACACCTAGAAACTAGATATATATTTTTTTTTATTTTAGCAGGGCAATCGGGGTTAAGTGACTTGCCCAGGGTCACACAGCTAGTAAGTGTCTGAGGCCACTTTTGAACTCAGGTACTCCTGAATCCAGGGCTGATGCTTTATCCACTGTGCCACCTAGCTGCCCCCTTAGAAACTAGATCTTAAGGAAAGAGATACCAAAAATGCAGAGACCACAGAGACAAGTTTAAGCATGTCTTTATGAAGATGTGCAGAAAGACCAAATGTGTCCTTAGGTTCACCTTATGATGTGTAAACTCCAAAAACACACCTCCAAGGAAAGAGGTACCTGCCTCAGGGTTTGTCTTAGGATGAGACAGACCTCCCTTGTACCTCCTTAAGTAGGAGATTAAGATAATGAGGAGGTAACCTACTTTTTCTCACCATAAATATAACCATTTCCATCTCCCAAATTGAGATACTTATCTCCTTCATGTCTCCTTGTGGCCACACAGTATTTTAAGAAAACTTAGGAAACTGAGTCACTAAGTCTTGTAATTCTTTTGAGAAGCCTCAATATTACTTTGCCATCCATATTACTACTTCACACACATACACATACACACATATGTATGTATATATATGTGTGTGTCTATGTGTGTACACATATGCGTGCACACATGTACTCTGTGTGTATGATAAATTTGAGGTAATCAACAGAGGACAGACACTAGCATTAAGGAGGACTGGGAAAGGCTTCCTGTAGAACAGAGCATTTTAGCCGGGACTTGGAGGAAACCAGAAAAGTCAGGAAATGAAGAGGGAGAGAATTCCAGGCATGGGGGACATCAAATGAAAATGTATTCCAGTTATTTGTGAATTTATCATCTCCACCCCTACCCGCACCCCGCCCCCACCCTCCTCATTAGATGGCAAGCTCTTTGAGAACAGGTTCTGTGTCATTTAGCTTTTTAGCATCTAACTTAGAACTTTGCACATAGTAGGTATTTAATAAAAGTTTATTGCACAGAGATTATATTCTAGCTCACTCTCCCAGAAAAAGACTTCTACGTAGCCTCCTCAGAGTTCTAGAGTACCCTGAGGGAATTGGGGGTGTCTCTTCCCTACTAATATTGGTTTGAGCCTCTATGTGCTATGTCTTCTTCCTACACGACAGAAACTGACTGTGCTAGATTGTGGTTATATAAAGAGAGAAGTAAAACAGTTCCTGTCCTAATAGAGCTAATATTCTACTGGGTGTGTGTGTGGGTTCAGTGGGGGGATAGCACATGCAGAGATAAGTACAAAGATATACACACAAAGTAGATATAAATAATGGGGGGGAGGGATGAGTAGCGCAAAACCTCTAACAACTATGGGACTCAGGAAAGCTCTTTGTAGGAGATTGTATTTGAGCTGAAGGAGAGGAGGGAGATAATTGTAGCCATGGGGGAGGAGCTGGGCAAAGGCACAAGAGTCAGGAAATTGAATGGCAACTATAGAACCAGGAAGTAGTCCAGGTTGACTAAAATAATTGCTTCTACCTCCCAGGCTTGTTGTGAGGATCCAAGTGGAAAAGTGCCTTGTAAACCTTAATATGCCTCATATTATGAGTATGATTATCATTATTGTTGCTATGAATAGCAGAGTGCTGAGGCACAGTAATACTGAGTACAAGTCCAGAAAGATGACCTGGATCCAGCCAGATTATAAAGGGTTTTAAATGTGTAATAGACATTGATATTTTATTCTGGGAACAGGAATCAGACACTGGAATTGCTTGAGTAAAGGAATGCCATGGTCAGAACTATGCTTTAGGAATATCAGTTTTGTGGCTGTGTGAAGGACAGATTGGGGAGGGGAGAGGTTGGAGGCAGGGAGACCAATTCAGAGGTTGTTGTAATAGTTCAGGCAAGAGGTACTGAGGGCCTGAATTTATGTCTAGTGATTATTTATATTAATAACACTTTTTTTGCATCTCATTCAATGAATTGAATGAACTGTATTACAGATTTTATTTGATTATAACCCAGAGCTTGATCCACATATGCTTAGTCTTCATAGTCTAAAGACATGACAATCAACTCACAACTTTAAAAAAAATTAAGAGAATATTACATATGACTTCAGTTCCTTTCTGGAAATTTCTTGTCCAGGGTTCTGTAGTACATGGTCTTCCCAATGTCCTGGGCTTTCCTCAAAGTTGTGAAAGAAGAGAGGTTCTTTTGGCATTCTTCTTCATGTCCTCTTTCTTCCTTCTCCAGACAAGGATCTGAAGAACTGTGAATGAATTAACTATTCTCAGCAATACAACGATCTAAGACAAACCCAAAGGACTAATGATGAAGCAGACAAGGAGCTGAGATTTCTAATCTCTAGGATGAAATCCCTCAAATATACTCATTTTTACCAAGGGATTAGGGGTTTACTGGATCACTTCATCCAAGACATATTTGCATTTTAAAGGAAGAGAAATCTAGGGAGGTCTGTAATTAGCCCAAAGGGATGAATCTGAGAAGTATTTCAGGCAATTGTAGGGAAGATACTTTTGTTTGCTTGCCTATTCCAACCCCTTCCCTCACACCACATAGGTAGGTGACACTTTTATTATAAAGCTAATCCCCTTCTTTCTGGGTAACTTGTTTTTCTTTTTATTTATTTATTCATTTATTCATTTATTTATTTATTTATTCATTCATTCATTCATTTGTTTATTTGTTTGTTTATTTATTTATTTGCTTATTTATTTATTCATTCATTCATTCATTCATTTATTTATTTATTTATTTATTTATTTGTTTGTTTATTTGTTTATTTATTTATTGGGGGGGTGGAGGACATGAGGGTTAAGTGACTTGCCCAGGGTCACACAGCTAGTAAGTGTCAAGTATCTGAGGCTGGATTTGAACTCAGGTCCTCCTGAATCCAGGGCCAGTGCTTTATCTACTGTGCCACCTAGCTGCCCCCAATCCCCTTCTTTCTTATGTAGCAGTATCAGGAGTTCGTTTTCCCTTATTATCCTTAATGTGAAAGTGTGAAAGAGAAACCAAATTCAGGGACACCCATTTGACCACAAGGGCAGAGACAACTTGTATATAGTGTTGGAAAGGACCTTGAGGGACCATTTAATCCATTGTCTTGCTTTCAGGTAGAAACACATCTAACTATGCTTCTTTTTAAAGAATCTATGTAAGAGTATGAAAACAATCATGTTTCCCAAGTCCTATCCTTGACAACCATCAGAAATAGAAAGCATAAGAAAGCTAACTAGATACATGATTTCACCGGTTTGGGGAATGAATTCCTAGGCAGACAAACTCCCCTGACCATAAATGTCCCACTTTTACCAAAACTTTGAGTTTCAAACAGCAGTCAGAGGTTGAGTTACCCATGGTCACATAGATAGTCCTGTTAGAAGCTGAATTTGAACTCTGATCTACCTGGCTTTAAGGCCAGTTCTATCCACTGCTTTGACATGCTGCCTCTCCAGAAATATAAGAAAGTGTGTAAATAAAGCTCTAGACATCCACAGGTCCTTGCACATTGATGTGAATTAATGCAGTCATATTGAGTCTCTTTGATGATAATACCTCAATCAGCAAGCATTTATTAATCACCTACTGTGTTACATGCACTTTATTTGAAACTAGGGATACAGAAACAAAGAATTAAATAATACCTACTTTCTAGAAGCTTGTACTCTAACACAATAAAAGAGAGAAATAAACATATTTAAAGTGAAAAAGCATGTAACCTAACACAAGAAAGAGATTATTAAACCTAGAGAAGGTCTGAAGCCTGCAATGTATTTTTTTGGCAGAGTGACTTTTAAAGTTAGGAGGGTTTGGGGAATGAATATACAGGTTTGTCTATGGAGAGACCACTAAAATACTGTAAAAACCATTGGCCACTTAGCCATTTCTTTACTCCAGTTAGCAAAGCCAATGCCTCCCTCTGGTGGATAATATTGGAAATTGCATTTATTTTATTTCTGTGACTAGAAGGAAACTTGAGAACAACGAATCTAACCTCTTTATATTTTTGAATAAGAAATGAAGTTTATTTTTTAATTAAAAAATTCATTTATGGAATAAAACAACCATTTCTGTAATATAGCATAGTAATAAAGATGATTGAACATGAAGTTTATTGTAGCTAAATGACTACAAAAGTCATAGAGTTAGTTAGTGGCCACTGTTCTGTCCAAAACTTTTTGTTTGGCCTTGAACCAGCTGTATTCTCTTCAGAATAATGAAAATATAGAGGCATATATGCCATTTCAGTGACTTTAATATAGATTTTTTTTTGTTCTATATCCAAACTGCTTTTGAAAACTTTATAATTTCTTGTCACTTTTATATCCAGTCGATCTTTCAGTTCATTTTATCTTGATAAAAATACCATGGGGATCAGGAGAGAATGTGTACTTACTCTGTCATGGGCCCCCTTTCCCCAGTTGATAAGCTCTTTGAAGGCAGGACACTTTTTAACTCCTTCTTAAAGTGGGGCCCTGCTTCCAGGTTATGCTGTCCCAAGCTTCAGGGGGTCCCAGGTGGTACAATTTAAGGAGGGGCAGATTCTTCATTCACTTGACCTATGATCTGGTCTGTAAATAACCCCAGGCCAACTTGCTAATTAACTAGGCAACAAAATTTTGTTTCCTGTGGCTGTTAGTTCTGAGGAACCTGTGCCCCTTCCCTACCTGGGCCACAGCTCAAGGTTTCTTCCTGGTTCTCTGCTGGGGTAGGACAGCTGAATTCCTCCTAGACACCTCTGTATTCTCCCACCGCCCCACCCCCCGGCTAGCCATTCACCCTCCTCACCAGACCATAGACATTACAGCTGATTCAAAGCCTTGAGGGTAAATTTCTCTGGCACAGCCTGCCTGGGGCTGGATTTGTGTAGGAGCAATCTCGGGGTTGGACTCGACTCCCAGCCCTGGCCTGTCAGCCCCCTCCTGCAAAACTTCTAAGCCATCTTTGGATGGAAAATAATCTCAGCCCATCTTTTTGTGGGTTCTGCTGTTCCAGGAGTTGTCTTATGGCTGTGTTTGGAGTTTTGTTTTGGGTTTTTGGGTTTTTTTTGGAGTAATTGTGTCAGGAGTTCTGAGCACCATCTTGGCTCTTGTCAATAAATGTTTATCAATTGAATTGAGAGAAGGGAATTTAAAGATTATTTCATCTTCATATAAGGAGTTAGCAATAGAACTTGGGTAAAAACCCAAGTCTTCTTGAATACTGGCTTTATTTAACTTCTTCTACTTGACAGTTGTTCAAAGAATACAACTCATTAGACCTGGTTCAATTCTGTTTTCTCTTGTGATTCAGAAAAGAGGAGAATACCTGAGTTACTCCTTTCCTCAAAGGATACCAACTTACAGAGTTTGAGTAGGGAAGGAACTTCAGACCAATCCAGCGCAACCTGTACCTAATCAACAACCCCTTAAATAGCACAGCTGACAAACCAATTTTGTGCTTGAGGCTTTTAGCAATTGCTCTACTTCACCTCACTCCTGGGCAGCCTATTAGTGAAATAGTGTGGACAAGGCTAATTTTTAGAAAGTTTTTTGTTATGTTAGGCTAAAATATGTCCCTATGGCTTCCATTCACTGTTCTTAGTTCTGTTTTTTTTTTTAAGTGAGGCAATAAGGGTTAAGTGACTTGCCTAGGGTCACACAGCTAGTAAGTATCAAGTGTCTGAGGCTGGATTTGAACTCAGGTCCTCCTGAATCCAGGGCCAGTGCTTTATCCACTGTGCCACCTAGCTGCCCTCTCTTAGTTCTGTTCTTGAAGAGGAGGGTAGGGGGGAGTTGAATCCCTATTTTATGTGACAGCCTCTTAAATACCTTATCTAGCAAGAGAGGTAGATTTTGTTGAGGCCACAAGAGGCTAACAACCAGAATGAATTCTTGTTCTTTACTTACTCTTTCAGCTTGTCTAACTTTACCCTACTTCTCTCTCTCTCTCTCTCTCTCTCTCTCTCTCTCTCTCTCTCTCTCTCTCTCTCTCTCTCTCTCTCTCTTTTTTAAAGTGAGGCAATTGGAGTTAAGTGACTTGCCCAGGGTCACACAGCTAGTAAGTGTTAAGTGTCTGAGGCCGGATTTGAACTCAGGTACTCCTGACTCCAGGGCCGGTGCTCTATCCACTGTGCCACCTAGCTGCCCCTACCCTACTTCTCAATAGGGGAATTTAGGTTCCAAATCATTTCATTTTACCCCTACCTGGGATCTTAAGAATCAAATCCACTTTGGCTCCAGTGTATGGTCCCCTGACCTACTTGATTGTGTCCCCTCCTGCATTTTTCTGTTTTCTCTTTTTAAAAGTTTAATCCTTAAAATAAACAAACAAATAAATAAAAGTTTCATTCTTTTTCATATCCTTATCCATATGTTCTTCTCCCCCTCAAGAAAAGCCCTGTCTTATAACAAAAAGAATTAAGTAAAATCAATTTACATATTGGCCTTATCTGAAAATATCTGTCTCATTCTATACCTCTAGTCTAACACCTTTCTGCCAACAGGTGGCAAGCATGCTTCATCATTGGTCTCTGGATTAATAATTCATCAAAGAATTGATCTTGAGTCTTGATTTTCTCCAAATTGTTTTCCTTTATATTACTTTAGTCATTGTATAAATTATCCTCCTGGTTTTACTCACTATATTGTGTCAATTTTTGGGGGGGGGGCAGGGCAATGAGGGTTAAGTGACTTGCCCAGGATCACACAGCTAGTAAGTGTCAAGTATGTGAGACTGGAATTGAACTCAGGTCCTCCTGAATCCAAAGTCAGTGCTTTATCCACCACACCACCTAGCTGCCTCCATCAATTTGTGAATATTTTCCCAAGTTTCTCTGATTTCATCCCTTTTATCATTTCTTATGGAACAGTGTTTCATATATGGGCAGCCAGGTGGTACAGTGGATAGAGCACTGATCTTGGAATTAAGAAGACTCATCTTCATCTTCATGAGTTTAAATCTGGCCTCAGATTCCTACTAGCCATACGAACCTGGGCAAGTCACTTAACCCCACTTAACCTCAGTTCCTTCTCTGTAAAATGAGCTGGAGAAGGAAATGGCCAGCCATGCCAGTATCTTTGCCAAGAAAACCCCAAAGGGGGACATGATTGAAACAACTGAACGACAACAGTAAAGTATTCATATAGTCATCTATCATAATTTTTCAGTTATTTCCCAATTCAAGGGCCCACACTTAGGATCACAGTATTATAGACTTAGACCTGGGGGACCTTTGAAACCATTGAGTGCATTCATCTGATTTTTTTTTATGAGGAAACTGAGGTACAGATTAAGAAACTTGCCAAGAGTCACATAGCTAATCATGTCTAAGTTGGGAAATAAATCAAAGTCTTCCTGATTAAAAGTCCAGAGTGCTATCTTTCACACCCCACTGCCTCTCATTTGCAATTCTTTTCTACAACCCCAAAAGTGCTTCTGTAGATATTTTTATACAAATGGATCCCTTCCATCTTTGACCTCTTTAATTTTAATTTTATGCTTAGTAGTGGCATTGTAATATCAAAAAAAGGTACATAATTTAATGACTGTTGGGGTATAACACCAAATTGCTCTCCACAAATGGACCAATTTACAACTCTATCACCAGTGCATTAATGTACCTGTCATGCTCACCACAACATTGTGGAGGGAGGTGAAAATATTGTAGCACCTACCACACATAAAATAAGAGGATTTATGTAAAAGTACTTTGAAAAAACTTAAAACAATATATCAATGCTAGCTAAAAAGCTAAGACGTAAATATTCATTAGGGATACTCATCCATAGTTTGGTTCTCTGCCTTGGCTGTCCCTTGTTTTGGTATCAAGACTTTATTTGTATCACAGCAGGAGTTTGGTAAAATTCATTCTTTTCTGATTTTGCATACAGTTTATATAACATTGGAATCTTTGAATGTATGATAGAACTCACTTATAAAACTATCTGGCAGCAGGAATTTTTTCTTTGGGAATTCATTTACAACTTTGTCAATTTCTTTTGCTGCAGGAGGGCTATTTAAATTTTCTGTTTCTTGTTCTCTGGGTACTTTATACTTTTGTAAGCAGCTAGGTGGAATACCTGTAGTCAGGAAGACTCATCTCCCTAAGTTCAAACCTGGCCTCAGAGACTTGCTAACCCTGTTTGCCTCAGTTTCTTCATCTATAAAGTAAGCTGGAGAAGGAAATGGCAAATCACTCCAGTATCTCTTCCAAGAAAACCCTAAATGGGGTCATGGAGAGTTGGACAGAACTGAAAAACAACTGAACAATAACAAAGATTCCATTTCTTATGTTATCTGTTTCATTTGCACACAATTAGGAAAATAATTTCCTTCATTTTATCTTTTGTGTATGTGAATTTCCCTTTCTATTTTTAACACTGACAATTTTGTTTTCCTCCCTTTTCAAAATGACATTTGCTGTTTATTTTAGAAATTTAACTTCTTGTCAAATAGATCAATTCAACTTTGTTAATCTCTTGTTTGATATTCAAAATTTTTGTTTTGGTGTTTAGAGTTTTTATGAGGTGCTCTTCTAGTTTTGTATCTTTTGTTGTTCTTGCATTCCCAATTCAACCATCTGTTCTTTCTCTCTTTTTTTGATGAAGGTATTTAGTGATATAAATTTTCCTTTAAGGTCTGTTTTGGCTACATCCCCAAAGTTCTGGTATGTTGTCTTATTGTTATTTTCTTTGATGAACTAATTTATTGTTGCTATGATGCATTCTTATACCCAACAATTATTTAAGATTATATTTTTTAGTCTGATTAATTTTTCATCTTTCTCCAGACTCTTTGTTAAATATAATTTTAATTATGTTATGCTTAGTAAAGGATGCATTTAATATTTTTGTTTGTCTTCATTTGCAGGATTTTTATGCCCTAATACATGGTCAGATTTGTAAGGTGCCATGCATAGCTAAGAAATATATACACTCATTTATATTCTAATTCAGTAGTCACCAGAGATTTATCATTTGTAAATATATGATTTTTTAATATTTATGTATATATGAAATTTTGGTAAAATTCTATTCAGATTGTTCACTTTTTTTGTTAGGTTTGCCTAAGTTTGAAAGAGGTATGTAAGGGCCAAATTTATTATGGGGAGAGTTAATTGGGTGGCCCGCCATAATATTGGGGTTCAGAAAATAATGAGAGACCTCTAGGTCCAAAGTTTCCTCCCTTCCAAACTGCCTTTTTTAGTTATTTCTCCCAGGTTAATAAGAAAGGAGATTAACAGCCTCTTTTCCACAAACAAACCAAGTTTTATTAATGGGAACAAAATTTACAACAAACGTGAAGTTAATAAAGCCAAGGACGAGGGAATAGGGGAAGAGAAAAAAGAACAAGGTTCCTGGCTCTAGCAAAGACTGACTCAAACCGCAAACTTCCTTCCAGCTCAGCTAGCTCAAAGAGCTGGTCTCACTTCCACTCACCACCTGAGGTCCATAGTTTTTTCAATGAGAGTCAGCTGTGCAGTCCCTCTCTTGTACGCTCCTGAAGCTTACCAAAAGGAAAAGAGAGAGCTCCTCAGAGCAAGTGTTCCCCTTCCTACTTTCTCTCTCCCTCCCCCAAAGGGGAGGTCCTTCAAGCTGGTTGGCTGAGAGTGGTCCCCTGCTGACATCAGTAGTACACCAACACATCACTTAGGGCTGGCCAGGTGTGGCCTTCATCTAATCATCCCCAAGTAGGTACTTAGTCAATTTCTCATTGTCACCCAATTCAAACAATACTAAATCAGTCAGGTGGGGCCCCCTAGGTATCTGCCAAATTCCATTATTTTATCACAGGTACATGAAGATTTCCAATTATTATAGTTTTACTATGTCTAATATTTCTCCCTATAAACTTTTCCTTTAAGTGTGTGTGTGTGTATACATATATATATATATATATATGTATTACACATGCACATATTATTGATATCAATTTATTATGTATGGTCCCTTTAATCCTAATGTAATTTTCTGGTTTATGACCTTTAATCATATCTACTTCTATTATTTCTTTGCCTTTTATTATTATTTTTTAATTTTTTTTTTTTAGTGAGGCAATTGAGGTTAAGTGATTTGCCCAGGGTCACACAGCTAGTAAGTGTGTGTTAAGTGTCTGAGGCCAGATTTGAACTCAGGTACTCCTTACTCCAGAGCCGGTGCTCTATCCACTGTGCAACCTAGCTGCCCCTTGACTGTTATTATTGTTGATAACCTCTACTTTTTTTTAGCTCCTCTGAAATATAAGTTCCCTTCCACCCCCTGATTTTAATGAACTCTGCATGAATCTTTGTGTTTCAAGTATGTTTATTGTAAATAACATTGTTGGATTCTGCTTTTTAATTTATTCTATGATCATTTTCCATTTTTATTTCATCCCAATTATGTTCATGATAATGATTTTGTATATCCTCGTATCCTATCCTTTTATACTACTTTATACTACTTCTCTCTCTCTCTCTCTTTTTTTTTTTGGAGGCAATTGGGGTTAAGTGACTTGCCCAGGGTCACACAGCTAGTACGTGTTGAGTGTCTGAGGTCGGATTTGAACTCAGGTCTTCCTGAATCCAGGGCTAGTGCTCTATCCACTTACTCCTCTCCTTTTATACTACTTTTATACTCTCTTTGTTCTCTTTTTTCACACAGAAGAAAAAAGGTGTTAGAGAGAGTATACTCAGTATGTCAATGATCTACTTTCACTCCAGTACCACCAAGTTTCTTCTTTTGCCTTGGCTTAAATCTGCAGTCATTTCCTTCACATGGGTTGGGCCATGCCAGCATATTGTGAAATGCTAAACTAGCTTGTTATGGAACAGAGTTTCCCCTACCACTGTGCCTCCTTCATTCATTTATTTGTTCACTAAACAAATATTTTTAAAGCATTTTTGTGTGTGTGTGTGAGGCACTGTAGGAACAAAGGTAAATGAAAATGGCACTACTTCCTGACTTCGAGGAACTTGCAATCTATTAGAGAAATTATATATATGCAATAACAATAACTATCTCTAACACCTTTGTATTGCTTACTATGTGCCACGGACTGTGCTGAATGCTTTACAATTACCCTCAGAGGTAGGTGCTACTGCTATCCCCATTTCACATTTGAGGAAACTGAGGAAAAAGGGGGTTAAGTGACTCATCCAGGGTCATACATCTAACAAATGTCTGAGCTCAGATTTGAACTCAGGTATTCCTACAGTTCCAGGCCTGGCTCTCTATCCACTGCACCACCTAGATAAGTCTATACAAGATAGAATGAGATAAGGGTACAAGAAAGGTGAAACAGGGAAATTCAAGGGAAGAAAAGATCATTTCTAACTGGAGAGAATCAGGAAGGGTATCATGAAGGTGGGAGCAACTAAGCTGTACCTCAAAGGAAAATAATTTTAGTCAACAGAGATGTTGAGGAAGTAAGTTCCAGGAATGGAAGACTGAACTATGCACTGATGTAGAGATGGCAAGAGAATGCTAGTGAACAGCTGGTCTAGTCTGCTTGGAACAGAGTCAATAAAGGGGAGTAACATAAAATAAGGCTAAAAAGGTAGAGTGGAACCAGAATAAGGGGGGCATTTAATGCGAGGCTGAGGAGGTTGTATTTTATCTTATGGGCAGTGGAAAGCCACTGAAGCAAAGAAATGGCGTGGCTAGACCTGTGCTTTAAGAAGATTGTTTTGACAATGTCCTGAAAGATGGACTGGAGAAAGAAGAAAATGGAGGCTTGCCGGTGTGGACACTATCACAGTATTCCAGATAAGTGAGGCAATGGGTGTGGAATAAAGAAAGGATTAGATACTAGAGATGTGGGCAACTGATTAATGGAGTAGGAAAACAGTTCAGGATGACTCTGAAGTGGCCAGCCTAGGTGACCTGGAGAATAGCAGTGCCACTAGGGGCCACCAGGTCTTAGAATCAGAGGTCTAGAACAGGAAGAAACCTCAGGATTCTCTCCCTCCCTCCCCATTACAGATCAGGAAACTGAAGCTCAGGGGTAATTTAATAACTTGTCTAAGATACTACAGTTAATTAAAAAAATTGTACCTAGTAAATGATTTTGTATAATTTTTTTTTCCTGGCACACTGACAGCTCCTTTGTTCTTAATATCCTTAACTGTTTTATGGTCTTTTAAAATCAGTTCTAGCTTTAATAAGGGCAAGGGTGCCACCTGGTGCCACTTTATTTTTCTACACACAGACTACAGGAAGAACATTGCTAGAAGATACCCAAGGCAGCTGGCTCCCAGCTCCCAGCTCCCGGTTGATATGAGGCTCAGTCACTTGACTTGTCAGTTAACTGAGGATGAGGGAGAGTTTGGGTCTGAGACATATCCATGGCAATTCCTAAATCAGGAGCAGCTTGTCGGCTGGTGTTGTAGGAACATGAATTATTATGGAGAATTCTGTTGTCAGATTGACTGTGATAGATATAACTAGGCTGGAAACCTGCCGGCTTAGACAGTTCAGACATGCATTCAAATAATATCCCCACACAGTACAGCCTGAATGCTTTCCTGTTGCCTTAGTTTTCCCTTCTCTTAAGTCTCACCTGTCTACTTCACAGGATTCTCTTGACTAGACAGGACCATTTTTTTTTTCCTGTTGGGTACTTGCTATCTTTTTCTACACAAACCTTCATCCTGGCTGAGACCCCTTCAGTGCCAAGGGACTCTAGACAAGATAGGAGCAGAGAGACCTGGTCTTGCCATAGTTCATAGGATTATAGATTGAGAGCTAGAAAGAAGCTTCAAAACCACTGAGTCAAAAGACCTCCTTTTACAGATGAGGAAGCTGAGAAACTTGTCCAGGGTCATATAACTAGTCAATGCCTGAGGCAGGATTTGACCTCAGCTCTTCCAGACTGAAAGGAAGGACACTATACCCACAGCCCTACTTTGTTGCCTCTGCCCATTTCAAACAATAATATTGGACCTTAGTTCCTGGGGCTTTATTAATATAGGATGAGTCTCTGGTTTCCTTGAGACCATCAAGTACATGGGGAGTCTGGCCCTACTGTAGGAAAGGAATGAGTATCCATAGATGGGAATGGGGGACCAGGCCCAAATCTCCAGTATTGGCTCTGCTCTCAACTTGCTATATGACCTTTGACAAGTTAATTAACTTCTTTATGCTGGAGTTTTCTCATTTATAAAGAGAGAAGTTTGGACTAAATTCCTTCCTCTTCTATGATTCTAATACTATAACGGAACAATAGCACTGAGTGGAATCATTTTGGTCATTTCTCTGAATTCCCTGAAATATAACTTATATTTGATGTACTTGTCCTGGCCTGACCTTAGATATAGAGAGTAGCCACCAAGAATCCCACCTGACTAGACAAAAGAGACATATCCTTAAAATTGCTATTATTCAAAGCAGCAAGGCAGTACAGTGGATAAAGCACCCGCCCTGGATTCATGAGGACCTGAGTTTAAATCCAGCCTCAGACACTTGACACTTACTAGCTGTGTGTGTGACCCTGAGCCAGTCCCTTAACCCTCATCCACCCCCCCCAATTGCTATTATCATGTTTTCTGTCTAACATTTGAAATATTTCCCTTCCCATAATTAAATGATAAGGAGAGGTGTTCTTTTGACTACTGCCAGAAATCCCAAATTCTGACAATTACTGCTGATTGCCTATGACAGGAAGGTGCCCTGGGGATCCAGAGGTCCCTTCACAGGTGTGGGGGCAAAGCTGACAGAAGTGGAGCAACTGAAGGATGGTAGAACTTGATCAGAGTGGGCTTGAACCTCAAGATCAGAGATATATATATGTGTGTGTGTGTTATTTGTTTTGCTCTGTTTTGGAGCTCCTCATATATGTGCATGATCAATTCTCTCTCTTTCTCTCTTCCTTTTCTTCTATTTATTCTCTCCAGATGTCACCTTGAAAAGGCAGCATGGCTCAGTGGAAAGAACACTGCATATAAAGTCTGGAGGCTATGAGTTCAAATCTTGGCTCTGCCACTTATATCTATGTGACCTTAGACAACTTACTTCTCCTTTCCAGGCCTCAACTGTAAAATGTGAAATTTAGGATTAGATGATTTCGAAGGTCATTTCAGTCCTAGGTCAGTGGTCCTATGAATGAATAAACAAAAGTCCCTTTTGGTTCTAACATGGTATTCTAACCATTTATAGGTCATGTTCACTTAGGACTGGTTCTTTCTAGTGTGAGAGAGAAATAAAGGCAACTGAGATGAGGACAGTGACTTTGTGCCGTGGAGCTGTTACCCCATCCTGTCTGGCCTCACTCATGCCCCTTAAATTACTGAGGGAAAAGTAAAGTCTTTGAAAGCAGAGATTGTGTCAGAACTATCCTCAACTCTTGGCTTAGTAATTTGCACATAGAATGTATTTAATACATATTTATTGAATGAATAAAGGTCTTCTGGTTGATGAATGTTTGGTCTGGCACTTTGACCACTGACCTGTCCTGTTTTTCTAGGCCTTAAAGATTTTCTCATAGTCAGTGGCTGTGTAGACAGACTTTTGAATTCTTGCCTTGTTCTGTCCTATATAGTTATTCTCCTTTTAGTTTCTATGTGCTTACCTCATTTCTGATCTGTTGCTCTCCAGATTTTTTTCCTGCTGATCGTAGTGTATGAAATCTTAAGGTTGGAAAGTATCTCAAAGGTTGTCTCATCCAAACCATCCATAGATATAGATTTCACTACAACGGGGGTTCTTAACCTGGGATCCACAGACCCCTACCCTCCCTAAGGAGTCCATGGATAGATTCCCATGGGTCTGTGAACTTGGATGAGAACAATATTATATCTTTATTGCAGTATAATTGGATTCCTTGATAATCTCATGTATTTTATTTTCTGCATTTAAAAGCATTATTCTGAGGAGTCCATACGTTTGGTCGGACTGCTAAAGGGGTCCATGGGGTAGGGGTAGTTGAGAGAGAAATATAATAGAACCCTTGAGAGAGAGAGAGAGAGAGAGAGAGAGAGAGAGAGAGAGAGAGAGAGAGAGAGAGAACTTGAAGGATGCTATAGGTATGGAAAGTTTAATATTAGTTTTATTTAATTGTTTTACTTTGTTCCAAGAGACCTCTTATAGGAGGAGGGGGAGTGTAATCTGAAAATGTTTGTAATGTAACAACAAAATGCACCAATATGGAAAATGTTCTCCACATCCAGAAAAAAAGAACTGTGGATTCTGAATGCAGATTGAACCGTACTGTTTCTACTTTTTGGTGTTTTTTTTTTCTTTTTTGGAGATTTTTCCCCTTGTGTTCTTATTCTTCTTTCACAACATGACTAAGGCAGAAATATGTTTCATGTGATTGTATGTATATAATCTATATCAGATTGTTTTCTATCTTGGGGAGGGGGGAGGAAAGGGACGGAGGGAGAAAAATTTGGAACTAAAAATCTTATGAAAACAAATGTTGAAAACTATCTTTACATGTAACTGGAAAATAATAGTATGATAAAAAATAAATAAAATAAAATTGGAAGGGAAAAACACATCAATTAGAACTTTTAAAAAAAATTGTAGGTTAGGACAGTTAGCTTTTCCTTTAAATTCCTTAAATATTCAAGAATGGACACTGGGAAAGTAGTTGAAGGCCTGTAGTACACATAGGATACTGAATCTTTTACAGCCTTCCCAGTTTGGATGGTGACAAAAGGCAATTTCAAAATCTGCTGTGGAAAAGCTAAGTGCAGGTTTTTAGTCAATCATTGCTGGAGTAGGCAATCCCTGAGTGTAACCACAGTCCATCATTTTAGTGACAAGGCATTCAATTCAAGGAATACAACCAATGGCTTCCACTGAAATTCCTCAGGCCTAAGCAAACTTAGTCACCACTCCCACCCTTCTCCTCATCTCCTTTTTTAAGCATGAGTGGAAGGGGGAGAGGGAGTGAGAGTAGGGGATTAATCCAGAGTTTTAGGGCAGTCATGCAAACCACCTGAGCTCCAATTTGAAAGCGGTGATTAGTTCAAGGTTAACGAATGTTTTCCATAGATATAGATATATACACACATATATGTGTATCTGTAATGCCAATTATTTATAATGTTAATGTTATATAAATATAGTGTACATATAATATTGCATTCAATTAATTGATAAACATTTATTAAGCACCTACTATGCGCCAGGCACTGTGCTAAGTGTTGGGGATTCAAAAGGAGGAAAAAGACAATCCCTGCACCTAAGGAATTTACAACCTAATGGAGGAGGCAACATGGAAATAAATATATACTAGCAAACTATATACAGGAAATGGGAGATAATTAACAGATAGAAGGCACTGGAATTAAGAGGGGTTGGGGAAGGCTTCCTGTAGAAGGTAGAATTTTAATTGGAACTTAAAAGAAACCAGGGAGATCAGTAGTCAGAACAGAGGAGGGAGAACATTCAAGTATGGGGGATAGCCAGAGAAGATGCCCAGAGCTGAGAATTGGGGAGCTTTGTTCATGGCCAGTGTCATTGGATTGAAGAGTATGTGTTAGGGGGTAGGGTGGCAGAAGGCTGGAAAAGTAGGAGGAAGTTATGTTATAAAGGGCTTTGAATGCCAGAGGATTTTGTATTTGATCCCAGAAGCAATAGGGAGCTACTGGAATTTATTGATTTAGGTGGGAAATGCAGTTGGACCAATGTTTTATGGAAATCACTTTGGTGGCTGAATGGAGGATGGATTGGAGTGGGGAATGACTTGAGGTAGGCAGACCCACTAACAGACTATCAAAATGGCCCAGGCATGAGGTAATGAGGACCTTCCCTAGAGGGGTAGCAGGGGTGAAGCCAAGATGGCAGAGGAAAGGCAGTAACTTCACGGAGCTCCCCACATGATCCCTCTAAATAGCTCCAAATAATGCCATAGACAATTCCTAGAGCAGCAGAATCCACAAAAGGATGGGGTGAGATCATTTTCCAGCCAAAGACGGATTAGAAAGTAGGCAGGAAAGGTCTGTTATACTGGGGTGAGAGTAGAGCCCAGCCTGAGGCAGCGCCAGGCAGATCCAGCCCCAGACAGGCCATGTTAGAGGCAGTGGTGGCTACTTCTAGAACTCAGCTCACAGAATGGTGAGGGAGTTGGGGCAGGGTGGGGAGATATCAGAGGTCTCTGTTGGCACTGAAGTGAAACTCTGTTGTGTTCCCTGTGCCTGGAACCAGGAAGCAGTCTTGAGTGGCAAAGGCCCAGGTTGGGGAGGGGCACAGGCACATCCAAGCTTGCAACCACAGTGAACTAGATTTCTGTTTCTTAGTTAAAGAGCAAGCAGGCCTGAGGTAACGTACAGACCAGAGAATAGGCCAGGGAAATGCAGAATGTGCCTCTCCTCAAATTGTACCACCTTGGACCCCTTGAAGCTTGGGACAGTGCATCCTAGAAACAGTACTCCACTTTAAGAAGGACTTAAAAGTCAAGAAATAAGCTATAAATATGAACAGACAGAAAAAAATGCAGACCATAGAAAGTTTCTATGGTGACAAGGAAGATCAAAATACACCCTCAGAGGAAGATAACAACATCAAGATTCCTACAACCAAAGTTTCCAAGAAAAATATGAATTGGTCTCAGGCCATAGAAGCACTCAAAAAGGACTTTGAAGATGAAGTAAGAGAGGTAGAGGGAAAAAATGGAAAGAGAAATGAGAGTGATGCAGGAAAGTCATGAAAAAAAAGTTAACCGCTTGAAAAGCCAAATGGAAAAGGAGATACAAAAGCTCTCTGAAGAAAATAATTGCTTGAGCAAATGGAAGCTAGTGACTTTATGAGAAATCAAGGAACAATAAAGCAAAATCAAAAGAATGAAAAAAATAGAGGGCAATGTGAAAACATTGGAAAAACAGCTGACCTGGAAAATAGATCCAGGAGAGATAATTTGAAGATTATTGGACTACCTTACAGCCACGATCAAAAAAGAGGTAAGACATCGTCTTCAAAAAAGAGCTAAGACATCATCTTCCAAGAGATTGTCAGGGAAAATTGCCCTGATATTCTAGAAGAAGGAAAAATAGAAATGGAAAGAATCCACTGATTACCTTCTGAAAGAAGTAAAATTTCCTAGAGGGACAGTAATGTTAGAACAAAGAAAGGGGTGAATTAAAGAGATGTTGTGTAGATGAAATCAACAAGCCTTGATAGCAGCTTGGATATGAAGGGCGAGAGATAGTGAGGAATCCAGGATGACCCCTAAGTTGTGAGCCTGAGGGACAAGAAGGATGCTATTGCTCTCTAGGTAGCACAGTGGCACAGTGGATAGAACACTGGGCTTGAAGTTGGGAGGACCTGAGTTCAAATCTAATTTCAGATTAGCTGTGTGACCCTGGGTAAGCCACTTAACCCCAATTGCCTTCAATATTCAGGGCCATCTCCAGTTGTCCTGATATATGAACAGCTGGAGACCTAGTACAATCAACCAACCAATCAATCAACAGGTATTTATTAAGCACATGCTATGTACAGTGCACTGTGCTAAACACTAGGGATAAAAGTACAAAGAGTTAAACAATCCCTGCGCTCCCCTACATTAATGGGGTGGGGGTGGGGGTTAGGGAATATAGAACAACACTTTGAAAACTGGAAGCAAAAAGGCAGAAGTCACCTGAGAACACCACTTCTGAATAGGAGACCAGAGATATATGGCATTATGTTAAGCTGAGGCCTGATCATTTCAATAGAACTTTAAGGCTTGCAAAATGATTTTACACATATTATCTCATTATCATCTCCTCACAACAACCCCATAGGATTCATGCCATTATTCTTCTGATTGTATACCTCCAGAACTCAAATGTTTCCATGAGCATCAGCTGCTATTAGATTCCCCACAATTAATACCCCTTGAACAGGGCTATCTGGGAAAGATTTTTTTCTCTGTTGATATAGGATAGATCAGATTCATGCCACTTTAATTACAATTAACAGCACCAAAGGTCTTGATGTGCAAAGGGCCAAATGCCCTTCTCATTAAAATGCTTCCCCGTCCCTTCCCCCATACCCTGGCCTGGGGCAAATGAGTAAAATTCAACCCTCACGGAGCTTTGAAGTATGCATTCAGTGAAAGAAATATGACATTTGGGTTTTTTCAATATTTTCTCCCTTGATTGGCTCCCTACTCATAGCCTCATTAATCTGCTTGGGAACAGCCAAATGACCAGGCTGTCAGTGGAGCAGCATGTTGAAAAGGTCAGAATAGATGAACATTTCATGCCAAAGCATTCCACCAAGGAGACAAGGCATTAACACCCAGGTGGTTCATTTTCATAGATGATACAGGAAGAATGGGAACCAGGGAACAAAAGAAGCTACAATTTGCCATGGAAGTCCCGCTGGCAAACAACAGCCAGGAGGGAAATGATGAAGGATGGATTGAGTGATGTTTATGCTACTGACTACATTACTGGATATTTTAGAGGGTGCCTTTTCTCCATGAAGTGTCCTCTTCATAGGCTGAGAATGTAATATTTTATTCTTTGGACCATGATAAAGATCACATGCCTGTATGTAGAGGGCAACTAGGTGGCACACTGGATAGAGGGATGAACCTGGAGTCAGGAAGACCTGAATTCAAATCTTTGCTTAGACATTTACTGGCTAGATGAAATTACTAAGATATCACAGAAGGAAAAAATGAAGTAATATAGCAAGAAATGGCTAATCCTCTAGTTTTCCCTCTGGCAACAGTAGGCATCATATCATCCGAGGCCTTTCAAGATCTCAGAGACAATCAGAAACTAAGTGTGTGTGTGTGTGTGTGTCTGTGTGTCTGTGTGTGTATATTTAACTCCTATCCTTATACACTGATCATGATGCCTGAGGCTGCATGATTTGTAATATAGCACATTGATGATAAGATCCCAAGTCTTTTTGCTTGTTCTTTTCCTTCCCTCTGAACCTTCCTACTACTTCTTCCCCTCTCCAACTTGGGAAATGGGATGGAAAGCCACTGATTTTATTTTGTAATTCATAACTTTGGCAAAACAGACTACTAGAGCTGCTTGTTCCATGGGACAATGAGCACAAGTCTGATTTCTTCCAAAGGTGTTCCCATCGGTGTAGAACAGGACTGCAGAGATGGAAATTTTGGCTTTCATAAGTCAGAAAATAAATGCTCCTCTAGGAAACAGAAGAAGGATAATTGCAGGATCTTGTCCTGGTACAGTCTGATGGAAGTAGGACTTGACTAGGAAGATAAGGCCTGTAGATTATATAGGGAGTGGTGACAGGGGTACAAGAAAGGAACTGTTTAGTGCTTTTTATCTGTGCTAAAATATTAGAGTCATGTTAGATGATGACAATGAGATGACAAACAACAAAAATTTCTGTACATTTCCTTTTGTGGACATTGACTAAATGTATATTATCTACATTTTCTAGTTTGATGCATATCTGGTATATTTCAGTGATATGTAGATGTAGACTGAAATTTTCCAGCACTTGAAAAAATTTAGTTGTGAACTTGATGTGTGTGTGTGTGTGTGTGTGTGTGTGTGTGTGTGTGTGTGCTTAGTTCTAGTGGAAGAATGAAAACCCACTTGAGAAAAAAGAGAAAACTGGGAAAGGCCAGAATCCCTAGCATGATCTTTATTAGAGAAATCTCCTCTTCCATATTCTTGAGCAGAACCAGGAAAATACAGATCAGATATTTGTCAAAGATGGGACAGGGACCTGACTCATCTTTCACAATGTATGTGTCCTAGATTACACAGGGATCTAACTCTCATTTCATGACACTTGCAAGATTAACACTTAAATTTCTTGTTCAGATTTCAAAACAACGCATAGCATGAGACCTTCTCTAATAGGATATGATGCATTGAATCCCATTGCAAAGCACACTAGGATTGAAATTTGCCACTTTAATTTCATAATTACCATGTTTCATATGCTTTCCTGTTCTACATCATGTTTGAATAAGTAACGCATCTGTTAATATCTATTTATTTATGTACATGTTCTAAAGCTTAAATGGTTAAGTATCCAAAATAAATATATTCAGTAAATGGAAATCGAACCTTATTTTCTGTTAATTTCAGACTTGTCTGAGGAAAGCTGGCTTGAAAGACTCAGTAAAATTGGATAGGTAATTAATTCATGTGTGTCTAGAAGAAAGGGAGAACATACAACTACAAAACAAATTATTTGTAACATTTTGTAAGCACTGAAATTAATGTAGTGTGAATTTGTCATTTCTACCAAAAGTTATAGATTGTCTATATTATAATTTAATCTTTTTAATGTAAAAAATGGGAATCTTGCCCTTTCTTGGCCTCTTGGGAAGCTAGAACCAGTGTATCTAATTATCTGAACACACAAGAACATAAAGGAATGGCAAGTAGTGAAATTATAAATCGGTTGGAACAACTCCATGTTTTCTGATTAAACTCTATTTCTGGCGGCGCTTAGCAATCATGTTCCCCCTATGTTCATAGTAATTGCATGTGTCAAAGCCGAGGCTTTGTGTAAACTATACCAAACGAGTTACAATTTTAATTTAGAAAGAGATAACTGCACCACTCCATTGCCCCCATGGGCAGATTGTATCAGGTCAGGAGTATGGCACAGAGTAAAAAAGGGGAAAGGCCTGGAGGCCTCCAGGTTAATGGTAAGTTGGAAATCTAATAAGGCTCACATCACAACAGTGAAATTAAAAAAAAAAAAGAATGCAATTTACAAACATGAAGCCAACCAATACACCAGTCAGTATATTTACTATGAAAAGCATACTTTATTTTTTAGAGCTGAAGGGAAATGAATTTTAACTTTTATCTTGATCATCAAAATTGTAATACACTTAAATGAGATCTTAATTTTTTTTACATTAAAAAAAATCTTTTTAACTTAAATCTTTATTTTAAAAAAGTTTCCACTTCTTTTAGGGGTCGCATCTGTTTGTTTTTTGAGCATGGTAAGGCCTAGTTTTGACCTTTCCTGTTCTGAGGGACCAGTTGGATAGATACCTTGGAAGTGTGATTCAGTCATTAAAGTGAAGACTCAATAAATATTGTCTTTAATTACTGAAATCAGTGCATTCTCTTAGAATGGAAATACCTAATATTCATTATAAATGTTGCATATAATCATAGATTTAGTAATACCAGTGGGGGGTCACATCATGCCCCCACACATATGGTTATAACTCTCTCACTGAAAACTAGGAAGTATGCAAAGTGGGCATCTCCTCATTATTCATCCTTTGTTCTTTTTTTTTTTTTTGGTGGGGCAATGGGGGTTAAGTGACTTGCCCAGGGTCACACAGCTAGTAAGCGTCAAGTGTCTGAGGCTGGATTTGAACTCAGGTCCTCCTGAATCCAAAGCCAGTGCTTTATCCACTGTGCCACCTAGCTGCCCTCATCCTTTGTTTTTTTGTTTTTTTTTTTTTGCAGGGCAATTGGGGTTAAGTGACTTGCCCAGAGTCACACAGCTAGTTAGTGTTAAGTGTCTGAGGCCGGATTTGAACTCAGGTACTCCTGAATCCAGGCCCGGTGCTCTATCCACTGCGCCATCTAGCTGCCCCCCTCATCCTTTGTTCTTGATGAGGACCAATGACATCAGAAAGGTTATGTCTTGCAGGTGAATTGGTCAAGGTGTCCTACTGCATCCAGAGCCATCACCAGTCATCCTGCCTATGTGTTGCCACTGGACTCTGATGGCTCTGGAGGAGAGAGTGAGGCTGATGACTTTGCACAACTCTGCCTCAAGTAAATCCAATTCACTGGATGAAGAACAATCTGGACATCTGATATGCTAATAAAGATCCATTGGATTTAGCTTTATTATTAATTTTTAAATGTTAAACTTAAAAAAACAATGAAATTAAAGCTATTCAACCTTATATATACAGCTATTTTAGAGATGTTAGCCATTATAAGTAAGATCACAGATTAGAGTTTGAAGAAACCTTAGGGGCTATTAGGTCCAACCCCCTCATCTTACAGATGAGGAAATTATTGTAATGAAGCCTAAGTGGCTTGCCCAGTGTCACACTGCTAGGAAGTGTTTGAGGCATGATTTTTTTTTTTTTTGTAGAGCAATGAGGGTTAAGTGACTTGCCCAAGGTCACACAGCTAGTAAGTATCAAGTGTCTGAGGCTGGATTTGAACTCGGGTCCTCCTGAATCCAAGGCCAGTGATTTATCCACTGCGCCACCTAGCCGCCCCCTTGAGGCAGGATTTTAACTCAGGTCTTCCTGACTTCCAGGTCAACACTCCATCAACCTGGCTTTTTAGCTTCATAATGCCTGGGCTATTTAGAAATGTCAAAACTGGAATCCTCGGTGGTATACTGTATAGCCCCCTAAACTTGGAGTGAGGACGAACTGAATACAAATCCCGTTTAAGATGCTTTCTAACTGTGGCATTGGGCAAGTCACCTAACTTTTCTCAGCCTCAGCTTTTTCATCTACAAAAGAGGCTTAATAATGACATCTACCTTAGAGAGCTGTTGTGAAAATCAAATGAGAAAACACATGTAAAGAGCTTTGCAAACTTTAAAGCACTATATAAATACTGGCCATTATACAGAACATGCAGATGCAGGTGACCAGTAGGCAGTTGGAGATGTGAGACTGAAGTTCAAGAGAGGTTTGGAGTTTGATATAAGAGTTTTGGGAGAGGTCATCTGCTGATAATCGAAAACTCTGGAATTATAGAGATCACCAAGGAAGACAGCGCAGAAGACAAAGGGAGGAGGGAATGAGGATAGAAGCTTGATGGGTTCCCAAGCTAGTGTGTGGAACATGGAAGGATGATGCAACGTCACAAAAACTCAGGGAGGAGATGGTATCTCAGAGGATTGCATCAGTGTCAAGATCTACAAAGGAGTAAAGGTGGTTGGAGGACTCAGAAAAAAATTATGGGATTTAATAGCTCAAGGATAATTGGAAACCTTAGAGAGAATAGTTTTAGCAGAGTGTTGGGGTCTCTGAGCTTCAGCTTTCTCATTTGTAAGGGGGTTTTTGGAGCATGCCTAGATTATCGAATACGGAAGTACCCAAATAGGAGGCCCAAGGAGCCTGCTTCTTCTACAAGAAGATATTTTTAGTAGATTTTCCTACCACAGAGGTGGAAATAACCTCTTTCTATTGGCTATGTAACTGAACAGGCTATGTCTGTAACACTACCAGATAGGGATGCATTCTCTTTTTTTCTAGCTGCATCACAGGAGAATAGATGTCCTCTTCACTCATAGCATAGATACCACGAATTGAGCAGGGCAAGAACTAAACCTTCACCTTTTCCCCCTTTTAGTCCTTGTGGGTCTGAGAAGTGAGCTGGAGGCTTTGTTTTGTTCTTTTTTATTTGTCCTTTTCAGTTGGAGGTATAGAAGCAGTGTCCCCCAGGATTCCAGGTTGGCTATTGCTGAAAGTGCAGCAGAGAAGCCCTGAGAAGCCAGGTGCTGGTACTCAAGCCCTTAGTGTGTGTGTGTGTATATGTGTGTGTGCGTGTGTGTGTGCACATGCGTGCAGGGTGAACTTGGCACTTGATGGGACCTGGCTATATAGCAACCAGACTTTTTTTTTTTTTTTTTTGGTGAGGCAATTGGGGTTAAGTGACTTGCCCAGGGTCACACAGCTAGTAAGTGTTGAGTGTCTGAGCTCGGATTTGAACTCAGGTTCTCCTGACTCCAGGGCCAGTGCTCTATCCACTGCGCCACCTAGCTGCCCTTAATATACTTTTAAAGTAAATATTCCTATATAAAATCTGACAACTAATCTGATTGTTAACTGATTTAATGGAACTAGAGTGCAGGGGACCCCTAAGATTAGGGGAATATAATTGGTAGGGTTTGATGTCAATGAGGAGAGACTGGACACTTCCTAAAAAGTCCTTAAGGTACCAGAGGACCTGTGGAAGGTGTGAAATGTAATACACCTGGCCTTTAGGCAGTGGGTGCCAAGGTAGTCAGGAACAAAAGTAGCACCTATCTCACAGGGTTTTTAGAAAAATTATATTAGATTAAGTATATAAAGTGCTTTGTAAACCTTAAAGTGTTAGATAAATGGTAGTTATTATTATTACTTTGATCTAAGAGATTCTGCATCCCTTTCATTGTTGTAAATCACGATCCCATCAAAACCTTCTCATCCTATGTGATTCTTGTCTAGGGCTCTCTCTCAACCACCTCACCCCCCACCCAAATTCTCCATACTGATGAGCTAGAGACCTTCCTCTAGCCCTTAAAAATAGATTTTTATTAAAAAATTTGTTTTACATTGCTTACATTTCCTCCATATCCCTACTCTTCTCCCCTTCCAGAGAACCACCCCTTATTGTTATATTTAATTAAGAATGTTCTTTAAAAAGGACAAAAATCAGCAAAGTCCCTCAACAGTTAATCAAAAAGCTAAGATGTTATTTGCAGCTTTCCACATGCATAGACATCCATCTATGTAAAGGAGTTGAGGCTGCATCTTTTCCTGTCTCCTCTTTGGGACCAATCTTGATCATTATAATTTTAGAATATTCAGTTTTGAGTTTGTTTCGGTGTATATTTACTGTAGTTATCATGTTTATTGTTTTCCTAGATCTGCTTATTTCTTTTTGCATCAGCCCACATAAGTATTTCTATACTTTTCTATTCATCATGATCAATATTTCTTAAAGTACAGTAATATTCCATTGCATTCATGTACCACAATTTATTTAGCCATTTCCTAATCAATGGACATCACCCCCCCCGCCCCCCGCCGACCCAGTACTTTGCTACAACAAAATGTGTTGATACAAATATTTTGGTGTATATAAAGCTTTTTTGTCCTCTGACCCTTTTAGTAATTTGTGGAAGCCAGTGCAACATTTTGGTGGTCCATCTGTCATCCCTCATACTCACTAATTGGCCAGTCCATCTACTTTTCCTACCTCACAGGTCATTGAAGATATTTTTTATGTTCCTTCTTATATGCAAGATATTATTTGTAATATATTGAAATCTACTCACAACAAACAAAATCTTTCCATTGCCAATCGAGACATGTTCAATTTTGATTGTTTTGAGATTGTGAAGTTCCATGATTTGCAGTCATATAGCATCAATGGAGGAATACCAACGTGACAAAAATGTGTGTTGGTGGCAAGTAACATCTTGGGATCACTTAAAGTGCTTTGCCATTTTCCAAATGCAATTCAATCTGCTCCTTATTCAATTCTGAGCCCAGATCTTTGTCCATCTGTTCTGTCTGCCCAAGACATATGTACTATTGGGTTAATTTGATAGGTTGCTCATCTAAGGACAGATCAATCATTGTAAAGAATGGCTTTCAAATACTGCTCGTTATTTAGAGACTAAAGACCAAATGATTTAACTTGATATTGAAAATACTCTATAATCTGACCCCAAGAAATAGAGCACTTGTCCTTTGGAATACTGGTGTAACTCCTACCATTAGTGATGTTTTATTTCTCAATTCTTTAAAGTACCTTTTTTCATAACGGAAAAGTAAAACGTGAAATTGGTAGAGTAATTTGGATACTAATGTCAATTTCAATATTGGTATGGTCCAGCTATGTAATATCTCTCCTTGACTTGTGCTTCAGAGTAATTTTTGTCTCATAGAAGGAATCTGGTAAGGTGCCTTCTGTGTGTGTGTGTGTGTGTGTGAACAGTTTGTGTGGTATAGGAATTATTCTTTTTGGTTGTTGTTTGTTGGAGACTGGGCTCTTTCTCTGTCACCCAGTCTGGAAATTCAGTGTCTGTTCATAGGCCTGATCTGAATGCTAATTTATTTTATATTTTTGCAAATATGCATATATTTCATTTAACTTTTCAGTTTTATTAGAGTATAATTGGGTAGTTTCTGATAAGTTTCTTTACTTGGTGTCTATTCATTCATGTTAATTCCCCTTTTTCATTTTGATCTTGGTAATGTGGTTTTCTTGCCTCTTTTTAAATGTCAAAATAATTTTTTTTATTAATTTTATTTATTTATAAAAACAAACCATATTTCTTTGTTTTGTTTATCAACTCATTAGATTTTTAAAAAATATTTTCATTATCTTTCCCTTATTTTCAAAATGTCTACTTTTGTGCTTACTTGGCAACTCTTGATTTACTGATTTTCTAGTTTTTTAAGCTGAATTCTCAGTTCATTGGGATTTTTTCTCTTTTTATTTTGTTAATACAAATATTCAGAAATATACAGCTCTCTTTGAGGGTTTCTTTAGCTATATTCCACAAAGATTAGTATGTTTTTTCATTGTATTTTATTTAATATGTTTATTATGATAATTATTTGGGTTTTTGTGATTCATAATTGATAACATTATTTAATTTCTATTTAAATATGTGTTTTGTTCTGTGACAAAATAATGGAATTTGGCAGATGCGGGGGGGGGGCACCTGATTGATTTAGTATTGTTTGAATTGGGTGAGAATGAGAAACTGACTAAGTACCTACTTAAGGATGATTGGATGGAGGCCACACCTGGCCAGCCCTGAGTGACATGTTGGTGTACTACTGACATCAGCAAGAGACCACTCTCAACCAACCAGCTTGAAGGACCTCTCCTTTGGGGGAGGGAGAGAGGAACGAGGAAGTGGACGCTTGCTCATAGAAGAATTCTCTTTTTGGTGAGGAGGAACCAGTGTGGCGGCAGATGGAAAAATGGGGTGTGGGGGGGTGGGGAGTGGCCCTCTTAGTCGTTCTGACACCAGCTTGGTGGTGAGAGATTTCATGTGGGCTGCTAGGAAAGGAAATTGCTTTCTTTCTCTCTGGCTATACTGAATTAGATCTGAGCTAGGATTTCCATGCTATAAGGAATCTGTTCTCAATCTCTCTCTCTTCATTAACTTATATATTTTAATAAATATTTAAAAGCCTAAACTCTTGCTTAATTTATCAGTGATTTTAGCCAGCTTCCCCCCAAGACTGGGGGGGGGCAGATTAGAACCCACAATTTAGATTGTAAACAACACAGTTCATATTTTCTTTTTTATTATAATTTTAATTCTATCATTTCCTATAAAATAAGTGTTTAATAATTCTATATTTATTTATAAGATCTTCATAACCTACCATGTGATTATTTTTTGTAAAGGTGCTATTGCTACTGTGGCAAAATAGTTATCCTCAAAGATCCTATTCATTAATTACCAAAAGTCTATCATAGTAAGTTTTCTTAAAATTCTCTTAAGATTCTTTATTTCTATCTTGTTGGAGTTTTTTTAATGTTTGATTTGCCTATAGTTAAGTCACCTACAATTATTCTCTATGTTGTTTTTTTGCAATTCAGTTAGCTTTTCCTTTAAATGCTTAGATGCTATGTCATTTGGTTCATATATTAAATTTGTCAGTTTTTTTAAAAATCTAGTTTAATTATAATGTAATTTCCCTGTTTGTCTTTATTATATCTATTTTTATTGCTTTTTTTGAGGTTATGCTTTCCATTCCCTATCTTAGTTAATTTATCTGAAGTATAATAAATTTTGTTTCAATGACTCATTTTAATTCTACTAATCTTTATTTTTAAGCATATTTCATCTATAACACAAATTGTTGGATTTTATTTTCAAATCCATTTAGCCATTCTCCCATTTTATGGGTGATTGCAATCTATCAACATTCAAATTTATGATTACTGGATTAAATTCTTCTTCCATAAAATATCAACATAATAATTAGGAAGGGAGGGAAGAAGAAAAAAAGGAAGGAAGAAAGGAAGGAAGGAGGGAGGGAGAGAGGTAGAGAGGGAGGGAAGGGAGAGTCAAAGGAAAGACTAACCTGGAATAATGTGATCTTAAGCTCTTCCCTTGCCTCTACTTTATCAGCTCAAACCCAAAACACTGGTCTTGACTCATTCCTTTTGTGTGTGTGAGTTTAGATTTTTAATTTTACCTTATCTGTTCAGAAAACAACAACAACAAGGTTTAAATTTCCTTGCTCTTTTTACTCCTACATTTAAATGACCTTTTCCTGTGGTATCCCAATTCCAAAAAATGCTAATTCTCTTTCTTCTTCTCCCCTAACTTCTTTCCTTCTTGTCCTTTCTATTTTTTGAATAGTAAGCCTATAGTTTCTCTCTCTTTACTTCCTTTGTGAACCTTAAACAAGATGGGCTCCCAAGGTTCAATAGTTTTGTTTCCTGCTTTAGGTATGCAAGCACTGCATTATGTTCCAGTCCTCCTGAGTTATTTAAACACATTAATTTTCCTTTGTTTTGTTTTGTTTTTTGGTGAGGCAATTGGGGTTAAGTGACTTGCCCAGGGTCATACAGCTAGTTAGTATTAAGTGTCTGAGGTTGGATTTGAACTCAGGTACTCCTGACTCCAGGGCCAGTGCTCTATCCACTGTGCCACCTAGCTGCCCCCTTAATTTTATTTTATACACTGTTTCCATAAAACAGATCTGCCCATTGTGAAGTCATCAATTCTGTTTAAAAGTCTATTTCTATGTAAGAATCAAAAATATCAATAAAAATGTATTTTTAAAAGTTCATTTCAGGGGCAGCTAGGTGGCACAGTGGATAAAGCACCGGCCCTGGATTCAGGAGTACCTGAGTTCAAATCCGGCCTCAGACACTTAACACTTACTAGCTGTGTGACCCTGGGCAAGTCACTTAACCCCAATTGCCTCACTAAAAAAAAAAAAAAGTTCATTTCTTCCTTTCTAGGACAATTTTCAACTTTAAAGATCAAATTATTCTTTGGTACAAGTTTTTTTTTTTTTTCCCTTTGCTTTTTGGTATTACATACACCATTTCCCCTTTCCTTTTTATTTTCTTGTTAGTGAGTTTGGTTAGTGGCTAGCGGAAATTCAGATTGTAGTTCCTTGGTATATGACTTTTCTCAAACCGCTTGTAATATATTTTGTTTTATCTGGAGCCTATTGAGCTATGCAAACATATTTCTGAGTCAATTAATCATGGAGTTCTTCTTTGCCAACTTCCTTTGGATTGTATAAATGTGCATTTTGACCTCTGGTTCTAATACTTCCTACAATTAAAAGGAACAATTTTCCAAAATAGGGCATTTAGGCCTTTTGTTTCTTCATGTATTTCTGTAAGGCCAATGATTCTTAGATTTTTCTCTCTGAACCATATTATCTAGGTTACTTGACCATAGATATTTCATGTGTTCCTCTAATTTTTCTGCTACCCCCTTTGCTATAATAAGTCATGTTGTATAATTGGGTTTTTTTTTTGTTTTGTGTTTTTTGTTTTTGTTTGTTTTGCTTTGTTTTTGCGGGGCAATGGGGGTTAAGAGACTTGCCCAGGGTCACACAGCTAGTAAGTGTCAAGTGTCTGAGTCTGGATTTGAACTCAGGTTCTCCTGAATCCAGGGCTGGTGCTTTATCCACTGTGCCACCTAGCTGCCCCTGTATAATTGTTTTTTTTTTAATTTAATCTGTTTCATTCTCTTTTTCATGGTGTCAAATATTTTATTTTTTCCAAATTTTATTTGAGGCCATTGATTTTTCTTTCAATTTTTGAATAATAATTTAATTGCATATTGATTTGATTTTTAGTATGCTTTTTGATTCTTTTAGTATGCTTTCCAACAACTCTTGTTGTGTTTTTCTGAGACTAAAAGGAGCTTCAGAAAACTATCAGAAAAATTAGTCATTGCTGAAAACAATAGGACTTCTTATTTGTTGTGTTCAAGGGAAGCTCAAAAAGGTAGGTCACATGGCTTAACTGGAGACACCCTAACAGAAGGAAGAGACAAGGGAAGAATATTAGGACCTTTACACTGGGATTAGGAACCATACCTCCAAACTATGGCATTCAATGAACCCACTCAAAATGGGACTGTTATTAATATTTTCAAACTGTTAGCTCACTGACCTATCTGACAATTAATTGGGACTGAGATTAATACCTGAAAGGAAGACTGGGAATTAGAAGGAAAGGAATATGTTCAAGGAGCCTTGGGCATGAAGATCTTTAAAGCATAGAAGAAAGTGAAAGCCTACAGTAGTCTAGAATTCCTGGGTCCATGATTTAGGGCATATCAGGAAGTTCTAGGGTCTGGGATGCTCCTGGATCAGAATTACTCATGTATTTTTAAAAAGAGGGGAACATTCACACTGAGGAGGGACCAAGTAGTTCCTAGTTCTGAAGGCACAGGTAAACTGATAATCAGTTAGGAAACTATAAGACCTAGGACAAGTCAATATCTTTCTCTTCTTATGTTCATATTCTACAGATATTGATCAGGTTGGGGGGGGAATACTTTTTTGCAACTGAATGAAAGTATTGGGATAAAAGCTTGTCTTTGTCAGGCTTACTGAAAACATCTTTTGGAAAACTGCAGCCACAGACAAGATGACAGGGATGATACATACTCTCATCTTATTCCTACATGACCTTGGTCTCTTCTGCTGGGTCTTTATGTTTTATGCTCTCCATTACATGGAGCTTGGAGTTTAGGGATATTTTGTATGGCAACATCTATTCAATTATTGTTTATTGTTGTTATTATTATGTTATATTTTTAATCCAGTTCAGATAGAAATAATCCTACTATAAAAGTCATAGTTCTGTTATTATTTTTTGCATAGTTAATGTTAACATTAACATTCAGGTGGAAAGATTATTGATTTTTGTAGCTAAGTAAAATAATTAGAATGTAAGTGCAACCTTTGCAGTATCACTGAAAAATCTTTGGTGTAATTCCAATATAGGGATGATAATATGTTTCATCCTGTCCTCACATGATTTTTTTTTATTTGCAGGGCAAAGGGGGTTAAGTGACTTGCCCAGGGTCATACAGCTAGTAAGTGTCAAGGGTCTGTGGCTGGATTTGAACTCAGGTCCTCCTGAATTTGGGCCGGTGCTTTATCCACTGTGCCACCTAGCTGCCCCCTCACATGATTTTAATGTGATCTGTTAGTTCTTCATATTTTGAAAGTGTTTCATTACACATAGCTTGGAAATGATGAGTTCTTGTTAGAACAACACATATAAAAACAGTATGTATAAGATTTCATGGACCAATGTTATGTTCGGGCAATTGTGAGTAACACTTGGGTCCACGATAATGGTGAGGTACACTTTATTGGTTGAGTTTTGTGTTGAGGACTGTAATTATGGTATGAGGATTATTATTTGTTTATGCATTAGAGGTGGTGAATTTCTCATATAGAATTATAACCACTAGATTCTGTCTTGCTATGTATTTGGTACATGCTAAATTTTTACTTTTTTTTTTTTTTTTACCATTTTCTTCCATAATCTCCATAAATCACTAAGTCCAAGAGCAGCTCGGTGGCACAGTGAATAAAGCACTGGCTCTGGATTCAGGAGGATCTGAGTTCAAATCCAGCCTCAGATACTTGATATTTACTAGTTGTGTGACCCTGGGCAAGTCACTTAACCCTCATTGCCATACTAAAAAAAAAGAAAAGAAAAAAGAAAGAAATCACTAAATCTGAACTCCTAAATGATGACCCCCACATACTCAATGTAATTTCTGCTGGCTGTAATCCCCAGTTATTATCATAAGCCTTCCCATTTTCCACAGATAAATCTGCACAACTTGGCCATTTGTTTGATGCTTGTTATTATTGATAATTATCATCAATAATAATTATTAATAAATTATTTGCTACATTAAAGGTGTTGAGCTAGGCACTGGGTATGCAGAAATAGATAGGGTATGAACTCTGCTGTTAAGAAACTTACAATCAAATTGTGAGAAAAGCTACATTACTCTAATAACTATATGACAAAGCAGAGTAAGGAAAGTGTAAAAGAGAAGTCTAGGCAAAGAGCTGTGAAAAATTGGAGCAGGGAGAGGTCACTTCCATTTGGGGGCATCAGACCAGATTTCATGGAGGAGATGACACCTGAGTTGGGCCTTGAAAGTTAAAGACTCCATGATAAACAGAGAGGATAGGATGCTTAGACCTGGAAATTAAAGCAGCCCAATAAGAATGGAGAGATGTATTCCAATTTGGCTAGAACTAAAAAATTTACATGAATGGAAGTAGTATGGGATACAGTAGGAAAAGTACATTGGAACCTCATGGGAGCCAAAATAGGGAGTCTGTATTTTATTTGGAAAGCCATAGGGAGCCCTTGAAGGCTTCTGAGTAGCAAAAAAAATTTTTTTCAGAGCAGTATGTTAGAAAGATCGCTTGGGCAATGGTTTGAAGGATGAGTTGGAAAAAGTAAAGACAACTCACAAACCTATAAAAATGCCTAGAAATGGGGCCAATAGGGAGTGTAGAATGAATCTTGAGTGGACATATTCATTTCATAGACTAAATGAAGAATTTAGGAATTCTTAACCAAGAGGACAGAAAAAAAATATTCCTTTTTAAAAGTTTAAAAAAAAATTTTCAATTATGGAATAAAATAAACATTTCTATAACATAGAATAATAAAAAAGATGGTTACACATGAAACTGCAAATCTATTTTGTACAACTTGCTATTCCTTTTAAATATGTAATAAAGCTATCATGTAAATTTCTTTTTTCTTTTTTTTTCTTCCCTTCCCCTCTCCCAACAATAGAGATAGCTGCCACAGACAGGTGTGTGTGTGTGTGTGTGTGTGTGTGTGTGTATCTGTCTGTCTGTGTGTCAAAATTCTTATATACTTACTTATATTTATCAGTTCTTTCTCTGGATATAGATCAATGAATTTCTTGAATAATATTTTTTCTTTTTTAAGGATCCTGTGAAGGATAATCTAAATACATACTTTCTTCTTATTCTATGTTCTGAAAGAGCCTTAAGGTATGACTGTATCCTGCAATTCCACTGAAGGGAAAAGAGATGTCTTTTATTTACTTGTGCTGTCTCAATTCCTGTATTATTCAGGAAACTTTGCTTCTGGCTCCTATCGTAAGTTCAGATAACTGTATGACCTTGTGTACATCAATCCTACTCTTTAAGCATCTGTTTCTTCATGTTTGATTTCTTTTTATCTCATGACAAATCTCAAATTCATAAATGTTAGTGGATATTATTGTTAATATTCTTGACTAAGCCTATCTTTGGGCAGGTGGGTGGTGCAGTGGATAGAGTGCTGGGCCTGGAGTTGGGAAGACCTAAGTTCAAATCTCCTCAGACACTTACTAGGTGTGTGACTCTGGGCAAGTCACTTAACCCTGTTTGGTCAGTTTCCTCATGTGTAAAATGAGCTGGAGTAGGAAATGGTAAACCATTCCAGTATCTTTGCCAAGAAAACCCCAGATAGGGTTAGGAAGAATAGGACATGACTGACAAACAACTCAACAGCAAACTTATCTTTTAGTAGGTTTTGTTTTGGGTGTAGTAGGGGTTTAATTCTTTCTACTTATTCATAGAACAGAAGAGACCTTCACAAAACTGGAGAGAACATAGGGATATTTATTCAGTCCCTTCCTTTTGCCAATGAGGAAGCTGAAGTCCTGAGTTAATGTCACATGGATAGTAAGAGCCAGAACTCAAACTGAGGTCCACCAACTCCAAGTTCAAGGCTCGTTCCTCAGTATCACACTTCATATAAAGCAGGAAGACCTTCTAGGCAGGAGAGTGAGGTCAGTCCTCTAAGGGGTTAGGTGAGACTGTTAAAAAGAAAACCATAGAAGCAAGACATGATTTAGCACCAGACCATGACTAATATGTTGCAGGGTTGTTGTTTTTTTTGTCCAGGCCTGTGATTTAGAAGGTGTGGCAAAGTCCCAACATGGAAACTCCCTCCATCAATGCATATTGGAATTTATAGTCTCAGAGTTGCCTGGAGCACACAGAGATTCAGAAATTTGACTATCTTTTCAGCAAGTAATTGTCAGAAGCAGAACTTGAATTCAGGCCTTCCTGACCCAGGGCTAGCAGTCACTCCACACCATGCTGCCTTTCAGATTTGAAGAAGGAGCTAATCCAAGACAGAAATTCCTGCCTTTCCAGTGAAATGATTCATCTACAGGGGAAGAATAAGATTTCCTACCTTTTCTTTTGCCTTAGAGATTTCATTTTTGAACTTTTCTGAAACAGATTGGGGTTTTTTCTTTTAGAGAGAACATCCTGTTCCTTTATATAAATAGGCTTGGTAAATAGTATGAGTACTTCCTCAACATGGTCATAAGATGTCTTTTTTTACCACTAACTTTGTGACTTTCTTGCTAAGGTAACAACTACTACTATTATCACAGCATCTAACATTTTAATAGAATTTTACAGGTTACAAAGCATTTTGCATATATTATCACATCTGATCTTTAGAACAACATTGCGAGAGTGGTGCTATTATTTTCCCCATTTTGCAGATAAGAAAACTCAGAGAGAGAGAGAGAAAAATAGAGTTTAACTGACTTGTTAGGGTCACACAGCTAGTGTCAGGTGTTCCTGACTCCAAGTCCAGCTTTCTCATGTAGAACTTGAAAGAAAGAAGCATTAGTACTTCTTTTCACTTAGACTAGTTGCAGAGACATTGCTGACTTTACTATCCAAACATAAGTTGTCTTTTTTTCTTAAAACTTTTATTTATTAACAAGCAGGGTTGTGCAGCTAAATGTTTCCATGCAGCTCACTGCACCAAAAAAAAAAGTTCCCAGGACATACTTTTAAAAATTCCAGACAAACAAAATAATAAATGCAACTCTAATTTGTAGTCTTTGTTAACTTCAAGGTGTAAATGCTCACACTGAAAACTTAATATTCATCTTAAGAGCCATTAAGAGCTAGTTCCAGTACATGACATAATAAATGGTTTCTCTATGTGAGGAGTTTTCTGTTCTGACTCCCAGAATCCTCAGTCATTTTTTTAATATTTCATAAAACACAGAACTAAAGGAACGTATACCTGCTGAGCCCTAACAGAGCCTGTCTGCATGTCAACCTCTTGTTTTATTATTTGGCACAGTATACCCCTAGCCTTGATGCTCCCACCCCATTGAGTATTTAGCTTCAAGAGAACGACCTTGTAGTCACCAGGACAAGCAAAACAGCCCTCCAGGCAAACAAATCAGAATCAATCAAGGAGCTTGGTGGATGAGAAGAAACATGACTTGAGATCACAGGTTGGCTCCACAAAGTGTCCCTAACATTTCCTTAGAGAGTCTGAGCTGTGTTGTGCTAGTTGTTCATTTCACCCCCAGTGTAGTTTCCTGACCAGGTAAAAGTCAGCCTCCTCATGAAGCAATGGCCATTATTGGCAACATTGCAAGTCCACAGTTGGTTAGGTAATGGGTGGAGTTGGAATGAGATCACAAGACACCGTGATGCTAACCCCCAAGGTTATTGGCCAGGGCTATGCTGGAGCCAGCTCATACCTGCTCACAAGACTAGGTTCTGAAATTTTAAATCTGAGATTTGCACGTTGTAAATTAGCTAACACTACATGTGAGGGCTTGATTTATTTTTTATTGATTGTCAAGACTTAAGGAAGTGTTGGAATAAATGTTAATAATTAAGATTAAACTTAAAAACATATAATTTGTGCTTTTTTTTTGAGAGCTGGATGTTCAACATTTATCAGCACACTTCTCTGTCTTGTCTCTTTCCAACAAGCATTTCTTAAGTTCCTGTTCCATGATAACTATCTTGCTAAGATTTATGGGGAAATAAACAAGAAATAAAGTATGTATAAAATTATTTTACATATATGTGTGTGTTTATGTGTGTGTGTCTAATGGTAGCCATCTCTAGAGTGGTAGGGATGGAGAAGGAAGAAGAAAAAGAAAAGTTACATGATAACTTTGTAATATATTTAAAAGGAATAAAAAGTTACACATAATAGATTTACAGTTTCATGAGCAATCATTCTACTATGTGATGGAAATGCTTGTTTTATTCTTAAATTCAGAATAAAAGAAAAGAAAAGAAAAGAAACAAAGGACACCGGTCCTGCTTATAATTTGATTGAAGTGGTAAGATACCCCCAAGAAGTATTTATAGAAATTAAAGATACATTTGTTCAGTACTCTACAGTTTTTGAAGTCCTTACAGCTGTGGACTTGAGTCAGTAGGAGCTGAGTTCAAATACTGCTTCTGATACTTGATGATCAAGTCACTTAATTTCTCCAAGCAGTTTCTTTACTTTTAAAATAGACATAATGATATCTGTGCTACTTCCCTCAACAGTTTTTTTTAAGGACCAAATTAGATGGTGCATGTAAGGTGCTTGGCAAACTTTAAAGTCACTTAAATAAAAGTGTCAATTGTTGTTTCTCATTCATAATAATAATAGCAATATATAATGCTTACAGTTTCCAAAGTACTTTCTTCCTAACAGTCCTGTAAGATAGGTCATGGCAGATGATTATTTTTATTATTATTATTTGACTTGACCACGATTTAATTGGTGTAGGGAATTCCCTTTGAGACAAATCCTTCTGTCCATATAGATCAGCAATTACTCTCTAATTTATAGTCTTAAAAAGATGCTTGGGTGGTGGGGGCAGTGTGCAGCTATGTGGCACAGTGGACTGAGCAATGGCCCTGGAGTCAGGAAGATCTAAATCCAAATCTGGAAGTGGGGAAACTGAAATTTATTATAACCATAGAAACTACAGTTGACTTATTCAAAAACTGTAAGATCAACATAGTCATTGAGATGGAGACAGATAAACAGGTTCTGGTAGTGAGTTCAGCAATGTAAAAAATGATTGGTGGGCCCATTTGTCTAGATGGCTCATAAAAATAGCAAGAGCCAGAGCAGCTGCACCTACAAAAACAGACAAATATATAATTCCTTTCCTCATTCCCAACCCTTCTCCTACCATCTTTCTGTTTTGTCTCCAGAATGTCCTTGCTTGCAGACTTCTATCAGAATTGACAATCCCTTATTACAACATATATCCATAGTATGGTCTGCTGTGAGTATCTATCCCTTTGGAGTCTGGCTTGCCTTTCTTTATCTTAACAGCATCCATAAGCTTTCTTTCCTTCCTAAAATGATGCCTAGCACCTAGGAAGTAGCAGATAAAATTCTTGCTGAATTGAACTTGATGCTTTGTGATCTTTTTGAAAATAGTAAACCTTTTCATTGGAATCAAATGAATTAGTAACAGAATAAGGAAAACAGACACTAGCTGTGTGACCTTGTACAAGTCACTTAATCCTCTTTGCCTCAGTTTCCTCATCTGTAAAATGAGCTGGAGAAGGAAATGGCAAACCAATCCTGTATTTTGGCCAAGAAGACCCCAAACAGGTTGACAAACAGTCAGACACAACTGAAACAAAAGAACAACAGGGAAAACAATCTCAGCACACATCCCAGGGATTTGGATCAAATCATCAAGAGAACAATTGGTGAGTAAGCATCCAATGTGAGTAAAATATTTCAATACCCCTGGTGTGGTCACACCAAAGCTTGGGGAGAGTAATTCCTTTAAATGCCATTCCCCTGTCCCCTAGGATATACCATTTTTCCCTAATCTGAGATCATTAGTGACTTCTAATAATACTGTTCTTTTCCTGGGTGAAGTGGAGCTAGCCCTTCATTTCTCTGGGCCAAAATTTTCTTGTCTGTCAAATGAGGGGATCGGACTAGATGTTCTATAAAGACCCTTCCAACTTGAACATCCTATAATGAATAGAAATGCTTTATTACCAATCCTACTTTCCACAGACCTTTCTCAGATCCTCTCCACATTCCTGCCCTTTTCCTTTATTCCTTTTTTATTATATACTGAGCTATGATTGACAGAGTGCGCTTTGCTCTCTATTTCCAAAATATTGCCGGGGTGGTCATCTTTTTTGCCTAGGGGAATTGCTTCCCTGGAGTTCAACTTTCTCATCTTTAAAATGAGGGGTGGGTTTGAAGGATGAACTCTGAGGGCCTTTCTATCCTTAAATCCATGTTTCTCTTGGAAACTACGATGAGTTGTCACCAAGACAGACCCATTCCCAGTCTAGTATATATGCTTTCCCTCAATTCACGGAGTCTTTAGATTCTGTTTCTCATATGGCATGGTGGTTGTTGTTGTTCAGTCATTTTAGTCATGTCCGACTATTCATGACTCCATCTGGGGTTTTCTTAGCAAAGATACTGGAGTGGTTTACCATTTCCTTCTCCAGCTCATTTTACAGATGAGGAAACTGAGGCACCTAGGGTTAAGTGACACTCATAGCTACACAGCCAGTAAGTATCTGAGGCTACATTTGAATTCAGGTGTTCTGACTCCACTAGAACTCTATCCACCGCATCACTTAAGTGCCCATGATATGATCAACTATTCATAAAAAGAAAAAGGAAAAAGAACGAAGGAGGGAAGAAAGAAATGAGTGAGTGAGGGAGAGAGAGAGAGAGAGAGAGAGAGAGAGAGAGAGAGAGAGAGAGAGAGAATTCAAGTCAGAAGAAACTTGAGATTTCTTTCAACAATTGCTCTCTAAATATGAAGATATTTAACTTGTGTGCAAGTAGCTGAGTGAACCAAAGGAATTTTACTCCTAACTACTGGAAGAGAGCAACAGGAACTAGATATGATTAGTTTGGGAAGACTTCTTGGAGGATAGAAGCCTTGAACCCTGGCTGTGTAGGATATGATGGGATTGAATTGCCAGGCCATTTGGGAGGAATGGTGTGAACAAAGCTTACAGATGAAACTTGGAGTTTATGGAGAACAAATATAGTAGATGAGGTTGTTTGGCTAGATCAAGGTTTAAACCAGAGTGCTCAGGGATGAGGGTAGTTTAAGTACAAAAAGTGTTATCATCAGGTAGGCAAAAATGGTATAATAATAACTTGCATTTCTGTAGCATTTAAAAGTTTATGAAAGATTTTCACAATAATTCTGCAAGGTCAATCAAGCAGGTATTACAAGATTAGGAAATCAGATATTACAGCTGAGGAAACTGAACCCTAGAAAATTTAAATGATTTGTCAGTTGTTGCATAGCTCATAAATGTGGCAGCCAGGATTCCAAACAGGTTTCTTCCTGACTCGAACTCTCTGGCTTCTTCCATTAAAGTTATTTGAATGTTACTTAATGCCAAGATTCTGGCCAAGTCACCTAACCTTCTGAGCCTCAAGTTTTCTCACATCTAAAATGAGGATAATAATTTCTGTCTTACCGACTTCAGAGGCTGCTGTGATGAGTGAAAGGGCTGCAGTGAAAGTACCTTGTATACAATGAAGAACTTTATGAATGAAAGAGGTTATTGATATTAAAGGCTTAGGTTAATTTAAAAACCATCATAGTTCTGGCCTACTGGGTCACATTTTTCAAACATTATAATAGGAATAGTGCTCATTAATATAGAGTTTGAAGGTGGCTGGGGCCAGGATTCATTTTTCCCACCTGTGGAGGTAGTATAGCAGGATACTGAAGACAGTCTATGCTTGAAAACATGAAAGGGGGCACTTGGGGAAACTGAAGCCCATATGGACACAAAGGAAGAGAACCAGATGTCTAAAGGGATGCAGTGGGCTCCAATGACATAAAGGGAGGGTTGGATAGATCTTTGATATGATCATATCAGTTACTTCTCCAGGCATTGGCCAGGGGATGGAGGGGGGCAGTCAGAGCTACGATACACCACTCTTTTGACCACAGCTCCCAAATCCCAATAACAATGGCTATATCTCCCCTTCCCTACATTTAACCCTTTCATGGCTTATTGGAGATAATGGGAAGAGGGAGATGAAGACCTGGAAGGGGGAGAGGAGAGGAGAGGAGAGAAGAAATGAGAACAAAAGTCATAGAGGGGAAAGAGACATGCTCTTCAGTGATCTAAACAAATACCTGACATAGAATAGATAACTGATAATCCTTGTTAATTGATTGATTGAGAAATAGGGCTAGTGGAAGTTTTTCAGGCACCATTAATGAGTGCACCGTAGTTTTTCAGCTACCATTAATGACTGTATCAAAAGTACTGGGGCAGGCCTGGCTGCAGCTGCCAAATCTTTAACACTGCTACTTGCCCACTCATTCAAATGTTCTTTCATTCCATTAAGTGAAGCTCTAGATCCCCTGTAAAAATGCAGCATCTCCTCCTGTCCCTGAAAAAGCAAATCTTGAAGCTCTTAGTCATTTGTATTCTAGTGTGATTCAATTTAGTACAGTATATATTTGTCAAGAAATTATTCAAGCTGGGGCCCAGACACTGGAAATGTGAATGTCATTGATGGCTCAGAACTCAAAGTTCTGGTCTTATGAGGAGCAGGTTTGATCTTTGGGGCAGCCTCTAAAATGTCTTTAGTTTCTTTTGCCTTTATCGCATTACCTCAGGGGATTCTCCAAATCTAATCTGAGTATACCTCATTTCCCAGTCTCTACAGATGTGACTAGAAGCGTTTCCATCTCCCATGGAAACAAAGTAATAATGCATATACTAGGAACAGGATGATCTTAATTTTATCCCACATAAAATGCAAAAACAACATAAAGGGCTCACAACAACCTATGAACAATTGACTTCTACAATTAATCTCACCTTTCCCTTGGGATTTATGAAGGACTTCAGACTAGTAGTATCACTCCAAGATCTAAGACTTCTCAAACATACTTGTTGAAGAGGCAGACCTTGACATTTTTGTGAGTCTAGATTTTATCCTCAAGACCCAAACAGATAACTATCCTCATGGTGCTTCACTGAGGCCTTGGACTGTCCAGGAAGGGAAATGAGCTTGGGACTTAGAAAGGAAAATGACTTTGCTCTGGACTAGTATTGAATGAATGACTCTGAGTAATAACAGAGACAAAATCTGGGTCTTCTGTTTCCTGAAGAAACTTTTCTTTCTCTTCCCCTGATTGGCTGTTGTTACCCTTCCCCCAACCCCCCAACTCTCTCCCTTCTCTCTTTGTGAGGTTGGGGTCCAGGAAATCCCATTACTTGGCTGAATGGTTCCAATTGTCTTAGGACCAAGAGGCTAAGAGCATATGCAGTGGGCTTGTATCTTTGCAAACATCTCTATAGAGGACTGGGTCCAGGCACTCTGGCAGCTAGAGCACAGAGTACTACACCACTGACCCAGTAACTGTCATATCTTTGACCGAGAAAGTTGCCATTTCTGGAGCTGAGGAGAGGGCATAATCAGTCAGTCTCTGGGAGCCTATGCCGATGCATGGGCGTTCCTCAGAATCCGGAGTCCATGCTTAGAGTGGTCTCTGATATATGCTCAAATATTTAGTATTTCTCAGAAAATGAAAAGAAAAGGATTTGCTTTGGATAAAGACTCCCTCTTATAAGCCAACCACAAATGAGTAGTGCCAAGTACCAAATCAGGGCAGCTAGGTGGTCCAGTGGATAATGCACCAGACCTGGAGTCAGGAAGACCTGAGTTCAAATCCAGCCTCAGACACTTACTAGCTGTGTGACCCTGGGCAAGTCACTTAACTCTGTTTGCCTCAGTTTCCTCATCTGTAAAATGAGCTGGAGAAGGAAATGGCAAACCACTCCAGTATCTTTGCCAAGAAAACCGCAAATGAGGTCATGGAGAGTCAGACACAACTGAAACAACTGAACAAGTACCACATAATTTCCAGTTGATGAGATACAAAGTTCTGAAGAAGGTTAACCACCCTGTAAATTCAATAAAATTGCTCAGAGAACTTTCCCTACCAAATAGAGCGAGACAGCAGGTACTGACCTCCAGGAATTTATAATCTAACAGGAATAAAGACAGGATCCAAGGACAGCTTCTGGTTAGGGAAATGAATTAGCAAGCTTCCTTGAAAAATCTATTGTAGCTGAGGTGAGAGATACGAAAAGGTTTGGAAAAGAGTCAGAACCAGGAGACTTGGGGTCAGGAGAAGACACTCTTCATATGATTTCTAGTTTTGCCCAGAACATGCTCCGATTACAAGGGCAGGATTCAAGTTGCCAAAAAAGCACTCTTGGATTCCCCTCTCCTCTATCCCAAGCACTCAATGGTAGATCCAATGTGGGAAATGAAGGAAAACTTGGTCAAGAGAAACCTCAATGTAGGAAGCTGATTTAGGTCTCTGGATCCTTAAAAATGCCACATAGAGTTGAAGTAGAAAATGTTAGTGATTAGAGTTAGGCATGTTTCCTGCTCTGAAGGGAAGCCAAGATATTGAGGTACCATAATCATTCCAGTATGAGGTCATCAAAGATTGGACTGAATATGCTTTTTCTCTTTCTTGCGGTTGTCACTTATTCCCGCTATGCCTCAGGAAATGGAGTTCTATGAGCAGTTTTAATGAACAGACTGAAAAAAAAAATCCAATCTGGGTCAGATGACATTTGTTTCCGTTGCCATGTTTCCCAGGTTAAGTTCCTCAGTCAGGTAGCGGTGTTTATTGCCAGTTGGAATTGATTGGGTCATGTAGGGCACCGTGTACAAATAATAGTGTCATTCACCAATAGGCCCCACAATTTGTTGTAACATGGATGGAATCCCTACTGGTCCTCCCAGCTCTACTGGAAGAGAAATGAGAGAGATCAGCAGTAAAAGCTCTTAGTTTTCATTTTTATGCTTTAAATAAGCCCTTAGGCTTAGGCCCAACTGACTGACAGGCTGACTTGTGTTATTTGAGTCTACAAAAATGTTCTACTAGACCCATACAGGTACATGTCAGTCAAATGTGACCTCTGTCTGAAAAATGTTTACATAGTGCTATTAACTATTTTGCTGCAGGGCTTTCTTAGGATTCCCTGGCAACCTTTGTTTGGTTCCAATTGATATCCATTATGCATCTATTCTCCATCTAATCAATACGTTAATCTTTGTTTTAAGTATCTTCTAAATCAGATATAGTTTAAGAACCAGCCTAACCTTTACTATCTGATTAGGCCTATTTCTGGTCAACCTCTTTGACTGCTCCAAAATCTTCAGTAAAGTCAACTAAGAATAGGTCAGGACTGAGAATATTTTTACAATGTCAGCTGGACCACATATCCAGAAAGACTGTGGAGAACTTCTACAAAACCCGCGTGTGGATTTGTTGTTTAAGTAAGGCAGGATATTAGTGCTAAGATGGTTAACCCAATGGTTCATCAACATAGACATCTATACTTTCTGAGGTTAGAGCAAAAAGATCTCATGGACAGTTGAATTGCTTACTTGCTTAAAAAAGAAAATGTGAAAGCCAGAGAAAGCCCATGACATTGGGCAGAATACCTCCCTAACTCAATCTTTTACCCAGACACTAAATCTTTTCTCTTCCCTCAGGCTTTTTAGATGATTATTGCTTTCACAGTATGGGAATGGAGGGTACCTGGGGGGTGGGGGTGGGTTTGGCTGCTTTGTCTTAGGTTGGTTGGAAAACCAATGAGGACTTTCCTATAGAACTGGCTACCTGCCATTGCTGAACATTCTAAAGCTCCTTACACTATGTTAACAACGATGGTTTTGTCTCTCCACTGAGTCACAGTTCTAATAAATTTCAGAGGAAGCATTTGAACCCATGTCTTTTTGACTCCAGGTCTAGCACTCCATGGTTTCCTCTCTGGTCTGCTCACTCTCTCATTCTGCACATATCAGGAGCATTTGCTGAACTGGATTGAATTGAATACAGGCAGAGAACTTAGAGATACTGAGACCACGTTGACCTAGACTTCCCTGACTATGTTATTTCAGAAAGGGTTTATGTTGTCAGGCAGAGGGAGGCAGTGAGGGACTAAAGATTTCTTACTATGCTTACACTTAGTACTTTGTGTAACAAAGAAGAGAAAGCAGAAGGAGAGTCATTGAAGACCCGGGCCTCCTGGGTAATCAGCCAAACAGATGTTTATTACAAAATGAGCGAGTGCACCAAAAGTTCCAACATATGGACAAACTTTTCAGGGAATTTTAGCGTTGAAACTTCAAGGGAAATCAAGTAGAAACCGGATGTGCAACAAGGTAACAAGAAACAGGTTCTGCTAGAAACTTTTAATTTCCTGTCAATGGAATTCTTCCTTGAACTTAGTCTGTGTGGGATAAAGTTTAGCCAAAAGCTCAAAGGGGAGCTATGCCCAATGTGTGGACCAGAAATGGAGGAAAGACGTGTCTTATATGAGCAGGGGTGATCATCATCAAGCAACCCCAGGAACTAATTCCTGCATTTGGGTTTCATTAGAGCTGGATATAGATTCCTACCACCGCTGCTGGGATTTTATTATTAATCCTTTGTCTGTATTGGCTTCTTGCCTGGGATATTTCCAGGCTCAAGGGCAGCAGCTGCCTGCAGCTACACTTCCCCCAGCTAGCGTCTTTCCAGTCTCACTCTTCCCCAGCAGGTGTCACTGATTCACCACAGGGCAATGCTGGTGATTATGGTGATTAATGGGGATGGTCATGTTTAACAGAAGTATTAATGGAAGCTTAATGCAAGTAAGATTTTTCCTGATTCACAAGGAAACCAAATATAACCTCTGTCCTCTGGGTTTAGTTTTTTATTTTAATTAAAACATTTTCCCCCCTGCATTTGAAGATTGTGTAAAACACAAAAGAATTAGGAAACTGGTTTGTAACACCAAGGAAGGTGGGTGAAAACATTCTGATTGGGGCCAGGGGGAATTTCAGTGGTCAATGCAACTAAAGGATATTCCCTGGGGTAGAAGGGATGGCCCAGATATGAACCAAAGCTCAGTCCCCACATCCAACAACAGCAGTGGAAATAGATAGGTCCAGATGTGGCCAGGACCTGGTGACAGGTGGTGCTTTGCCAGGCCAACAATCCAGCCTGTTTCCTTTTCAGAGCTTTGAACATGAGCTGCCGTGGCTCAGCCGGCTCTCATACACTGCTGTCAGTAGGACCAGGCAGCACATTTCAAAACAAGCCAGACTTGATAAGGCTCCGGATGGGTTACACAAGCCACATGTTCCTTAAAAGAAAATGTCTGGCCAATACAGAGACCTGGTGTAAGACAAAAGAGATCTTTGTGTTAGATACAAGTGCTTGGCTGTGTTCTCACATGCCTGTCTTTCAGGCACAGCTCTTTGGTAGACACCTGTACTGTGTAACATTAAACTACTTACACATCTGACAGGGTAGGCTTGTAGGACCTGTCAGGAAATAGAGGGGCATCTATGCTGAGCAGAATGTTTAGTGAAGATCAGTCAGACCTACAATAAATGTCAATATTCACGCTAGCTCCCTTTTGTTATACACATATATAACATCCATCTATACATACATAACGAAATATATGTATATGCAAAATGTCCCAAAAGGATTGGTGTAGTTTTAAGCTATTCAAGTTTTAACTGCACTAAGACTTTTGGGACAGGCTGTATCTGTTTCTGTGTGGGTATACACACTGATACATATACACATGCGGCAAAGACTAAACCTAAGAATTTATTGGCATAAATATACATGTGGGGAGAGACACACAGAGAGAAACAGATGTAGCGATGGGTACACACACAACATATATATTTATGTATAAGATCCTAATGTACTGGGTAGAATACTATAAAGTCCTATAATGTATCTTAGGTCCAGAGGAAAACATCAGGGCATTTATTTTTAGTAGTGTTCTTAATGGCTTTTTTCATCACATATCTAGATAGTCACACTGTATTGGATATCTTATGGGTTACATTGCACTGGTACTTCAGTGGAATGTTAAAAAATATTGATTAAAAGATGCCATAAGAGAGAAATGAACATGTATAGGGGAAAGAAGTGTTTTGTCCTGAAATGATTTCCTACATTAAAAAATTTAAAATGGTATTTTTGCTAAGCTTCTCAGTCAATTTGGACTCTAATTTGCAGAGAAGATACTAACTCGCGTTGAAAAAGAGGATTACTTCATCTGGAATTTCCTAATATCAATGGAATCACAGCTCCCATCCCTTTCCCCTCTCTACTTTTGCTACTGTATATGACTTTGGGTGCTTCTATATTTATGATATAGAAAGAAAATCTCTGCTAATTTGGTAAGAAATTTTTGCTTTGTTTTATTTTGTTCGGAGGGGTGTGTGTGTGTGTGTGTGTGTGTGTGTGTGTGTGTGTGTGTGTGTGTGTGTGTGTGTGTGTGTCCTGACCTGCGATTTTGTTGGTGGAGGGAAATTCTGGCCAGAAAACTTCTCCGTTAATATAGATTGGCACCTTAGCTGCCCCACTTCTGGTCTTTTAGAGTTGCCTGGGACACTAAGATAGCAAGTACGCTGCCCAGAATCAGGCAATTAGTCTATATCAGAGGGAGGAACTGACTTGAATCCAGGTCCTGGTCCAGATCTCTGCCCTATACTCTATTGCCTCTCCTGCAGATGAAGAGGAGAAGGAAGACAAGGAGGAGAACAAGGAGTGCACCTTCCTACACACACATACTCTACACAGAGGGATGTGGCATGTTTGGTATAATAAAGAACAAGCCAATAGAAATACCTCACATCTCTATAGGGTGTTAATGTCTATACAGTGCTTTCCTCATATAACCACCCCATGGGGTTGGGAATTCAAGTGCTCCCTTTCCTCTGCCCGATTCTTTTTCTTCTCTGGATGATTCTCTAAAGATCTAATTTTTAGCGCTATGCTAGGTATTTAACTCGTGTTTCCTTAAACTCCTGAAATGTTGTAACCTCTTCTTCCTGGCAGGTGAGAACTGAGAGGGATTGGGGGAGGGAGGGAGAGGCACAAAAAGAAGTAAAAAATGGGAGTCTCTCCCAAACCCATAAGGCTGTCGTTCCCAGACTGAACATCACGGTGCTAATAAACTCAGAGTGCCAAGGGATGTGTTCAAGTTTTGAGGGAAACATTGAGGGAAACACAGTGATACTGAACATCTGTTGGATAGTGAGAGAATTACTAGCTGGAAGGAATTCACAGTTTCTACATTAGATCTTCCTATAATTTCTGGAACTTTCTTATTTGTGAAATCGTGTCTTTTTGAAACTGGGTTTTTGGTCATTGCTGTGATTTAAAAAAATAAAAGCAAGTGCCCTTTCAAAAAAATCAGTGTGGAAGAGGAAATAAAGGTGATGTTATCCATTTTAATATCAAGGCTTGAGAAGTTTTTGCAGTGCCCAACAGGTGCACACATTCCATTAATAAGTAATGGGGGGAGGGTCAGGCAGCTAGGTGGTGCAGTGGATAGAGCACTGGGCCTGGAGTCAGGAGTACCTGAGTTCAAGTCTGGCCTCAGACACTTAACACTTACTAGCTGTGTGACCCGGGGCAAGTCACTTAACCCCAATTGTCTCACTTTAAAAAAAAAAAAAGGAATTGGGGGGCAGTTAGGTGGCGCAGTGGAAAAGGCACCGGTCCTGGATTCAGGAGGATCTGAGTTCAAAATCTGACCTCAGATACTTGATATTTACTACCTGTGTGACCCTGGGCAAGTCAATTAACCCTCATTGACCTGCCAAAAAATAAAAAAAAGTAATTGTGGGTATTTAAATAATGGCCTATTTGCCTCAGTTTCCTTGTCTATAAAATGGGGATAATAATAGCACCTACCTCACAGGATTTTTGTGAGGATCAAATGAGATAATGATTGTAGGTACTATATAAATGTTAGTGATGATGGCTATGATCATGAATGAATGAAATAAATTTTTTTCTTTTGATTTATTTGTTTTATTTTTTCAGATGGCTAATAAGTCATGAGGACAAAAGTACATATTAAGTTGTTGGGCTCTAACCACTTAATAAAAGGAACTGTTAGGTTCGATGTTTGTTTCGCCTTGGAGAGAGTTACTGAGACCCTAAGAGCACTGTGAACAAAGAAAGATCAGGACCCTCTGTCCCAAGGAATCTCTTATCCACATGTTCCTAACTCTTGCCCCAGAAAACAGTGCAACGAGATAAAAAGAGAAGACACATTCACCATTTCCTCTAATTGGAGATTACCTTCCATAGAAAGTTTTCAAGCCCCAAAGAAACCAGCTCTTCTCACTGTTAAACAGCTGTGGAAGGATGGTCACATTGTTGGAAACAGATCCATTTCTATATGATACTTCTAAAAATCCATTACCTCATGGTTCTCAGTAAGCTGAAAGGAAGGAAACCCTTGGAGGCCAGAGGAGAATAAATTTGACTATAATAACCATAACAGCTTTCATGGAAAATGTACTCAACTGTAATCAAAATAACAACTTTTGACAAGGGGGAGAAAACTGGACACTGGAGATTTCTGTTTGTTTCTCCAAGAATCCCAGGCTCTGTTACATTCATCTATTTCTTCCACAGTTATTTGTTGTGTCCACTGTCATATCATGTAATGGGGAGATATAAAGATGAATATGATATGATCCTTGTTCTCAAAGAAAATATGGCTATGAACAGACCGATGATTTCATTCTTAATCTTGATATTTCCTAAACAAATGCAGACCAGCAGCTCCTTATACTGAGAGGTTGTAACTTCTCCAGGTTAACATAGCCAGTATGTGTCTGTGGGAGGACTTGAATTCCGCTCTTTTTTTTTTTTTTCTGATTCTAAGGTGTATTTTCCATCCTTTCTGCCCGTGATCTTTTGGACTATAATAACAAAATCCAAGATGAAATGATGCTTTGGAGGGAAGTCCTCTCAGAAAAGTGGTGTAAGATATGAAACACTGGCCATCCCAGTCAGTACTTTGCCAGGGGCACGCAGCCCATAAACATTTCAGGTACTAAAGAATCTAGTTTTCTGCTAGCACTTATTTGAGAAGATTAGCTTGTACCTTTTGGGCATGTCTCAAGGTCTTTTTTCCCCCAATTCTTATTCAGACACTGGAACCTGATTAATACTGCTGTGCTTAGGGTACATGCCTCCTGAACTCACAAAATACATAAAACCTTAAATACAAGAGAAGAAGAGTTGGGACTAACCTCTGCTCTTCAAGAGTCCTTAGGACTAGGAGGCTTTCAGGCACAGTCACATTTTACATGTAAATTATCCATGGCAACGATACCCATTTACCTCTTTCTAAGGAAGCCAGTCCAGCTTAGTCCCAAATTCTGGTTTGTCCTATTCTTCCCCTTTTGTCATTGAGAAAGTCCTCAATGCTCCCTGGAACTGGAGTGTCTCACATCTAGGAATCCCTTATTAGGAAGCTTTTAGAAAGTTTCATCATGGGTGGAACATTGCATTCCTTAATTATCATTAATAGTCATTAATTCATTTCCAAATATACTAATTGGCAAAAGGATGCCCATCAATCGAAGAACGGCTAAACAAGCTGTGGTATATGATCGTAAGGGAATATTAGTGTGCTACAAGGACTGACAAGCAGGATAATTTCAGAAAAACCTGGACACACATGAACTGATGTATAGTGAAGTGAACAGAACCAGGAGAATGTTGTAAACAGTAATAGCAATATTTTTCGGGGGCAGCTAGGTGGCTCAGTGGATAAAGCACTGGCCCTGGATTCAGGAGGACCTGAGTTCAAATCCACCCCAGACACTTGACACTAGCTGTGTGACCTTGGGCAAGTCACTTAACCCTCATTACCCCACAAAACCCAAAAACCCAAACAAACAATAGCAATATTGTTTGATGAAGAAATTGTGAGTGTCTTAGCTATTTTCAGAAATACAATGATCCAAGATAATCCCAAAGGACTAATGGAAGCATAATAACCACCTCCAGAGAGAAAACTGATATTCACTGAATACAGACTGAAGCATACTATTTTTTACTTTCTTTCTTTTTCTTTTATTTGAGTCTTCTCATACAAAATGATTAATATGGAAATGTTTTACATAATTGCACATGTATAACCTATATCTGATTGCTTACTGCCTCTGGGAGGGGGGAAAAAGAAGGGAAGAAGGGAAGGATTAAATTTGGAATTCAAAACTTTAAATAAACATGTTTAAAAATATACTGAACAAAATTATCCCAAGTTCCATGAAAATTATTTCCCCAGAAAAAGCTCTGTATAGGAGGGCTATGTGCCCAGACTGATATAAACAGCTGATATTGTCTTAGTGATGATCTTCAGGGCACACCTGGGATTTCTGAACTCAGAACAAATAGATTGTGTCTTTCTGAGAGCCCAGGTTAAGCTTAAACATGAAAACCCTCAAGGTCTAATTCAAGTGTCACATCCTCCAGGAATCCTTCATTTCTCTGAACTCCCTATCTCTTTGAGCCTCAGTTTCAACATCCATAAAATGGGGATAATAATACAACCTCATAGAACTGTTGGGAAGATCAAATGAAATAATGTTCATAAAGTGCCATGTAAATATCTGTTATTATTTTGTCCTTAAATAGAACTTTCATCATGTCACTCCCCCCACAAAAATCTTTAATTATCCCCCCACCCCCAATGACGAGAATAGTTTCAATGCAGGAGGTACAGGAGTAACTCTAAAGTGGGTGGTGAGAAAGTGAAGGAGGTGAATGGAGCATTTGTTTGAGAAACAGAGTTTGGAAAGGGAAGGGAGAAGGAAGATGGTGATCCTAGAGTTACTTGAAGTATACAACATTTTTGTTTGTTTATTTGTTTTCCCAAAATAGGGAAAAGCTGTATACTTTTTCTGGGCAGAACAGAAAGATCCAGTAGAGAGGAAATCATTTTTCTCACGTGGAATCATAGGATCAAGGAGTTAGAAAGGAGCTCAGAGAGCATCTAGTCAATCATGTACCAAACTGTAGTCTTCTCCATAAACACCTTGCCTCTACTCTGCTTTGAAGCCTTCCCAAAATGATAAGCTCAGCACCTATCCAAACAGCCCATACTATTTTTGAATAATTCTACTTGTTAAGAGATTTTCTCTCAAGCTGATCTTAATTTTTTTAAATCATAAACATATTTTATTATTTTCCGGTTACATGAAAAGATAGTTTTCAACATTTGTTTTCAAAAGATTTTTAGTTCCAAATTTTTCTCCCTCTCTCCTTCCTACCCAAGACAGAAAGCAACATGATATAGGTTATATGTGTATGATCACATTGAACATATTTCTGCATTAGTCATGTTGTGAAAGAAGAATCAGAACAAAAGGGAAAAAAAAACACAAAACCACAAAACAAACAAAAACAAAAACAAAAGTAGAAACAGCGTGGTTCAATCTGCATTCAGAATCCACAGTTCTTTATTCTGGATGTTGAGAACATCTTCCATCATGAGTTCTTTGAAATTGTCTTGTGATCTTGATTTAAAAAAAACAAACAAACAAATTACAGATGTGATCATGTAGATTTGCAATGTACCTTGAGTTATTTATCTTTTAATTTTCAGGTTTTATTGTGTGTTTTGTTATCTCATCAGACATTTCTGTACATACTATACTGATACACCTATCCCCCACCCCCAACCAGTAAGTGCTGCCTTGTAAAAAAGAAAAAAAAACTATGAAGCAAAACCAAGCTGGAATTCTGGCTGTCACACAGCAAGTGCCCTATCTCTCCAAGGGAAAAAGGGAGGTACATTTTCGTATGAGGTCAACAAGGTGGCACAGTGAGTAGTATGGAGCTTGAAGTCAGAAAGACAATTACTAGCTATATGACCCTGGGCAAGTCATTTAACTTTGTTTGCCTAAGTTTTTTCATCTGTAAAATGAGCTGGAGAAGGAAATGGCAAACCCTTCCAGTATCTTTGCCAAAGAAAACCTCAAATGCAGTTGTGAAGTCAGAAATGATTCAACAACCACAACAACAACAAATAACAGCACATTTCCTCATATCCAGCTCCTAGCATGGTCCCTGGCACATAGACACTTAACAAATGCTTGTTGATTGATTAATTGATTGACCAATCGTTTTTTTTTTTCCTCCAGGATCAACTGGTCATTACATTTACGTAGAATTGCTGAATTGATTTTGATTGACAATTGATTTTATTTTTGATGGAGTCCAATATGGCTCTAAATCTTATTCTAAAGTCTCCTCTATTACAGAAATGTTCCCCACACTTGCAGTACCTAACCTTGTGAGTCCACTAGGAACCAGGTAGGTATAGAGAGAGTAGATGACTTCTTCTAGAGATTGTTTAATTTTAGAGGTTAATAATTTTTAAAAAATGAACATAAGGGAAATTAATTATAAACAGTACATATCCTTAAAAAGGGAATTTTTGTAATTCATCTTAATCGGTTTAAAGTGTCTTGTATCTTTACCCCCAAAATAGTTTTCCTCACTATAAATGATTATCCCTGAACTTGAAATGTTAATGGCAAGAAGATTGTCTTGCTGAGTGTAATGGGAGATTTGTTCTCTGGGTCTTTTCGTCCATCCAGAGGAGCGAGTAATGTGCCTGGAATGCTAATGACTGACAAGGTGGGGAGAAAAAGAAACAGGTTATCCCTTGGAGGGCACTGACAACTCAGACTGTTATATGACACTGAACATCCAAATTCACTTGAGTGTCACAATAGTGTTCAAAAGACAGACTCTTGACCTATAACCAAGATTTATTCCTACTAAGTACCTTGTCTGATAAGTTCATAGGAAATGTGCTGAATACAAAAAATAAAATAAAATAAAAATATGCCAGACACATTCAGATGGAAGGTGAATAATAAATGAAGAATAAGAACCCCAAAGATACATTGCTTTCGCCATTTAGGATCCTTATCATTTCTTAATTAAGTCTGGACTGATCTGTTTCCCAAGTAATAACAGGGGGAAGAAACACAAAAGCAAAAGCAAACACAAAAACCAAGTCTCTTTTGCAATATCATCCTCTGGGAAAAGTAAAGCCCACATTTTTGTCTCCTGGCAAAGAGGTTTTGGCTAATGGACTGGTCATATCAGGAAGTCAGTAATTTGAGCTGTGAAGAAAATGCAAGAAGAAAAGTTAGGATATTAATCCATGCAATTCAGACTAGAAAAGGGCAATTAAGGCAGAAATGGGGGCCTCGGGTCCTTGTATAACCTTGATAAGAGAGAAGCAGCTCCTGGTGTTAACTGAGGTGCTTCTCTCTCATTCCATTGTGGCTGGGGGAATCACTTCCATTTTCTATCCTTTCTTCTGCAAAAAGAAGGCAGTGATGGCTAAAGCAAGTACCATCATGTGCATATGGAGTTATTGGATCATGTATTTTGATCAAAGGCTAAATTCCTCACATTAAAAACAAATGGGTCAGGGCAGCTAGGTGGCGCAGTGGATAAAGCACCAGCCCTGAGTTCAAATCCAGCCTCAGACACTTGACACTTACTAGCTGTGTGACCCTGGGCAAGTCACTTAACCCTCATTGCCCTGCAAAAAACCCAAACAAACAAATAAAAACAAATGGTTCAGCAAAGAATTCACATTTGCCTTGTCACAGCTGGCAATCACATCTATTGCTCAGTCTACCATGGAGTACTTAGGAAACCACACCAGGAGAAGGGAAAAGTAAACACAGGCCAAACTGGTCTGGCTCTTTTAGGGATGCTACAAACCAATAAAAATAGCAGATGGAGTTAAAGAACATAGGATAAAAAATGTAGAGTTGGAAGGGACCTTGGAAGCCCATCTAGTTTAATTCCTCATTTTACATTGTGGAATACAGAGACCCAAAGAGATGTGACTTGCCCAAGGTTATGCAAAGAGTGAGAGAGGTGGGAGCTGAACCCTGGTCCTCTTATTTGAAATACATTGCTCTTTCTACAATACTGTGATGCAGATGAATATCTTAGTAAATCAAAGCAATATAGTGTAGAGAATGAGCAAATGAATGAAAGAGCATTTGTTAAGTACTTATTAGGTGCCGACACTGTACTAAGCACTGGAGCAACAAATCCAAAAGAGAGACAGTTCCTGTCCTCACAGAGATTACATTTTAATGGGGGCAGACAACTCATATAGTGGAATGGTGGTGAAGGAACTTTGTGTTGCTCTGGGAAATCACAGGGCTGCTTACTGCTGCCATAGGGCAGTTGATTCATGGGTCCTTTCCAGAAGCAGTGCCAATGTTGATCTGAAGTCTAGACTTTGAGCAAGAGTAAGAATTGGAGATCGAGGGAATGTCCGTCAGTTGGAGAATGACTGCACAAGCAGTGGTGTGTGATTGTGTTGGGATATTATTGTGCTGTGGGAAATGACAAGCAGGATGATTTTGTAAAAACCTGGAAAGACTCATATGAACTGATGTATAGTGAGGTGAGTGGAAGCAAGGGAATATTGTGCACAGTGGCAGCAGTATTGTTCTATGAGCAATTGTGAATGACTTAACTATTCTCAGTAATACAATGATCCAGGACAATCCAAAAGGACTAATGATGAAATGAACTATCCACCTCCAGAGAAAGAACTGATGTTGACTGAGCACAGACTTCTGAAGCATACTGTTTTGCACTTTCTTTTTTCTTTTTTTAACTTGAGTCTTTTTATATAACATGACTAATATGGTAATGTGTTACATAATTGCACATGTATAACCCATATCTGGTGGCTTGCTGCCTCAAGGAGGGGGAAGGGTAGGGAGGGAATGAGAGAGGGATAGAATTTGGAACTCAAAACTTTAAATAAATAAAGACACCCATAAAAAAATAAACAAATAGACTTTGAGCAAGAGGAATTGGGTTAACACTGGCTCTTCTAAGTACTTGTAGGACTTTGGGTGAGCTAATTCACTCCTTTGTGGTTCAGTTTCCTCATTTGTGAAATGAGGGGGTTGAGTCAATACTCCCTAGGGTCCTTTTAAACTCAATATCTCTGATTTTATGAGCTGTCCCCAGCTCCACTTAAAAAAAAAAAACAACTTGTCAGAAAACAAGTTTTGGATCCTTTCTTCTTCATAAAGTGCTTATGGAATTTGGGAAATAATGCCCTGGTCAGACAGAAGGCAAATAGTGCTGTCGGTTTCCACTTTTCATCAATTCATTTACTTACCAAAGATGTTAAATATTCAAGTGAAGTGAAATCTTGCATTTGTGATCAGTAAGAGTTGAATATACAGCATGTGGATAAAAAGCAAATTCTATGCACTCTACTGAAGTGAGCAAGATGATCAGCCACCTCTAAGGTTGTAAAACATCTTAACATGGAGATAACCTACTGCACACACGTGTGTGTTTTTGGTTCTACCTTTATTTAGGAATGCCTTCAAGGATACATAATAAACATCTGATTGGCCCCGGTAAGAGTGAGAGTCATGGCTGCCTTTGGCCTCCCGATTTGTGCCATGTCAGGAGACCGTATGCTACAGTTGAAAGACTACTGGCTTTGGAATCAAAGGATCTGGATTCAAATCCTACTGCCAACATGACCTGTGTGACCTTAGACAAATCATCCAACTTTTCTGGGCGGCTGCAGGTTCTTTATCTGTAAAAATATGGGAATTGGAATAGGTGGCCTCTAAGATTCCATCTATCTTTAGCTCTCTGACCCTATGCTACAAAAGTCTGAGGAGTAACTCACCAGAGTATGGTACTTTGTCTATAGACATAGTGGTAGAGTAAGACTGGCTTGGTCTGTAAGGTGTACTTCAGGAGCCCCTATTTGAGGGTATTGTCAGTCAATCAGCAAACATTTATTTAGCACCTACTATGTGCTTAGCACTGAGGATACAAATAAGAAGATTAAGAGTCCTTATTTGCAAGACATTTGCATTCTAATAGGGGAAACAACAAGAACTCAGGTCTGTAAAGAAATAAAATAATTAATATAATACTAGAGGTTGGGGAATTTGGAAAGGCTTTGTAGAGAAGATGGTACTTCAAATTTTACGCTTTGGGGGCACTGGACATCATAAGAGAATAAAGGGGATTTTTCAGAATGGTTAGTTAGCGAATCACATACAGCATACATTTGGAAAATAAGGACCTTACATGACTTTACAGGGCACCTTTATCTTAGATACATAAAGAGCCCTTCAGAGTGAGGTCTTCAAGAGTGAAACCTTTTACATAGTTCAAAGATATAACAAGTAAGCAAAAGTGTTTCCATAAAAAGGATTGTGGATTTACAGCTGGAAAAAAGGCCATGTGGTACAACAAACCCATTTTATAGATGAGGAAACTGAGGCTTAGAGAAGTAGGTAACTGGCCTGTGATGTCAGAACTGGTAAGAACCAGAGCTGGGTCTTCCTGATCCCAAATCCACCATGTTATCCATTATACCAGATCTTCTTAACTTCTTTGTGTGTCACAGATACTTTTGGCAATCTAGTGACTTCTCAGAATAAGGTTTTTAAACGTGTACAATAAAATGCATAGGGTTTCAAAGGAAAGCAAAGGTTAGTGAAAATAAAGATGTACTTTTTCCAATCCAAATTCATGCCTTGTAATTCTGGACCCTAGATTAAGAACCCCTGTACCACAACATGTTACATATATCTAACTTTTTCTATCTCTGTCACCTTCTCTGTCTTAGGCTCAGTCTTAGTCTAGCTCTTTATCTATATACATTTGTTCTCCTCAACACCAACATTTCTGCCTTTATTTGGCATTTCCTGTAAAGGGACGTGCTTCTTTCAGTTATACCTCACACATCATCAAAACTCACAGCTGACATAACAGCCACTTATTTGAGTTATAATTCCTTGCCTCACCTCCACCATACACTTTGCTACAGGACATCGTTCCACACTTGTTTCCAGACTTTCCTGCTTAGATTGTTTACTCTGCTGTCACATCCTGTAATGATAGTTGTCCCCTAAGACTCTGACCTGCACCCCCTACTCTTTTCCATCTTTATCCTGTTTCACTTGGTGAACTCATCAACTCCCATGGATGCAACTATCATTTCTATGTGGATGATTCTTAGATCTCCTTGTCTAGTCCTAACCTGTCCCCTAACCTCTGGTTTTGCATCTCCAACTTCCCTTTAACTATCTTGAACTATCTATCTCATAAACATCCTTATTTTCAAAAAAACATATTTATTTTTAACACTCTTTTACATATTTTTTGAGTTCCAAATTCTCTCCCTTACTCTAGCCACTATCCCTACCCTTTGAGAAGGCAAGCAGCATGATATCAATGAAATATCTCATAAACGTCGAAAACACAATATGTACAAAAGAGAATTTGTTTAATCTCCCCTTAAGCCCCCCTTTTTCCTAACTTCCCGATTGTGGTGGAGGGTACCACCATCATTCAGTTACTCAGCCTCCCTAGGTGTCATCCTTAATTCCTCACTGCTTCACTATCAAATCACCAAGCCCTGTCAATTTTACCTTGCCCACATCTCTTGTATATGCCTCCTCCTCTCTTCTGATATTGACAAAACTGTGGTGTCTAATTTCTGCCACTACTTTCCAGTTTTCCCAGCAGTTTTTGTTAAATAGTGAGTCTTTAGCCACATAGCTGTGGTTTGAGGATTTATTGGACACAAGGCTACTGTGTTCATTTGCTTCTGGACCTAATCTGTTCCACTGATAGACCTTTCTATTTCTCTATAAGGGGCTACTTTCTTTCTTTTTTTTTTTTTTAGATCAATTTATTTTTTATTTTTTTATTTTTTTTGGTGAGGCAATTGGGGTTAAGTGACTTGCCCAGGGTCACACAGCTAGTGAGTGTTAGGTGTCCGGATTTGACCTCAGGTCCTCCTGAATCTAGGGCCGCTGCTTTATCCACTGTGCCACCTAGCTGCCCCCAGCGGCTACTTTCTTAAAGGACCCTCTTCAGGGTCCCCCATGTGTCTGAACTTCCTGTTTTACAAATTTAAAAGCTTCTGTTGAGCTCAGTCCAGGGGTGTGTGAATTCTCTGTGTGTTTTTGCCTTGTCACATAAATGTGAATTATTTTATTAGCACTTTTCTAAGTGACAGTTAGCTGAAAAGCCAGCAAGGCAGTATTGATAGGGTGATGGGAGAAGAGGGATCAACCCTAGGGTACATGCTGCAACCTAGGATACAACCTACAGGAGATGAATAGTCAGAATGCAATATGAAGGCACTCAATGCTCATGGATTGAATATAGACTAAGCAATAAGCAATAGAACTGAGCAATAAGCATAGAAAGGTGGTAAGAAAGCATGGGGAACACTTGATCTACTTCACCATTTTTTCTTGGTGGGGAAATGAGGGTTAAATGACTTGCCCAGGGTCACACAGGTAGTAAGTGTCAAGGGTTTGAGGCTGGATTTGAACTCAGGTCCTCTTGAATTCAGGGGCAGTGCTTTATCCACTGTGCCACCTAGCTGCCCCCCTACTACTTCACCATTTTACTAAAAGTCAGGTTTGGAAGGCGGTGTGGTGTAGAAGAAAGAACAATGAACTTGGTGTCAGACTTGAATGTGAGTCTTGGTTATCACCAGCCAGCTGCAAAATATTGGGCAAATCTCTTAACTTTCTGAACCTCAGTTATCTCACCTATAAAATAGGGTAATACTTGCATTACCTGCTGCATAGGTTTGATGTGAGAGAAAGTTTTTTAAGCTGTAAAGTATGAAAAATATGAGATGATCGTATATGACCCTTATATTTATGACTAAACATGGCATAAATTTTGTGACCAAACAGCACAGTATGCCATGGAGTCCAGCATACAATTGAAGGTCAGATAATGTCCCCCTATCCACGGTGACATATATAGCATGCTGGAACAGGAGGAGTCAGTAAGAGGAGTTACCTGTGTGTTCTCTGATGTGAGTGTTCTAAAAGGTTCTGTGGCACTTAGTTAAACACCAATTTTTCCCCTGACCTTGACAGGAAAGCTGCTGCCCTTCTTTAAAGACCACATGAGGAGGAGGCAGCTAGGTGGCACAGTGGATAAACCACTGGCCCTGGATTCAGGAGTTCCTGAGTTCAAATCCGGCCTCGGACACTTGACACTTACTAGCTGTGTGACCCTGGGCAAGTCACTTAACCCCCATTGCCCTGCCAAAAAAGAAAGAAAAAAAAGACCACATGAGGAGAAAAGAACTGGGAGAACAGGGGAAAATGTCCTGAGTTCAGGATCCAAATCAAGTCAAATATTTACAATTATGTGGGAGCTTATTTGTATTTTTTTAAATTCTGTATGAGCCAAGAATGAATTTCTATATTATATCATTACATATAATATATATAATTTCTATATTAAAACAAAAATAATAACTACTATTATTATAACTGATACTTCAGTGACATTTTAAGGTTTGCAAAGTGCTTTATATGCCTTCTCGCATTTACACCTCATATTATGTGTTATCTCCATTTTTCAGATGACAAAATTGAGGCTGATTTCAGTTTTCTCATCTGCAAAATTAAGTAATGAGAGAGGTTAAGTAATGCATCTGTGGTCAAACAACTAAAGAGTTATGTCCAAATTGTACCTTTACATCTAGTGAGAAAGCTCCTTGTACCAATGAAATCATAGATACGGTCCCTAAACCTACCAATGGAAAGAGCTCATTGGATAACTGGAGAAATAAATAACAATAATGATGACAACAATGATGATGATAAAGAAAGAATAATAACAAGAAATAATAATAAAGAAATTGAATAAGTGGAGAAAACTAGATGTGTTAATGAGAGAGTGGGAAGTTTCTCTGACCTGTTTCCTAAACACCTATATAGAGGGTGTCAGAAGGGGAAAGTTCAGAGAAGAGAGCTCACTGCAGGTCAGGAAGAAATCAACAGGGGAAACGGAGACTAATAAATAGGTAGACATTCCCCAATTAGAGATGCCTATTAAAAAAAGTTTGTAATTGATAGATGACAAAATGTACTGTAAGATAGAGATGACTAGGTGGTACAGTGGATAGAGTTCCAGGCCTGGAGTCGTGAAAATTTATCCTCCTGAATTCAAATATAGCCTCAGACTCTTACTAGCTGGGTGACCCTGGGCAAGTCACTTGAACCCTGTTTGCATCAGTTTCCTCACATGTAAAATGAGCTGAATAAGAAAATGGCAAACCACTCCAGTATCTTTGACAAGAAACCCCCCCTCAAAAAAAGAAAACCCCAAATAAGGTTGTGAAGAGTCAGACATGACTGAACTAACACAACAACTGTAAGATATCACTATAACAACATTATTATTTCTATTATCTTCTATGTTTAGGTTTCAGTGCTTATTAATTTACTACTTACCAGTGAGCTGTTATGTTTTAATGCAAATCAATTCAGTAAATATTTATTAAATGTCTAATATATTTTCCCCATTGTAAGTGGGTAAAAAAAAAATCTAACTCCTATATTCAAGGAGGAATTCATGATTTCTATCTGTAAATTAGTTATGTAAACTTAAGTATCAGTGAAGTTTGTGTTAAGTACTTAAGAAAAGAGAAGATGGTGTGATGGATCCAGGAAGACCAAAGTTCAGTTACAGTCTCTGACACACACTGTCCTTGGTGATCTTGGGTAAATCACTTGTCTTTTTAGTGCTCCAAGAACTATAGACTATAAATAATTCTCTAGGTTTATAAATTGAAGAGAAAATGTGGATCTGCAATGGTAGAGGGAATCTCTACATCTGGAAGTTTGTTGTAACGATGAAATAATTGGTCATTGTTATCTCTACTTATGAAAATAGCTCATTTAAAAAATAATGGGGAAAACCAGAAGTGCTTTTTTGAGGTTTAAGTTATCATCTAAGAAAGATTCTTTTCTTTCTCTACATAAAAAAGCAACCCTAAATTCTTAGAATTTTAAAACATTGTATATTGATGCATTTTGCTTTTCTACAAGTCATTTGCCAATGTACAGCCTCCATAGAACCTTTCCTGTTTAACCACTAGGTGGCATTGCTAGCTACAAACCTGTTCTTACTCATCCTAAGAACAAGTCATATATATAGGATATGTAGAGTATATGTAGTATATATATATATATATATATATATATATATATATATATATATATATACACTCTATCTCAATACCAGAGAGATTACAGGGGTAAGTGACAATCTCTTTGGTTCTCAGTGAGTAAGTGACTTTCTCTCCCTTGATTTCTATGTGGATATCAGTGTTCATCTTGTTAGCATAAGAGGTATGGTCATTGTAGAATATTCTTTAGAAACAACTCTTCAGCCACTACTCTTTGGGAAAACCCATAGTCTCCTATATTTTAGGGATGCACAGTCATGTGACCAGAGCTTAATTGGGTGGGTCAAATATGGAAGTAAGAAAACATACTACTCTAAAGAATTTTTACTCATAGGCATAGAAGCAACCAAACAGAATAAAATTATAATATATTTTATACATACCTTGTGGTTGAACCCCCATCTTCTCCTAGACCTAGGTTACCCACAGCCAGTCTTTAGGGATGGTCCGTGCCCAAATATAGTTCAATTGTTTAGTTCTAAAGAATGCTTTCCACCCTGGAAAACAAAAGGGGTTTATGCAACAAACATAGTTCCCAAATGCTGTTGCATTTGCAACAAAGTGATAAAGAGGTACAGTCAGGGGCATAGAGAGAAACTCCTCTGGCCTTCACTCCTCTCTTTACCTCTTCTCCTTCAGAGACTATAAGGCATCCAAATTAATGCGAAGGCCCCACCTATGTTATTTCTACCTCCTCTCTTGTTCCCCAGGCAACTCTCTAAAACAAAGGAATTACTGATTTGCCACAGTGGTATGAAAGCCAAATTGAATACACAAAGCATTAATCTCCCCCTTTAACTTTCCTTAAGAAAAAGGAGCCACTGAGCTTTAATCTATGATGGATCAGTTTTTTATTTTATTGCTTGGTAATTAATTAGGCAACAAGAGTTGAAACCAATTAGGGAAATAAGGAAGGAGAAATACAAATGAGTAATCTTAGATCTAAGCTTAGTCTTTTCCTTTATAAAACTCACGGAATCCCAAACTGCCCACCTGACTGGGAATCCCTGAAAAGACCGAACACCAAGCCACGTGCACTCCTTTCAATCCCGTTGCTGCTAAATTCACCGCCAGAGAGAGCAAACTTCCGTTCCTGCCCTCACTTTTAAGTCCGAGTCCCAGAAGTTCCTCGCAGTCTCCTTCCCAAAAAAGGAGGTCCTTCAAAAGCCGCTTCAGTAGCATGCGCAATCTCTCAAATGATTCAGCTAAAACTTCCGATATATATCTTTACCACAAATAATTTTTACCACAGTGGACATAGTTTCCATACAAATAATTTGTGGGTCAAGAAGAAAATGGAGGTTTGTGCCCAGGAAGAATAAATATGCTTTTTCCTCAAATAATTGTTGACTCCTCCTTCCAGCCAGTAGGTTAGAGTTCATCCCCTGGTTTATCATCTGTATTTTTATCTTTAAGTGGTCTTTTAATAGGCTAAAAGCCAACATTCAGAAATATACATCTGCTGCTGCCAAATTAGAAATTTAATAGTCATCTCAGTTTAGCATGATGTCAATCTCAAAAAATTAGGAAGAGACCTTAGCAATCAGCTTATCCATTCCCCTCAGCTGATATATGGTACATGGGAATTCTCAAGAAAGGCAATGTTGGCGTTGAGTAGACCCTTTGCCCCTGAGATGAAAAGATCCTTCTCTTGTCCAAGTCATAGTGGATCAAGGGGTAAAATTCTCTCTCTTCTCTGAATTTATAGCTCTTTATTTATATTACTCTTTTTTTTTTCTTTTTGTGGGGCAATGAGGGTTAAGTGACTTGCCCAGGATCACACAGCTAATAAGTGTCAAGTGTCCGAGGCTGGATTTGAACTCAGGTCCTCCTGAATCCAGGGCCAGTGCTTTATCCACTGTGCCACCTAGCTACCCCCCATATTTAAATTACTCTTAATGACATGTGTCACCATCATACCTTACTTCCCTTAATACTCCACCATGGGGCCATGTTCCATGACACAAGAATCTTTTATAACGGTGACTCTGTGTGACTCTAAACCATGTAGCAGTAACAGATTCAAATGAGTTAAAGTCATGATTCACTCAGAGGTCGATGGAGAGACCCATGATGGGCAGAAAAAAAAGTTGAAGAATATTTCAAATCAAAATTGCTCAGGAGAAGTGGCCCAAGTAATGTCTTCAAAGAGCTGAAAGACTAGAGGGAGGCAATTTCTGCATGAAGCAAGAAAGAAGGGTGACCAATGGAGAACCTGTACACCCCACTGACATTAACACAATATTAGATTTAGTGAAACATCTGTTACATGTTCGGGGGATTCCTTATGGAGAATTTATTGGAAGCCATGAGCAAGCATGGCTGGGCTGTAATTTGTACCACTTCAAAGAATACCCACATTACTAAAATCACAGATCCATCAAAGTATCTATTTGTATTGCTTGTGAAGTGAGTTTTGGCAAGCAAAGTCACCCTTCAGTCCAGTACATGTGAGCTCTCATTAGTCCTAAATTAAGGAGTTTTTCTGTATTGCCATCATCTTTTTAAACAAGCACTGAATTGAACATATGATCCCAGATTGAGAGGTGGGAGGGACCTCAGTTTATTGAGTTTATTATCTAGGTAAGGAAATTGAGGCCCCCAAAGGTCATATCACTTACTGAAGGTCACACAAATTGTACGTAGTATTTAAGGACATAAAAATATTTTTACAATTTAATGACTGCATCTTGATTTAAGTTACTCAGCAAAAAATGGGTTGGATAATCTTTTTGTTTAGTTGGCTTAATTGGTCAAAATTTCTATGCAAAGTACATTCCGATCTTCTTTTCTACATGGGTTTACATTTAACTCATTTACTTGTTCATGTCTTTGCTCTGTGGATTTTTGATCCATTATTATTTTTGCTGCAACTGCCCTCAAAGCCTGAGAATTCATTTAGCTATTGTAGTCCTACCTTGGTCTTAAAGTTCTTAAAGTGATCCATATTTTCCAATGCGTATCTCTGTTATCACATATATATGGGAAAAAATATAAACATTGTATGTACTATGTACTATAACACTATATAAATTCATATGTATCTGTGTATATATGTATATGTGTATGTTGGGAGAGACAGAGAGAGAGACAGAGATACAGAGAGAGAGAGAGAGAGAGAAAGAGAGAAAGAAAGAGAGAGAGAAAATTTTGAGTCAGTGCCTCAAAATGCAGTTGAGGCAGTTTGGAAATTATGTAATTTTATCTGAATAAATTCTTGAGGAATGAAGGAAATGCAGTTGTGCCCTCTTTTCAATTGTTCATACCTGTTTTATTTGGGCAAAGGGAGAAGTAGGAGAGGAATTGGGAGGAGTACAAGTGGAGGGGAGGATAAGAAGGACATGCACTTTAGATTTGTTGTGAAGGTCAAAGGAAATGATCAATATGAAGAACTTTGAAATCAATAAAGTGCTATGTAACTGTTAGCAATTATTATTTTCTATAGGTTATTAATTGCTCTAAAATCTGACATCAACCATCACTAATTTCATTTTCAGGTATCAGTTTTCTCTGTGTGCAATGACCTGCTTCATTTTGGTTTTGATTTGCACCAAGTATTTAACTGGGAGAGGCCAATCCTAGTGGACTTGACATCATGCTATCAAGTGAATCTGAAGATTGTCTCATAATGCAGGTTAGTTTAAAGGAGATTTTTCCCCCTTAGGAACAATGTTATTACTGCCACCTGTGTTTGTAACCAAGGTCTTCACATCAAAGTAATCATAAATATGACCATGAATATTATAAAATCAAAACTATAACCCTATCAACTTAAAAAGACATTTAAAAGAGCAAAAGTCAATTCCAAGTGTTATAGACATTTTAGACTAGTGTTTTGCATTTCAGCATCGCAACAACTCCATCAGGTAGGGACTGCAGGAATCATTTTCATTTTATAGATGAAAAAACTGAGACAAACAGGAGTAAAATTATTTGTTCACAGTCACAGAACAGGTATCAGATGCCAATTTGAGAAAGATAATGATATGAAATGGGCCTAAATTTAATGTACCTTTGAGGATAGAAGATGGACATAAATGTCCTGTGCATGTGAGGGTACCTCATGCACTAGAAAGTCTATATCAGTATGGTAAGTTGATCTTCAGTGTATAATTTGGCCTCAAACTGATAAGCCATCTACTGTAATAAACACGAACTGCTTCATTCACAATAACCAGCTATCCTGTACTTGATGTCTTAAAACTTAGGATTCTAGGGGATGATTTGTATGGCCTAGAATCTCTTTTACAAAGGCTGACCAGGAAAGTGTGAACTGGCACCCTCTTGCCTTCCTAATACCCATAGCAAGCAGAGGCATTCAAAATCACTTCATTGTCTTTAGCGCCATCCTTTGGAAAAGATATCCTGTAATTGATCTCTTCTGCCACTAGATGGAGAACTTGTTCAGTGGTCAATTGTAGGATTAGGCTCCCTTCAAAGAGATGGTGTAGGAAAATGATGAAGGTGGTGGTGGTTATTGATGATGATGACGGTGAGGAGGAGGAAGAGGAAGATGATGATTATGATGGAAGCAGTGGTGATGGTGGTGGTGATGGTGGTAGTAGAGGTCCTTATTGATTGATTACTACTGCTGCTGCTACTAGCTGATGTTCATATGATGCTTTAATTTTCACAAAGCATTTAGCATATATTTTGTTTGATCTTTACAGATGAGGAAGGTACTAAACATACTTATTATTCCTAAGTGTTATTATCTCCATTTCACAGATAAGGAAACTGAGACTGAGAAGCTATGTGACTTGCCCAGAATCATGGTTGGTAAGTGCCAGATTCTGGTTTTGGACCTAACTCTCTCCTTCTTCAAGGCCAAAATTCCATCCACTGCCCCAAACCAACTCTCATGAGAAGTTCCAAACTGAGTTTGTAATTTGTAGTCAATTGCAGATCAGTTAATAGTTATTCTCCTGACAACTTTAAAGTTTCAGTGTATCCTTGCTTCTCTCTTTTTTTTTTTTTTTTTTTTTTGCAGGGCAATGGGGATTAAGTGACTTGCCCAGGGTCACACAGCTAGTAAGTGTTAAGTGTCTGAGGCCGGATTTGAACTCAGGTACTCCTGAATCCAGGGCCGGTGCTCTATCCACTGCGCCATCTAGTTGCCCCTCCTTGCTTCTCTTAATAAACATTTATGACCTTGCCATTCACTCTTTTTTCCAAATGTGTCTCTACCCACTCAGTTTAGTTTCTAATTGTGTGATGTCACGACTGTAGCTTATTATATTCTTATTCATTCCATGTCTTCACTCAGGCCCAGTCCAGGTCAGACTATTGGAACAATAGGATTTAATAATAGCTAATATTTACTGTGTGCAAGGTACCATCCTAAGCATTTTGTAATTATTTCATTTGATCCTCACAATGACCCATTTTACAGATGAGGAAATTGAGGCAAACAGAGGCTGAATGACTTTCCCAGGGCCATGCAGCTAGGAAGTACCTGAGGATGAATTTGAACTCAGGTCTTTTTGACTTCAGACCCAGAGCTCTATGCACTGCATCACCTGACTGCCTCCCAAAATTTAAAGTTTGAAGAGACCTTAAAAATTATCTAGTCCAGGGGCAGCTGGGTGGTGCAGTGGATAAAGCACTGGCCCTGGATTCAGGAGTACCTGAGTTCAAATCCGGCCTCAGACACTTTACACACTTACTAGTTGTGTGACCCTAGGCAAGTCACTTAACCCCAATTGCCTCGCCAAAAACAAAAAACAAAACAAAACAAAATTATCTAGTTCTACCTCCTCATTTTATAGTTCAGGCAATCAAATCATAGAAAGAATAAGTAATTTCTCAAGGTCACCTGGGTAATAAATAGCACAGCCAATATCAAGTCCCTTGATTCCAGATCTAATGCTCTTTCCACTACCATACTAGCTCAGAAATAATTATTTGTTTGTATTTTAAATCTTGAGTTTACTTTCATTTTTTAAAATATTTCTAATCTCCTAGATTAACAATCAGATTAGGAAGGTAGCCACCTTTCCCTTCAAGACTGTTACTTGAGAAATTAGTAGCTGCTTTTCTGGCAGTTTCATCCCCAGGCTGCTGATTCTTCATTTCATAGCCAATAAATGAGTCATCTACAAGTAGTACTAAGCTAACCTTTAGGAATGCAAAGAAAAGCAAACACAGTCCCTGTGCTGGATGGGAGCACATTTTAGTGGACTAAGGGCTATAATTGAAAGAGTGAAGTACTTGTTCTCAGAAATCCTGAGTTCCAGCCCCATTTCTGCTACTTTGGACAAGTTAGTTCATCTCTATGGCCTTCAGTTTACTACCAGTCTCATAGGATTGTTCCAAGCAATGTGCTTGGACACAAAGTTGCTATACAAATGTGAGGTATTATTATCTCATTTGAGTCTCACCACTACCCTGTTAGATAGGTTAGGTAAGCAGTATTATTTCTATTTTGAAGGGGAGAAAGCTGGGACTGGGAGCATGAGATGCAGTGGGTAAAATCCAGAGTCACTCATCCAATGAGAGGCAGAGGCAGAGGCAGAGGCTGAGGCAGAGGCAGTGCTTATAGTCTGCCCTGTTGACTCTATGTTCAGTGCTCTTTGTACTACATCAGGACACCATTGCTTCTCCTTGCTTGCCTCACATATATAAGGGTACAAGATGTGTCTTTGAGAAACATATTTTCCAACTCACTTATACTATCGTTAAGTGGTCTTAGGCTGAAGAACTTTCCAAATGTGGATGTAATATTTTGCCATTTTCCACACTTCCTTGCTTCCCTGATGAACACAAGCACGGTTACTCCAGTGTTGTGTTTCTCCTGTATGGCGGGCAACTTCATCAGTCTCCATTGTGTATTGCACCAAGAAGACTCTACTTCATTTGCACTGACCTCTCACCTATGGAGTGGTGTGTAAGGACAGAATTTATGATTTGAATAGTTGACACACGTGCTCACATAGCTGATTTATATCTCACTTTTTTGATTTATGAAATATGAGACTGATTTAGAAGCCGTGCCATTTTGCGTGTTATAGCATTGATTTAAAAGTCATTCAACTGATTTATAGTTTGTGTCAGTGAATTATAAATCACATCTTTAATTTATAGATCACTCAACTGGCTTCTCTGCCTGCAGTTTTTTTTTTCAATAGGTCTGTGGTTTTTTTTCATTTTTGTGCAAAAGAAAGAAAACAATTTAAGTTGACTACATTAATATTCCAGATCACAGAGTGCTCCTAAGTCTCTGTCTACACCAGGGACATGCCAATAATATTGTATTTTCATTCATTCATTTACAACCTCATAAATTGCTTTAATCTCCTGGGTTTTTTTTTTCTTCCCTTGGGTTCCTGCCATTGAATTTTGAATGAAGTCCTGAAATGATTGTCCAAGTATCTTTGCAGAAGGATGTCTTACTTTTCAGGTATGATCCTTTTTCATTCCACCAGCAGAAAAAGAAAACTAGAACCCTAGTACAAGCAACCCTAACTTATAAATGAGATGGGTTACAAAAGTGTGTTTATAAGCAGGTGATCAGAACTTAAAGCACATTTCACTATGAAGCATGAGTACATCTGACCCTTGGGGTCCTCAGGCCAGTCCCTCAAAGACTATTACATAATGTATCTGAAATAGAGTATTAATCATACTGGAGAATGTGACTACTATATGTAACATTGTTTCCATTAAAAATGTAATCAGGGTGCCAATATGAGAAATATGTTTCCCTCTGATATTAGAGGATTAGAGATTCCTCCTTCCACCTTGTTCTCACTCATCTGGCAGTGATATTCAAGAATCTTTTGGCTCCAAGTCACTGTTGATAACTCCCATAGCCTTGAACAGGGAATTCAAGATGGTAGCGGAAGGCTGGGGCTGAGAAGCAGAGGCAGGGCCTTTGGAGCAAAGAGTAGGATGGAGGGTGAAGGATGATGAGTTTGGGAGTAAATAGACAATGGGGTCCAGGCATAGCCTCACAAACTTTCACATCCCTGGTTGGGAGTAGGGAAGTCTAAGTGAAAAGATGAGACAAGACTTAGGAAAATGGTGATAAGATAGGGCAGAAGCTATGTGTGATGGGTGAAGGGAGGAGACAGGATTAAGGAGTGGTTCAGGTATTTTTCTTCACTCTTCAGATCTTGAACAGCATAATGTGGCAAGGGATTGAGTGAAAAAAAGAACAAAATTGTACAGAAGGAGAAGATCTAAGTAGCTCTTGGCTGCAGTGGTGGCATCTAGGCCAGAGTGGCTATAGTCTCAAGTCACAGGTTCATTTATTTTATTTTATTTTATTTTTAGTGAGGCAATTGGGGTTAAGTGACTTGCCCAGGGTCACATAGCTAGTAAGTGTCAAGTGTCTGAGGCCGGATTTGAACTCAGGTACTCCTGACTCCAGGGCCGGTGCTCTATCTACTGCGCCACCTAGCTGCCCCCACAGGTTCATTTATAAGGCAGGTTCCTATCAGGTGAAGAGTGCTTATTTTGAAATGAAACCTAAACTTCATTAAATATTTTTTTCTATAGAAACCATCCATCACGTTTCCTAAGACAAACCTTAAACATTAGAAGGAAGATAAATGTCCTATAAATCTATTAGTGTTAAATATATGTTGATGAAGGAAGTGATGATCCTAGAGGGAGGTAATATATTGTTCCATAGCACTCTTCCTTGCCTAGACCATCTCGATTCGGTGGGAACCATGGTGGCTAGGATAGTGATAGGAGTAAAGAACCACATGCTCTAGGGACTGAATGAAAGGTCCAGAGTATATAGTCTAGACTTACAGACTAAGCCAGTCCTCAGGTATTTGAAGGGATCAAAGGTTCATACCTCTTTAGCCAGAAGAGACCTCAGAGGCCAACTGGTATTACCCACTCACTTTATAAATGAGGAAAATGAAGCTCTGGGAGGGCGTGGCTTGTCCAAGGTTACACAGGTAGTAGGAAGTAAAATTGAAATTTAAGTTCCCAGACTCCTGTGGCAGTGCTCTATGGAAGAAGTAGATTTGCTTTGCTTTGTTCTAGAGGGCAGAACTTGTAGCAATAGTAGAAAGTTACAAAGAGGCAGATTTAGGTTTGATATAAGAAAAAATGTTTTAACAATGAAAACTGTTCTCAAGTGGAATAGGTTACTTCTAGAGATAAAAGGATCCCTGTCATGGGAAGCTTCAAACTTCACTTTCTATCTGCATCTCTGCTTGGTTTGAACTCCGTGGAACATGATGCCCCTCCCAGGATTAGCCGAAAGCTCATCATTATCATTTATTATTCTCTGTCCCATTTTACACTAATCTATCAAGACTCTGTTTAGTTCTAGGTTCCACATTTGGGGAAAATGTTGATATTTAAAAACACATCAAGAGGAAGATGAGCAAGATGGTGATGGGAATGGAGATCATGGCATAAAGGATTGTCTAAAGACATTGTGACTTCTTGACTTGGAAAAGACTTGAGGGTGAGGGTCAGGGTGGGAGAGAGGGAGAGGACATAACTTCATATTTAAAGTGTTGCCATGTATTAAAAATTAGATTTACTGTTTGGTTTCCTAGGGCAGAATGGATGGAAGCTAAAGGGAGGGGAGGCTTACATTTTTTTAAAAAAAAATAGATTAGAGTTATCCAAAAATTAAATGTATTGCCTTGAGAGGGAATGAGGTTCCCAAATAATTGTTAGAAGATACTGTAGAAGGGATTCATAATTTGGGTAAGATGTTGGATGAAGTAAGGATATGGTTCCATTCATATCTAGAATTAATTTGAGAAGAATTGTTTTTTTTTTTAGAAACAAAGTATAGGTATAAAACTAAAGTTTGTACAAAATGATAAAGAAAAAAAGCCAAAGTAGTTTTCATTCAAAGATATAAAGTAGAGGGAAGCTAGGTGGTGCAGTGGATAAAGTGCCAACCCTGGATTCAGAAGGACCTGAGTTCAAATCCAGCCTCAGACACTTGACACTATCTGTGTGATCCTGGGCAAGTCACTCATTGCCCTGAAAAAAAAAAAGATATAAAGTAACAGATTTTATCTAAGTCAGTGGCTTTCTGATTCTAGTTGGCAACCACTGAAGAGGTCCTACTTCTCCATGCCTTTCTATGACCCCTTCACCAGAAAAAAAAGAGTGGCAGAATTTTCATGCTTTTGAGAAGGGAGAGGGCATCATCAATGACAGACTGACACTTAAATGTCCTGTGGATGGTCTTGGTCAGAAATTTGGGAGGTGCTGGGAAACTTCTCTTCCCATCAGAGAGTGCTGATGTTCAAGTGGGTGTCCAGGTAGTGACTTCATCACATTGTGACATGTGAGTGTGAGGATGTCAACTATCCCTAGCTTCCTAGAAAATATAAATAGAAGGATGGTATAGGAAAGAAGGTCAGGAGCAAGGTCAGATTATGGAGGCTATTTTTACAATTTACCCCTGGCCTTTCTATTAACTATAGCTCAGACTACCAATAATTACATATTTCCTTTTTTCAGGCTTTGGAACACATCAAAACTTCAAGATTCTAGTTTGATCCCTGCCAGAAATGACCTTTATGATGTTGGACAAGTCACTATAATTTCTCTGGGGCTCAGTTTCCTCACAAGTAAAATGAGAAGGGGCACTAGATGATGTCTATGATGCCTTTCAGCTCAATGATTATAGATAACTGAAAGATGACCAGTTTACAGGCCAAAGTGAAAAAAGGAAATTAACAGAAGATTTGGGAGAACTGGAGGGAGGACAGGTACAAACTATATTAATTGCTCAATGGGTTAAAATTTTTGAACATGCCTTCCAAAATCCATCTGAATTATATCAACCTGCTTGCAAATATGCTAGTGTTAATAGAAAATATAGCTGTACCCATCTGGTTGTTGGTGATATGATTTATTTTGGGTTTTCAAGGCACACAGCAACAGCTAGCCTTTGGAGAGGCAATTCCCTGAAGTTATTACAAAAAAGTTATTACACCAAAGTGATCCAGTAATCCTTCGCCACCAGCTCAGTGTTTTGGATGTTAATTTTGACATCTGATCCCCTCACTTTCCCCTGCCTCCAGGAGGGAGGAAGGGGATATTTTTGTTAGGCATGATAGTTAGGAATTATATAAACACTGATGACAACATATAGCCTCTCATTCTCCTTCAAAATCTCTCGCCCTATCTCTCCTGGTACAGAGAAACAGGAAGAGTATGTGTTTAAAATGAAGAAAAGAGAGAGAAGCAGAAGTCTTGAAATTTTTCATTTGGGCTATGTTAATGGCTTTATATTGATGGACATCTGCGAGACTGCTTGGTGTAGAAGATAAAAAGCTTTCCTTGGAGTAAGGAAAGACCTAGGTTCAAATCCTACCCCTGACAAATACTGACTGTGGCACCCCAGGCAAGTAATTTAGCTTCTTACTGTCCCTAGGTCATTCTTTAAGATGATAAATCGCATAGTAGGTATGGTGAGCTGCATTGATAGAGGACATTTTTTTACTGGGAATTCCCTATACTGATAAATCATTGGTCTGGCTCAAGAGAAATAGAAATGGGAAGCCATGATGAACATTGTGTTTCCATCTTTGTGAATTTCTTTGGTGTGGTAAGATTTGGTGCAGCCTTTTTTTTTTTTTGCGGGGCAATGGGGGTTAAGTGACTTGCCCAGGGTCACACAGCTAGTAAGTGTCAAGTGTCTGAGGCCAGATTTGAACTCAGAACTCAGGTACTCCTGAATCCAGGGCCAGCGCTTTAACCACTGCGCTATCTAGTTGCCCCCAGTGTAGCCTTTTAAAAGAAGAAAAACGTATATATGGCATATATAAAAGAAACTCATTGTTAGAATGTTGGTCCATTTTGACAGGAGCAAAGCTGTATCTATACCACTGGGAGGAATACCCTGATTTGGGGAGACACAAATCCATTAAAGGATCACACTTTTGTAAATGATATTTTGGCCCAGTCACAAAATAATAAACTGAAATTTATATAGCACATTAAAGTTTGCGCAGACTTTATACACATTTGATCCTCACAACATCCCTATAATGTCAACACCGCAACTGCCATTGCTCCAGTAAAATAGGTGCTCAACAAGTTCTCTTTCTTTCATAGTATATTCTTTTTTTTCCAAATTAGCAAGCATTTATTAAACACCAATTACTGCATATGCCAGGCACTATGCTGAATATATACATACAAATGCAAATATATATGAATATGTATAGATATATGTGGCTTTTTTTTCAGGTTGTAAGGGGCTAAAATTCTAGCTAGTCTGTCTAAAATAGCTAATGAGTGGTTGCCAATAAATTATAAGCTTTAGCAAGAGTTAGACTTTTAAGCATTTATTAAGGAGAATAAGAATTTGGTGAAGAGAGAGAGAAAGAGGCCTAGATTCAGCTATCTATCTTGGGGAACTAAAATTCTCCTGCTCTACTCTCCACGAGAGCCCTGGCAGAAAAGAGAGAACCACACCTCCTTCATTCCACAACCCTCCTGTGAAACTGGGAACATCCTGTCCACTTGAACATACAGCTCCAAGCTAATTGGCTGGTAGCCTTGATTGACAGTACCCACAAGCAAATGTCACTTCCTTATGCCAAGGAAAAGCTGCATAGCTTGCCCTCAGATACCTTCTCCTCATGGTGGAACTTTTCTATAGTAACTCTCCATCAGGTGGTATCATTGCAATAGTTACAAAGTTAAACATTTTTATTTATATTTTTCTGTTCCAATCTCTATCCCTCCTTCCCTCCCTCCCCTGCCCCCTTCCTGAGGCAGCAAACAATCTGATATGGGGTATATATATATATGTAATCATGTAAAACATCATCATATTTGTCACTTAATGAAAGAATGTGAAAATAGCATGCTTCAGTCTATTCCATTAATATCAGTTCATTTTTTGGAGGTGGATAGTATGTTTCATCAATAATCTTTTGGGATTGTCTTGGATTATGGTATTGTTGAGAATAGCCAAGTCGTTCACAGTTCTTCATCAAACAATATTGCGGTCTCTGTGTTCAGTGCTCTCTTGGTTCTGCTCACTTCCCAATACGTCATTTCATACATGTCTTTCCAAGATTTTTTGAAATCATCCTGTTTGTCATTTCTTACTGAACAATAATATTCCATTACCATCATATACTACAGTTTGTTTAGCCATTCCCCAATTGGTGGGCATACCTTTGATGTCCAATTTTTAGCCACCACAAAAAGAGCTGCTATAAATATTTTTGTACAAATAGGTCTTTTTCTCTTTTGGGGGACATCTTTGGGATATAAACCTAGCAGTAATGTTGCTTTATCAAAGGGTATGCACAATTCTATAAGTCTTTGAGGTAATTCTCTTCTTTAAAAAATTTGCTGTTCTAAAATTGTTATTATTTATTTATTTATTTTAAGCATTCTTTTCTTTTTAAATTTAGAGTCCCAAATTCTCTCTCTCCCTCCCACACCCTCCTACACCCATTGAGAAGGCAAGCAATACAATGTTGCCTATGCATGTAAAATCATGTAAAATATACTCCCATAGTAGCCATATTTCAAAAAGAAGCAAGAAAAATAAAGTGAGAAAATTATACTTCAATTTGCTCTCAGAGTTCATCAGTTCTCTCTGGAGGTGAATAGCCTTTCTTTCATCATGTCTCCTTTGGAATTGTCTTGGATCATTGTGTTGATCAGAGTAGCCAAGTCTTTCATAGTTGGTCATCATTACAACATTGCTGTTACTGTGCACAGTGATATCCCAATTATTTTCATTTCACTTTGCATCAGTTCATATAGATCTTGACATGTTTGTTTTCTGAAATCACCCCTCTCATCATTTCCCACAGTACAATATCACAATCATATGCCATTCATAATACATTCTTAAGAATTTAGTATTCTTAAATAAATGTATTCTGGTCTGCTGAAATTAAATCACCATTCCAATATATACTAATTAACCTTTTCCCCCCAAGCACCTTGGAATTCTTTGTAAAGACCACTGGACTAGAAGTCATGGCACCCTGGTTCTGGACATTCATATTTATCCTACCAAGGCAAACATAACCTCTTCCTGCATCTTCCTCCTATATTCCCTACGGAATCCATAAATGCACAAACTATGTAGATACATGTATGCTATTAATGGAAATAATAAATGAAAAAGCATTGTGTCTGCTATGTGTTATATGCTACATGTTCTGCTAAGTCCTAAAGGTACAAATATATTTATCTTTTTGGAAAAAAGAAGAGAGTCTTTGCTCTCAAGGAGTTTACATTCTAAAAGGGAAAGCAACACATGTAGTGAAGTAATGACCAAGGAGGTCTGGTTTGGTCAGGGGAGTCATAGGGATGGTAAGTGGAGTCACAGAGCAACCAATTGATATGTCTGTTCCTGGAATGATAGTGTGGTAGTGTTGATTTGATTACTTTTGAGAGAGAGAGAGAGAGAGAGAAAGAGAGAGACGGAGACAGACACAGGGAGACACAGAGACAAAGATAGAAATAGAGAGACAGAGGGTATGCTCAGGCACAGGGCATGGAGACAAGGCTGTTGCTTCCTCTTTCCACTCTGAGTTAGGGGAGGATATAGTCTCTCAGAGGCAGTTCTGGTTATTTCACCAAATCTGATCTGATAAGCACATCAACCACCCCACTGCTATCATCAGCAACATCCAGGATGCCTTCAAGAATCTTTGTAGGGGAAAATAGGAGATGGCAAACCAAGAAACCCAGCTAAGTATTCCATTATAGAAAATCACAAGAGGCCTCAATGGAGGAAAAATTCTTAACTCTCCAATTGTTGACACAGTTTTCTCTTTTCTGACCTCTTTCTTACAGGAATCTTTGCAAAGCAGTCTAAGAAATCTTCACACAATCTTCCTTGGAATCCCACTTCCAGAACATGGATAACTGGATTCCAGGACAGGTACCTCCCCATTGCAGTGCAGGGCTATTCATTTACTCCAACCTATCCCTGAATTTTCTACTATCCCTTTTCCCACTCAGTTGCTTTTGTGCTTTTACACTTTTCTTTAAAGAACACTTGTACTTAGGGGCAGCTAAGTGGCACAGTGGATAGAGTATACCCTGGATTCATGAGGACCTGAGTTCAAATCCAATCTCAGACACTTGACACTTAGTAGTTGTGTTACCCTGAGCAAGTCACTTAACCCTCATTGCTCTGCAAAAAACCCCAAACAAACAAAAAACACTTGTCCTCTCTTGAGAAACCTTATTAGAAAAAAAGTCAGATTTTCATTTCTACTTTTCCCAGTCCTTCAACATACATGATAGAAGCAGGAAATCTGTCAGACCCACCTTCTCTCCTCATCCATCCCTTTTGAATGTTCCTTTCCACTTTGGGTAGTGATCTTACCTGCATCGTTATTTGGGTGATTTTTTCCCCTTTCAAGCAGTTAAGGTCAAATGTTAAATGAGCAATAAAACTACTTCATTCCCCCAAAGGCCTCAATATTCACCCTTATCCAAGGAACACTGTTTATTAATGTAGTCAGAATATACTGAGTAATGGTTTGTGCTTGGCATGTCTAATAAAGACACAATGATGTATTGCATCTGAGATGTATTTATAACCTACTCTTTGATGCATGACCCATTTCATTAAACCCTTAATTACAATGTAATCCTGCTATGCATTATGTTGGCACTGCTGAGCTTCCCTGTTTTCCTATAATAGGATATTTGGTTCCCTTCTATTGTCAGTCTCCCTCCTTTTCTCTTTCCTGCCTCAGTTCAGACTGGCATATTCACCACAGGAAGCAGTCTGTTTTCTAATTTCCATATCCTGTAGTGAGGGTGGGACTCATTTTTGATGAATTGCTACCTCAGAAACTGGCACTTACCTGCATTGCTGCAGTGCATAGAATATGGACAGAGGGGGTGATCCTGAAGGCAAGGTACTTAAAAAAAATAAACTTGAAAAAAATTAAAAAATGTATACACCTGAACAAGGCTTGATTTAAAGTTTAGAAATCTGTGATAAGAGTCACATTTATTCCAGGAAAGCTAGGTGAATTTTTCCCTAAGAGGCAATGAAACCATCCTTGAGAATTAATTGGTTTAGGGTACTAAGCATTGGGGGAGGTAGTTCACATAGTAGATAGAATGCTGGGCCTGGAGTCAGGGAGAACTGAATTCAAATGTGACCTCAGATACTTCCTAGCTGTATGACCCTGGGCAAGTCACTTAACCCTGTTTGCCTCCGTTTCCTCATCTGTAAAATGAGCTGGAGAAGGAAATGGCAAACCACTCCAGTATCTTTGCCAAGAAAAACCCAAATAGGGTCATGAAAAGTCAGACATAACTGAAAACTGACTAAAGAACAACATAAAACTAAGCCTTAAGCTTTTATGAGAGCTTCCTGGTAGTCTAAATACATAAGCTATCTAGACTAGGAAAAGTTGTGGCTTCCTCAAGCTCACTGTCTTTCTCAGAGCTGTGCCAACACGGTCACAGAAGTAGAGGAGTTGTGCTGAAAGGAATCAGTTGTATCCTTGCTGAATACCCTTTCCAGGCCACTGTTAAGGAAGTTACTTTCCTTCTTTTTAAAGTTAGATGATCTACTAGTGTATCATTTTGTTCCTTTCTGTAGCCTAAACCATCCAACTAGTCTGAGTCAGACCTGGCTCAGAAAAGGTAGAAGATGAGGAAACTGAAGCTCTTCAAGTTAAAGTGACTTATCCAGGACCACTTGTTGAGAATTAGTTAGTAAGCTAGGATTAGAACCAAATTCAGTGTACCCTTTCCAGTAGGCTACAATTCTTTAAAAAATTAAAAACTCAACAGAATTCATAATGTAATTGGACTTTTCAGATAGATGTGTATGGTTATATGGAGGATGGGGAGAAGTGTCAAGTAAGAGATTAGCTTCTCCCTCCCACCCCAAAGGTGAGTGAGTTATGGTCAATAATCACTTCCCAGGATTAAGAAGGGGGTAAATCCAAACAGTTTGGGAGTAGATGAATTTATAGGACCTTTTTGTGAATAGAACTGTTAATTTCTATCATACATCAGGGTCAGCAAAGACTCTTCAGCTTGCTATATTTTCTGTCTTTAAAATCACCTTGAGATTTGTGGTCTTGTTCATCCACTTAGGGGCTATTACAAGAAAATGAACTGGTGAGTCAAAGCTTCAAACCAATAAGCATCATTTGTAAGACAAATAATATAGATGAGAAGTCTTTTCTGATCCAATATAGCAGACTATCCAATTGGAGTCCCATCTAGGACTAGTATGACTAAAATGTAATCTGTTTTTCAAAGCTCCTCTGGTCTAATTAGAAGGTACTTCAAAGGCCAATTTGAACATTTGTCAACAGAAGGTAGAACATGCCTGATAATGTTGAAGAAAACAGTTGTTTTAAGTTGCCCTGCCTGGCAAGCAACATCAAAAGCCACCAACTCAACAATAAATTCTATCCTTTGATACAACAAAGTGACTGTGTTCCATAATGTGTTTAATGAAAGCCATATTGTGTGTGAGATGCTCCATAGTGCAGCTTGGAGGCAGCTGCTTCATTCCTATCAATCAACATCCCTAAACTCAGAGTTTAGCCCCCCCCCCCAATTTTAAGTTGGAGCAATTGGTGGCAATGGAGAAACAAAGCCATTTCTGTCAAGGAACAACTTATAATTAGTTCATCCTGGGTTGTTTGAATGCCTACAGGATAACAAAGAAATCAAAAGGAAAATCCCTTTGGATTTCTAAATGGGCTTTTAGCAGAGCAAGGTGTATACCAGTTTATAACGTTTATGCAGTAAGGCCTAATAAAATGAGCATGGTTCACTGAGTAAGCACTAGAGTTGAGAAGAGGAAGCCCAAGGTCCTCATTTTCATTTATATTCTCATTCTCTTGTTTCCTCTCCTTCATAACAGCCATGTTTGAAGTTGGGGGTTGGGGTGGGATGATGGTGGTGCTTTTAATGGATTTCATTTCAATTCCCACAATTCCTAATGTTTTCCTTCTCTTGACTTCCCTTCTCATACTTCTGCCCTCTTCTCTTTTCTTCTCCTTTTTCTCTTTCTTTCCTCTTTTCTCTCCTTACCACTAAAACCTAAAGCAATTGTTAGGTGTATTGGCAAGACTATCTATAGCCATAGAGGTCTGATTTTAGGAATCTTGGAAGGCCTCCTTGCCAAAATACCTCAATACAGGTATGTTAATTCAACATGTTCACTCTATCTCATTGTCTGAAATTCCACAAATAGAAAATTATTTGCATTATCAAATAGGCTCCTTTCAAATTCCCTTGGGCAGACTAATTATGATATAATTAACTTCTTGAGAGGCATCCTAAAGTACTTGCTTGAGAATCTGTCTCAAAGTGATGAAGACCTAGGTTCAAGTTGTCCCTCTGACGTACACTTACTGTGTGACCCTGGGAAAGAGAAAAACAAAAACAAAAAACTAGTACCCAAAGAGATCAACAAAAAGATCCTAAAAGTAGATGAATGAATGAATAAAGACTCAAAGAGAAAACAAAACACATTGAATATAATATGTTACCTACCTCTCAATGCTCACAGGCATTGCCAAGGAAACTTGGGACCTAGGAAGTAACTGCTTCATGGTTGGAGAGACTTCCCAGAATTCTCAGGGGGCACCAGGGGCCTTGGGCTCAACCTAGAACAGGCAACCCTGAGTTTTGGGGTGTCCTTGACCCTGAACTGGAATCAGTTTCTTGGAGATAAAGGCCAGAAAAATCATAATGAGAGGCAACAGCAGGAAAATTCACTGGCGATGATGGACAATCATTGGAGCATGGCTATTCACTGGTTTGCACCTGCTTTGATGACCAAATGTGAGTCAGGATAATAATTCCCAACTCCCCTATTTCTATTTAGGGTATATCTAACTTCAGTCACCCAGGCTCACCTTAAGATCCTCACTCACACTCATTCCACTTATCCACTATTTTTTCACAAGTGTTCTCATTTCTACTTTCACATACTTTGTTATACACATGTCTCCCTCTCCATTCACACAACTGCCAGCCTGGCACAGACCCTCATCACCGTACCTCTGGCCTATTGCAATAATTCCCTGGTTGGTCTCCCTGTTTGAAATCTCTCTTCAATCCAATCCATGCTCCATTTCAGCTACTAAAACCATTTTCCTAAAGCATAGATCTAACCACATCACACAATAAACTCCAGTGGCTCTTTATTACTTCTATAATCAATATAAAACCTTCTGCTTGAAATTCTTCACAACTTAGCCCTTTTCGGAGGCAGCTAGGTGGTGCAGTGGATAAAGCACTGGCCCTGGATTCAGGAGGATCTCAGTTAAAATCCGACCTCAGACACTTGACACTTACTACCTGTGTGTGAACCTGGGCAAGTCACTTAACCCTCATTGCCCCTCAAAAAACAAAACAAAACAACTCAGCCCTTTTCAAGACTTCCAGTCTTTTAAACTTGGTACTTCTTTCTACATACTCTGCCAGCAACACTGGTTTTCTTCCTATTTCTTATACACTAAACAAGCTGGACTGTGAACTGTGGGTGTCCCCCAAGTTTCTGTACTGGGTACTCTTCTCTTATACCCTTTATACCTGATAGAGATCATATCAACTCCAATGGATTAAATTGTCATCTCAATGTAGAGAATTCCCAGCTTTATTTGCCCAACCCTAAACTCTTTCATGACCTCCAGCTTCACATCTCCAAAGATAATCAACAGGGGAAAGGCATTAGACTTAAAGGGGATTGGGAAAAGTTTGTTGCAGAATGTGAGACTTTAGCTGAGACTCGAAGTAAACCAAGGAAAATAGGAGATGGGGATGAGGGAGAAGTGAGTTCTTGGTTTGGCTTATTAAACATATCAAACTAGATGTCTCATAGACAAATTAAACTCAACATGTACAAAACTGAACTCATTATCTTTCCCCTTAAACCTTCCCCTCTTCTTAAATTTCTGTTCCTAGCACTGGAGGGAACCCAGCGGTGTGCTGGAGCTGAGTCAATTGTTAAATTTGGAGAGTGAGCATTCATACCCTGGAAATAAGCAATTACTACAGATGAGGACTTAGATTGTTTTGTTAAGTGTCTAGACTTATGAGAGAAATGGAGAAAATAATAACGCAGATTAAGTTTCAGAGTGTCTGTACATATTTTTTGCTTGAAAGCTGGTTGCTTAAATATTCAAGCATCCTCTTAGTCAGCCAGGCTCACAGCCCCAATGTCATCCTTGACTCCTCACTCTCTTTCATCCCACATATCCAATCAGTTTTCAAGTAATTTCTATATTTGTAATATTTCTCATATATGTTTCCTTCTCTCCTCGAATACTACCACAACCTGGTGTAGGCCCTCATCATCTCATGCTTGGACTATTAAAGTAGCCTTCTGGTTGGTGTTTTCAAGTCTCTGTCCCCTCTAGTCACTTCTCCACTCAGCTGTCTAACTGATCTTTGTAAAGCACGAATCTGGACGTCTCTCTCTCTCTCTCTCTCTCTCTCTCTCTCTCTCTCTCTCTCTCTCTCTCACACACACACACACACACACACACACACACACACACACACACACACACACACACATCCATTTAATAAACTTGTAACTCCCTACTGCCTCAAGGATCTAATGTCAAATTTTCTCTGGCTTATCTTTATATCCTCTATAACCTTGTGTCTTCCTTCTTTCTTCTTCTTCTGAGAATTGTGGTTAAGTGACTTGCCCAGTGTCACCCAGGTCTTCCTGAGTCCAGGGCTGGTGTTCTATCCACTACACTACCTAACTGCTCCTTCAGATTATATCTTTTCACTAGTCATCCACCAAGCCAGGAACTCCCTCCTCCCTTCTCCCCATATCCTAGTTTCCTTGTTCACTTCAAGTCTCAGCTAAAGTCTCACCTTCTGCAACAAGCTTTTCCCATTCCCCTTTAAATCTAGTGCCTTTCCTCTGTTGATTAGCTTCAGTTTATCCTGTATATGGTTTGATGGTAGATAGTTGTCTGCATGTTGCCTTCTGCATTAGACTGTGAGTCCTTTGAGAGAAAGACTATATTTTGCCTTTCTTTGTATTGCCAGCACTTAGCACAGTGCCAAGCACAAAGAAATGTTAGTTGACTGACTGACTGACTACACATGTAAGCCATGTTTCCTCACAATATCTAATTTTGCAAAGCATTTTCCCTCTATTCTGGCACAGTGGTCAGGGACGGAGGTAACTACATAGAGCCAGACACATTCCACCCTCATTTATTATTCACTCACAGTCTAGAAAGAAAGGTGGATATTGATGATTATGCTGTTCCTCCAGGTGTGGAAGACTGATAACTTGACAAATGAATTATAGGAAGATTTTCCCCTGTAGCTGAAAAAAGGCAGTTTTCCTCATAAGGCATATTTCCCTCCTTAATGGCGTATCTTTGCACAAAAACACATACATATACATACATACACTATACATGACTCAAACCGTGGTCAGTGGTTATCCCATCATTCTCACTATTGATGAAGCTATTGGTGGGAAGAGAAAAAACATGAAGAGCTCATTTGCACTCATGCTTCTAGCCAGAAAAGGGTCAGTTGATGACTATTCCCTCTATAACTTGCCTGTTCAGTGCTGTTGATTTTTCTGCTAGTCATCTTGCCCCAAGTAGAGCCTTCCTTTTGACTTTGTCATTGGTGCCAATGTTTTTTTATTTGCACAAGCATGAGACCTCAGTCATCTGTAACTCCTGCTCCTGCCTTATTCTTCCCCTCCCATCAATTTAGTTCCTAAATGCTGTTAATTTTCAAATCTGCCCTCTACTTTTTATTACCACTGTCACCACCTTAAGTTAGGCCTCATCTCCTCTAGCTAGACTATTCCAATATCCTCCTAAATGAGTTCTCCATCTTAGTTCTCTCCCTTTCAATCCTACACAGTGCTTCCAGAGTGATCTTTATAATGTATCATTCTGATCACATCAATATCTTACTTAAAAACATTCAATGGCTCCCTACCACCCACAGAATAAAGAACACCAAATGCCTTGTTGGTATTCAATACCCTTACACTCTGATCCCAACCTAACTTTGCAACCCTATCTGCCTTAACTGTCCTATATTTACTCTAGGCTCCAACCAAAGTAGAATCTCATCATTTCATAGACACAACCTAAGCTTTTCCATATGTATATTCTTGCTTATGCCAATTTCTCTATCTGGAATACTTTCATTTTTCCTCTCTCCCCACCATTTCCATCGGTCAAAATTCTACAAATCCTTCAAAGACCACTTCATATGTCATCTTCTTATTGCCCCAGTCATAAGTGAACTCTAACTCTTCTGAACTCAGACGTCTTTGTTTTACCTTTCTTATCATGTACTGTCTTATACTGCAGTTTCTTGTGTATGTGTTATCACCACTACTAGGTTTTAAGTTTCTTGAAGGTAGGGACAATGTTTTAGATATTTTTCCAAATTGTCTATTGGTATTAGGTATTTAATAAATACTTGTGAGAATGTAGGAAAGACAAAAAGAAGGATGGAAGAACAGAAGGAAAGATGAAAGGACAGAAGGAAAGATGGAAGGACAGAAGGAAGGATGGAAAGAAGGAAAGAAGGAAAGAGAAAGGAAGGAAGGAAGGAAGGAAGGAAGGAAGGAAGGAAGGAAGGAAGGAAGGAAGGAAGGAATGGAGGGAGGGAGGAGAGAGGGAAAGATAACTTGGGTGGATAACTTGTCTTCTGTTTAGAAAAATACTAAGGTACTGCAAAAGGTTCAAAAAGGAGTAATGTGGCAATGGGAAACTTTAAACTAAGTACTTAGAAATGGGGATTTTCATGAGAATCTAAGACCTAAGATTTTCTTGTCTTTGTAAATCTTAGTCAAAGCTGAGCTGCAGATCTTTCCCTATATGGTTAATACTAGGTGTACCAAATGTAAGAAGAATGAAAATTATTCTTCTTGCCCCCTTAATTTTCTTCTCTTTCTTACTCTTCTTCCTCCTTCTCCTCCTAAAAAGCATATTAGAATGGTAACTGTGAAATAGATTAATGCCTAACCCTCAAATTTTCAGAGTTAACTCTATTGCCTTAAACTAAATGAGATTTTCAGAGCATGAATACTCCTCTGGGAAAATATTTACTGTAGGAAAATATTTGTCAGATACTATTGTGAAGTTAAAATTCACAAGAAGTCAGTTACAGAAGATTAACTCTCTAGGGAGAAAGGGAGAATATTATGAAATTTAGTTTATAAAAACAGACCCATGGTTTAAAGAAAAAGAATATTTCTGAATAAATTATGATTGTTTCCAATTATTGAAAATTATTTTAAGAGTTCCCTTTAATTGTGAATGTTCGCAAGAGGAAAAAACACTCAGATGTAGTAGGTGTGTCCTTACTTAGCAGTGATGACACCTGAGACCAACCTATGCAGATTAAGAGATGTGCATTGGTGGGCAATTTGGAAAGAAAATGCAGAGGGATGGGGAATAGACAGAGGGGTCAGCAATGAGCCAATCCTTTTTTCCCCTCTCCAGGTTCTGCCTTTGATAGGCAAGCAGTGCTGTCTTTTTGTGGGGAAAACACACAGATTTAGTTCCAGGGATGGTTTAATACATACACATGATCTAAATTGAGAGAGATGACTGACATGGAGTTAGGGGAAAGGTGAAACTGCTGGCAGTTTCCTTTTACCTTGCACCAGCATTTGTAACACACATGTTGTTCATTTCTGTAAATAACAGATACCCAGATGTTCTTGCATGCCTACTCTGAGCAACTTTGTTCATGAGTAAATTGCCCTTTCCTCAAATGAGAGTAACTAAGAACTGAGCCCCCAGGTTTTCATCTTCCTGATGCTTGAAGACATGGAGCACGGACTGAATGAAGGTTGTGGTATGGGATGTACCACTGAATATTGTGATATTATTATACCCATACTTTCTTTTAGTGATTTGATGAAATGCTTCTAAAGTAATGGCTTTGGTAAGGGGAGTCAGTAAGGCAGCTTGAAGAAATGGAAAGGGAATTTCCCAAATAAGTGGAGGTCAAAATTGACTTATTTGACTTCTGTGCATAGACATATCCCTGGACTGATGGCAGAACCTGGCATGGCCCATGAAAGTGATAACAACTAATGGGTTGTGGACAAATAGTTTCCCTGGGGATTTTAACAGAGAGGGATAGACAATAGTGAGGCCGACACCTATGGCACACACTGCTGAAAGAGGATCATTGAATTTTTTAAGAGCATTATTAGTGAAAGAATAATCCATATAATTAAGTTTAGAGAAGTTTTAAGATAACAAAATTAGAGCTGACATCGATCTTATAGTATCTGGGCCAGAATAAGTTAATTGTTAATCAAAAGAATTATAACCTCCAAAGTCACAAAACAATTTTTTGAGCAAGACAAGGTTTGAGCTTTGAAATTTTGAAAGCAATATTATCTTTCTTTATGTGGTTACCATGTAATGCATAATTTGACACCAATTTTTAATGTGAAATAAAAGTTACACATAGATCTTTATTTTGGTTTTATTAGTAGCAGGACAATATTTCTGTGGGAAATTTCTTAAAACCCTGAAATACATTAACTAGTCTTTGAGGTAGAACTTATAGGCCATTTCAATGGACTCTTGCTTATTTAAAGAATTTTTAAAAAAAGAAGTGTAATCCTTTTTTGGCAAGGTAATCAGCTAGTAAGTATCAAGTGTCTGAGGCCAAATTTGAACTCAAATTCTCCTGACTCCAGGGTCGATGCTCTATCCACTGCACCAGCAAGTGTAATCTTTATTAAAAACTCAGATGGGGGGCAACTAGGTGGCGCAGTGGATAAAGCACCAGCCCTGGATTCAGGAGAACCTGAGTCCAAATCCGGCCTCACACACTTAACACTTACTAGCTGTGTGACCCTGGGCAAGTCACTTAACCCTCATTGCCCCGCAAAAACAAACAAACAAAAAACAACTCAGATACCTTTGTAAAGAGCTCAGTTCCTATATGACCAAGCAAAATAAGGTAATCTCTGGATGTTTGCTTCTTGTTATAAATCTGAATTTTCAAGTTATGAGATTCTCAGAATCTTTCTTCAATTTCAACTAATATATGGTACACCAGTTTACCTAAATTTTTCAGAGAAAGGAAACCAAGAAGTATTTGATATAATTATTTTTGCTTTAGGAAAAAAGAGTTAGAGGTAATTAATCTGTAATGATACCACCAGAAAAGAGGTCATGGGAAAGTTAACAAAGAAATGCTGCCAGCCCTGTGTTTGATCCTGAGCTTTCAGAAGGTTCCCACTCTTAGCCACTTAGGCTAAACAGTTTTTTCTTATCACTGATGGAAGTTTGTGGCTGCATAATTAACTACACAAGGGCTCAGAAATTGTATCTTAAGTGCAATAGAAGCACACCAAGTACAACATGAAAAAATTAATTAAAAGTTGCATATAAAGTCCATTTAATTAAGTTTCTGTCCTGTCTTATAAAAACAGCCAAATTTTCATTTAAAAATCTTATTATTCAGCATTCATAATGTATCTTGCCTTCAACTGGCCTATTCACTGATCCCTATTTACAACATTCCATCTCCTGTCTCATTGCTTTCTAACTGCAGTGTAATCTCTCTTCACCTCTTGCTTGTAGGATGTTGCTTCCAAAAAAGCTCAGCTCAAATGCTACTTCCTAAAAAGAAGCTTCTCTTGAGAGCCCTGGAGGCAAATGCCCTCCCCTTCCATCCCAGGAAATTACTTTGCATGTACTTGGTATATATCTTATGTATTTTATATTTTATATATTTTACTTATCTATGGACATATTCTCTCCCTGTCATTAGAATGTAAGGTCCTTGGGGAAGCTAGGTGGAGCAGTGGATAAAGCACCAGCCTTGGATTCAGGAGGACCTGACTTCAAATCTAGCCTCAGACACTTGACACTTACTAGCTGTGTGACCCTGGGCAAGTCACTTAACCCCAATTGCCTCACCCCCCCCCCAAAAAAAGAATATAAATTCCTTGAGGGCAGGGTTTGTTTCATTGTTGCCTTTTTAATCACAGCACCTGGGATAAGCACTGGCCCTGGATTCAGGATGTAAAGAATTAATTGTTATTTGAGGTTTTTAGCTCACACTGGCCTGGGGCTCCACAAACCGCACAGTGCTCCACCCACTGGTTGTAGCCAGGGCTCTGGCACCTTGCCAAAGCCTACATGGGCCTGGCAAAATTATAATGATTGGAAGCCTAGTGAGGGCAGTCATGTGACTGTCAGAGCGGCCATCCCATTGGCTGGGGCTATGTGGGGGTGTTTCTAGGTTTGGGGGAGGAGAATTGGGCATTCTAGGTGGAAGATGGAAAGCACCAGGCGCTCTGTTGCGTATTTTCAGCTGATTCCTAGACGGTGGTATTTTTTCACGTATTATAATTTCCCTTTCCCCATTTTATTTCCTTTCCCTTGATCCTACTGATCCTATTTGTGTGTGTGTGTGTTTTTTTAAGTTCATTCTTGTTAAAATAAATCTTGTTCTGTTCTGAGGGAGGCTGCTGGTCTCCTTCCTTGCCCCAATATTGCGGCGAGCCTCTTAGCTAGCACTCCCCAATTAAAAATTGGTCCCCACAAGGAGGACCTGAGTTCAAATCTGGCCTCAGACACTTGACACTTACTAGCTGTGTGACCTTGGACAAGTCACTTAACCCTCATTGCCCAGCAAAAAAAAAAAAAGAGTGGAATCACATTCAGTGGTGCCAAAATCACAGCACCTACCACAGTGCCTGGCATGTAATAGTCATCCTTAGTAAATGTTTGTTCAATTAGATTTAATGAGCTCTCTCCAAGGTTCACAGGTATGTGCAAGGGATGTTTTGTATTTCCCCCACTAATGTTGATCTACTTTTCACCTTCACCCTCCCATCATATATTAGTACTTAATAGTAATAGCATGATGAAGTAGAATGAAGACTTAGAGGTAAAAGACCTGAGTTCGAATCCTGTTCTGCCATTAACTATCTGTTAAGTAACTTGGACAGTTACACCTCTTCAAGCTTCAGTTTGCTTAAGTGTAAACTGAGGACAATAAGGTTCATACTACTATTTTGGTGAGGGCGAAATGAGAGAAGCAATGTAAATGTAATGGGCATGAGCCGGGCATGGCTCAAAGGTCAGCCCTTTATTCCTCTACCGATTCGTGAATAAGATAAGATGTTAATTCCTTGGATAAAGGTAGGATTTTCCTTGTCAGGATTTTTGTCTTTCCTTCTCATTGCTCTACCACTGTAGCCTTTGGTTAGCAGCAGTGAGGAATACTGAATTGATTCCAAACTGATGATAGAATTCATCTCCTCAAGGTAGCCCTTGGGCTTAGCCATTAAATGGAAAAGGGGAACCCACTAAGAGGCAGACATAAAAGATACATACATGTAAAGGAGGTGGACAAAGACACATATGGGGAATAGCATGGATGCTAAAATGCTGGCTTACAAATAGACCTGGAGAAAGGTGTATGTATCCAGGTAGCCTTTAGAGGGATCCCTTTATCCCTAGGGCCAGGGAATAAATGGTGTTTGGGGAGGAGAGTTGTGAGGTACAGGGTGAGGGAAAGGAAAGGAATTTGGAGCCTTGCTATGAAAACAAGGAAGAGGAAACATATTCACGGGCCTGTTGTCTAGAGAGCTCCAGGCTGCATGCCAGTTCCAAAACCTATGGAAATTTTTCCACTTCTTCAGTTAAAGTGGTAAGGGAGCATTAATTGGCTGAGTTGGTGTCCTTAAATCTCAAGGACTAACAACAACAGCAACAGATGGCATGTATATTGTACTTTAAGACTTGCAAAGAGGGGCACTTAGGTGACACAGTGGATAGAGCACCAGCCCTGGATTCAGGAGAACCTGGGTTCAAATCCAATCTCAGACACTTGACACTTAATAGCTGTGTGACCCTGGGCAAGTCACTTAATCCTCATTGCCCTTCAAAAGAAAAAAGAAAAAAAAAGACTTGCAAAACCCTTTACATATATTATCTTATTCGATCCACACAACAACCCTGGGAAGTAGGTGCCTGGAACTCTCTAGAAAACAAGGTTTGACATGTGAGTTAGGGACCTTGAACCACAGCCCTGGATGACTCCATAAAATCAGTCAAGGACAGTTCCTAAGGCTCTCTGACAAATCCAGAAAGAAACTTGCCATTATAATAAGTCTTGCCCACTTTGAGTACCTATTTATCTATATCTGTTTTTCCTTTGTTCACGAAGAGGACCATCACACTGGGGTGGTGTCATGTCCTGAAGTGAATTGGATTTAAGTGAGGGAGGGATGTGCAAAGTCAACAACCTCACTCTCTCCTCCAGAGCCCTCTGGGTCCAGTGGCAAGATATACATCAGGATGACCAGAAATGGCACCAGATGTCTAAAGAAATTTGGGTTGTGACTTGTCTAGGGTCACACAGCTTGTAAGTGTCTGAGGTGAGATTTGAACTTGGGTCCTCTTAACTTAGGGCCAGTGCTCTATCCACTTTGCCACTTAACTGCCCATTTATTTATAGGTATGACTACCATGTGTCCTAGACTTTCCTGACAGTCCCCAGTTTCAAATATTCTTGTCCATTTCCCATATAAACCATCAAAATGTCTCCAAAATTCCAGTAATATATGAAATAGTAACAATTAATCAGATCACTAATTGTTGTTTTTGTTATTTTGTTGTTTCAGTTATGTCCAACTTTTTGTAACCCCATTTTTGGGCAAAGGTACTGGAGTGGTTTGACATTTCCTTTTTCAGTTCGTTTCACAAGTGAAGAAACTGAGGCAAACAGGGATAAGTGACTTGTCCAGGGTCTCACAACTAGAAAAGTATCTGAGGTCAGGTTTGAACTCAAGGAGATGAGTCTTCCTGACTGCAGGCCCAGCACTCTATTCTCTTCTTCACTTAACTGCTAAGTATTACAGTCAAAACATACATAAAATGGAGACTAACAAAAGATGATGAATCATAGATTGAAGAAACATCATGTAGATATAAGCCCTGTGATGAAGGGAGCCATTTTTTCTAATAACTTTGAAAGATTAGCAAATCCATGAGTGACTCATGAGGATTTAAAATTTCTTTAGATCATCCACAATCAGTAATCTGACACTTTCAAAGATATGTCGGAAAAAGTTTGAAAGAATTAACAGCTGTCAAGTAGGATAAGTTCCTGAAACAAATAAAGGTGGAATAATGGACCATTGATTACAATAGTAGATAATAATAAATATAGTGCCATACATATTATATGGTTTGTAGTCTCTCCTTAGCTTTAGTAGTGGTGTGGAGATTTGGATAGAGGTCAAGGAAAGATGAATCCTTCCTTAACATACACCTTATTCAGAGTCTTGGGCAAAGGTAACCCTCTCTAGGCATTTTGAATACTCTCTGACCTAGTCTTAAGAATAATCCATCATGAATAATTTTAAATTCTCCTAGGTTCTTATAAACTGAGTAGATTCTTATAAGCCGAGCCTTCCTCTACAAGAATGTTCAAGCCTTACACATCTGATAAAGAGAAGTATTACATTCTTCTCTTCTCCCTCCATACTCCAAGTCAGCATACTTGGCAAAATGGATATCCCCATGGAGCCCCAAACCAGGCCACAAGATGTGATCATCACCTCCAAAAATACCACAAACTCTTACGTGTAGAAGTAAAGTATATTGGGACCTAAGAGTGGCATAAATGGATCAGGACCTTTTAATAACCAAATAGTTCTACAAAGAGTTCAGAATCAAGTAAGTAAGTCTTCAGTTCTAAGGATTAAAAATCTACAATTTGACAATCAGACACAGTTGAAACAAATTTTCTTCTCCGGGAGCTCTCCAGGGTACTAGCTCACCTCACTTCTAAGTTCTCTATACCAGAAAGACCCAACCTCTCTGTATCTAAGCAGCTAACTCTTACTGAACTGAACCTTGTTATTCTTACATAGACTAATATCTAACCATATACCCACATTGTATCTGACCTGATTGCTACTTACCCTTGCTAACCAAGCCAAGTTTTTGATTGATAACCTGTTTCTGCTGACAAGCTCCCAACAAAACCTTGCAATTGCTCAATTCTTTCTTGTTTGATCCCATGTATCTCCCTTGTTTATGCTGAAATTTCCCTGTTCACAGATGCTCAAAGTCTGATTTAGTTAGTCATTTTGATCAACATTAGATTTTACCCAACAACTCTTTTTTTGGGCGGGCAGGGCAGTGAGGGTTAAGTGACTTGCCCAGGGTCACACAGCTAGTAAGTGTCAAGCGTCTGAGACCAAATTTGAATTCAGGTCCTCCTGAATCCAAGGCTGATGCTTTATCCACTGCTCCACCTAACCATCCCCCAACAACTGTTTATCAAGTTCTTCATACCTTTTTGAGTGACTAGACATATTTTTCTTAATAGCAGCTACTCATTTTTTTTTGGGGGGGGGGGACAATGAGAGTTAAGTGACTTGCCCAGGATCACACAGCTAGTGTCAAGTATCTGAGGCCAGACTTGAACTCAGGTCCTCCTGAATCCAGGGCCGGTGCTTTATCCACTGCACCACCTAGCTATCCCTCAGCTACTCACTTTTAAGTCTTTTGTTCAGCTTCAATCAACTCATCCTGTTGTCTTCAGGTCAATTTCTTTAAGCAAGATTTTAAGACGGGTTCATAAAGCTTTAGGGCTAGGCCAGACCTTGTAAATCATCTAGTACAACACTCTCTTTTTGACAGATACAAAATAGATACCCAGGGAGATAAAGTAATTTGCCCTTTCTGCTTATATCACTTAAGAGGGCATGCAGTGTGCCAGGGATAAATGCTGGACCTGGAGTCACAAAGACCTACATACAAATCTTGCTTCTGATATTTACCTGCCATGTAATCACAAGCAAGTCATTTACCCTCCCTGTGCCTCTATTTTTCATCTGTGCAATGGGGCAGTAGCAGCAGCAGCATAACCTAAACCATGTGGTTATTGTGATGATGAAAATGAGATAATGTATGTAAAGTACTTTGTAAAACTTTAAACACTCTATGTCAGTTTTCATTATTTAAGGCCACATAACTAGAAAATTGTAGAGCCTGAACTCAAACTCAAATATTTCCATTACACTGTATTCTGTACCTATACATCTTCCCCTTAATGTCACAATAGATATTCACACTTGGGACATATGTAGGGAGGAAAATTCCTTTTGGCTAGGTTCTGCTGCCAGTTTTGTCACTAACCAGATGTGATACTTGTCAGCACTTAGAACATTGTTTGACACGTAGTAGGTGCTTAATAAATGTTCATTGACTAACAGTTCACACCTTTGGGCCTCATCTTTTGAATGAGGGAGTGGGACTAAATGATTTAAGGATTTATCCAGATCTAACATTCCATAGGTGTTTTTTTTTTAATTGAGAGAGTCCAAAAGAAGGAAAATTCAAGTTCCCCAACCTGGATATATCAACAGAGGGATTCCTATTATACGTGTATGTCACTGCCTCACAATCCACATGTGTCATACCTTACAATCCATAGAAAAAAAATGTTGGACTCATTTGGGTCAGTCGTTTATTTTTTTTTAAGTCCTCTCCATTCTTTAGGTGAGACTCTTTGGAAGGCTAGTTGGAAATATTTCTTTCTGGTTCAGAATTAGAGGAAAGTAGATTCATTCTTAATATACTTTCCTCTCAAGCAAATTTAAAAGCAGATATGTTTGGGTCTGGGCAGAAGGAACAAGAAATGACTGGTTGAGAGAAGGAGCGATAGAGGAAAAAAGGCAAGAAAGGAAGAAAAGTGTGGACAAACAAAGGGCATTCATCTTTAGGCTTGTCACTCCAGCACTTTTCTTGAGTACTAAATTCACTAAAAGAAAGTGACCCTGACAAGTAATCAGATTACTTTACAGGTTGAAAAATAACACAGTTCACTTTGAGTTACTCTATTTGTCAGTCCTGTTAACCCTGTCCCCAGCCTATGGAATTCTGGTAGTATACACCTCTACCCTTTGAGTCTCCCTATTCAATTCACATGCCCTGTGTGGAGAGGAGCTAAAAGAGATCTGATTGGACTGCCACATATACTCATATCTCAAAGACTCTGCAATCATCTGCCTCATAACCATCATTAACTGGAATGCAGTCTCATTTATACTGTTTTTATAATTACCTCACTTTTGTTCTGTGTACTTCATATTTGGGGCATTTTTATTTTAGAAAATGAGTAATTAGGTCTTGAGAATCCCAGGTTGGAATATTTGAGCTGGAAGGGAACTCAGAGAGTACATAAAAACCCTTCAGTTTACAGAGGAGGGAACAGAATCTAGGAGACTTGTTCAAAGTCACATAGCTGGTGAGCTGTGAAGTCAGAACTCACCACTGGTATTACAACCCTGGCCTCTCTTACTGACTTCACTGCTATACTTCTTTGCTCATGACTCATAGCATTTTTTACACACTCTCTTGCTTACCCCACCTAAGCAAAAGCTCTAACTTAGACACCAAGAAAGAGTTGCTATGTATAAAATGAAAGATCTGGATTAGAAGACCTCTAAGGTTTCTTCCAGCTCTAAATATGATTGAATAATACTTATTAAGGGCCTACTATGAGCAAGGCAGTGAGATCAGCCCTGGAGATACAAAGGCATAAACAAAACATCCTTTGCCTTAAAAGGAGTTTACATTCTCCTAAAGGGATGTAAGATGAACACAATTCAGAATATATTACAAGAATAAGTGAGCAGATCTATAATCATATGAAAAAATGTTCTAGATCACTATTGATGAGAGAAATGCACATTAAAACAACTCTGAGGTATCACCTCACACCTATCAGAGTGGCAAATATAACAAAAATGGAAAATATTGGATGTTGGAGAGGATGTGGGAAAGCTGAGATGCTAATCCACTGTTGGTGGAATTGTAAAAAGGTCCAACCATTCTGGAGAGCAATTTGGAACTATACCCAAAAGGTTATAGAACTATGCATACCCTTTGATCCAGCAATACCACTGCTAGGTTTATATCACAAAGACATCCCCCCAAAATGAAATTAGCTCTTTTGTGGTGGCTAAGAATTGGAAATCAAAGAAATGTCTATCAATTGGGGAATGATGAACAAGCTGTGGTATATGATGGTGATGGAATATTATTGTACTATAAGAAATGACAATCAGGATGATTTCAGAAAGGCCTGGAAAGACTTGCATGAACTGATATATAATGAAGAGAGCAGAACCAAAAGAACATCGTGCACAGAGACAGCAATATTGTTTGATGAAGAACTGTGAAAGACAACTCTTCAACAATACAATGATCCAAGACAATCCCAAAGGACTATTGATGAAACATACTATCCACCTCCAAAAAAAGAACTGATAACAATGGAACACAGACTGAAGCATACTATTTTCCACTTTCATTTTTTCTTTTATTCAAGTTTTTTATACACAGTGACTAATATGGTAATGTTTTACATAAATGTACGTGTATAACCTATATCTGATTGCTTACCACCTCAGGGAGTGGGGAGGGAAGGGAGGGAAGGAGGAATAAAAATTGGAAGACAAAACTTTAAATAAAAATGTTTATTACTTTAAAAAAGAATAATTAAGCTGGGACAGAGTGTTAACAACTGCAGGAAATTAAGTCTTCCTATAAGAAATGATATTTGCTCTGAGTTTTAGAGAAAGCTATGAGATGAGGTAAGAAGATAATTCATTCCAGACACGAAGATGGCTTGTGAAAATGTTTGCATTTGCATGAAGAGTTGGGTTTGAGTAATCCAGCTTGACTGAAACAGAGGTAATGACTATAAAATAAGGCTTAAAAAGTAGAAAGATCAGGGGAAAGATTGGAAAGCGTCTTTGATGCCAGGGTAAAGCATGTCTATTTCACCCTATAGGAAAAGGGTAGATTTTTGAGCAGGGAAAGAACTTAGGGATATTCTGTCTTCCTGAGAGGACAGAGCCAATGGAAAATAAATGACCTGTTGGCATTCATAGAAAGCTACTTTTTCAGTCTAATCATGCTGACTAAGTACTCCCTCCAAAGAAATTTGCTCTGGTACAATCTTTCCCTTTCCCATGAGCTACACCTTGGAATTATTCCACTTAGGGCAAATTTATTAGGGAGGACAGGAAGGATATTATGCCCTAGTTGGGCATAGTTGTTCCCATAGAGTGTAGTGGTTTATCCCCCTAAAAATCTATCCTGATCCCCAATGAAAAGATAGTGACCCCTGAATTCCAGGATGAAGCAAAGGGGCTGAGGTTCAGAAGCACGGGGTATAGCAGTGGTAGAGAATGAGCTCTGGGAGATGAGATCCATAATGACAGGACCCTTGGCAGTGTAGACCCCAGTGCAGAGAAAAAGAGTAGAAGTAGTTGATCTGGGTGATGCGATGTTGTCAGGACATAGGTGTGTGGCTAGAAGAAAGCACACCCCCTGGATTTGGGCTACCATTGACATCCTGAAATAAAACCTTGGTTTCCCCCACCTTACTTATAGCTCTGTACTCCATCAATCATCTGCAGTGTTACAGAATATTAACTCAATTTCTTCACAGACACATGAGATATTTAGCAAGCAAACTTCTAACATGATAAGATAGTAAAGCTGTCTCAGTCTTTCCTCACTCTTCACACTTGATAAAGCTTAGGAAGCTGTAAGTAATTTGTAGAATTCTTTATTACATATATTGCCAAAATAATCATGGATTGAGAAGATGTTCATGCCTCATAATATTCTAGAAAGCCAAACAAAGAAGCCATTGGAATCAAATCTTTGGTCAAAGATTCTGGTCAACAATTTTCTGGCTCAGTTCTGAGATGGCCGAGATTAAAAACAACAACAACAACAAAAACAACAACCCCATGGGCTTATTTTAGGTTTATAAAACAGATAAATCTAATCTAAATTCTTTATGAAATCACAAACCCAGTTGACTTCCTGTGAGGATGTAAATCCTCTGATGATATAACAAGTTCTTAAAATTTGACCTAATCTAAACTAATACCAAAGAATAAATGATAGATCTTCAGTTCTGTGAAATAGCCAACACTAGCATACAAAACCTCCTTTGTTGCTGATATAACCCATTTTGTTATGGTGGTTTTTAATTTCTACATCGACTTTAATTTCTCTAGCAAAGCTGCAGGTGATTTTTTTCCTGTACAAGTGCTTATGATATTTTTGTTAAATAGTATTACTTTATTTTTAAAAATAGTATTAATTTATCAGTGAGATCCTGTTCTTTATTAGTTTCATCAAAAAATGCCAGCTCAATCATTGATGCATACAATTTCAGAATTGAATAGACCTTCAAGATCATCATTTTAAAGAATAATTTATGAAATAAAACAAGCATTTCCATAATGTAATAGAATTTAAAAAGAGATTTCACATAAAACTACAAATCTATTATACACAACTTGCTATTCCTTTAAAATATATAATAAATTTCATGTAAATTTCTTTTTTCCTTATTTCTTCTCCACATATACATGCAAACATACATGCATACACACATGTGTATACATGTATATGTACATGCACGTATACATGTGTGTATATATAATTAAGCATTTGTTGCATGGTTGCTCTAGCATATGCCAGGCACTGTGCTAGGATCAGGGAATACAAAGAAAAATTGAATAATCACTTCCCTCAAAGAGCTTACATTCAATTGGGGAAGATAATATATGCATGTATGGGTATATATACAAATTAGATGCAGGTGACTTTTTCGTGGGAGGCGATGCTAACATTTGGGCAGGGGGGATCAGGAAAGGTTTCATGTAGAAGATGGCACATGGATCAAGCCCTGAAGAAAACTAGGAATTCTATGAAGTGAAAGCAAAAAGAAAAAATAATTAGTGCCTTGCAAATATCAGGTGATTAATAAGTATTTTTTGAATCAGACTCAACAATGTATTCTTCTTCTTTTTTTCTTTGCAGGACTATGGGGGTTAAGTGACTTGCCCAGGGTCACACAGCTAGTAAGTGTCAAGTGTCTGAGGCCGGATTTGAACTCAGGTACTCCTGAATCCAGGGCCGGTACTTTATCCACTGGGCCACCTAGCTGCCCCTATTATTATTATTAATAAACAATCTTCTTATAATAAAGAATATTATAATGAAAGGCTACATAATGTTCAAAGGTTTCAAAACCTCATATTTAGATAGTCACATTTAATTTAAGCATTATTCTCTTAATTCAACAAAATTCTAGTAAAACAAAAGATATTGATAAGCCCAAAGATCAGTGTTTGCTATCATGGGATTTTATCAATATTAATCATATTTAATAAAGAGAATGAATTAAAAATTCTGTAAATATAGACTTAAAGACAGATTAATTATCCTTCATACCCAATATGTCATATGCCAACCTGACCTTCTTTCCTTGGTATGTGTCAATATATATTTATGTTATAGTATATGTTCTCCATTATTTAGGCATAGTCAGCTTCATATTTCACACTAATAGGTTGTGAAGGGAATGATATCAATCATCCAAGGCTTGTGGTTAATTTAAAAATAATTTACATTTGCCTTTGCAGTGTAGTTTTCTCCTTTTAATTATGAGTGCATTTGATGTTCTTGGGTTTCACAATCTGGGGGTTCCCTCCTAAAACACAAATTGCAGCACTCCAGACCATAGAAGATAGTTTGAGAGAACTGCCTGAAGAAGAGTCTTGGCCATGCTCACCAATAAGTATCAAAGTAAACATTTGACCTGCCTTTATGACTCCAATTGCAACCCTCTACAGTCACTACACTGCACTCCTTCTTAGAATTCATACCACTTTAGATGAAAGAGTAACGTGACATAGTGAACTAGAGGAACCAGAAAGCTCCTTGCCACTTCTCATTTCCTTGTTCCTCACTTTGTTGGAAATGCTTGAAAAAAAAAAGCATAAGCAGAACTGGCTTCTATTTAGTTTGCTGTCCCTCCAGCTTAGATGTTGTGAGATACCAGATATAGGATTAAGTGTTTTGGTTTAAAAGACCTTTCAAGTAACTGCCTGCCAATAAGCTATGTGATGGCCCATCACTGTTTATAGGTTGAGGCAAGTCCTAAAGAGTTTTCTGGGTCTTTTCTCAACTGCACTCCCCTGGACCAAGCCATCGGGGTGAGTTGGTGCTACTGATTCTGCTAGCATTGCCAATATAATGGTATATAATACCAGGACCTTCAGACAGAACACTAAGAAATGTCAGAATTAACAAGTATTACTACTGTTTGGTAATAATAAGTATCATTATCCCACTCACAATAATATCATTTAAATGGATACATAGAGCTACTTTAAATGTAAAGAATTCAGTCAAATGGTTCAAATAATAGCTAGCTTTTATATAGCACTTTATGTATATTAACTCATTTCATCCTCACAATAATGGCATTATGCAGATACTATTTTAACCTCCAATTTATAGATGAGGAAACTGAGGCAGACAGAGGTTAAATGACTTCCTTAGGGTTACTCAACAAATAAGTGCTTGAGGTAGGATTTAGAACTCAATTCTTCCAATCTCCAAGTCTACCCCTCTATCCACCTAGCTCCCTCAATATATGATGCCATATTACTAGCCTGTTGAGTATTACCAAAGGATGCGTGGTTGGTTTCTCAGTCATTGAAAAACCAGTCTCACTAAATTTAGAAAGGCTTATCATCAAATTGTCTACAGAGTAATTATTCCTTCCTTCCTTCCTTCCTTCCTTCCTTCCTTCCTTCCTTCCTTCCTTCCTTCCTTCCTTCCTTCCTTCCTTCCTTCCTTCCTTCCTTCCTTCCTTCCTTCCTTCCTCCCTTCCTCCCTTCCTTCCTTCCTTCATTTGCCACAGCAAGTGAAGATCATTCAGTCAATGTAGAGGTTAATGTTGATCTATGTTGGTGAGGGGAGTACACACACTCATTAAATCAGAAATTCTTAAGATATTGATGTTGAAGCACATGATACCAAATCCTTAACTTAAACAATCCCCCCATTATGCCAAGCCCCCTTCCAAAATGCTTACATTGGATTGGCTGGTCAATCCAGTCAAATTGCTTGGACCGGTTTGTGATTATGGGCAGAGGATTTGTGGGTGTCTGTGTCAATGCCTTCTTTCTGCTCTGGGCTTCTTCCCAGGGTTGAGTGAGTACCACACTCTCCTGGGGACCCGTAGCAAGCAATCCTAGCCAGGAAGTGTCACATTTAGTTGAAAGCCATGATTAGTGCTGAGCCACTGGGGGAAAAAACAGATAGAAAGCAAATGAAGTGACTTCCAATGAACAGGCAAACATGAGTCAATGAGCAGTGAAAATCAATGAAGCAAAAGTGGACCGTTTTCCCCTCATTGATTTCCCCTGCTCATTGTTGATTGGAGGTGGCTTCAGTTACTTTCTTTTCACATCTTTTGATTAGATATAGCTTACATCTCTGTAGCACTTTAAGGCTTGCAAAGGATTTTATATACATTATGTCATTTGGGCGTCACATCAGTCTTGTCAGGTAGGTCATATAGGCATTATTACACACTCTTTACAGATTAGGAAACAGGTTTGGAAAAGGTAAGTGACATACCAAGAGCCACACAGTTACTTGGCAATGAAGTCAGGGCTTGAATCCAGATCCAGGGATTATTGCACTGCACCATACTGCCTGATTGGGTAGGGAGAGAGTCTCAAACTTGCAATACATGGTATAAAAAATATCCAGTGCACTCCTCCCCAGTTTTACAACTCCATTCCCAGAAATGGTAGAGGACCATAGCTGATATTCTCACTATAGGTCCAGTCCTGTTTCCCAACATGCTTGGGGGCAAAGGACAAGTTCTACACTCAGCACCGTGTCTGGTCTATCCAAAGGATGTAGTTTTCACAGTTATAGAGTGGGATAAGGAAAAGCAGAGGAGACAGATGGTCAAGTGAAGAGAGAATAGGGGAAATGAATATATTTAGGAAGGCTGGACTGGCACTGGAAAAAGGACAGAGAATATGATCTCAAATGTTCTTTCCATTTCTAATATTCTCTGATTTTATAACCAGCAACTAATGTGTGATTCTGCAGAAGGAACATCAGAGATCATTGGGAAATGGCAAGAATAAGTTCAATAAATACACGTGGAATAGATTGCAAAAGAGGCTCTCAGAGGCAGGGACCACAGAGGAAGAGGTTACTACCCTTTCTTGTCACTGGTGAATGAATTATAAAATTGAACTTGTGTCAGTCTTCTTAAGCTCTTCAACTCTCTTATTCCTTCAAGCAACAAAATAATCTCTGCCCAGTGGTCTCTCTGCCACTGATAAATACTTTAGCACTGCCTTCCAATTTATTGCATTCCTCTGCTCAATAGAATATCAGCGCTCTGAGGGCAGACATTGTTTCATTTTTAATCCTTGAATCATTAACACTTAGCACAGTACCTGACACATACTAAGCATTCAATTTTTTCTGAAGCCTTTGATACCATAGATGATCATCACCTCCTCAATATTCTCCCCCTCTAGGTTTTCATGACATTGTGATTCTTCTGCTTCTCCTCCTACCAATCTCTTGTATCTTTTCAGCCCCTTTTGCTGAAGTCTGTGTCATATTCACTTAACTGTATGTGTACTTCAAGGCTCTGTCCTGAGTCCTCTTCTATTCCCCCTCTATGAACTCCCATGGACTATTAGCACTCTAAAGACAATTAAGGATGACTGGATCACCAAGGTACATTTGTTGGATGAATTCTGTGTATCACAGAAGACCATAATCATAGAGTTGGGTCACATAGGGAAAGGATTACAGGTAACACCAGGCAAGTTTATGTCTAATAATATTGCCTTTCTTGTAGAACACATCATTGTATATAAAATCAAGAACCATAGACAGAAGGGAGGGGAGACTCAAAATAATGTTTAATTTGCTAGATAATAAATCCTGCAAATTATTTTTGAAAGATTTGGACATTTCTCTTTTAGAATCTACAGCCACTGGGAGAATCTCACCATGCTTATCCATTATAAAAACATAAATATGTTAATGTGTATTGTATGTGTATGTATATATGTATATGTACACACCCCTATATGCATACTTTTATATATACATATACATGTATACAGATTTCCTAAATGTAAAGAATGTGCTTGGTGTGATACAGTGTTTCCACAGGGACTGTTGGTACTAAGACACTTTTTGGATGGATTTAGTATCAATACAGCCTGGATTGGTTTAACTATTAGATGTGTTGCAAAATACAAGGCCATGTGGAGCTGTAAGGAATGTGGTGGGGGGAGGAAAACAGATACTGAAGCAATGGATAGACATGGCCCCTATTAATGAACCTGTACAATGTACTGAGGAATGCCCTACTCCTCTAGAATACAGAAAGACACAAATGGGAACCTTGCTATGGAACAAACTGTGGCCAGTTTGACCCAAACAGACTATGACTGTGAAGCATAAGCCAGTGGAGGAGAAAATAGTTTATGGAAACCAACATACACTACGCAGTAAGAGGACTCTAAATCATTCCTTATTTAGGGTACATACACAGTTCAGTGGGTCTGAGCTGGACATCAACAAAGGAGGATGAAATGGAGCTATCAGAATGATAGGAGGAGAACCAGGAGAACATAGTGTCATGAAAGCCTAGAGAGTTGAGTATTCAGGAGGTGATATGATCTATTATATCAAAGCCTTCAGAAAAATTATTAAGTTCTTAATATGTGTCAAGCACTATGCTAAAGATTAGTGATTCAGACAAAAATGGTTTGAGCAGATATCTCATCTCTTCTGGAAAAGAGTAAATTTGCTTTTTAAAAAAATCATCTGCCCTATTTGTGATGTTCTGTTTTTATAACTAGTATTTTGTGGAAAGGGGCAAAAGTAGTAGACATAATTTTGGGTCTACCCTCCCCCTTAAGTGTGACCAATAAGTGGCTTTTGTTTTGAAGCTGTAAAATTATATTTGTGATAAAATAATGGAATTTGGCAGATGCCCAGGGGTCCCACCTGAATGATATAGTACTGTTTGGGAAACCAGCTAGGTAACTACTTGGAATGATTGGATATGGGCCACACCTGGCCTGCCCTGAGTGACTTATGCTGCTGATGTCAGCAGGGTAACTATTCTTTGACATCCAGCTTGAAGGACCTCCCTTTTGGGGAAGGGAGAGTAAAAGTAGAAAAGGGAATGCTTGCTGAGGGGAGCTCGTCTTTCCTGTCAGTAAGCTTCTGAGAGCAGACTGCAGAGGGGCTGCACAGCTGTTTCCTATTGAAACTATGGACCCCAGGTGGTGAGTCAATAAAAACAAGTCCAGCTCTTTGAATTAGCTGAGCTGGAAGCAAGTTTGGGGATTGTGTCAGTCTTTGCTACAGCCAGGGAGCTTATCCATTTTTCTCTTTCCCTATTCCCTTGTCATTGGCCTAATTAATTTCACCTTTGCTGTGTATTTTATTCCCATTAATAAAACCTGATTTGTTTGTGGAAAAGAGGCTGTTAAACTCCTTTCTTATTGGACTGGGAGAAATAACTAAAAAGGCAGTTCAGAAGAGAGGAAACTTTGGACTTAGATGTCCTTCATTATTTTCTGAAAATATTATGGCGAGCCACCCAATTAACTCTCCCCATATTAAGTTTGGCCCCTACATATCCTACAGACCAGTAATATTTTAGGGAACAGATAGATATAAATCAAGCCCAATACTCTTCTTGGAGACAGGCAATGAAAGGAGCAGATGCCCAGACATCATCCTTCTTCTACTTCCCTCAAGGCAATAATCTTAGTCTCTCTTGCAGTGAAGTGGACCAGATTCCAAATATCCATGCTGCTTAAGATCCATGTATCTATATATTTAGAAAACCCATGTGAATATACATATTACATGGGTACATACATGTCTGACTCATAAATGACTGAGAAATATCTCTACCTTCCTGTTGTGTTTAGAGTCTGATTGCTTTAAGATGTGGGACAAGCAGCCCAGTTTCCCAATCTCCTTCCTACATGAAAGTAACAGAAAAATGAGAGAAAGATTGGAATAAACCTTCTCTTTTAGGGCACTGGGAGAGAAGATGAGTTTTCATGCTTGGGCTACAAGTAATGAAAGTGCTTGATGTTACTATGACTTTAGTTATATAGAATCAATCCCTTTAGGAAAGACACTTTACCTCTTTAGGCTAAAGTTTGCTTATCTGCAAAATAAGGTAGTTGAACTATATGATTTCTAAGGATCTTCCAAACCTTAAGTCTTACAATTTAATAACCTTCACATTAAACTGCTTGCTTAACCATGGTCTTGAGGTTTGAGTGACAAATAATATTTAGTTCTAGAAGCATAAGGAGGGGCCTTTAGACAGGGGCCATCCCAGTAAAGTGACAAGTGTGATGAGCAGGTATGTATTCATTAATTGATCCCAGGCTCAGTGGGGAAGAGGCAAAGTACTGGGTGATCAACAGCCTACCTTTGGGTCACACCTCTTATTACCTTATATGGCTCTCATTACATAAAACCTAAGTGACTTCAAACAGTGGTCAGATTAGCCATTTAGAATGTTATGATTTACTGTCAGACCTATTAGTCAACTACTATATGATTACTTAGGTTGCAGTCTTGATGTTTCAGAAGTCTTTCAACCAATTTCTTATATAGCATTTCTTTGGGCATTCCATAGTTTATCAATAGCATTCCTAAAATGTCCAAAATCAAGCACAATGGTCCAGGAGTAATATAAGATGAAATGATCACATCACATCCTAAGTTTCATTCATTTTTTACTTTAGGAATGAATCCCTTCTTGTTAGTGGAAATGAAATTCAGAATGACAATTCTTTTGTTGCTTCCTCCACATTATAAAGGACTAAATTATCAATAAGGCAAACCAATATATTATTAGTTGCTCCTAATTTGGCAGAGAAACAGTTTCAGAATATATCTGAATAATTGATGTTCCCAGTCATAACTATATACTGCCTCTATGCCAGACTTTTAATCTGTTTTCTAAATCCTTTTCAATTTCTTCCTTCTATCTAGGTCATCTGGACTCTAATGAAAACTGCCTTAGTGATCATTTTGGTTTTGTTTGTCTTTCATTCTTGAAGAGGACCATGACAGATGTTATGACTTGCAATGAATTGGATGTAAGTGAAAGAGAGCTGTGCAAAGTCACTAGCCTCACTTTCCCCTCTGGAGCCATCTGGCTCTGGTATCCAGATGTATTATGAGCACGACCAGAGATGGTCCTGGATGAGTGATCATTTTATCCTTTTAAAGATAGAGGAACCAATAAGAGGAAATCTTGTTTAGGATTTGATTTTCAATAACAGGTAGAAACTGGCAGGTCAATGGAAATGATGGTATCATGGGGAAAGTGATCACAAAAGATTTTATTGAAGGTCAATGAATCAATAAACAAGTATTTATTAAGAGCCTACCATGTACTATGTACTACCAGGCACTATGTTATGTCCTGGAGATACACATTTAATGAATGAAACAATCCCTACTTAAAAGGAATATATAATCTAATGTGGGAGACAGCAAGGATATATGTAAGTATACACAAGATAAATATACAGAGAATAAATGCAAAGAAGTTAAATACAAGGTAGTTGAAAGGGAAGGAATTAGCAGTTGGGGAGATGAGGAAAGGCTTCACAAAAGGTGATGCCTGCAGTGGAGTTGCAGGTTAGAAAATAAATCCATATAAATATCAGCATTTCTGTATATTACCCCAAAACAGTAGGAAGACATAGAGAAATTCTACTTTAAATAATTATAGAATATATAAAATATTTTGCAGTCTAATTGCCAAGAAATACACAGGAACTATAAGAATACAACTATAAAACACTCTATTAAATAATGATAAATCTAAATAATTGGAGAAATATTGATTGTTCATGAGTAGGCTGAGTCAATATAATTTTAAAAACCAATACTATCTAAATTAATATACTTACTCAGTTCCATACCAATCAAGCTACCAAAGGATTCCTGTTTAGAGATAGAAAAAAGTAACAATGAAATTCATCTGGAGGGACAAAAGATCAAGAATCTTAAAGGAAAGAATGAAAAAAATAGAAAGGAAGGGGGCCTGACAGTATCAGATCTCAAAGTATACTACGTATAAAGCAGAAATGATCAAAATTATTTGGTACTGGCTAAGAAATAGAGAAGTTGATCAGCAGAACAGATTAAGCACACAATAGCTAGCAATTTATATATTGGTTTAAGGTGTGCAAAGTCCCTCAACTATATCATCTTATTTGAGCCTCACCACAAGCCTGGAAGGTAGATGCTATTATTATCTACATTTTTCAAATAACAAAACCTGAGTCAGACATTGATTATATAACTTGCCCAATGTCACACAACTAATAAGTGTCTAAGGAAGAATATGAACAAGGGTTTTTCTGATTCCAAGTCCATCATTCTATACAATATATAGAAGAAAATGAGCCTAGTGTTGATAAAACAAAAGATCCCAGGTATTGGGGGGGGGACTCAGTATTTGACAAAAACTGCTGGGAAAAGAAAAAAACAGTCTGAAAGAAACAAAGTATAGACCAACCTCTCACATCTCACAGTAAGTTTCAAAGAGTTACACAACTTAGACATAAAGGATGACATCATGAAAAAAAAATTAGAGGAGTAAAGAACAAATTACTTGTCAGATCTATGGCTAGGGGAACAGTTCACAACCAAATGGGGGATAGAGAGGATCACAGAAGGTAAAATAGACAAGTAAAACCAATATAGCTAAAATTAGAAGAGAAGATGGTAATGAGGAAAAAAATTAGCAGGATATTCCTTTGATAAAGCTATATAAGATATATGAGGACACATCAGAAATTGATTCAAATTTACAAGAATAAGAGCCATTCCCCAATGACAGTCAAATGATATGAATAGGCAGTTTCCAAAGGAAGAAATACAAGACAACAATAACCATAAGAAAAATAGTTCAAATCACTAATAATTAGGGAAACACAAATTAAAACAACTCTGAGGTTCTACCTCAAATTTATCAGATTGGCAAACTTAACAAAACATGAAAATGACAATTGTTGGTGGGGCTATGAGAAAATAGGTTCATTAGTATACTGTTGGTGGAGCTGTGAGCTAGTAATGCCATTCTCTAAAGCAATTTGGAACTATGCTCCCAAAGTTCTTAAACTGTGCATAACCTTAAACCCAACAATACCACCAATAGGTTTATACTCAAAAAAGATCAAAAATGAAAAGGACCCATATGTACAAGATCATTTATAGCAGTTCTTGTGGCAAAGAACTGGAAACTAAAGAAGTCCAATTAATTAGGTAATGGTATATGAATGTGATGGAATACTATTGTTCTGTAAGAAATGATACAGGCTGAAGTGATCGGAACCAGGAAAACAATTTATACAATAGTAGTATTGCAAAGACAAACAACTTTTAAAGAATACAATGATTAGCCACAATTCCAGAGGACTCATTGATGAGGCATTCTACCTGACAGATGGACTCAAGGAGCAGACTGAAAGATATGCATGTGTATATACATACATATAAATGTGTGTACATATGTGTGCATAATTAAACATGAATAACATGGGGATTTGTTTTGTGTGATTTTATATATATATATATATATATATATATATATATTTGTAACAAGTTTTATTTTTCTTTCTTTTTCAGGTATGGAAGAATAGGTGGAAGAGAAAAAGGGTAGATTATCATTCATTAAAAAATAAAATTTTTGTTGTTGTTGTTGTTGTTGTTGTTGTTTTTGGTGAGGCAATTGGGGTTAAGTGACTTACCTAGGATCACACAGCTAGTAATTGTTAAGTGTCTGAGGCCAGATTTGAACTTAAGTCCTCCTGAATCCAGGGCCGGTGCTCCATCCACTGTGCCACATAGCTGCCTCCAAAAATAAAATTTTTAAAGGTGATACTTGACCTGTATCTTGAAGGGGGAAAAAGGAGAAGATGGGCACAGTATTACATATATCTTAGATTTATACACTCAGAAAGCAGATTTCAAAAGGTCAAGAGAAAAGATTTTTTTCAGCTTCTTTCTTCAAATTAGTTGTGCATGTTTACATCTCAACCCTAAGCATCTAGACAACATTACTCAGATACCTTTCCTTTGTCTCTTGAAATCCATAGCCTCATCCACACTTACATGCCCTTCAGCCTTGTACCAATTTCCAAAAATGTGGAAGGGCTTATATGAATTGATGAAAAGTGAAGTGAGCAGAACCAGGACAACGTTGTATACTGTGACAGAAATCTCATAATGATGATCAAGTGGGAAAGATTTAATCACTATAAGTGATATGTGAAAATACATAGCAAAATGAGAGGTGTACATGGGAAAATTGGAAAAGGGCAATTTTGTTCTGGTTTTCTAGAAAGAAAAAAAATATACTTCATGTTTATTTATTTACATTACTTTCTTAATGTATAATGCTACTCCCAAAGTGGGTAAATGTCATCAATTTGGACAGGTTTTGAGAGTTTTCTTTTTCTTTTACAACCCTCAGGAAGACAATTGTCCTCTCTCTTGTTATTATCACCTTAACAAACAGGTGGCTCAGTGTTCATTAGCAGGGAATCACCAACTATTAGTTCCCTTCTCTGCTTCCTCTACTTCTTTTACTATTTTTTTTAGTGAGGCAATTGGGGTTAAGTGACTTGCCCAGGGTCACACAGCTAGTAAGTGTTAAGTGTCTGAGGTCGGATTTGAACTCAGGTACTCCTGACTCCAGGGCTGGTACTCTATCCACTATGCCATCTAGCTGCCCCTGCTTCCTCTACTTCTTATTGATTGCTTTGATGGGCTCTACTCTACCATTCTTAGGGGGACAAGTAGCTTTTTATTCCTAAGAGCATCCACTTCTTTTTAGGAAGATCCTTAAGCTCTTACTAGATATCTGTCCTTTTCCTTCCCTTTCTCTTCAGTGTAAGACTTTTATTTTCTAATATCCTAATGAGGGTTGTCTTTCCTCCTCCTCCACCTTAGATCCTTTTATCCCCCCACTGAAGTTTTGCTTTTGTTTCTTTTAGGGCCCTTCAATCTCCCTAGCAATTTGGAGGAGGGAAAAATATTTTTCCAGTTCCTTCACCTTCTCCCCCAGGAAGAAGCTTAGAGGACCCTTGCAATACAAATAATAGTCACTGGACTATGGGAGAAATGTCAACCTTACACAAATCACCACACAATTTGTTCAATTTAGCCATAATGGCTGAGATTTTCAGCTTCTTTCTTCAAATTAGTTGTGCATGTTTACATCTCGACCCTAAGCATCTAGATAACATTACTCAGATACCTTTCCTTTGTCTCTTGAAATCCATAGCCTCATCCACACTTATATGCCCTTTAGCCTTGTACCAATTTCCAATCTATTTCAACAATGTGACCCACTTACAAATCCCCTCAACTAATTTACTTAGTCCAGTTATTTTCCCACTTAACTTTTCTCAATTCATGTTGGTTTGCCAACGACCTTACCCTTCTTGGTTCTATCTCTTCAAATCCTACTCTCTGGTCCTTCTTGATACTCCTTGATCCTACCCCCCAGTCCCTTTAAACCTTCCTTTATTGCCCTTTATCTTGCTTCTCTTACAACCATCATGTAGGATCTAGACTGGTATCTGAGTGTAGAGATTATTTTTTCACATTTTCCTCAACTTTTTCCAAATTTTGCCAAAATTATGCTACTCAAATTCAAATTCTGAACTGCTTCACTAATCCAAACTCCTACAAGTCACTTACATAATTTCTTGTCTTTCTTATTAGGCTCAAATTTTTCTCACTTCACCCACTCTGTCTCCCACAATTTTCTCCCAGAGAAGCCAGAAGTAGAAATATTGTATTTGATCCTCTTGAATTAAATACAAACTTCTCTGCTGGGCATTTACATTTCATGACCTTGCTCCATCCTACTTTTTCAGTCTCCAAACAAACTATTCTTCTTTTTGTCCCTATTCCCTCTGTCAGTCCCATGCCTTCACATTGGCTCTCCCCCAGGCCTAGAACACACTCCCTCCTCACCTCTTCCTCTTAAAATCCCTACTTTCTTTCAAAGCATAGTTTAAATGCTACCTTTGACTTGAAGATTTCCTGATATCACAGATACTAATGTTTCTATCCTATGACCCTGTATATACGTTTGTTTGCAGGGCTATGAGGGTTAAGTGACTTGCCCAAAGTCATACAGCTAGTGAGTGCCAAGTGTCTAAGGTCGGATTTGAACTTAGGTCCTCCTAAATCCAGAGCTGATGCTTTATCCACTGCGCCCCTGTATATAATTCTACATGCACATGTCTCCCTGATAGACTATAAACCCCTTGAGGACAGGGACAGTGTTTGGATCCTCTGTACCTTGCCCAGGACATAGTACCTATCATGTGGCATATGCTTAGTAAATGCTTATTGGTTGATATTGTTTTATACATTATGATGTCTATACTTGGTGAATCAATGACCAAAGTTATTGCTATAGGCAAATTTATCATAGAATCTTGTATAATTTTGATGTGTGTATAGGAGATACCTTGTTCTAGAAGAGCATTCAAGGTTGCATTTTTTTTCTTCTAGGTCAATTAAAATAAAAATAATAAATAGACATGGCATTAAACTCCCCTATTAGACTATGAGCTTCTTGAGATCAAGAACTGGGTAGGTGGTTGCTTTTGCCTTAGCATGGTGCCTAACACACAGTAGGCACTTAATAAATGCTCATTGATTTGATTTTATTTGACTGCAGGCTCCAATATTTTGCACAACTCTCAGTAAATTGTATGTCCATAAAGATGTGTCCTCATAGAAAATTATTTTTGTCAGTTTGCTTCATTTCTTCTTGTGCTTTCATCAAATTAATCCAAATCTTCTCTCTTTAAGCCATCTATAACACATCCTTTCCCCTTTGTCTCATCAGAAGACCTCACTTACCTCATACCTTACCGAAAAAAAATGAAGGCTCCTATCCTGAGGTCTCTCTTCTTTACAATTCTGCATTTCCAATCTTTTAGAAACCATTCCCTGTTCTCTCTCTCTCTCTCTCTCTCTCTCTCTCTCCTTTGGTGAGGCAATTGGGGTTAAGTGACTTGCCCAGGGTCACACAGCTAGTAAGTTTTAAGTGTCTGAGGCCACATTTGAACTCAGGTCCTCCTGAGCCGGTGCTCTATCCACTGCGCCACCTGCCCCCCCCTCCCCGTTCTCTTATTGTCACAGCCTCAGGAGAAAAAAATGCTCCTCTTTGCCAACATCAATACTTCTTTTGCCCTTGATTCCTTTTCCTTCTGTCTTCTCCATAGCATCTCCACTATCACCCCCTTTCTCCCCTAATTTCCAGCTTCTCTTTATCTATCAGCTCCTTCCCTATTGCTTACAAATGTGCACAGATCTCCCCATCCTTAAAAATAACTTTCACTCGATTCTACCATCCCTTCAAGTTATCACCATGTATGTCTTCTTCCTTTTACAGACAAACTCCAATTTTCTGCAATTGATTCAATTTTCTCTTACGTCCTACTTGCTTCTCAGCCTTTGCTCTCGATTAGGTCCTCACCACTCCTTCTTGACTCCTCTGTAGTATTTCAAAATACAGAACACTTCCTCTCTCTGAATATTCTCTAATTTTTGGGTTTTAATGACACTGCTGTCATGGCTCCCCTTTTAATGTCTGACCAATCCTTCTCAGCTTCCACATCCTGTTCTTTATGTGTTGATTATTCCAAAGTTCTTTACTCTTCTCTTTCCCTAATGTACATTCTCTCTCATGAATTCATCAGCACCCATGGGTTCACATATCTTCTCTATGCAGATGAGTCTCAGCTTTACATATCTAACCTTTATCTCTTTCTGAGTTCCAATCCCACATTTCCAGCTGCCTGATAGATGCTACAACATGGGCATCCCCAAATCAACAAATCCAAATCAGAAATCATGATTGTTTTTCTACAAACTCACTCTCGTTCCCAATTTCCCTGTTTATGTCAAGGGTGACACCATTTTCCCAGGTTTGTAGTAGACATCGATATCTTTTATTGAACTCTGATGTGATATCCTTGCATGAAAGTGACTCCAGGTTCTCAAGTCAATAGCATAGGAATGTCAGTTCATGACAAGTTTTAAGCTGGAAAGGCTTTGGAGATAAACTCATTCTATTAAGTAAGGTTGGTGACAGACTCTATGTCTGACTTCAGAGTACCAGCCTCTTTAAATTCAGAGGCACACCATAGGCTTGTGGGATCAGAGCTGGAAAGAACTTCACATACCAGAGGTTTCATCACCAGATGATGAATGTTACAGTCACAGCAACTCAAAAAGTCACCTATTATAACCTCCATAAAAGGAACGAATAGCTGTACTGGCAAAATCAAAGGACTTTCTTGCTGCTTTTATTCTTACTTTCCATGTTTTAATCTAAAAACATATCAACAAATGTATGCCTAAGCATATTTACCTATAATATAGAACATCAAAATTATACAGGATTCTATGATAAATTTGACTAAAGCAATAACTTTGATCATTCGTTTACTGGGTATAATATATATATACACATACATGCATACTATTTAGGGAACTGTTGTATAAGAGAGGCCCAAGAACAGGCATACCTACAAATTTTTACATTGGGACAAGAATTGTATTTTACCCTTGTTTCAACATTGTGTATATGTATAGATATGTATATGTACATAAATACCAAATATGTATGCAGGTAGGTAAGTAGGTAGGTAGGTATTGACCTCTCCTCTTACATACTTTTCACCAATACTCTAGTCCTAGATTTCAAATCTGCCTCCATTCCATCTGATACTCTCATTGTATCCCCAAATACACTACTTGAGTTTTTTAACTTTTAATAACTAGGGAAGAAGCTTGAAAATTACTTTTGGAGCAAATTCCACAACTTGTACAGCTCCTCTATTCCTGCACTTCCTCTTCACCCACCCTCCTCCCCCTTCAAGTCTGAGCACAAAGAAAATGAGAGTGTTTTAATTCAGGGAATTCTGCATTAGAAACTTGAATATGTCAGTGCCTTCTCCTAAGGCCCTATCGAACTTGATATTTCCCTGAAAAAAAAATATATATATAATATATATTTTACATATATATATATATATATAATGTATGTATGCACCCAAGAACATTATGGGGGAGGGGTCAGAGTTGGAAGAACAAGATTAATTAACAAATGTTTCTCTATCGATTTGATGCATTCTAAATTCTAAAAAATTCAATAGAATCCTCCTGAAGAAAACATAAAGGGAAGCACCTTAAACAATAGAAATAATGATTATCTTAGTAGTAGTCACACAAGCCCGTGAACAGATGCACAAAGCCGCGTCGGCTGTATTTGTGTGTGCATTGTAGCCCCCAGTTTCAGGTCTCTAAAGACGATCGCTGCTCTAGCCCCGGAGCATTCTCTGCATCTACCAAGTGGTGGCACTGTTGCTCTTGAAACAGAAGGAACTGGGGCTGCTGAAGACAGGAGCCCAGAAACCCGAGCCCTTGAAGACCCAGACAAATGTTTTCATTTGAAAGGGAGTGAAAGAGGACACTCCAGGCCGGGTGCCCTGGGCTGCCGTCAGGCTGCTTTTCGCTATAGGAGAGACAAGTCAAACCATGAACCCTCCGGAGAATACATAGGATTTTGTGCCTCGTTTGGAAAACTGTAATTTTGGAGGGTTGGCGCGGGGTAAAGAAATGTCAGAAGGTCTAAAGAGTTGAAAACGTCCTCCTCATTACATTGGGAGACCTATTTTTTCCATCCCTTCCTTCCATGTTTCTTTTGGTTGTTGTTTGTTTGTTTGTTTTTGTTTGTTTTTTGTTTTTGAGGTGTGGGGGCGGGGGAGGGGGGGCAGGAGAGTCCACCTGCTCTGAACTCTGGGAGGAGGAGCTGGGAACTGCTGGACAGCTTGGCCACTGGGAGAGCCTGCTTTCCATGTGGAAGGCAGGTGCTGAAGTGTTTACTTTTAAGACTTGCCTTGATGCAGGTGTCCACAGTGGATCTCTATTCATTTTAAGGTGTGTGTGGGAGGGGAGTAAGGAGGGGAAGTGGGAAATGCTGACTTGCTTTTCATGTCTACCTTTGTTTGAAGCAGACACGGATAGTTTCTTTGGCTAAGGAGGCCAAATAAAAACAGGCAAATTCATCCAATATAACTTTTATTAGCAATTTAAACAGCCCAGTGTGGGGCAGCCAGCACATTTTTGAAAAACCTTTCAGAGGATATGGAAAGAGATTATAAAAATAATAATCCCAGAGAGAATATTCAGTGGGATTTCAATTAGACTGGATCCCTCTCAGGTCCCCCTTGATCCTCCACATGCTTTTCATAAAACAGCCTTTATTTAGACCTTAATCAAAGTCTATTTGCTTAAATTGGCTTTGCCCTGAGACACAGACACCATTTTTTGATCCTTTTTTTTTTTCTATTTCAGAGCTTTCTCAGGGAACACAGAAGGTGAAGACTAGAAGCAGTGGCCCTGCCTGTGTGCTAAGGCCTCAGGTAAACAGTGATTTGACAGAGTTCTGTGGCACAGCCCTCTTAAGCCATTTCTTATTAGGCTGTCCTCATTAGTGGCAAGGGCAAAACTTATCCAAGATCTTCACTCTCTCTACTGGGGCCACCTGGAGTTGAAGAGAAATAGGAGTTATAGCCTTTGTCTAACCTTGAGGAATGTAAGGAAACACAGCATGGAGCCACAAGACAAAGAAACTGGCTCCTTGACACCATGGGCAATATTTCTTTTCTTTTCCCAGCCTAGAGTATCATTAACAAACACTGGCTACTTTGTGCCCAACATCACTCTGGAAAGAAAACTCTAAGCAATAGTTCTTCATAGAACTTATGGTCTAGTTGAGAGGGGTGGGGCAGACAGAGACAGAGAGACAGAGACCTAGAGAGAGAGAGAGAGAGAGAGAGAGAGAGAGAGAGAGAGAGAGACAGATAGGGAGAGACAGATAGAGACAGAAACAGAGACAGACAGAGACAAATACAGACAGATACAGTGACAGATGAATGAACAGACAGGTTTTTTGAGGAGCTGGAAATAAGCATGATTCAAAACTATAAATTCATCAGTGTGGGATATTCCCAGTGCGGAAATTGCCTTTACCAATGCAGATCACCAATTTGCTCATAATTTATACTTTTAGATTGTTATCTGGGGCACTGAGAGATGAACTGATTTTCCCATGGTCACATAACAAGTATGTGTCAAAGACAGAACTTTATTCCAGTTTTGATACTGAATGAGAACAGTTTAGCAGTGGGAAACTGAGAAAGAAACCACCAGGAATTTCTAATCCTAAATAAAAGTGAGGCTTCTGATGGAGACCTTATCCTTAGTGAGTGGGAGATTTAGGTTAAAAAATAGAAATAGCCCTAAAAGTACTATTAGAAAGAGGTTGTCTCTGTTCCAAAGAGCTCAATACTTGGAGTAAGACATCTAGAAAGGAAGTGCCCATTCCTTCCAAAGGCTCAATGAACCAGACCGACCCCTTCTTATGGAAGAAAATAAAACTGTTGAGAATTTGGAACACAGAGCAGCCTCTTTTAAATAGTTACAAAAATTCTTTAACATCTACTTTATACTTTTTAAAATTGTATTCCAGGCCTGTTGCTTGCTTGCTTAATTCTGTGACCTCAGTTGAATGGGGGAATAACTCTCTTACCCTGATTACATTCCCAGCCATCTCTGATTACATTGAGGTAGGGAGGATGGAAAGGTAAAACTGCATACACTTGTATGAAGAACTGTGCCATAGTCAACAGATGCAATATGCCACACTCTCCTGCATTCCACACATGGGCAAAGTATGAGCCCCCATTGCTTCATCTTGTTTCTAATATGTTTATACTTTCTGAAAATCACAAATGGTATTTGGAAAATGTTTTCCCTTATTTTGAGTGGAATTTCTAGGTATTTATTCCCGGTATGGAAAATGGCATAAATAAAAGAGGGAGACAAAAGAGGACAACATAAAAACAAGGGATAATGAATATTCTATTTCATTTGGAACAAAGCAGGGTCAACTGTCCAGGCTATGGTGACCCAAGAAATGGACTATAGATAAAGACTTTTATGCAATTTTAAGTTACATGAGTCAGGAAGAATTATACATTTTCCCCAGCTGGTCTATAGTATTAAGAAATAGCCTTTCGCAGCAATTAAGCATTGCAGCATGGCTAATCATGGGTAATATTAAGGATATTCACATCATGGAAATTAGATATCCATTTAAGTTGGAGTAGGTTCACACCTGAGTTACACCATATGTTTATACAGAAAATAAGTAGCATCTATCTTGGGTTGCAAACACACACAGACACATACACACAATTCAAGTAATACAAAGTGGAGGTAGGGTATACCAAAGCACAAATGCAATTTGAAGAAAGACAGGGTGGGTATCAAGCAAATCCTTTAGGCTCTTATGATTATTGTTAGCCAGAACTGTGTACCACTAGCAGATATATACCAAGTTGTTGTTGTTTAGTTAAGCGTGAATAATTAGTAGTTCTGTTTCTTATGACTTCACCAAGGTCCCAAAGTTTGACTCATGTGGCAGTCATTCAGATGCACTAGAAGAAAGTACAGTGTTTGGTATGGAAAGATAGAGATAGAGGATGTTTTGCTGACTTCATTCCAGTTGATTGACCAAGCATGGAATGCATGGTTAGGAAAGATAGAGAAGCTTTGAATTCCTCAATAATGTTGACCTAACGGTTGCATGGCCCTGAAACAGAATGTTGTTGTTATTGTTTTTAAAATTGTATTTCATGCTTGGTATAACTGCTTTGTAGCCTGTGCTCTTGGCATCATGAGTAAACTGTCTAACCTGGTCCAAATTCTGTGCGACTGAAATTGGAAGACATGAATGTTTACACGAGCCAACAGTCAGCTGGGGAGAGAGCCGCCAATGAATTCTTACCTCCTAAGAACCTTGGTTTTAGTGAGTTACTTCTCAGATGATCAGTCCAGGCCCAAATTATACAAATATGTTCAGTGTTGGTTCTTCAGTCTTTTTTTCACCTCAGTTTGCTTTTAAGAGCATACCAAGTGTTTTTGTATTGTTGATGATGTATGTAGTTATCTCTGTGAGAATGGAATCAGTCAGGCAATTTCAAAAAGCTCTAAAAATGAATTTTAATTTCCCATTTTAAAAGGAGAGATTTGCTTCTTGTCCCCCCACTTCCAGTGTCAAGAGATAAAAGTTGAACTTATACCTGGTGGGATTTCACATATTGGTATACACAGAAACTACCTTTTTTGAAAAAAGAATTTTTTTCAAATGCAGTTTTTATTTCTTATTTTTTCTATCTACACATCCTTTCATCTTTCTAATATCTTCAAACTTCTGGCCCCCACTTTCACTTGCAAACAGCAAACACATTAACTTTAAAGATCATAGGATTATAGAAGGTCAGAGCTAGAAAAGACTTAAAAAATCATCTAATCATCAGTCTGACTTAGTAATTTCATAAATGAGAGAACCAAGAGAGATGCAGTTAGACACTGGATTATGAATGAGGCAAATCACCTAAATTCAAATCACCTAAACTCTCCCTGTATTTTTCTTAGCTTCTTTGTGATTAGTTTACCTAGTCAGTTAGAGCATCCATGATGTTGTTTGTTTGTTTGCTTGATTACTTATTAAGACTGGGCTTTCCTATACCACCCATGCTGAAAATGCAGGGACTACTCATGGACTCAGCACCACTCCAACCATTGCTGCAACTTGGGTCAATTCTCCCCTCCTTAAGTGATCTGAGGGACTCTAATATCTTGGGCAACACCAAATCATTGTCAAATTTAGTATAGCCACCCATCATCTTAGCCTATTGCAGCTCAAAACCCCCAAGCTAAAGAGATTCGCCAATTTCATCCTCCTCTGTAGTAGAGGTGTGTACCAACATGAATAGTAAGCATCTCACTTACTACTAAAGCCAAGTTCATGGACTCAATTTAGTTTTCTTCTCTTTTTTGGTCAATAACTGATATTCCTAATCCATGTTACATCTCATATTTATATATCATTACACTAAGAAGAAATTATCTTAAAATATGTGGCTTAATCAGCATACTGTGAGCTCCCAAAGTATCACTGACACAATGGGGTAAGGAAGGAGTCTCAGCTCCACTTACCAGTGTTTTCACAGTCTGTAATGTTGTGGGGAAAAGGGGATAGGTAACTGTCACAGCTGAAATGAGAGTAGAAGTTTGAAAAGGCAATATATGGTACATGGTCATTTTGTCATCCTTCCTAGTAACATAACTCATCATTTCCATATAAAGATCACAGGTGTGAAATCTTTGTCTGGTTCCTGGCTTCCCACTCATAGTCCTTTGGATGTAACTATAACTACGAATTTTAGCACCTGGAGCAAGCATGGGGATGAAAAAGAAGCATCTTTCCCCCAGAATCTATCCCATATCCCCATGACACAGTTGATGATCCCTAGAACCCCAATCCTCAGGAGTCAGAGACAGTTTCTAAGAAGAGTGGGAGGCATCAGGTAATTCACATCATGGTGGGGGAAAGTTTGGTACTGGTCAGTCCCTTGATCCTGGAATACCATAATGCATACCTGCAATGTGACAAGGGCAGCTACAATTCCCAAGACAGGGAAAATATTGTGACAGAACCTTCAGGAGGGGTGCCTGGAAGCCAGATGAGGAGACAAAAGATGCCAAGAATCAAAGAAAGGATTCAGTTTAATTTTAGTACTCATTCAGAGACCGAGGATTTACACATAGGTATTAGGAGACCTCTGTAACTGTTCTCTCTCAGTTTATGACCAGATGACCCAAGGACCGATGTTTTGAATGCTGCTTTTTCCAGTTCTTTCTCCTTCCCTATTTCTCTCTTTCTTGTCATTCTCCTTTCCTTCTTTCCCTCCCCCTTTTCTTTCTTTTCTTCCAACTTATTTTCCCTACCTGTATTCTTTTGTAACTTTCCATCTGCATTAAAGATGAATTGTAAATATAACAACAATAAACACCAAGTAGATAAAAGAGCCAGCCCCCACGCTCAATGAACTTGAGTGCTTGGTAAAACTCATTCATTACCCAGGGCCACTTTCCCTCACTCATGTCCCCCTTCTTCTCCCTATTTCTTCCTAGCAAACCCAAGAAAATGTTCCTCTTCTTATTAGGATTTTAACTGTTCATTTCATTTCTTTTGCTTTTATAGATCAAAGATACCTTATATAAAACAGGGATAGTGTTCTGAAGTATTCTACTCAAGCCGCCCCCCCCCCCGAATTATATGACTTGTGAATAAATGAGACTTTCTGCGGAACTCTGAATACCCTTTTTTTGATTTTTTCACTCTCCTCCCTATACCTTCTCCCTTGTACCTGTAATAGCTTCCCTGAAATTGCGGTGACCTTCCCTTTCTTCATTCTTGTTTCTCTTAAAAAGCCTCTTCCTCAATGAAGCCTACCCCTACTACCTTCCCCTACTTCCCTTTCTCTTCTATTCAGTAGAAATGACTGGTTGCTCTTCTCCACTGTTACAACTCCCACATAGCCAGAGAAAAGATGCCCGCAGCCCACTAAAAATATAAAGAATGCATGGATGTGTTTTACATTGAGTTTCATTTAAAATGTCTTATTATTAATATGTAATTCTTTAGGTATTCTCCATCCCTTACAAATTATGAAGCTCTACTATTGTTTAATTTCAAGGCATTTTTAATTGCTTCCTACTCAAGGTGCCATATGACATACAAATTCTTTGCTTCTTCAAAGATGTAAAGTTTTAGTAATGTCTACTCTTTTTATCAACTCAGATTCTTGACCACTTTATGGTTGCGATAACTAGTCTACATGAATTTCTGTGCTGAAAAATATATCACCCTGTGGTCAATCTAGTGATGAACATTGCCATAATTACCTAGGCTTGTCCTCAGATAGTAAATTGACCCTAAATGCCCCCCTGGAGGGGGTCTCTCCCCTCCACTAACCACAAACCCACATCTAGGCCTGTCCTGCAGATAATCAACCTGTGGAAAATCCTCCCACCAGTAATGGCATCATCCTTCCTCCCTATACTAGGAGATATATATATATATATATATATATATTCCATCCTTTGTCATCCTGTATGGCGCTTTTCTCCTATTCTCCTCAAAATTCGACAATGATTTCCCCAATATTCCAGAGGCCCTCCTCCAGGTCAGGAATTCCTAATCTCTCTTGTATCATGGAACATTTTGCAGACTGGTGAAGCATATGGGTCCCTTCTCAGAATAATGTTTTTAAATGCTTAAAACAAAATCATAGGTAAAAAATACAAAGGAAACCCATTATATTGTTATCAAAATACTAAACAAAAATAAGTGTAAAAACACCAGGTTAAGAACCCTTACTCTAGGTCTTTTTTGCATTTCATGAGTACCAGGACAGCACTCGGGTTGTTGTCTGTTATTCTTCTACTATGCTAAACTACCAGACCCACCTTTTTTCTTCTCTAATTGTACATTTCCTGGGTGATGTCCCTTATGCTGTTTCTCTTGGATAAGTTATCTGGGTGTTTTTTTTATTTTGTTTTTAGGCTTAATCTGTGATTTCATTGGTATAAAGAGCTCTCCATGAGAAAATTCCTTCTTCATTGACAGATGTCAGTGCAGATAGGCACCTTTTCCTCAATCTATGGTTTTAGTAAATTGTGATGCTGAGGGTGTGACTTTCTCAGGGTTACACAGCCAACATGTGTCACATGGATTTGAACCAGGGTATTCCTGACTCCAAAGCCAACCCTCTATCCAGTATTCCACACTGCTTCTCTTGTGTGTATGCACTTTCATTGGTTATATGCTACAACCTATTTAGGTAACAGAAATCATTATTAATAACCAATTACTAATGGGGCAGCTAGGTGGCACAGTGGATAAAGCACTGGCCCTGGATTCAGGAGGACCTGAGTTCAAATCTGACCTTAGACACTTGATGCTAGCTGTGTGACCCTAGGCAAGTCATTTAGCCCTCATTGTCCTGCCAAAAAAAAAATGAACATTAATAACCAATTACTCATATGGAGGGACCCAGGTTTTTCCCCTATTTCCTCATTTAGTTACTAGATCAAAGCAGCCTCTGAAGGACAGGGTTGATGATGAGATTGGGTTGAATCTCAGACAGGACCCCACCCAAGTGGGAAAGCTTAGTTCTGATAAAAGGGTAAAAACCATTTTATCTCAGTGGAATTCTCATGTAACCCCCACCATTGTTCTAATCAGGTAAGCCTGGGTAGAGAATAGATCCTTTTGTCTAGATTACCAAAGGTGGGGTGGTCTGGGTACTGATGAGTCTATTTGTCCAAGAGTGACATAATCAAAGTCACATACCCAGCCCCTCATTATACTGGGCCCACCTCACATTATAATATTCTTTCTTCCATTGATTATTCTTTTTTTTTTTTTTTTGCAGGGCAATAAGGGTTAAGTAACTTGCCCAGGGTCACACAGCTAGTAATTGTCAAGTGTCTGAGGCTGGATTTGACCTCAGGTCCTCCTGAATCCAAGGCCAGTGCTTTATCCACTGTGCTACCTAGCTGTTCCCCATTGATTATTAACTAATCAGAATTGATTTCTAGACCTCAGCTGAACTTAGAAATTCCCATTTTCAGACTGAATGGGGACACAATGGGCCAAATGATGTAAATTATCACCAAAGGCTTTCTCAATTTGAACTCAAATTCATATGATTCCCCTGTGGGTGGGACTGGGTGGCCCACTTTTACATTTCCTGATTTATATGCCCTTGATTCCAGACCTAGCACCTCTACCACCCACAACTTGGGTTTTGGTTTCTTATTACTTGAGTCACCACTCTCATATCATGATCATTTTCTTAGCTGCCATGCTGTCTCCCTTTCCAGCCACTCATATTCCTGCTAGCATCCCTGGATCCTGATCCTATGCCAGAATCACACCAGTAGAATTGACAATTTCAAAAGCTGAAGATAGCTCCAAAGATGGTGGTGGTGGCAGGAGGTGCTACCAAGGATGCATGGGATCCAGAAAATTGACATGAGGTAGCAGTGGGGGAATAAATCAAGGCAGGAAATACTGGTGGTCCAGGGCTAAGAATTTCTTCTTATGACTCCTAAAGTCAAATGGTCCAGATAATCTAGAGATCCATATGGAAGACCCCCCCCCCCCCGCCAAGGATATTCTATTAAATGAGAAACTAAATGCTACATATCTAAGATGTGTATCTAAGTGTTTTCCTTATAACAGCCCAGTAATATACACAATACATCATTATTTCCTTTTTAACCTCACTTTCCTCATTTGTAAAATGGGCTGGAAAAGGAAAGGGCAAACTACTCCAGTATCTTTGCCAAGAAAACCCTTAATGGGGTCACGAAGAGTTGGAAATGATTGAAAAATGACTGCACAAACAGCTCCCATCTCTCTTTTTTGTAAATGAGGAAACTAAGGATCAGAGAGATAAATTAGCTTACCAATAGTCACATAGCAAGAGTCAAAGACTTATTAGGGTTCAGGGCTTGGGTCTGAGAAAAAGGAGTTGGATATTGAATTTTACCTACAATGAAATGTTTAATTGTACAGTTCTCTACTTAATTCTCAAGTTGGCAAAATGTGTAAAATATAGCGACAGAAGAGGTTGTGGTGTCATTCGGGAGGCTGAGATGCTTCCCAGGTCACTGCTAGATCATTTCTCCTAATATCCTTGGGGCACTAGTCTGCTTTGGCTCACGCAAGATTTCACAGTCCCTTCTGTCAAGATAGGAGGCTTATCCCCTCAGTTCCAACCCTGTTCAGATGGGAAATCTCTGCAAAGTCCAACATTTAACCTTCTCACCCTTTTGTGATTCTCCCCACTGCCTTCAGCACATGAAACTAGGAAATAAGAAGTGACATGTCTGTGTCACACCACTCTGGTTAGCTTCTCTCAAGGAAGAAAGGGAGGGTATATGGTTTTAGGCTAGAAGTAAGTCAGATCACCCAAAACACAACAACTTTTCTGTAGCCCACCATAGGTTAAAATTGAGGTTACTTGTTCAGTCAACCAATTAGTAGTGATCCCTAAAATAAGTTAAATAATATTTTTTTTCCTTTTTAATTCCCTATTTCATCAGTGACTTGATGTTTATTCTTTTGGAGAAGGATGAAGAGAGACTGAACCAGTGACTATATTTATGTAAGGAACTCCAGGTAAGAAAATGTCCTCCTTCAGGGACTAGGCAATTACCTGTAACACAGAGATTAAGTGATTTGCCCTGGGTCATCTACCCAGTATGTGTTAGAGACAGGATTTGAACCCAGGTTTTCCTGACTCCAAGGCCAGCTCTACATTCACTACACCCACAGGCTTTTCTTTGCTTATCTTATTTTTAAAATTCAGCTGACTCTGAGACTCACTGAGGTATAATGAAGAGGAACAAGAAATTGCAGGTTTAATTAGGCAAATAATCAGCCTTGGGAATAGCCACTTGCTAGTGGCAAGTAGGAAATCAAAGGAAGTATGGTAAGTGTTAAATAATATGTGTTTAATTCATTTTCTCTTCTGATACTTCCTAGGAAGAAGGCTGGCTTATGTATGTGTTTGAAGGAAGGTGAGGGGAGGGCTGGTTGAATGGAGAGAAAGATGAAGAAGCTGTTACATTCCAGGTACTTAGGTACAAGGCTGTAGATAATGATCATTGTAATTCCAGGTAACCCAAGGTGAGAATTAATATTGTTTGTTCCAGAAGATGAGTAGAGCAGGAAAGTTTCTAAAGAACCTTGAAATGTGAAGTTTTGACCAGTCAGAGATAACACAGGTTTTTAGCTGTCTGTTTACTCTGCACAAGATTTTGCTGCTTTTCTTTCAAGTGAGAGAGGAAAGGATTGGTTGCAGTTTGCAATACTCCTTGGATGATCCGGAGGTGGTTCAAAGTGGAAAAAATGAAGAGAGATTAACCTTTGATAAGGGAAAATCCCTCAAGATAAACAGTAAAGCTCAAAGTGACTTCAGATAGACTCTGTGGATGAGTGTCAGGGAGTCAGCAATACCATCCATCAAACCTGTTAGGCAGAAGAGTTATCTGGCCCTCACATCCAGGTCAGGGGAACTAAGTTAAGGGCATACCCCCAAAAGCAGATGTGAAACAGGAAGACAAAAATAACACATTCATGTGTAGTGGTGGTGTGTCCTTGGGAGCATTTGGCAGCACCATTAAAATAGATCCAACTCATTAGTCAAAAGAAGCAAGGCACGCAGAAAAGGAAAGAAAAAGAAGGGAAATGGACACAAATGACAAATAGAATACTACTTGTTCTGATATCTAAAGGAAAGAAAATACTTATTAATTGCAAATAAGAAGCATATTAATTTTGCAATGAATACACATTCAGGTAGTGCAGAGACTTTGAGTCAGGAAGGTGAGAATGTGAATGTGGCTTCAGATACTTACTTTACTAATTCACCACCTCTATCTAATTCAGTTTCTTCATCTGTTAACCGGGGATAATAATAGCAACACCTACCTCCTATGGTTGTTTTGAGAATGAAATGCAAGGGCAGCTAGGTGGTACAGTGGATAAAGCACCAGCCCTGGATTCAGGAGGACCTGAATTCAAATCCCATCTCAGACACTTGACTAGCTGTGTGACCCTGGGCAAGTCACTTAACCCTCATTGCCCGCCTTGACCCCCCCCCAAAAAAAAGAAGAAAAAAAAAGAGAGAGAATGAAATGCGATATTTGTAAAGTCCTTTGCAAACCTCAAAGTGCTACACAAATGTAGCAATTATATACATAAATGAATGTAACATAATCACATACGCAAATATATAACCAGGTATATTTTCAAATTCAAAGTCAACAATCACTTCTAATTAGAATACAGAAACCCAAGGAGACATAAGCACTTGAGTGGCTCAGATAGTTTTCAAGCATCCTTCTCATGGACATTCATACTGGGATGAGTGATATCATTATAGTTCCCAAGTTTTCATGAACAAACTCTTAACCTGTCTCAGACCGCCAATTCTTTCTTATCCAATTGTCAATCTATTATCAAATGTTCTATATTTTTTCTTCCAAAACATCACCAACATTCATTCTCTCTCTGCTGTCTCAGAAGTTGATTATAAATAAAGTATCCTTCCCAAATTAATGCTAAATTTCTGTTAGAGAGTAACAAAAACAGATTTTAAAAGTATTTTGATGTCACATATTGAAATAGCAATAATACAAAGTAAAATGCACTGAGTCTTTAAGAAAGCTACAAAAGGGGGACGATCAGAGAGATGAGAAAAGTACAGAGAATCTCTGAATGCCTTTATCTCATGCACTGGACTTCATATTAAGCCATTCCTGCTCCAGACAAGTACTCAAGCCAAAGGCCATCATATTATGCATGCCCTGCTCTAATCTATACCTGTTCTTGATCCCTTATCTTTTGTTTAATAAAAGCTTGCTGGTGACCCACATTTGTCCTTGGCTGCCTCTTTTCAAATAGTCAGTGACTTCCTGTTAAAGTTCAATGAGGCAAAATTTGGCCAGAGGAGAGAATGATGAAAGACTAAATGGGCTGAGACTAACCTTCCAGTTAATGAGGTATTAACATCAGAGAATCATGAATGGAACCCGAGAAGGAAAAGTAGCCAAAACCTCAAAGTAAATCCTCTGCAAGTGGAGAGGAGAAATCAATAAAGTCATTCATTAAGACAAAAGTACTTGGAGGCAGCTAGGTAGTGCAGTGGACAGATCATCTACCCTGGAGTCAGGAGGACCTGAGTTCAAATTTGGCCTCAGACACTTAACGCTAACTAGTTGTGTGACCTTTGCAAGTCACTTAATCCTGATTGCCTCACACACAAAAAAAGACTAAAGTACTCTACCAGGTGTATATTATCATGTTAATAAGATATGACATTATCACAATCATATCTAGCCTAAAGTGCTTATTATGTTGATTATTTGTGGGGAAAAGGCTGGGATAATTGGATCATATATTTAGAACAGGAAGGAGCCTCAGAAATAATCTAGTCAAATCACTCATTTTTTAGATATGGAAACTAAGGCCCCTTTAAAGAGGGTAAATGATATGCCCAAGATATTACAGGTAGTAAGCAATAGGCTATGAAAAGAGCATATATAGGGAGGTTTGAAAAACCACAAAGCTAGTGGACCCTATTTGATTCTCTTTTAACAGTTCATCTGTATGCCCAAAGGGCTATCAAGCCATGCATATCCTTTGATCCAGCAATACCACTTCTAGGTTTATATCCCAAAGACATCCAAAAAAGGAGGAAAGGACCTATTTGTACAAAAAAAAAATTATAACAGCTCTTTTTGTGGTGGCTAAGAATTGGAAATCAAGGGAGTACCCATCATGTGGGAAATTGATAAACAAGCTGTGGTATATGATGATGATGGAATATTATTGTGCTATAAGAAATGACAAGCAGGATGATTCCAGAAAGGCCTGGAAAGACTTACATGAACTGATGTATAGTGAAGTGAATGGAACCAGGAGAACATTGTACATAGTGACATTTATATTATTTGATGAAGAACTATGAATGACTTGGCTATTCTCAGCAATATAATGATCCAAGACAATCCCAAAGGACTAATGATAAAGCATACTAGCCAACTTCAAAGAAAGAACTGATATTGATTGATCATACACTGAAGCCTGCTGTTTTTCACTTTCTTTCACTTTTTTCTTTTATTCAAGTCTTCTAATACAAAATTACTAATAGGAAAATGTTTTATATAATTGGTCATGTATAATCCAAATCTGATTGCTTACCACCTCAGGGAAGATGGAAGGAAGGAAAGGGAAGAGAGGGAGGGAGGAATAGAATTTAGAACTCAAAACTCTAAATAAAAATGTTTATTAAAAATATACATCTGTAATAGGTAATATTAGACTTGAAGAAACTTGGTTATTTCCCTGATCATTGCTACATTAGGGTCAAATGAGAGACTTAGTTTCACACTGAGCCCCAGGCTTCTGGCAGGATTAGTAAAGGCAAGGAAAATTCTGGGAAGAAAGGAAGAAAGGAAAAGATACAGAGAAGAATGTTTGAAGAAAGATCCAGCTCCATTGAATTCTTGGAAGCCTAGACCAAGACAGAATAATACTACGTGCAGGGAGGAGAGCAGTTGTCAGAGACAAGAAGACCTATAAACTGAGGAAAAGCCTGTCTCAGACAAGTAGATTCTTACCCTTATCCTGCTGTAGTAGGATCGAATAACTGGACTATAATAGCTGCTAACCCATTTCTTTCTTTCTCCCACCTTTCTGTATCCTTGTAGGCTGCTCCCATTACTTGGAATGATTACTTTTCTTATCTATACCTGTTGAAATTCTTTTATTTCTTCAGTCCTTAGTCCTGATGTCACCTCCTCCATGAGGATTTTGCTTGTTTCCCTGAACTGAAAGTGATTCTCTCTCTCTCTCTCTCTCTCTCTCTCTCTCTCTCTCTCTCTCTCTCTCTCTCTCTCTCTGTGTCTCTCTCTCTCTCTCTCTCTTAATCTTTCTCAGTCTTTCTGTCTCTATCTCTGTCTGTCTGTCTGTCTGTCATTAATGTACCTTTGCCTGAATTCCTCAATTTCGCCTTTCATTTTGTATCATACTTACTTGTGTATGTCTTACCCCCTTTACCTTTAATCTTGAGGCCAGGCCTGCGTGGTTTTTCATCTTTGTGCACCCAGCACTTAGTATAATGCCTTTTTTCATAATAAGTGCTTAATAAATCTTCATTTACATTCAACTGAATTGAATACTAAAGCCAGCCTTCAGGATTAGGAGTTTCAACCCTCCCAGATGTGAGGGCAGAGTCTTCAGAAAAGATTTGGATTCTGTTTCTATTAGCTCTTGTCTTTGCATGTAACTTTCTTTACCAGGTGATCTCTCCCAAAACCCTGGTGAAGTGAATTCAGTCCATCTAGTTATTTCAGTTCCCATATCACCAACACTTTACGTCAAATTCTGCCTGCCATTTTCAAAGACATGTCTCTTCTAGAGTATGTCTCTAGAAAGATAGTTCTTTTTCCCTTTTTGTTCTTTATTATTATTATGACTCCTGATTGATCTATTCTCTCACTAATCCCAATACCCAGTATTTTCTGGCTGTGTGTTACCCTTCCTCTTTAGCCTTTAGTTCCCAAACATGGGTTATCTTCTACCAGGCCAGCAACAGATTCTACTGGACCCAGGATACCTAGGAGGCTCTGGGCCCTAGACTCATGAAAGAGTTGAGCTCATTCCTAAGGGATATTAGCCTTTAAAGAGAGGGATCAGACCCTTTCTAATTATTTTTGGCTCTTTTTCTCTGAAAATCACTTAAAGAAAGGTTAGCAGTAGTTCCTGCCTAGGATTTCCCCAATCAGGGGGTAGAATAGCATCCAATATACAAGGGAAATCAGGTATGGGACATCTATTTCCTTCATACACACAAAAAGGTTTAAAATATAAGTCTCAGAGGCTGAGACTTTGGTACATTGGGGCAATTCTAAACAGTAAAAATCCAGAGCACCCCTGGACACTTCCAGGGATTCAAAGAATATGGTGACTCATTGCTTGGGCCATTTGGGGATGATGAACTTTCCTGTCTCCTTTCAGTCAGGTAGTGGAACAATGATGAAAGAACACGGCATTTTAGTATGATATGACAAACTCTTAAGTAGTTCCTGAGTCTTCCTTTCCCCATGACATGGGCAGGGTAGGATGGGGTGCTGCATCTCTTAAATGGAGAGATGTTTTCCTATTGTTCCTCTGGTCTGTGACTCTCTCATGTGGTAATTACTGTATTTTTTGCTTTGACTTTCCTGTACAGGGCATGAGGGGATAGATGACATTTTCTGTGAAGCAATGCTTCCTACTATTTTGATTATCACTCTTATTTATTTTTTATGAATATTTACCCTATATTACCCTCCTCCAATCACCTCACCCCCACCTCTAGTTCTGATTTCTTTTTCGTTGTTTTGTCATAGTTAGTTTTCAAAAATTTTATAAAGTTGACTTTTACCTTTATATGTTCACTTCGCCTTAACCTTCTCTCACCTCAATGGACTCTTATTTATACTAAGAGGAGAAAGGTCAAGATAAAGCAATTAAGCAAAGTGATTTGATTCTGCATCTGAAGGGCACATGCTTCATTATGCAACCATAGACTTCCACCTTTCTACTAAAATGAGGACCATGTTTTTCATCATTAGTTTTATAGTACTGAAATTATTCACTATAGGGGGCAGCTAGGTGGCGCAGTGGATAAAGCACTAGCCTTGGATTCAGGAGGACCTGAGTTCAAATCTAGCCTCATACACTTGACACTTACTAGCTGTGTGACCTTGGGCAAGTCACTTAACCCTCATTGCCCCGCAAAAAAAAAAAAGAAAAGAAATTATTCACTATAATTCACCAGAGTTTAACCATTTTTTAATGTTGTTGTTTACATTAATATTGTCCTTTGGTATTTGTTCTTTTGTTTCTATTATCTTTACCCACCATTGCTTCATGCAAATCTTCCTACTTTTCTCTAAATTATTCATATTTTTCAATTCTTATACTGAAATAATATTCCATACTAAAATTTCTTCAGCCATTCCTCAAGTAAAGAGGACCCATTTGACCACTTGACATCATCAATTTTTTTTTTCAGGGCAATGGGGGTTAAGTGACTTGCCCAGGGTCACACAGCTAGTAAGTGTCAAATGTCTGAGGCCGGATTTGAACTCAGGTACTCCTGAATCCAGGGCCGGTGCTTTATCCACTGTGCCACCTAGCCGCCCCAATCATCAATTTTTTTAAAACTTTGAGTTCCAACTTCTCTTCATCCCTCCCTTCCCACCCCTACCCCAAGAACTCAAGCAATTCAATATAAATTACACATGAGTATTCATGGAAAACAACTTTACATTAGCTAGGTTGTGAGAGAATACAGATAAAAACAAAACTTCAGATTAAGGAATTGTCAAAAAATGTGTTTCGGTCTGTTTTCAGATACCATCAGTTCTTTCTCTATAGGTGTATTGCAATTTTCATAAGTTCTTCAGAGTTATATTGGATCATTGCCTTGCTGAAAATAACCATGTGCTTCCCAACAGATCATCTTCCACTAATGCTGTTATTTTGTATATAGTACATTTCTCTCTGCTTCAGTTCATGTGGGTCTTTCCAGGTTTTTCTGATAGCATCCTGTTAAGAGTATCCATTTGGCTACCACTTTTTTCCTACCACAAATAGTGTGCTTATGAATATTTTCTCACATAAGACCTTAATGTTATTGATCTCAGTAGTGGCAGTGCTTGATCAAAGGGTGTGAAAAGTTTAGTGACTTTTCTATTTAATTTCAAATTATTTTCTACAATAGTTGGACTAATTCTCAGTTGCACCAGCGGTATGTTTATATGACTATATTCCAACACCCATTCTAACATTATTTTCATTTTTTCATAATTTTTGCCAATTTTGTGGAGATGGAGTGAAATTTCAGAATTGTTTGAATATGTATTTTGTGGGGGTTGATGGTTTAGAGCATTTCTTCACATGGTAATTGGTCATTTGCCTTTCTTTGAAAGCTATTTGTTCATATACTTTAACTATATACCTATTGAGGAATGATTTTTGTTCTTAGATGTTTGTGTCAATTCTCCATACATCTCAGAAATTAGACTTTTATCAGTTATTTGATGCATTGATTTTCCCAATTAGTTGCTTCTCTTCTTACCCTAGATACATTGATTTTCTTTGTGCAAAAAAATCTTATTCTATGTAGTCAAAACCGAACATTTTATCTCATGATTTCCTCTATCCTTTTTAAACTAAGATTCTTCCCCTTAACTATAGATCTTAAAGGTACCCCCTACTATCCTCTATTTTCTTAAAATGGGGTGACCTTTTATATTTAGACCTCATATCCATTTGGAGCTTACTGTGACATATTGTGTATGGTGCCGTTCTAAACCTAATTTCTGTCAAACTGCCTTCTAGTTTTCCAGAAGTTCTTGAATAGGCAATCCTTCCCTAAGTAGTTTGAGTCTGGGGAGTTATCAACTATGGATTTGTTGTATTTGCTTGCTTCTAGACCTGACTTATTTAGTGCTCTTTCAGTCTACTGTATTTTTAATCAATACCAATAGTTTTATAGATTTGTGTTTTGAAATATCATTTGTTATCTGTAATGTTATACCCCTTTCCTGTCTAATTTTTCTCATTTTTATTCTTGAAATGCTAGGCTTTTTAAAATCATTTAATTTCATAAAATAACCCTCTAAAAGTCTGATTGGTATAGCAATAAAAATGTAAATTAATGTAGTCATTATAGTAACTTTAGCATTTTGCTTTGACCTAACCATGAAAAATAAACCTTTTCATTTTTAATTTCTATAAAAGAGTTTATAGTTTTATTTATAAAATAAGTCCTGGGTAAACCTTTACATCCTTGCTTTATCTCTGTACTTACTAGGAAAACTTCCAGCATTTGGTCTTAAATATATACTTGTACTGATATTAAAAAATGGTCCTGTGGGCAGCTAGGTGGCACAGTGGATAAAGCACTGGCCCTGGATTCAGGAAGACCTGAGTTCAAATCCAGCCTCAGACAGTTGACACTTACTAGCTGCGTGACCCTGGGCAAGTCACTTAACCCTCATTGCCCTACAAAAACAAAAAACAAAGGTCCTTCCATGAATATGTTTTTTAGTTTCATTGGTTTTTTTTCATATATAAGTGTAATGTTTTGTCTAAGACCTTTTCTGTATTTACTGTTTGGTTTTTGTTGTTTAAAAAACAAATTATGTAAATTGTTCATAGTCCTACTGAATAATTATATATATGCACATATGTGTGTATACATGTACGTATATATATTTTTCCCTTTGTTTTGCTTCACTATACAGACATGTAACAGGGATTTGGGGGGGGGTCCTCAGTGGGCTGAGGAGATGGGAGGAAGATGATAAAGATTTTCATGAAAATAAAATAAAATGTGTATTTTCATAATCTTTCTATGATTTTTTTCAGCTTTTTATGTGTAACGTACTGTTCTTTTAAGGGCTTTTTAGCATTTTAGGACAAGAAAGAGCAGAAAAATTGTGTAAAAAGTGTTTCCTTTTGTGTAAAGGAAAAATTATATAACAATTGTCAAAGGATGTAAGATATTACTAGTTACAAATGAACATTTGGATGCTTGAAAAGAGCAAAACAGAAATTTGGATTAATAAAGACTGCTAAAATATGTGTATGAAAAACAAAGCTTTCAGACAGAATATAAATACTCTGAATTCTTAAAGACAGTGTCTTGTGTATGTGAACTGGCAAATGGTTTAAAAGGAGCAGGGAAAGAACTTTTATTTATTAAAAAATTGAAAAATATGATTATTAACAATCATTTCAAAGAGACATAATGGGTTGGAAGATTGTTTTGTAAACACCTATAGAGCATTTATGGCCATTGCCATTAACTTTTATAACTAGGGAAAGTAAAACTTTAAAAAAAGATAAAAAACAATTGGAGACCTGAATTTTATTTTATTTTAGCTTTTACAAAGGAATATTTACTTCAAAGGTATGTCAAGAACAAACATACAAACATTTCCTCCCAACACCAAGAGAGAACATAATGTTCATATACTACCTCAGTTTCTGGGGAGGAAAGGAGTATTAGGTTAACATTATAACTTTGTTCCTAAGTAGCCCTGGTCTCACCACTTCCAAGCCCAAAGTCTTCCTGAAGTTTTGTCCCAGGTCCATGACTTTTCAGGACTTTCCTGCTAGGCTGGTTGTAAACTTCAGCCTGGAATCCTGGCTCCAGGGTCCCAAAGGCTTCAGCTTCCAGGTCCAGGACTCCATTCTCTATACCTAGAACGGAAAAGAACAAACAAGACAAAACACTAAACATGTTTCTTGGGGCCATAGAACCTAAGGGGAAAGGAAAGATGTCCTTTCTCCCACCTGCTTTTATGCATGGCGCCCATGCCATTCACCCCGGATGCTGCTAAAAAACTGAGTTATAATTTTAAAAAGACTATTAACTTCAAAGGAGAAATTTGAGGAGCTATTTTTTTTTTTTGCGGGGCAATGAGGGTTAAGTGACTTGCCCAGGGTCACACAGCTGGTAAGTGTTAACCCACTCCCACCGCCCCAGATACTTAGTCCTTTATTGAAAGGTCATGATCCCTTCTTTTTGTGGATTGTGATGTGATTTATTATTGATGCATTTGTTTTAAATTTAAATAAGTGTGATATTATTATTATTTCTTTTGGTTTACTGCTAAGCAAATGATTGAGTTTAAGATATAAAAGTATCATTATTATGAGTGGCTATTTTGTGTAAATATAATACTTGGTGCATAGGTTGTCTTTACCCACTGTTGTCCAGCATGGTAAGTAACCTGCAATGTGAGTAGCATGTGTGAATAGAAACAAATTGATGGAATATGGAAAACTAGAATGTTGAGTAGGGGAGAAATATTTATCTTCAACAGAGTTACTCTCAGGATACTGATGAAAGCTGAGTGCAAGTGTGTGGTGGTAGTCTATCTCTGGGAATCTAGATCTACTAATGTTAGAACAAGTTGGAGTGAGTATTCTAACTCAGAGAGTGACTTAGGTATCTTTCTTCATGCTCTGTATCAAGGTTGATATTACATTACATTATGGGAATGGACATACCCCACATCCATTACAAAAATAATATTTATCTATATTTAACATAAATTGGTCTATAGTTCTCTTTTTCTCCTTTCTTCCTAGTTTGCGTTCAGTGGTTTCTGATTTATTCTTTTATTTCCTCTCCATTCATTAGGAACACATTTTTTCCTCCAATTTTCATAATTGTGCTTTTTTGAAGTTTAATAATTTGTTGAGGGGCAGCTAGGTGGCGCAGTGGATAAAGCACTGGCTCTGGATTCAGGAGGACCTGAGTTCAAATCCAGCCTCAGACACTTGACACTTGCTAACTATGTGCCCCATGGCAAGTCACTTAACCCTTATTGCCCAACAAAATAATAATAATAATCATAATAATAAATTTGTTGATATTCATTTTCCTGTTACATGCTCAGTTCTTTAATCCCCCCTTCTTCAATTTGTTACTACATGTTTTCAGGGATAGAATTTTTCCTGAGCACTGATTTTTGCTGTATCCCCAGAATGTTGATATGTTGTCTCAATATCATTACTCTATTTTGAAAAATTATTATTTCATATGATTTTTTTTATTCATTCATTTCTTAGGATATTTTTACTTAGATTCCCTTTAGGTCTAGATCTTTTGCTATGGCCTATGAAGCAAACTTTTAGTTTTGCCTTTTTATGCTAATTTATGACTTCTTTATGCCTTAGCACATTCATTTTTACTCAGATACAATAATATATTGAGAAATGTGTATCATTCATGCTCCTATTCAGAAGACACATCTTTCCAATCTAATTTTTCACACAATTTGTTAATTTCTATGATTTCCTTTTTTGTTTGTTTGTTAAGGTAGATTTATCTGGCTCTAAAAAGGAATATTATATTCTCCTAAAATAATGTTGCTACATATATTTTTTGTAATTTGTTTAGTGTTTCTTTTCTGAATTTAAATGTATCTATATTAAATAATGATTTTGTTTCATTATACATAGTGTCTCTAATTATCCTCTAATTTTCCTGTTTGTTTCTTTAGATAATCTGATAAGTAAACATTATATAAGGTATTCTCACTCTTTCATTCTGTCCCTAGCCACTGCCTATAATTTAATAATATCCAATAATAATTATAATAGCTAACATTTATATGTGCTTTAAAATTTGCATATATTCTTTTATTTTATCCTCACAAGAACCCTGGGAAATAGATGCAATTATTAGCTGCATTTTATACTTGAGGAAACCGAGGCAGAAAGAGGTGAAGTGACTTCCTCAGGGTCACTCAAATAGTAAGTATATAAGGCAGGATTTGAACTTGAATCTTCCTGATTCCAAAACCAGCACTCTATCCACTACATGAGGGCTAGGAGTTTTGAGAACCCTCTTTTAATTCAGGAACATATCTTCTTGACTAATTATTATATGGAAAATCAATGGAGGATAACATCAGTTGGAGTTGTATCCCCTTCCCCCACTTCTTTTGTATTGATAAACTTCTTATTGTTGGGTCTTTTCCTCCCCATTCACCCTATACATTTTTTTTCTTCACCATCTTGGGTGATAGAGCTAAATGAGGGGTGATACTCTCCCCTCCCCCATTAAGTAGTAGGTATAGTATGGGGGAGAAAGTTATTACTGAGTGAGAAATAATAGAAGCCTCTTATTCAAGTTCCAGATGGAGATCTATGCATTCAGTATCATCAGTCACATAGGATGTGGGGTCTGAGCAGGAGCATGGGTTATATTCTTCTGACCCTAAGTACATTTCTTGATCCATTACATTATAATATCTCTGATGGTTAGAAAAACTAGAACAAGGTCAGCACATGGTTGTCAAGTGCTGACCCCACCTAGTAAGAAAATGGTAAGAATATCTCACTCCAAATGAATAGATCAGGAAGCTTCTACAGAGTACATTCTGCAGTAGAAACAGTAGTACAATCTCTATCGAAGCTTGGGAAAGACCAAAGAGAGAAAGCTTGAATATCTAATTATTGACCCCATTACACTAAAATGATGGGGTCCATCAATGCACATAAATAATCCAGACTCATGAAGCCAGTCAAATATGTAATAAGCTAGGTTAGCCACAGAGCTTTCCTTTTATACTCTCCTCAACAACCATAGGCAAACACTCTGAGACACCCATCTGGCCCTAATACTTCCCTTTATTGACTCGTTTGTCCACTCCCAAAGCTTTTTTCAGTAAATTTTATAAATCTGCAGAGAACAGAAGAAAGCTTATGCAAAATCGCTGGAGGCTGATGATTTTGAAATCAGCTCTTTCTGGAGGGGATACACAGAATGTACCATAGGAAGGTTATACTGTCAAACCCAATTAGCTATGCTTCTCTTAAACTACACTGTATGTTTCCAGGGTCTCTCATGACAGTCAATGTTGATGCCAACACTTTGCTCAGAGACTGCATATAGGAAACATTTTATTTTCCCTAAGTAAGTGCATACAAGTAATTAAGATTAAGAAAATGTCAAATGTGCTTTTTTTAAATGGTGAAAATATATAGAACACTGTAGAAAATATACATCTAGACCTACTAGCTTCAATTGTTGGTCTTTTGTTTTCTTTTTCAGTCTAAGACTATAGGCATAATGAAAAATAATTCAAATTGAGAAAACTATTATTAAAAAAGAAACCAATATTGGGGAGAAATTCCATGAGGTTGCATAATGAAAAGAGTACCAGATTTAGAGCCAGAAGAGCTGAGTTTGAATACTGGCTCTCAGACTGATTAGCAATGTGCCCTGGAATAAATCACTTCATCTCTCTAGGTCTCCATTTTTTTTTCACCTGTAAAATGAGATAATTCTCTCTAAAGGCACTTATCATTTGAATGTTCTTATAAGAGCATCTTAATTGTCACAGTGGTTCAGCCCTCCAGGCCATTGAGACTAGTGATCTGTCTCCAACAGTATCATTACTGGGTGGCTGATAAGAGGGCAAAGCTATTCTTCATGATGTCCCTTAAAGGCCTTTCCTCATCCACCTACTTACTTTAGTTGCTACTAGCTACATCAAATTATTTTGCATAACCTCATATTGATATTTTTATTTGCTCATCTGTATACATAGTGTCTCTTCCTCTCCAACCCCAATCTCACAAGTAGAATGTAAATTCCTTGAAGGCAAAGCCTTTTTCATGCTTGTCTATGTAGCCAGCAGGTGGCACTATCCGGTAAGGTTTGTAGGCTTAAATGGGAAGCTTTAAGAGAAAAAGGTACTAGCTCTCTACTCACCCCCACTGTTTGGAATTTCATAGGCAAATCACATTCTTTTTTCAGTTCCTCAGATTCAAAATAAAATAACAACAAAGAGAGTGAACTTTTCCTTTAGAGTATCTACTATTGAGAAAAGCATTTTGCCTTTATTAAACTTGTCATACCACCTAAGACTATGTACTCAAGACTCAGCAACTTAGGGTAAATGGTTTGAGGTAAGTGGTTCATATCCTCAGCTATTTAGGGCCTTATAAAATTATCAATAAATCAAAATGATAAGATTCTGATATCAAGCTTCTATCTGAGAAACAAAGGGGAGAGAACCCTAGCATTTTAAACAGAGCTTCAAATCTCTGTTCTATTTAATTTTTAATTAATAGCTACTAACTGTTTTTCTCCATTGAAGTCCCTTTATGCACAATTAAAATAGTCATAAATAACATAGAAGTAACAACTGGTGGTTTATATAAAAATATTTAAAAATTAATAACTACTTAATAGAAAAATCACAAAGGAAATGTCCGTCAACTATAAGTACAGGTTAAGGGGCATAGGGATTTAATCTTCACTATCCTTGACTATTCTCAAGGAAACATAATAGTCATTAGCTTCAGTCCATTCCAGATATACTCAGCAGAGTCCTTTATAATAAGCAGAGGCTTTAGCCACTGGAACCATGCCTACAATACCCAGGCTCTAATCTATGAACCCTTTGTACCTATGAGGGCTTTTCTGCTCAACCAGTCATTGACCTGTTGCCACATGTTTGCTTCCTCCAAGAACTGAAAAACTGAAATCTCCCATCAGCCATCTGATCTCAACATTGTTTCCCTGGAATCTACTTCTCTTTTCCCTTTAGGTAGGAGTGGAGACTTCACTCACAATGTCCATGGGAATTACAATTCCTGAAAGTCCAAGCTATAAGATACCAAAACCTTTGCCTCCACTCAGGGAGACATAGTTATAGCTGTGTATTCTTGGCATCTAACATGATGCCTGACACAGTAATCACTTAACAAATGTGTACTGAGTGAATGAGATGTACAGTGGGCAACCCTAGTTATAAGACTCACCTCTCATGAATGTGTCTAATCTCTTTGAACTAACTTTTTCCCTTAAAAGTATGCTTAAGAAGAAATTCCCAGAAGGAATAAAAAAAGAAAGCAACTCTTTAAGGAGTTAAGCACAGCAAGCTCTTTCCAGATATCTAGGGGCATTTCTTCACAAACCTCAGCCAAATGAATTCTAATAGTCATTTCACAACTTACTTTTAGAAAGAGTTTTCATGTTTGCCAGATACTTTATACATAGCATCTTATTTGGTCCTCATAAGACTGAGGACTTGAGGACTTTGAATGAGTGATATAATTAGCAAGAAATAGCTTGTTTGTCCTGCATGTCCACCTCCCATCATGCCTAAGGGAGAAGACTGAAAAGAAGTGAAAGGTGAGAGCACCAAGCAAGCTTCTTGCTTTTGCACACACACACACACACACACACACACACACACACACACACGTGCACATGTATGAATACAAATGATTGACAAGAAGTGGTGAGATGGCAGGGAATCCACAGTCTCACTGTTCTCCTCCATTTTCAAAGTCCCTTTTGAGTGCTTCCATAGCTTGAGACCAATCCATATTTTTCTTGGAAGCTTTGGATGTAGGGACCCTGAGGTTGTTATCCTCTTCTGAGGGTGCACCTTGATCTTCCTTGTTGCTAAAAAAAACTTTCTATTGTTCTCAACTTTCTTTGCTTGCTCATCTTGCAGTTTTTTATTTGATTTTTAGCTCCCTCTTACAGTGGGGCCCTACTTCCAAGCTTTAGAGGGTCCCAGGTGTTTTGGTTTGAGGGAGGGCAGGTTGTTCTCTTGCCTTTCCTGTTCTCTGGTACGAAGGTAACCTCAAGCCAACTTGCTAATTAATCAGCCAGCAGAGTGCTGTGGTGGTTCTTAGATCTGATGAGCCTGTGCCCCTCCCCCACCTGTGCCTCCTGCCACTCAAGATTTCTTCCTTGTTCCCTGCTGGGGTGGGATATCGGAATTCCTCCTCTGGTCCTGCAGATACCCCTGTATTTTCCACCCCTTGGGCCAGCCATTCAGCCCTCTCACCCGACGGTAAGCTTAGTTCCAGAAGATGCTGGTGCTGTTTCGGAGGCTGGGGGTTAGTTCCACTTGTACAGTGTCTTTGGGGTCTGTGTTGGCGCGATCACAGGGTTGGATTCTGCTCACAGCCCAGTATAGCCCCCTTTAATCTGGAAAATAATTTCAGTCGTCTTTTTTGTGGGTTTTGTTGCTCCAGAGTTTGTTTTATTGCTGTTTTGGGGGTAATTGTGTCAGGAGCCCTGTGTGTTTAATGTCTTTCCTCCACCATCTTGGCTCCACCCCCCTCTCCTCCATTTCCACTAAAAATATGACTGTATACTTTCACAGGAACTGAATTGGCTGTGTGGAAGATAGGATATGCACATTTATTTCTGTAAGAAAGGGGGTGTGAGGGAAGAGAGAGAAGAGCAGTCCTGCGGTCCTGATTCTTTTTTGCATGAAGGCCCTGAGCTAAATGAGTTCTCAGTTCACCTTGTCTAACCATCGTCCTATCATAAACCCCAGAATTAATGAGTAATTCAGTTTCTTCCCTGATAGAGAAAGGATTATAGCACTGATCCATTGCTGGATTGCCAAGAGGAAGGACTGATAATAATTAAGGCAAAGCATTTTGCAGATATCTAGAATGTTGCTATAAATGAAGCAGTGTGGTGGGGGTGACAGGGCTGGGAAGGCTGTTTTGTGACTCAGAGAATCTGAGCTGGGGTCCTCCAGTGGCCCTATGAGCTTGGACATGTCCTCTCACCTCTGAGCCTGTTTCTTCATATATAAAATGAGGGGGTCAGACTAGATGACCTCTAGGGTTCCTTCTATTTCTAAATCTCCAGGGGTAAGTACTTTGTTATCATTGAAGAGAGCACAGGCTTATCGGGCAGCAGGAATAATTTAAGCCAAGCTCCATTAGGAAGAACTCCCTGACTGCAATGAGCTGGTACTAAGGAATGCTATTGGATTCTCTTTTTTTGAGAGATTTATCAGAAAAAGTTTATTATGATTTAAAGCCTGGAAGTCAGAAAACAAATGAAAGATCCTCCATTCCTCCTCCCATGCATACCCAGTTTTAGGATTTTTTTATATCTATGAAATCTTCTATAACTAAGACAAAATTTAAAACCAAGAAATGTTTGGAATACATTTATTAGAAAATAACACATATTTCAACTTCACTTCTAGTCCCTCTTATTTAGATTACTCCAACTAGCTATTCTTATGTGAGTGCCTGCACAGCTCTCTAATTCCATGGCATCTCTTCCAAGCAGACAGCCTGGAAGGTCTTGTGGCCCCTTGAGGAAAGAGGGCATGTAATAACATTGAGAGGAAAATTTAATCTTTCTAAACCCACGTTCCAGTTGACATCCCCTCTCTGTCCTGCAAGCACTGGCTCATTTGTGCCAAGGGCTTCTTTTGGAAGTGTGATTTCTAGCCAAATTATGCATCACATTATTGATACAGATTTTTGTTCTTTTTCTCTTCCTTCATAAAAGAACACATTCAGTGCTAACATCAGGTTCTCTAAACTGACATCTATTAGAGTACCCAGCAGGTAGTAAACATATGGAACTCTGGCACTTAATATTTAATTACTTGTTGAATTGTTCAATTGTTGATTTGAATTTGATGCTCTGAGAGATGACTGGCACTCTGGGACTCTTCGCCTTAGCAAAAGAAGGCTTCATGTGATGTTTCCCTGCCCAAGTCTCTGCTCCTCTTTTTTTCCATTTAGACCCCCAATGGAAAGAAGATAAAGCCACATAGGTGTTACTAGTGGATCTTTTTAGCTAATGGTCTAAAGTAATATTCATCTACATTTCAGAAGAAAAGCTAAACTCTTCTTCCTTCATAAATAATATTAAGAGAATATTATTTTGTAGGATCATAACTCTAGGGATAAAAGGATCCTTAGAGCCAATGCCTCAGTGCTTAGAATACAGTAATAGTTGGCACTTATAGAAGTATTACGGTATATAAAATAATTTACCTCCATTATCTCATTTGATTCACACAACAAACCTGCCAGGCTACTGTGGACTTTGGGGTGAAAAATGGGTCAAGGCCTCTGGGGACTGGTGAAAAGAGGGAATGAGAAGGAGGAATGGGTCTTTGTTAACATATCAGCGCCAGAGTTCAGGGAAGTACGTGATGTGAAAGAAAGGCAAGAGCTGTCTTTGAGGCTTTCAGCTGACCCTCCCGCTCACCTATTCAGGCACGATAGAACCCATCCTGAATGAACCACAAATTTTGGGAAAGGAAAAAGACAGGAACTGGGGTGGACAATATGGACCAGAGGCAGAGGCTGGCAGCTTCTATGAGTGGAGAGAAATTCCAAGGGATGACAAAGGAGAGTGAAGTATGATTTCTATGACTATTCAACTGCTGTGAACATTTTTATGTAAGGGGGGTCTTCATAAGTCAAAGACTGCCAGTACAATTTTGGTTACTTTAGGTGCTTTAACAATATTGTTTGAGATCTTTTTCCCTCAGAAATTCAGATCTTTACCAATCTTAAGTTACTCTTTACAGAGTATCTCATATAGAAACATAGCCCAATTTCTGCCCAATGCAGTTTCCTCAGTGCCACAGTTGAGCCAAATCAAATGATCAATCATAATTAAATTAAGTATTCAATGAGCTATTAAATTAAACATTTATTAAACTCCACCTGTGTGCCTTAACTGTGTTATGTGTTATGGCAGTGGTGTGCCGATTGTTAAATTGTTAAATTTTCAGTGTGAGCATTTACACCTCAGGAATTACCAAACATTATAAGTCAGGAATTGATTTATTGTTGTGTTGATTATTTAGACTTAAGAAAGTGTTACTAATGTAGATTTAAACTTAAAAGTGTCTTCTATAGGTACTATTTTTCCTCCTGGAGAGCCTGTTGTTCAATTCTTACCAGTATACCATTGACTGTGAGGGACACAGACATGTTATAAAACATGGCTCCTGTTCCTGAAGAGTTTACAATATGGTCGTTAGAGGAGTCAGATTTGTACACATGAAACAGACAAAAGCACCAGTGATGCAAGATTGCTGCTATAAGAGATCAGAGAGGAGAGAGCTCAGGATATGTTTGACTTATAGAAGATGTGAAGAACACAGATCAGTAGAAATTCAGGATGGTACATCAGAAAGAGGAAACAGTATCACTCAATGCATATGCTCCATGAATTCTTGCATTCATTCATTTAACTCAGAGTTTCTGAGTGCATTACTTATCACTCTATTGGCAGGATAAGTACCAGACACTGCTGTCCTTTCTTGGACTAAACTGCCAAGCATTCAAACTCTACTGCAGAGAGCGCAACTCTGATGGGCTGGCCACGTTGTTTGAATGCCAAACATATGTTGGCTAAAAGACTATTTTGTGGAGAATTCACATGCAAGCACTTGCATGGTGGTCAAAAGAAGTGATACAAGGACACTCTCAAGGTCTCTCTGAAGAACTTTGGAATTGATTGCATGACATGGGATATGCTGGCAAAGGATCACCCAGTATGGTGTGCCTGCATCAAAGAAGGTACTGTGCTGTATGAGCAAAGCAGAACTGAAGCAGCTCAAAAGAAATGCAAGATGTGCACATTTAGAGACATCTCCATTCCAAATGTATACATGGACTATTTGTGCTGGACCTGTGGTAGAGCATGCCAAACTCGAGTTGGTCTAATTAGCCAGTCAGACACACTGTAACTTGACTCTAACAGAGTGATGGCATTTTGCTCCTCTTAAAGAACGAAGGGCAAGAAACAACCAACCATATGCAATAACTTCCTCCTTACTCATAAGGAAATGAAGCTGATTGGTCTAATCCAAGTTGTATCTATAAAGCACAATGTGAAACGATTACATTTTATTCATGTAGACAGTTAATTTCAGGCTACAAATCTGGGATTTTGTTTTGGGTTTGTTTGTTTTGTCCTAAATTATCCAGCTTGCTAGATAATTGTCAAATTCTCATTCCCTTTGTCATATATAGATACAGTCAGAGTTAGCTAAATCAACTTCATTTTTCTTTAGGCTAGGGTTGAACTTGTACATATAAGGCATGTAGTTAAAATTGTCAGAAGGTCCTTTCAGCTGGAGAAAGCTTAGGACATTCTATTTATTTCACAGAAGCATGAAAGCAAAGGAAATACCCAAGTGACTTTTCTCAAATTCTGATTTTGCAGTATATAACTCAAATTTAAAAGGCTCTAGTCATTATAAAGATATGTGTTCATTATATGTGTCTTATTGTGATTTAAACTGAGAAGATAAAGGGAAGAACAAGGCAGGCACCTTTTTCACAGTCAGTATAATGAAGTTTGCCAGTAACTGAGAGATGGCTATGATCTCTTCAGCATCCTTCTAAATGATTATTGAACATTCCGGATTACGTTAGCATGGCTTCCCGACCCACAGAAGCTTGAGAGTAAAAGGTAGCATCTTCGGTATTCACTTGGCCTTTTGAAGGTTTGGATTAGTCCAAGGGGCTTTTCTACTATGGACTGAACAGTTTATCATACTGTTTATGCCATTAAAGTCCTACTCTGATGGCTTGGCATGGTGTGAAGGTGACCCTGAGTTTTTTAAAAATGATTCCAGTGGAAAACAAACTCTGGCAGGTCCCACCAAGTTGACAAGATTGATAGTTTAGGCCTGGACAATGGGCCGTCATCCAAAAATAAGCCTAGCAAAGGCTCAGAAAGGTTCATGATCAGAGGTTCACCACAAGATGGTGTGAGTTCACCATCTTGATGTGCTTGGCCACAAGTACACATGAAATCATCTATTAAAGCATGGAGAGGGTATGATGTGATTTGGTGGAGTGAGTTCTTTCCAGGGGTGTATTGGTAAATGTTTAACAACTATATCCCCAGGGAAAAAATGCATTCATGGCAAACTTTTATTTAATCTGCATTATGGACACTTTCTGCATTGCTTTATTAAGTCTATGTAATCAACAAAACAACAAATTAAGCCTTCATTTGTACCATTTGCTATATCCTGAGGTGTAGATGCTAACACTGAAAATTTAACAATCAGCTCTCCTGAGGTCTGAGTTGGCTACAGCATACCCCTGGACTCCAATACTCATGATATTATAGAGTATTAATATGTTTTTACTGCTAAATCTAATTAAATATTCTGTGAGTATATCAACTTAGCAATATAGCAACAAAAAGCATTCATTTCCAGGTTCTAGTCTATCCCTGCTTTTCAAATACAATCTCTAGGCTCCCTATTCCTCTCTTTGCCTTCCTTTTTCTCTTCGGTCCTTCCCACCACTATTCAATTTACACAAACAATAACAATGCCTATATGTTATAATCATTCTTTCTTGACCAAAACCACCCTCGCCTCTCAATAAATGAGAACAGAGGGTTGCTTTGGGTTTAAAACTTGGGATGGTTCTTTCTGGTGACCATAAAGAGCACTTGCCACTTTCAGTTCTGTAAGAGGACTCTCAAGAGAGAGAGCCTGGGTCTCCTGTGATGTCACTCATCTAGGCATTCTTGAATCAGAGGCAACATCTTATAAATAATCCACCAAGAATTGTTTCTGCTCTGTCGCACCAATCCTTATCACATGTTAAGATTTTCTAATTAGAGTGAAATTCAAACAAATGTTAGGACTCTGTTGAAAACAGGACATTTTGTTTCTAGAAAACAGAGCTCACCATCCTCCAACCTTCCATCCTAAAATCTAGATTATAGTGCCCTCCTGCCTTGGCTTCCTTCCCTGACACTGAACATCTCCTTTCCTATAAAGAAAGGCCAAGTGAGGCATGTAAATGATGCTTACAAGCACTCTTTGGGACCACCTGGGTCTCTTCCATTAGAAGGGAGTACCAGAAAGAGGGAGGCTCTTTAGCAGGGGCTGATGTACAAAAGACTTGGGGATTTCAGTGGACTACAAGCTCACTATGTCATGGCTGCCCAAAGCATAGTAGAAGAAAACATTGAAAGTACTCCTAAAAGGCCTGGGCTCTGGGGTCTTAGCTCTGAAATTTACTATATATGTCATGTATATGCATATATACAGATATATAATCCTATATATATATGCATGCATATATGTGTATATGTGGTACATACACACATATAGATATATAGATATAGATATATAGATATAGATATAGATATAGATATAGATATAGATATAGATATAGATATAGATATAGATATAGATATAGATATAGATATAGATATAGATATAGATATAGATATAGATATAGATATAGATATTTACCTCTCAATTTCATTTTCCCTATCTCTATTTATGGTCACTGGAGCCCTTCTGATCAGTAAGATATAGAAGGGACCTGAGAGATCATTTAGTCTAACTCTTCACTTTATTTATGAAGAAACTGAGGTCCAGAGAAGTTAAGAAGAAAGGAATGGGGCAGCTTGGTGGTGCGGTGGATAAAGCACCAGCCCTGGATTCAGGAGGACCTGAATTCAAATCTGGCCTCAGACACTTGACACTAACTAGCTGTGTGACCCTAGGCAAGTCACTTAACCCTCATTGCCCTGGAAGAAGAAGAAGAAGAAGAAGAAGGAGGAGGAGGAGGAGGAGGAGGAGGAGGAGGAGGAGGAGGAGGAGGAGAAGGAGAAGAAAGGAACAAGCCTTTATTAAGGGCCTATTATGTGTCAAGCACTGTTCTAAGCATTTTACAAATATTATCTCATTTGATACTCACAACAACCCTAGGAGGTTGGTGCTATTATTATCCCCACTTTACTGCTGAGAAAAATGAGGCAGATAAAGGTAAAGTGATTGGCCCAGAGTCACACAGCTAGTATGTGTCTGAGACCACATTTGAACTTGGGTCTTTCTGGCTCCAGGACCAGCACTTTATCCATTGTACTGTAACAATTAGAATGACACCACCTGCTGGAGACTTACTATAGGAAAACTCCACCATGAGGAGAAGGTCTCTGAGGGCAAGACCATGCGTCTTTTCTTTGGTGTCAGGAAGTGACGTTTGCTTGTGGGAGGCTGGCACTTTGACTCTCTCTCTTTTCATGTGGACTCTGGGAGAGATCGGAGCTAGAAACACACTCTCCTTTTGATAGATAAATCTAGGTCTTTCTCACTCTCTTTACCAAATTCTTATTCTCCTTAATAAATGCTTAAAAGCCTAACTCTTGCTAAAGCTTATAATTTATTGGCGACCACTCATTAGATATTTTAGACAGTATAGCTAGAATTTTAGCCCCATATAGTACCACATAGCTCCAGTAACTTGTCAAGATCACAAAGGGAGTATCAAAGTCTGGAATATGAATACAAGTCCTCTGACCCCAAATACAGAGAGTGGGAGATGCCTTGTCAGGGATGCTGTAGAAGAAATCCATTAATCAAGCTGAGGGACTAGATAAGATGACCTAATTAAGCTTGTTAGGTGAACCCCTGTACATCAAACCAGACTCAACCTTATTCACCATCATAGTTAGCCTGTCTTTTTAATCCTCTTCATTGTAGTATCCCTGTTTCCTCTTCCACTGCTGACTCTACAGAACTTGGTAAATGAAAAGATTCAGACTCATATGAGCTAAAGGAGGGATTGCTTTTTAATCCCTTTTTCAGTGAGATATGCAAATTAACTAATATGACAATAAAAGGAAAATAATAAATGTTGAAGAAGTTGTAGAAAAATTGGAACACTAATGCATTGTAAGTGGAGTTGTGAACTGATCCAACTATTCTGGAAAGCAATTTGGAACTATGACCAAAGGGCTATAAAACTGTGCATACCCTTTGACCCAGCAATACCATTATTAGGTCTATATCCCAAGGAGATCATTAAAAAGGGAAAAGGACCCACATGTACAAAAATATTTATAGCTTCTCTTTCTGTGGTGGCAAAGAATTGGAAATTGAGGGTATGCCCATCAATTGGGGAATGGCTGAACAAGTTGTGGTATATGAATGTCATCGAATACTATTGTGCTATAAGAAATGATGAGCAGGCAGATTTCAGAAAAACCTGGAAAGACTTACATGAACTGATGCTGAGTGAAATGAGCAGAACCAGGAGAACATTGTACACAGTATCATCAACATTATGTGTTGATCAACTGTGAGAGACTTAACTCTTCTCAGCAATACAGTGATCCAAGATAATTCCAGAGGACTCATGATGGAAAATGCTCTCCACATCCAGAAAAAGGAACTGTGGAATCTGGATGCTGATTGAACCATGCTGTTTCTACTTTTTGTTTTCTTATTCCTTTTCTGAGGTTTCTTCCTTTTGTTCTGATTCTGCTTTCACAACATGACTAATGAAGAAATATGTTTGATGTGATTGTACATATATAACCTATATTGGATTGCTTGCTGTCTTGGGGAGGGTGGAGGGAAGGGAGGGAGGAAGAAAAATTTGAGACTAGAAATCTTATAAAAAACAAATGTTATGGGACAGCTAGGTGGTGCAGTGGATAGAGCACTGGCTCTGGAGTTAGGAGGACCTGAGTTCAAATGTGGCCTCAGACACTTAATACTTACTAGCTGTGTGACCCTGGGCAAGTCACTTAACCCCAATTGCCTCACCAAAAAGACAAAAACAAAAACAAACAAAAACAAAACAAAAAACACCAAATGTTGAAAACAATCTCTACATGTAACTAAAAAATAATAAAATACTTTTATGATTTGAAAAACTGAGATATGTACCACTCCTGCTAGTGAGGGGAAACACTCAAAGTCACTTTCTTTTCTTGACTCTCCACCCAAGAGAAATATCGAAGCCCAGATAGTAAAGCTTACTATTAGCTAAGGGATCTATTTTCATGGAGAAGTGAGGGAATATGGTTATATTCTTGAAATGGCAACTGTGATTATGTCAAAATAATAATAACACTAATGGCTCATATTTATTTAGCACTTCAAGGTTTTCAAAGTACTTTTGTTTGACCAATGAGGTAATAAAGCAGATAAGAATGGAAATTCAGGAAATGGGGACCATCCCCTGGTGACCACATCTCTTTACAGAGAGGAACATTCAGCCTTGAATGTCTTAAGTTGGAATTATAAGGATCTCATTAAGATAGGATCTATATATTATTAGGTTTTTGTGTGCCACCAGACCTATTTCTTTATATATACCACCAGATCCATTAACCATAGAACTTTAGAAACTAGAAGGTCTTTACTAACGTGGAGGTTTTATGATCCATGTTGGAAAGGTTATAAAAAGATAAGAGGCTTCAACAGAGTAGTGGATAAAAAGCTGTTCTCAGAGACAGGTTAGCATGTATTCAAATCTTGCTTCTGGTAAATACTGGCTATAATCGAACCTGTGTGCCCCATATAAATCTCTAAGACTATAAGCTTTAGCTGAAGTTAAAAAAAAATCAGGATTAGCAATCATGATCTAAGACAAAGCAAAAGCAAAAATAGACCTAGTTAAAAGAAGCTACATTTTGCTAAAAAAAATACCATAGACAATCAATTAAAATCAAAATTTTTTTCAGCAAGTTTCTCTGATAAAGGCTTAATTTCTCAAATATATAGGGAGCTGAGCCAAATTTATAAAAATAAGAGCCGTTCCCTAATTAATAAATGGTCAAAGGATATGAGCAGGAAGTTTCAAGAAGAAATCAAAGCTATCTATAGCCATATAAAAAAAATGCTTTAAATCACACTTGATTAGAAAAATTCAATTTAAAACAGCTCTGAGATACCACTTCACATTTATCATAAGTAACAAATGCTGGAGGTAATAAGGGAAAATAGGTACACTAATGCACTGTTGGTGGAATTGTGAACTTATCCAACCATTCTGAAGAGCAATTTGAACTATGCCCAAAGGGCTATAAAACTATGTATACCCTTTGACCCAGTATTACCACTTCTAGGTCTGTACCCGAAAAAGATCAAAGAAAAAAGAAAATGACCTATATGTACAAAAATATTTATAGCAGTTCTTTTTGTGGTAGCAAAGGACTGAAAATTGAGGGGATGCTCATCAATTGTGGAATGACTAAGCAAGTTGTGGCCTATGATTTTGAAGGAGTACTATTGTGCCATAAGAAATTATGAGGGGGGTGCAGCTAGGTGGCACAGTGGATAAAGCACTGGCCCTGGATTCAGGAGTACCTGAGTTCAAATCTGGCCTCAGACACTTGACACCTACTAGCTGTGTGACCCTGGGCAAGTCACTTAACCCTCATTACCCTGCCAAAAAAAAAAATGATGAGGGGGGTGACTTTAGGAAAATATGGCAAAACCTATATGAATGGATGCAGAATGAAGTAGGAAGAACTGGGAGAGCATTGTGAAATGATAACAGCAATGTTGTAATGATGATCAACTGTCAAACACTTGGTTGATCATACAATGATCCAAGACAGTTCCAAAGATCTTATGATGAAAAAATGCTATCCATCTCTAGATGATGAACTGGAGTGCAAAGTGAAGTATAATGTTGTTTCTTTCCTTATTGTTTTGATTTTTTCTGTGATCTGGCTAATATGGAAATATGTTTTGGATGGTTTCATGTGTATAATTGATATTATTTTGCTAACCTTCCCAGTGGTTGGGGGAGAGGTGAGAGAGAGAGAATTTGAAACTTAATTTAAAAAGAAAAGAATATTATAGCAATATTGTCATAAATAGCAAAAAAACTAACATTGAACAACAGCAACAAAGCACATATTGACCTGTCTTGATAAAAGGTGTTTTGGAGTTTTTTTAGGATTTGAATAGAATTTTATTTTCCAAAATATATGTAAAAACAAAAATTTAACATCAATTTTTTTAAAAAACTTTGTGTTCCAATTTCTTTTCCCCCCTCCATTCCTGGAGTTTCCTACACTGAAGAAATCATAGATATGGCCCCATTTTCCTTTGCCTTTGCCTTCTGCAAAAAAAAAAAAAGATGGGGAGACATAAAAGCGTATGAGACCAATGGTCAAGGCAAGGTAAATTGCAGTTTGCACAGTGCTATCCAATAAATACTTTTTTTCTTTTGACTAGCTTTTCTGATGTCAAGTGCATGAGGACAATTTGTTGGTGTGTATACATGTCACTCCCCAAACCAAACCAATTATTGTTAGAACATGATTGAGCTCCATGGGTCATGGAGGCAATGTTTCATAAAAATTCAACATCTCTATTTTCTAATTTGAGGGACAGAAATCTAGCTTGGTCTTCCCAGGACTTCTCACCTAAGAACTTACAATTAACTAGTATAATTTGTGTCTTTTGGAGGGTCAATTATGCTGCTCAATATTTCTCTCCTCACTCCCCCTCATGCTGAGCCACCTCTTCTATTTGTTTGGATTTTAGTTCAGAGGGCATCTCTAAGTAGCATGGTAGGGACATAAATAATATGTTAAGACTCATTGACATACTAGAGGAACCTCATTTGGCTGAAGTCCCATGCACACAGTTGACTAATTATTTTGGTTGAAATAACATTCGAATAAGCCAGCAGTGTCATGAGACTGATCCCCACATGGATTTATACCACTGGTAAGAAGGACCGCTAAGATATAAATGTTGTGTTGAGTTGTGTGTGTGTGTGCTGTATCTATGATTTCATTGGTTCATGAAAATCACAGGTAAATAAACCTTCTACCAATCTAGGTTAGCACCTTCTCTGCATCATATATTCCTATCTAGCTAGCTGGCTCACTATCATCATTCTGTCTATCATCTCTCCATCATCTAGTTCTATCTAAATATTTATCATCCATCTATCATCTATCTGTCTTCTTTTCCTATTTCTCTATCTACCTTTCTATCTACCATCTATCTTCATGGCCTCAGGATATCTGACACAAACTGTCAGTGCCGCAAACAGCTCTCTAAGACATGAAATTGTAGAATAATTGCTGATATTCATTAGTAGATAAGGGTTTTTATTAGTAGAAATACCTCATTGAGAATTCTCTATACCAATAAAATCACAGTAATGAAGTTTATTTCCATGTGTAGCACTTGGGATATAGGGTGGCTCATTATTTTATAGTTATATATACATTGTCACATGCATGTGTATATATATATATATACACATATATATACATATATACATATATATATATATATAAAACATATGTTCCTAAATTATTCAAGTCACTTTCCTTGATTTAGTTATAAAGACTATTAGACTGTACCCTCCTTGAGGTCAGGAACTCTTCACTGTTCTTTGTAACCCTAGTACTCAATACAGTCTTGATCACATGGTAGATGTTTAATATATACTTGATGATTTAACTTGATTCATTGATATATTCTGAGTTTTTTTAATTTTGGAAAGGAGATTTGTTTCCTATTACTTATAGCTTAAGCCAGAAAAATCAATAGTTGCTTATTAATTACTTTCTTCTAGAGCTAATAACTTATCCTTAAAAGATTGCACTGGTATTAAATGAGAATTAAAGAAGTGAGCTAGGTGGTGTAGTGGATAAAGCACAAGCCCCAGATTCAGGAGGACCTGAGTTCAAATCTGGCCTCAGACACTTGACACTTACTAGCTGTGTGACCCTTGGCAAGTCACTTAACCCTCATTGCCTTAAAAAAAAATGAAGTAAGGTTGGGGCTATCATGGACACCATACTACCCTGACATGATCTAGGGTGACCACTCAATCTAAAATTACTAGTATAACATGGAGGAGGTATTTCTTTGTGGTTGAAACCTCTGGAAGAAGAGCTGCCCCTACTTGACAAGGAGAAGCAGTCATGGAGGTGCCATTTTTCTTCATAATAATCCTTGCCTGACAGTGAGGTAACCTTCCTATTGTTGGGTGTTGTTAAGAGTCCCAATGGAACTCATGGCTCCTAAAGGAACTGGGAGTATATAGCCTGGAAAAGAAAAAACTTAGGTGTGAGGGGGAGGGATGGATGGATAATAGCAGTCTTCTAGGGAGTTTGAAGGGTTGTCTTAAGGAAGGAGGATTAGATTTTGGCTTCAAAAGGCAGAAGTTGAAGATATACATACATATGTGTATATATACACGTACATATGTACACACACATACATGTGCACATATATACATATATGTGTATATATACATACATATAGAGAGAGAGAGGCTTGATGTAAGGAAAAAATTTTGACAATTCAAGCTATATTGAAATGTAATGGACTTCCTTATGAAGGGAATAGGCTTCCTTTCACTACTGGTCACTAAGCAAAGGCTGGCTGAACACTTATTTGGCAGAGAGAAATTTTAAGTATTAGTTGAACTAGTCTGGCATCTGAGGTTTCTTCTAATTCTGAAATTCTGTGATACAAGCATTTTCCACTGCAGATTCTGTCATCTGCCTATTCACTCCTCTTGGCCCCAAGTGACAAGTGAGTGACAGTCCTCAAGAGGAATCTTGAGAATCTGTAGTTTCTATCAAACTGCCCAGGAGCTGTGGTGAAGTTCTCATCTTCCATAGATTTTCCTACTTAGTTCCCAGAGCAATGCAACTAAGATCCCACATGACTCCATCACCCAAAGATTCCTTTTTGGAATAAGGCAATCATTAGAGGCTATTCCTAGGATTATTAGATTATAAACATCTTGAGGACAGGGACTATGTAATTTTTTTTCATTTTTGCCTAGAGTCTTAAATATAGAATATATTTAATACAAGTTCATTAAACTGAATTGAAAGTCACTTCACCTCAGTAGTCTCATTTTTCTTATTAGGAAAATTTTCATTTTCATTTCTAGCATTCAGCTAGAAAATCTCTCAACCAGACCTTGCTCTTTGAGGCCTTCCTCTTTCTCCAAAAAAGTCCTAACAATTCATTTTAAGCAATAGTTGAGAGTTTAGTGAGATGTATTGAAAGATATATACTTTCTTTTCCACACTTGGAAAATGGGGTTTTGAGTCCTGGTCCTACTGTACATTAGCTGTATAACCCTAAGAAATCACTTTGCTTCCATACCTGTCAGTGGACCAATCAAGAACCAAATGAGATAATAAATTATAAAGCATCATACAAATGTATTATTAAATTATTATATTGATTAAAAAGCAAACTTGATGTCATGAGTTCAAATCAGTTTGGATGAATTATAATAATGAAATATTTCATTTATGCAATGATAATATAGACCAAACTTTCTGGAACAAATCCCTGGTCACTCAGACCTGTAAGAAAGCAAGAAAGTAGAATATTTTAGGCTGGGAATATATGCCTATGGTGGATAAAAAAGAAGGAACTCTTGAGGATCTATAGAGATATGATTAGAAATTATCCAGAATGGTAATTCTCAATAGTCAAAGAACCTCTTGTAATCCTTGAGATCCTTTCAGGGGTCCTCAAAGTCAAAATCATACTAAAATGCTAATTGTCTATAAAAATTCTCTTCCCTTTTCCAACTACATATCTATGTGAGGCTGAATTTTCTTCATATAATTTAACCAAAACAACATATTACAACAGATTGATTATAGATATGAGAATCCAGCTATCATCTATTAAGCTAATATTGAAGAGATTTGCACAAATGTATAAAAGATCCCATTCTTCACTCATTTTTTGTTTGGGAGAATATGGTTATTTAATAAAATACATGGCTTATAATATTTAAATGTTATTTTAAAGTAATTAATAAACAAATATTTTAAACCACTTTTTTTGTGGGGCAATGAGGGTTAAATGACTTACACAGCTAGTAAGTGTCAAGTGTCTGAGGCTGGATTTGAATTCAGGTCCTCCTGAATCCAGGGCCTGTGCTTTATCCACTGTGCCACCTTGCTGCTCCCAAATCACTTTTTTTCTTTTAACATAGTAAGTATTGATATAAACCACATGAGCAAATGTTCTTTGGGGTCCTCAATAATTCAAGACCAAAAAGTTTGAAAACTGATGGTCTAGAGAAATTTATGTGATGTGTCAGAGCCCAATAAATCCAAAATTCATTGTTAGGTATTTTTAAAAAATCCTCTTCCAATAACATGGAATTGCCAGTTTTTCACTTTCACAAGACTAACTTAGAATAACTTCTCTTCCTGTTTATAACAGTAACTAATATTTATACAGTATTTTGTGATATATAAAAAAATTACTCGCAATTACCTTGTGAAGAAAGCAAGTGTTAATGCTCCTTAATTTACATATAAGGAAACTGAGGTCTAATGTCATGGAACTAGTAAATGTTAAAGCAATCAACAAGCATTTATTAAGTACCTGCTGCGTGCCTGTCACTATGCTATATTCTGGTAAGACAAAGAATGTCCCTGACCTCAAAGAGCAAACATTTTATTGGGTGAAATCAATATGGAACTGAGTCTTCTGATTTGGTGTCCAGTGTTTGTCCTATTCTTCGTACTTCCTGCACTTTCTCTGTGTCCTCTTGCACCTGTTCTCATCGAATCAAATTATCATAAAACTGGAAAGGACTTTACACATTATCAAAAACACTTTCATTTTTATTTCCTATCTCACAGTGTTATTGTGAGTTCACTTTGTAAAAGATCTCTCATACATTTCCCCTTCTCTCCATTCCCCCAGCCACCACCCTCACTATCTCATACCTGGATTACTGTAATAACCTGCCAGTTGTACTTCCTGACTCAGATCCAGTAATTCCTAGGTCTGGGACTCAGGGGACCTCAAGTTTTGGAGGAGCAGCTTCTCAGAACCCCAATAACTTTGACCTATAGTTACTTAGTGACTTGCCTAACCTGAGACAAGAACTTCACCATAAATTCCCAATTTTCGAATTGGTTGCTCTCTTGACCTTAGCCTGGAAGGTGCTCATTAGGTGGCTGAGAGGAGAACTCTAGATATCCTGGCCTCCCTAAGATATTTGGGGACATGCTGGAGTGGCAGACTCCAGCGTCTTCATTGGTTTCCACCACCTATGCCCTGGAGAAATACCTAGTAGGGTTCGGGTGTAGGGCCATTCAGCTGTACCCAGCCTATTTCCCATTGGTGTAACAGGGGACGGGGGTGTTGACGAAGGCAGAATGTAGCCTCTTCAAGCACTGCCCCTCCAACCAATCACAGATCCCTGCACATTGTCTTAGTTCCTTGAACATCAAACCACTTGCTAACACCAAGACTCAGATCTTGACATCATCGCGCCTGAGAGCCTCACTCTCCCATTGAGATGGACATGACACCAAATAGCAGCCACTCTTATCAAATGTTTTTAATACCTGGTACCATGCCAAGTCAGACCTGGATCCCCCCAGAGAAACTCAAAGCCCTACCAACCTCTGGCAAGAACTAACAAAGGACTCCTTAGCAAGACTAAGTCATGCTCACCCACTGATAGAGCCCCCAGGACCTCAGATGAAATGGGAACCCCAATAACTTTCCTAAAGCTTCCCAACTGCTGACATGGACCCCTGCACCTGACTCCTAGGTCATTAGACATCAGGATACTATTCCAGTAGTATCTTCTCAGAGTCCCAATGACCCTGATCTCAAAGTGAACCTTCCCTATCTGGCAGTCACTTGGAAACCATGGAGACTAGGTTATTGCCACCAACCCTTGATTTGAGAACTGTCCTAAAAAAGGGGGGGCAGCTAGGTGGCACAGTGGATAGAGCACTGGCCCTGGATTCAGGAGGACCTGAGTTCAAATCTGACCTCAGACACTTAACACTTACTAGCTGTGTGACCCTGGGCAAGTCACTTAACCCCAATTGCCCTGCAAAAAAAATTTAAAAAGAATAAAAGAAAGAAAGAAAAGAACTGTTCTCCAGTGTCTTCATTGACTTCTACCACTTTTTGCGTGACCCAAAGCAAGGGGGAGCTCTTCAGCTGCATCTGACCCTCCCTCCTACATCCCCTCTGGTGTGGAAGAATGTGGGGAGGGATGGGGAGGATCCTGTAATTCCATAGGTGTGAGTTGCCTAGGCTATCCGTGTTCCCTATGTGTTTTCCTCTCTCCTTGTGTACTCATATATAGTGTCTTCTCTTTCCACTGTATGCTGTCTGGAGATAGGGGGCTCCAGTTATGGGGGAAATGTTTTGCTATGTTTCTTCCACAATGAAAAATTGTTCTTAAGATGCCATCTCAGTGAATACCTTTGCTGATTGTATGTACTGGCTGATTAGGAAAGGTAAGCTCATGGGTGGGGGCTTGTGAGTTATAATTTAGGGACCCAATCAATATTCTCATCCAGGTTCAGAAGGGCAGCCCTAGATGGGGTGTTTCATTATAATCCTACCTCTCTAGGACTCAGTTGTTCTTGTTTATTTTTCTTTTAATTTGCAAAATGAGGCTATTGAACTAGATCATCTCTAGGGTCACTTCCAGTTCTTAATTCTATCATGCATTGAAGTTGCTAAATAATAACCAGATGTCCTCTCTCTCTCCTATCCTCCCATAAGCTCAGACAGACAGCAGCATTGGGTCCACCTCATTTTTCCTTGAAGAATCCCTAGCCCATTTCCATGCCTGAACCTAGCAACAGCTGAGAGCCAGGGCATACACCTTAAAATGAAGGAAACAACTGATCTGTAGATAAAGTCACAGTATGATACTTCAGGAACTCAAAAGACACAGAGATTCCAGCAAATTGGGTGGGGGTTGGGGGTGAATAAGGGTAGTGCTCAGCCCATGCACTTGTTAACTGATTGCCCCTCAGGAAAGACAAAGGGAAAGAAACTGAGTTGAGGCATCTGTTTGCCTTCGAACTGTGACTGAGACATGAAGAGGCATTTACTTGTTATCATCAGCCCAGGGAGAGCCGTTCTGAGAACGGAAATGCTAATCATCAATCTCCCTGTGCATGCAATGTCTCTGTTTAATAGCTGATAGAGCGTCTCCAAAGGGCTTTTTTTTCTTTTTTTTCCCTACTCTTTGTTTAAAATGACATATAATGGGCCTGGACTTATCAGTGTCTCTAAATGCATTTTCTGCGCTTTATCCCCACTAGGGGATTTAGTCCATTCTAATGAATATGTGCAGGATTGATTTTGAGCTTGGTATAATTTAATCCATCAATTTAACATTAAATGAATATGCAAAGGGGGTCTCTTTGTGGATGAAAAACAGAAGGGGAACATTCTTATTAATTTAAAATGGACTTGAGAAATGGAAAGAGGCTGATGCTATTAGTATCTGCCATTGGGCCCAGTCACTGGGCTATGTGTTACCATGTATGAATACTGAAGTGGCTAAAACAAGTCTGTGGCCATTCAGAGAGACCCATAACATGACAGGCTTAGAACTCAGAAGAATACAGTAAGTCCCCTGGGACCTGGAATTGAAGCGAGGACATCTCAGCAAGACTGGAGGCTGGGCTACTCAGCCAGTACCTCATTCTTTTAGACACTAGTTGGCTTTGTAACCCAGAGTTCTCACTCAGTAAAAGGCTGGAGCCAAATGAAAGAACCTGAACCAAATTCGATGTCACATCATTTGAAATTACATCAAGCACTTAGGGTTAGAACAACAGGGTTAATTGATTTCAGATTCCTTTGATTCCCCAAGATCTATCAAGGCCCTAGGAGAGGAGAACATTTAACAAAGCCAAAAGGGAAACAAAAGACCTTTCAAGCCCAAGTGGCAGCAAGGGAAAGGCAGGAAGCCTTCCCAGTTCCACAGAACTGCAGGAGAAGCCACACTGAATCAGAAAGAGTAAATCCTTTAGGTATTAGATCAGGAACATCCTTGGAGGTGGCTGCTCTCATGGCAGATAGGGATTTGGCTTTGTCCTCCTGAAAAGAGAGAAAACAAAAACTATATGGACAAAGACCCTAAACTCAACAACTGCTGAATTGTTTTCTCTTTGTTCACTACCACCCTGGTTTGCAAGGAATAAAAGCAAGGCAAGGTTTATCATTATATCCTTTGGGTTCCTTTTATCCTCGCTGACCCTCCACCCAAGATCCAAGATGAAGGAGCCAAATGGGAGGATGTCAGTCTTCTAGCTATTTGTAATGTTTTCTGGTAGAGATTAACCTAAGATCCCAGACTCGGGCGGGGGGGGGGGGCTTCTATCTGTATTTCAGAGAGTTCCATGCCCATAGTCTTCTGGAAATAAAGATTGGCTTACCATAAATACCTATGCCTAATCTAAAAATATTGATAGTAAATCAATCGTTCACTCAATCAATATATTTATTGAGATCCTGGAGGATTAAGTCCTACCCTTAATATTTATGGAAATGCCATGGAACTACATTATTATACGCCATTATTACAAAGAGTAGGATTAGAGGTAGAAATCACTAATTCAGAATATCAGGATATCAGACCTTGGGGGGTGGGGCGTCTACAATGTTCCACATTGCTACAGCATTCTTGTAAGTGCTATTTTTCAATTAAGAAAAGTGAGGTGACCTGTCCAGGGTCACACAGCTAGTATTAGAAATAAGATTGGAATTCAGCTCCTTCTTTCTGACTCCAAGCCCAGCCCTCCATCTACTGTGACACCTAGCTAGCTGCCTCAGAGATCACTGAGATTTAGAGATCATTTAGTCTGATTCCTATACTTTACAGATGAAGACACTGAGCTCTAAGGATGGGCAGTGATTTGCCCAAGGTCACATAACTAATATGTGGTAGAATCCCTGCTATGTCACACTACCCCTCTAACAGCCAGTGAGGTGTTTGTTACTTCTATTGTCAGCACTTAAGTTAAAAACAAAGGCAACAGGGCAGCTAGGTGGCGCAGTAGATAGAGCACTGGCCTGGACTCAGGAGGACCTGAGTTCAAATCCAGCCTCAGGCACTTAACACTTACTAGCTGTGTGACCCTGGGCAAGTCACTTAACCCCAAATGCCCCACCAAAAAACAAAAAACAAAGAAACAAAAAACCAAAGGCAACCCTTTCACTTAGGTTAAAGGGGGGCTCTACTACAGTCCTGCGCCCTGATCGATGACCTCAGATAGCTATGTTCCCTTTATTTGAAACCTGAATTTCTTACTTCCCATCACAGAGGACAATTCTTCTCATTTGCTTTTATCACAGAGCTAGGACCTAGTGCTCAGTGAAGCTGTGCCTACAAAACACTGAAATAACTGGTTGAAAAATGAAACAATCAAGCAGAAGATCAACCATGGTGCTCCCCCCCCCGAAAAAAAAACCCCAACCTTTTTCCCCTCATTGAATCTACTGGGTTTTCAATTGAATTGACCAATCCATGAGCCATTTGTGGCAACATGTAAAGAAAGTCTAATGGAACAGAGAGATAAGTGCTTAACAGACGAACATGCCTTTGAAAATGGTTGAAGATACCTGCATGTCTTACGTGATGGTCTGGGTTTAGGGCGCTGGGCCATCAAATCCTTTTGCCATCATTTCCTCTATGTCAGTTGTTTATCCTTTTTTGTGTGTTTTATATACTATGTTGATAAAAAATAATACAAAAACATAACTTGAATGTTGTTCAGTTATGCCTGACTCTTCATAACCGCGTTTGGGGTTTTCTCATCAAAGATATTAGAATGGTTTGCCATTTCCTTCTCCAGCTCATTTTACAGATGAGGAACTGAGGCAAACAGGGTTAAATGACTTGCCCAGGGTCGCACAGCTAGTCTGAGGCCAGATTTGAATTCAGAGAGATGAGTTTTCCTGGCCTACAAGCCCTGCACTCTATCCACTGAACCACCCAGCATTGTTAAGAATTGTTGTTATGTTTGTTCAGGGGTAGGGGTGAAACTGGATCTGAAATTTTGTTGTTTTGAGTGCCTATATTACCCACAGGAAACTCCCTCTATTATTGCAGCTCAGCAACGATTGTTAATGTATACTTTTAGAGAGTTCTTTCTGGACACTGAGAGGTTATTTTTCCCAGGGTTATTAAGCAGTTATGTGCCAGAGATAGGACTTGAACTAAGGTCTTTCTGATTTCAAGTTCAGTTTTATATCTACTGTGCAATGATATGGGGCTCTGTTTTTATCACAACTGAACTCTAAATAATTGAAAACAATTAGTAAATTCATGGATCTCTGTCTCACAATGGAGAAAATAGCAATGGGACGAGGGCTACCCAGGCAAAGTGGGTAAGGGGATCTGCCTAGGCTTGCCTGGTATATTACTAAGTCCAACTTGTGAGATGTCAAGCAACAAAGGGGTATTTGGGAGGCTCAGATTGGATATTGAGTGTGAAGAAAAAAAAAGGTTAAATCCAAGAAAGTCACACAAGGCATGGAAAAGCAAGCAATTATAGTAAGTCTAGTTGAGCTAGAGGGGAGCTGGGCAGTGCAGTGGATAGAATGCTGGACCTGGTGTCAGGAAGACACCTTGCCTCACGCACTTACTAACTGTGTAACCCTGACTGGACAAGTCAATTAACCTTGTTTGCCTCTGTTTCCCCACCTATAAAATGAATTAGAGAAGGAAATGGCAGGGCAGCTAGGTGGCGCAGTAGAAAGAGCACCGGCCCTGGATTCAGGAGTACCTGAGTTCAAATCTGGCCTCAGACACTTAGTACTTACTAGCTGTGTGACCCTGGGCAAGTCACTTAACCCCAATTGCCTCACCAAAAAAAAAAAAAGAAGGAAATGGCAAACCATTCCAGTATCTTTACCAAGAAAACTCCAAATGAGGTCACAAAGATTCAGATACAACTGAAATGACTATACAGCAACAGCCAAAACAGGATAAGCTAGATCAAGATTCTAGGAGGTCAAAAAGAGTTAGCAAGAGTAATGGGAGTGAACAGCTGGAATAGAACATGATCTCTGATCCTATCACAAATACTCTTGACTCTCTATCCTCCTTTATACTGACTACTGGATAAAGGCAGCTCTGAGCCCACAGATATCAATTATAAATAGAAAAAAGGTAAAAAACTTGAATCTTACCCCTCAACTAATTCAGGGGCTAAGTTGGTGGTGCTAACAGGACATCTTCACAAACAAGGTTTGCTGGTTTTTGTTTTGGGGTTTTTTTGTCTTTCATTCATTCATTCTTTTGTTCATTTGTTTGTTGTTTGTAAAATTTTAAGTGAAATGGAAAATACAGACATTCAAACAAATTTTCATTTCACATTGGATATTAAAAATTTTCAAATATGGCATATATTGCTTTTAAAAAGTAATTGTTCGGGGCAGCTAGATGGCGCAGTGGTTAAAGCACCGGCCCTGGATTCAGGAGTACCTGAGTTCAAATCCGGCCTCAGACACTTAACACTTACTAGCTGTGTGACCCTGGGCAAGTCACTTAACCCCAATTGCCCCGCAAAAAAAAAAAAAAGTAATTGTTCCTCCACACAGGGGAAGTTGAAACAGAAATGGAATAAATGAAATTTCTAATTGTTCTTCCCTAATATGGGCATTAGCTAATGTTTGGTCTTTGCATAAAATGCACACAGTGAATATGCAGTTCTTTATAAACATAAAGCAGTCATGCTTATAAACCTGTCACTAAAATAAATCAAGGCGGGGGGGGGGTGCATCTTGGTGGCACAGTGGATAAAGCACCGGCCCTGGATTCAGGAGGACCTGAGTTCAAATCTGACCTCAAACATTTGACACTTACTAGGCAAGTCATTTAACCGTCATTGCTCCACAAAAAATAATAAAATAAAATAAAATAAATCATGGGTATAGAGCGGACCAAAAAAAAAGGAGGCTAGAAGTACTGAAGGCAAACTTTTGCTTCCTCACAAGAGACAGCACAGTGCAATGAAGAGATCATTAGCCTAGGAATCAAAAGACCTGGGTTGTAGCCGTGGCTCTGGCATTTATTATTTATATGACCTTGGGCCAGTCATTTGGCTTCTCTGGACCTCAGTTTTCCCATCTCTAAAAAAAGCATGTTGGGCTACATGATTTCTAAGGTCCCTTTTATTAACAATGGTTCCAGGGGGTGGTACTGTAACTGGAGTTGGCCATTCCCTCCCCTGGGCCAGAGAAGAGTTTAGGCAATACCCAAGCTTCAGTTAACACCAATGTGTCATTGTCAGGATGATCATACCAGCCCATTTTTGTGATGTTCATTGTGCAGACTGTGAGAGGGTGGGAAAGCAAGTGGCTCAAAACAGAGTTTTTTAGCAATTTGGTGAAATGGAGTCTTATGTTCCTTCCCTGAGCTATGAAGCTTTGGCTGATAACTATCCAGGGTCAGGAGCTAGCCTGGCATGCCTGCAGTCATCCAGGCATCTCTGTGTGTCTCTATAGTTAGGTTTTATGCAGTTTACGAGCCAGACACAGAGTGTGACAAACTGGAGTCTGAGTGATAACAGAAGAGTAATGACTTGCAGAGTCTGACTGATCTCCCTCAGTTGAGGTCAATCCCTAGTCCATTGGAAGAGGCGCTCAGTGGTGTCCATCATAACCTGGTCTTTAGACCTTCCAGGTCTAAAATTCTTAATTCTTGGTTCGATCCAACAAACATTTATTAAGCACCCACTATGTACAAAGCCCTGTACTATATTCTCAGACTAGGCCTACACAGGATAAATGAGAAAACAAACCATGTGATTCGTGCCACAAATTTGCTTGCACAGAATTGCCAAAAGAAAATTTTAAATGAACTTCATAAATGTTTTTCTTTTAATTAGGAAAAAAGGAATCTTCTCACTTTCCTCAGGCACCAACAAAACAAATGTACTAATCTTCCTTTTCCTCTGACATTACATTATCACTTTGCCCTTATTACTCCTCTTTTGCACTATCTTGTCATTATCTATAATTAAAGCTATCTATAATCCTGATATCACATATCCTACCAGTCTAAAACAGCAGCCTGAAATAGTAAGAACAATAACTAAATATCAGCTTCCCTTTATTAGGTAGGTACCTCAGTGGATTACTGAGTAGTGTGTTTTTATTCTTCCATGTGAAGATGTTCCCAGTTGAGGTCTACTCATTAATGATTCCTGGATTCCCTCCTTGTACTCACCTCTCATTCAAGGTTTCACTGTAAAAGTGAAATCACACAATGCCTTTCATCTGGAAGCAAGTGTGATTATCTGTGTTGTTTTAGATGAAATTAATAAACTAAATAATTATCATGTGGCTTCTTATTATGGGGATTTGGATAAGACACTAGTCCAGTCACATTCCCTGAAACATAATTTCTATATTAAATAAAACTCCAAGACTGAGGTTCATATCCCAATTCTGTCGCTTACTTACTGTGTAACCTTGGCAATTCAAGATTACAACCTCAGGATCGTTTTTTGAGGGGGGTTGTACAAGATGGCTTTTGAAGTCCCTTACAACTCTAACTATGATTTTAGAACACTGTGAAGCTAATAGCATGGGTGTTGATTCTATTCTAGAATGCCAGCATTATAAAAGAAAGGCTTTCATGTTTGGAAAATTGAGTGTCATCTATTTCATTTGTGTCTTTATGACCCCAGTACCTAGTACAGTTCCTGGTTTTTCATAGGTGTTTCATAAAAGCTTATTGATTGATTAATTGATCTAGTCAGGTTGATTATCCCATTGTTAAGGTCTTGATTTGTCAGTAAACTACAGGTAACACTTGGAAGACACAAATATCACATGTAATTTAGGAGAGGTTTTATTGGATAGCACTAGACTGTCAAATCAGTCTTTCTTCAGGTATATTAGTATGCAAGGTCATAGTCATAACTAGGGTGAAATGATTTATTTAAAGGGTACTGAGTTTATAGAACACTCAAAGTATTTGCAGTCATTTTTGCAGCATAGAAACAACAGACTTTAGAATCACAAGTTACAAGCATGGATTTTGCACTGGAATGAAGGACCTTAGAGGTCATCTAATTCAACTCCCTCATTTTACAGAAAAGGAAACTGAGGCACAGAGAAGTAAAGTGACAGGTAGAAAATGGCAAAGAATTCTTTGATCCTAGATCCTCCAACCTCCAAATACAACTTTCTGGCCTCTACTGCATTGCTTTTCAGGCATATAGTTAACTTACAAGCTGGAGTGTGTGGAAGCCAGTTCAACCTAGCTATCAAGAACCTCTTGTAAATTTTCAGTGTGAGGATATAAACCCCAGAAATGAGCAAGTGCTACAAATCAGGATTTGATTTATTGTTTTGTTAATTGTCTCGACTTAAGAAAGTGATGGAAAAAAATGTTAATGCTGCATATTAGACTTAAAAGTGTGTCTTATAAACATTTTTCCCTGGGAGCCAGTTGTTAAACATCCATCAGCCTATCCTTTCTCGGAAGTAATCAGATAGTGAACTTGTTGAGTTTCTCCTCTCTCCTCCTCACCTTATCATCATAGCTGAAGGCACAGTGTGTGTGGGTTTCTGGAACTTACACTAGTCACAAATGGCTTACAGAACGAACTTCCATGAGGTCTTTGTAGTGAAAATTCATTAGAGAAGGGTTGGTTTAAAGGAACCTCCCCCTCAATGATCCTCTGTCCTTCCTTGGGTAAGAGAAGAGTTTGATGGTGAATAATTAGCACCATTAGCATCACAGGAAATACCAAAGGACAATAATCCTCCTCCTCCTCCTCCTCCTTCCTCCTCCTCCTCCTCCTTCTTCTTCCTCCTCCTCCTCCTTCTCCTTCTTCTTCCTCCTCCTCCTCCTTCTCCTTCTTCTTCCTCCTCCTCCTCCTCCTCCTCCTTCTTCTTCTTCCTCCTCCTCCTCCTCTTTCCTCCTCTTCCACCTCCTCTTCCTCCTCCTCCTCCTCTTCTCCTTCTCCTTCTTCTTCATCATCGTCGTCGTCTTCAGATCATCATCATCATTGTCATCCCCTTCATGTCCCAAACTTGTGGAAGGGAAAAGAAGATTCTTCACCTCTATTTCCTTTCCCACCCCATCCACTTTTTCTACTTAGTTCCAATATGAATACACTTGCAGAATGCAGATTGTTCAAATGATAAGCTTTCTTCTTAAAATGAATTATCTTTGAATGCATCTTAATGTATTCATATTGAGCCAATATATTCAACAGGTAGATGATCTAACCACTTCTCAATCATGTCACATCAAATTTAGAATTGTACACAGTAGTGAGTCTATAATCTTCAATTATACAAATATCTCATTGATTGCCATGAATGTTAGTCCTTTATTTCACTGGAGTTTCTCTTTGAAATCATTTAATATCATCTGGAGGACTATAAAAATAAAATCCACTAAAAATGACACTGTGAATTGAAACAGCATTGTGTCAGTGTCCTATTAGAAGCAGAAAATTTTCATCTACAAATAGTAAATGTTCCATCCACATGGCCTATGATAACCAAACCAAAAAGTAATTTTGTCACCATGATCAGGGAGGCCAGATAGCTAAGCCAGAGGAGCAGAGGCCATAATTGCTGTCAAGAGCTTGAATGAGGACATCAGCCCTACTTGCACTTTGATGCTACCTGTAGATAGATTATAAGCCAGACACTCAGAAACTCTGAACAGTTGTTCCTAAAATGGATCTAATACCATTCCCATAAGATGATTTTCTTGAGGGGAGGTAGGGCAAGGCAGTCAGATGGGTTAGTTCCTTCTGTGGCTGAGGAGTATGGCTCTGAGAAGGTTGATAATTCCAGGGTAATTCTCTTTGTATATCTGCATTTGTGTTCCCCTGGTGTGGCATGTGACTCTGGGGAACGTCTTGTATATTGGGAGGTGCTATGAGCTGCCTAAAATTTCAGGATCTCGTTTAGAGGGTAGTAACAGACAGTAATAATGCTATGCCATAAAATCAGCAACACAAATGTCATAGTACCTGGTGAGGCTTTCTCTGTTCTTTTGGGTGGGTCAATTAAAGGTCAGGGAATTATGGAAATCAAGCCTCATAGAACTCTTACAAGGTCCATGAGCAACAAACCGATGGCATATAATGCATAAATGATTGTCCTATCTGATGTTGATAAAAATCAAGGACTTCATAAGAAAAATATAGATTTGGGAAATGAACAGTAAAGAAAGGGGTTTCAGAGAATGGGATTTGAACTTCTGGATGATGGCTTAAAATATATGAATTATAGACTCTCAGCCTTGGATGTAATGCACCTAACAAAGACTGATAAAAAATGTATTTTCTTGGAGTCCTACAAATCTAATCAAAAGTGCTTTGAACTTAAAAGCAAAGGATAGGGAGAAAAATTTCTACATATATCCACCAAGCTATCTACTACAGAGAGTAGCTACCATGTAGGAAGAATAGCATCATGGATACCCTCCAAATTAACAAATAACAAAATCCAAGAAAGGAGCCAGCAATAAAATGCATGTCCTCAGATCTCTATACAAAACTACACAAAATATGGTTAACAGGCAAGATGAACTAGAGTATCTACCTCAATGAGAAAAATTTTACCTCATAATTCTTTTTTAGGTTTTAGGAAGACAATGAGATAAAAGCAATGATTGGAATATGGCTCTGGAAGAGTATGCCTTATATAAAAGGAGCCAGATGGGTAAAGGGGTAGGAGATCTAGAGTAGTATTATATGATAAAAATATTTATCATGAGAGGAAATCTGAGACTTTGAGGGGAAAATGTGGTTGAAGGCTTTTACATGAAGATCAATAGAAGCAATATTGCCATCTTAGAATGCTACAGACCAGCTGGACAGAAGAATACAATGGATGAGGATTTCAGAAAATATATCAAAATCTTGTCATGATATGACACAGAAGGGGTACTTGAATTATCTAGACATCTGCTGGAGCTCCCTTTATGCCAACAACAGCAGTAGCAACAGTAGTAACTGGAATTTGTATAATGCTTTAAAGTTTGCAAAGCATTTTACATTTTATCTCATTTGATCCTTGAGGCAAACCTTCAAAGTAATTGTTATTATTATCTTCATTGGATGCTTGCCTGAGATGATAAGTGACTTGCCCAAGGTCCCACAGCTAGTAACTATCCGAGGCAGATTTGAATTCAGGTCTTACTGACCACAAATTCAGTGTTCTAGCCCCTATACCACCTTGTCCATGTCTTCTTCTTCTTCTTCTTCTTCTTCTTCTTCTTTCTTCTTCTTTCTTCTTCTTTCTTCTTCTTTCTTCTTCTTTCTTCTTCTTTCTTCTTCTTCTTCTTTCTTCTTCTTCTTCTGTAATTGGGGTTAAGTGACTTGCCCAGGGTCACACAACTAGTAAGTGTTAAGTGTCTGAGGCCAGATTTGAACTCAGGTACTCCTGACTCCAGGGCCGGTGCTCTATCTACTGCGCCACCGAACTGCCTCTTCTTTTTTTTTTTAATAAAATTTTTATTTAAAGTTTTGAGTTCCAAATTCTGTCCCTCCCTCTCTTTCTCTTCCCTCCCCCTTCCCTGAGGCAATAAGCAATCAGATATAGGTTATACATGTGCAATTATGTAAAGCATTACCATATTAGTCATGTTGTATAAGAAAACTCAAAAGAAAAATGAAAGAAAATTAAAATAACATGCTTCAGTCTGTATTCAATCAATATCAGTTCTTTCTTTGGAGATAGATAGTTTGCTTCATTTGTCCTTTGGGTTTGTCTTGGATCATTGTATTGCTAGGAATAGTTAGTTCATTCCTAGTTCTTCATCAAAAAATATTACTGTCACTATGCAGAATATTGTCCTAGTTCTACTCATTTCACTATGCATCAGTTCATATAATTCTTTCCAGGCCTTTCTGAAATCATACTGCCTGTCATTTCTTATAGCACAATAATATTCCATTATAATCATATACCACAGCTTTTTTAGCCATTTTCCAATTGATGGTGTGATAAAATAATGGAATTTGGCAGATGCCCAGGGGTCCCATCTGATTGATCTAGTATTGTTTGAGAAACTGACTAAGTACCTACTTGAGATGATTAGATATAGGCCACACCTGGCCTGCCCTGAGTGACGTATACCACAGAGTCACTAGGGGGACCACTCTTGGCCAAGAAACTTGAAGGACCTCCCTTTTTGGGGGAGGGAGAGAAAAGATAGAAATGAAAATGCTCGCTCTGAGCTCATTTTTCCGGTTGGTGAGCTTCTGAGAGCGGACTGGAAAGAGGCTGCACAGCTGACTCCTATAGAAACTATGGATCCCAGGTAGTGAGTTAGTAGAAATGAAGCCAGCTTTTTAAATTAGCTGAGCTGGAAGCAAGTTTGATTTGATTCCTTTGATATCCTTGAGCTCTTGTTCTTCCAAATGAATTTTGTTATTATTTTTTCTAACTCTATAAAATAGTTTTGATAATTTGATTGGTATAAATAGATAAATTAATTTATGTGGGATTGTCATTTTTATTATATTGGCTTGGCCTATCCATAAGCAATTAATATTTTTCCAATTGTTTAGATCTGACTTTATTTGTGTGAAAAGTGTTTTATAATTGTGTTCATATGGCTGCTGGTTTTGTCTGGCAGAGAGACTTCCAAGTATTTTATGCGGTTTACAGTTATTTTAAATGGAATTTCTCAGAGGCAGCTAGGTGGTGCAGTGGATAAAGCACAGGCCTTGGATTTAGGAGGACCCGAGTTCAAATCTGGCCTCAGAAAGAAAGAAAGAAAGAAAGAAAGAAAGAAGGAAGGAAGGAAGGAAGGAAGGAAGGAAGGAAGGAAGGAAGGAAGGAAGGAAGGAAGGAAGGAAGGAAGGAAGGAAAGAAAGAAAAAATGGAATTTCTCTTTCTATCTGTTACTGCTGGACTTTGTTGGTAATATATAGAAATGCTGATGATTTATGTGGGTTTATTTTGTATCCTGAAACTTTACTAACGTTGTTAATAATTTCCAGCAGTGTTTAGTTGATTCTCTAGGATTTTCTAAGTGTAACATCATATCATCTGCAAAGAATGATAGTTTTGTTTCCTCATTAACTTTTAATTCCTTTAATTTTTTTCCCCCTCTTATTGCTATAGCTAACACTTCTAGTACAACATTAAATAATGGAGATGATCATGGGCATCCTTGCTTCACCCCTGATTATACTGGGAAGACTTCTAGCTTATCCCAATTACAGTTAGTGCTTGCTGATGGTTTTAGACAAATATTACTTATCATTTTTTTTGGCAGGGCAATGAGGGTTAAGTGACTTGCCCAGGGTCACACAGGTAGCAAGTGTCAAGTGTCTGAGGCCAGATTTGAACTCAGGTCCTCCTGAATCCAGGGCTGTTGCTTTATCCACTGCTCCACCTATCTGCCCCTACTTATCATTTTAAGGTAAGCTCCATTTATTCCTATGCTCTCCAGTGTTTTTTAATAGGAATGGGAGCTGTATTTTGTCAAAGGCTTTTTCTGCATCTATTGTCATATGATTTTTGTTGCTTTTGTTATTGATGTGGTCAATTATGCTGATAGTTTTCCTAATATTGAACTAGCCCTGCATTCCCAGAATAAATCCCACCTGGTCATAGTGTATAATCCCTGTGATGTATTGCTGTAATCCCTTTGCTAGTGTTTTATTTTAAAATGTTTTCTTGCTCATTCTTAGGCTTTTTTGTGACTTGGTGTTTTTATGAGAGAGTTGGGTTCTATTCCTGCACTGTCCCAAGTTTTTGTGCTGAAGCTCTGGATCTTACTGGTGGCTTTCACTGGGCTACAGGGCCTAGCTGTTTGCTTTCTCTCTCGGGTAAACTGCCTTCTGACTGGTATTGAGGGGTTGGGCCTCCCTCTTGTTGCCTATCTGTCCAAGGGTTGGGGCCCTGCCGCTGGGTTGTTATGGTAACAGGGTCTCTACTAGCAGGACCTGAAGGAGTAATTTTGTTGCAGATCTGCCCAAGGGTTGGGACCCCCTGTTGCTGGGCTTTTATAGAAACAGAGTCTCTCTGCTGTTAGGCCCAAGGGGCAGGATCTCACTGTTGGCCAGCCTTGGGGCAGGGCTTCACTCCTGGTCAGCAGTGGGGCTGCTTCTGCTAGGGCTGGCGTCTCTGGGGTGGGACCTTGCTCTGTAACTCAGACTGCTCACTTGCCTAGGGGGCTGCTGGTTTGCAGGAAAACTGGGTCTCACTGGTGGATTGTCCCAGGCTTAGAGCCCTACTTCAGGCTCTGTGCTATGAGCCTAGCTGCTACTGTTGCTCTTGGACCTCATTTCCCTCCCACCCAGGTAAGACAAACCTATCCTGCCTGGCTGAGAAGCTGTTTCCCTGCTCCTGGAACAATTCCAAAGCAGTTTTCTACTTGTTTGGAGAAAAAATTTGGGAGGGTTATAGAGGTTTCCTTCCCAACTCTACCATCTTGGCTCCAGAAGTCCCATGTATTCCTCTAAGTTTATCATAAGGGGTCTATCCACCATTCTGGACCCTTCCATTGAATTTTCTTGCCAAACCAAAGGGACTCATGAAGCAAATGGGCTCTTCATTCTTACAACATAACCTGCCTATCTCCTTTTTCATTCACATATTTATTTGGTTGCATCCTTTTATATCAATTCCCCATAGTTCCTTGTTTGCAATGCATTGGTACCTGCTCAAGGCCACTCCACACCACTCCACTAGTGTTTAGATACTCTGCAGTTTCAATCCTTTGCACACTATAGTGTTCTATGACTTTTAGCTATAGAACAAAATTAGAAGAATGTTGATATTAAAAAGGTAGGCCTGTGTTTCAAGGACAAACTTAAGGCCATCAGAAGCACTTTTCAGTTTTCCAGCAGCAATCCAGTCTGTTTACCTTTTGTTTGATTTTTGGGCCCCACTCATTAGTAGATGAGCTTTTTACATTTTTCAGCCAATCTGTATCATAGCCTGAACAATAGCCATTCTTCATATACTTAGTTTCATAGTATATGGTGAAGCAACCTCTTTAGACTAATGAGAGACATTTTTTTTAAAAATCAAATTATCAAGATGTAAGAGGCTACAGCACATATTTTGAACTATGTTCTAATTAAAATATAATTGTTACACAGCAATATTCAGTATCAGTAACCAGGAGCCATTGTTTATAAGAATAAAATTAATAGGCATAAAAAGAAGGGGAAAAATCATGTGTGCATATGTCCAAGAAAGCTTTGACCTAAGTTTACAAATAGCTAGGTTGAAGTCATCTGTTTGTCAATTAAAGACTAATGCATTCCTTCAAACAGGTTCCCAACATTTTTGCTCCCCAAACCCCTGTCAACAACAACAACAAATGTGCTATGAACTTCCAGGGTAATTTAAGATACTACTCATTATATTCTATTGAATTTATTTATTTAGTGCTTATAATAACTACAATGATAGCTTTTGCCCCAAAAGTTTCAAATTATAATTACAATGATAAAATATAAAAATTTGTTATAATTATGAAGATAATTATACTTATTATTAAATATATTTATAATTATGAAAACTCTAAATATAAAATTATAAAACTACAAAATAATTCCGAATATTTCAGGGGGCAGCTAAGTGGCACAGTGGATAAAGCATCGGCCCTGGATTCAGGAGGACCTGAGTTCAAATCCATCCTCAGAAACTTGACACTTACTAGCTGTATGACTCTGGGCAAGTCATTTAACACTCATTGCCCTGCAAAAAAAAAAAAAGAGTATTTTATGTGGGACATTAATAAATAAAAGAAGTAATTCAGCAAGATCACATATGTTTACTGTTATCTCCAAGAGTTCACATTAAATTTCTTTATTTTATAAGCTTTGTTGAATATAAACATTTCAATAAAATAAGTTATAACTTGGAAGATATCTAACATTAAAAATCATATGGAAGCTTAATTTCAATACTGGGCCTTTATTTAAACAAAAGTTTGCAATATTTGCAACACTAGACAACAAAGTTTAAAATATGCTTCTGCACCAAGTTTATTTTTATATTTTTATTTAAAACAAGAATAAAGTGAAAATGATCACCCACACAAATATGTGGTAGAAGATGATAGGAGATTAAAAGATCTCTTGCTGAGAGATGGAAATTTATTTTTAAATTTTTAGACAATCAATTAATGAAAATAAATATTTAATTATGATATAAAATATTTATTTTCTACTGGCTATAATCATGTACTATATTAAATGATAACTGTACTTGAATTTCATGTGACACTTTGTTTCTAATGATGCTTATATGTATGTATTTACATATATATAGATGGATGGATGGATGAATAGATGAAAGAGAAACAAAGAGAGATGATAAAGAATCACCTTTGTAAGAAAAGAATCTCTTCATATGTGACTTTCTTCTCTTCTACCTCTGGCTCACCATCTACACTTTCACAGAAACTCTACCCAATGACTTATCAGTATTGCCAACCAATTTATCAGAAAATCCATCAGATAGAAGCATAGTAATATAAGTGGAAGATAAGTTTAAATCTGAAAACAGTCTTACTACTTCAGTTAAAAGCAATATGAGGTATGTTTTTATAAAATATTCATGATGGCCTATGAGGATTTCAATGTGGCTTATAATACATATATCTGGTAACCATGGTTTTCAAACAGCTTGACACTTGTGTTGCAAGAACACAAATGTTCATAATATCATAATCATGTGATTACAGTCAGTGAGGTATGATTGCAGGGGAATGAGGGAGCTAGTCTGGTGTACTGCATACAATGCAAATGAGAGTATATGTATGCATTTGACCATCTCATAAGAAGCATTTTTTATCCCACTGTTAAATGTTTGTGGCGGTTCAGAATTTGATGACAGATTGAGAAATTGCAAGAACATTGCACTAAGTCAGAAGCTGTCAGAGTTTGATGTAATTACTGCGTGAACACCAAAATTGTTGAGTGTATGATCATGATGGTTTCAAATCACTACAGAAACAAGTCTAAAATGCTTCAAACATGCACATGCTTGTTGTCATGGAAGAAAAATATATGTATAAAATAACTGGGCAATTATTTACAGCTTAAAGTGTCATTAAAGAACTTTTAGCATGAATCCCTGGGACCATCATCACATATACCCAAAAGCTTTAAAAAACCACATAATGGGAGTAACTCCCTTAAAAGTTCAATAACATGATCTGTTTAGATGAAGATAATCTGAGCCAACCTACTGAATGTGCTCCTGGCTGTTTAGGAATGGCAAATGGCCTTTATCCGGAAAGAGCTTCAGAGAGAATCTTGGGAAGCTCCCTTAGAATCTATCATATTCTAGATGTGACTCTAAGTCATCATAATTTCAAACATAAACTCAAATTCCTTAAAAAAAATCATTCATCCTTCAAATTTTTAGAACAGAGGGTGAGCATCCTACAACTTACATGCGAAAAGTATCATGTGAACCTTAATTTAACTCAACTCTATTATTTATTAAGAAACTACTGTGTGCAAACTCTGTGATGGGAGCCAAGGAGAATATAGCATTTATCTAAGGAATGGTTCCTGTCCTCATGAAAGTTACAGTTGCTAATTGAGAGACAAGAAACTGATAGCTATAATTCACAATAATGTGTGATAGATACAATGAATAATGAAAAATAAGGTGGTATATATGTTTCGAGAGGAAAAGTCAAAATTCAATAGTCAAAGAATAGGAAATCAAAGTAGATGAGTCAAGTTTATCCCTGGCTTCAGTGGGAGAAGTTCGTGTGGAAGGAGAATCATAAAGAGGGTTTGAGCTGAAGGAAAAGGGATTGTGGGAGAGATTCAGAGCATCTATGGACACATACTCTGGAACACAACCAATCTCTCCTAATCTTAGAAACTATGTTGGAGGGGATATGGAGAAATTGGGACATTAATTTGCTATATATAGCAATATAGCTGTTGGTAGAATTTTGAACTGATCCAACCATTTTGGAGATGTTTCACAGAAAGCAATCTCAAATTATGCCCAAAGAGTTATTAAATGGCCTACATCCTTTGACCCAGCAATACCACTATTGGTTCTGTTTCCCAAGATGTTTAGGGAAAAAAAGAGAAGAACATATATGTTTTAAAATGTTTATAGCAGCTCTCTTTGTGATGGCAAAGAACTGGAAATTTCAGGGATGTCCATCAACTGGTGAATGGCTGAATAAGTTGTGGTATATGATTGTGATGGAATATTACTGTGCTATAAGAAAAGATGCACTCAATGATCTTAGAAAAACATAGATAAATTGATAGAAATGAGCAGAACCAAGAAAACACTGTATACAGTAGCAGCAATAGTTTTAAGAATAACTGAGTTACTAAGTCATTTTGACTATTATAAATACCCAAATTAACTACAAGGGATCCATGAAGGAAGATACTATCTGCATCCAGAGAGAGAAATGATAAATAGGAGTATAGAATGATTTTAGATATTTATACATATTTTTGAGGCAATTGGGGTTAAGTGACTTGCCTAGGGTCACACAATTAGTGTTAACTCTCTGAGGCCGGACTTGAACTCAGGTCCTCCTGACTCCAGGGCCAGTGCTCTATCCACTGTGCCACCTAGCTGTCCCTATTTATACATATTAATGTCAAAAAAAGGTATATATATATATACATATATATACATATTAATGTCTAAAGGTAACTATCTCTAGGGCAGGGGTGGGGAGAGGGAAGAAAAAATAGAAAGTTACATGATACCTTTATTATATATTTAGAAGCAATAGCAAGTTGTACATAATAGATTTGCAGTTTCATGTGCAATCATATTTTGTTTTCCATCCTACTGTGTTATGGAAATATTTGTGTTATTTCATAAATTATAAATCAACATTTTTAATGGAACCATTTATAGCCAGGCCTGCTTGGGAACACTAGACCCTGTAAGCTTTGAGGCTTGAAGACCACTTTGGGGATATATTGTAACAGGGATTCTTTTCTAACTCTGAAATTCTACTTTTTTGGTTTTGGAGGTTTGAAGAAAGCCAGAAATTGAGGTTGGGAAGGGGAAATCAGAAAGGATTTGAGAAGCTTAAGAAAGAGAAGAACCTAAAGTATAAGAAGTTTGCAAACTGAAAGGCCTGAGAAGGAAAAGGGTTTAGGAAAGAAGGGAAAGACTTGAAGAGGAACACAGATCAGAGCTAGAACATACCTTGGAGGTCAACCAGCCCAATTTTCTGAGTTTGTAAAAGAAGAAACTGAGCCACACGGAATAATGGAATAATGACAGAGTCAGGATTATGAATCCTGATCTTCTTCCTACAAATTATTCTCTATATTGTCCTATGCTAAGGTCAAAGGTATGAGGAGAAAGAAGGTGATAAGATAAGATAAGGGGCAGCTAGGTGATGCAGTGGATAGAGTGCCAACATGAAGTCAGCAAGACTCATCTTCCTGAATTCAAACATGGCCTCAGACATTTACTAGCTGTGACTCTGGGAAATTCACCTAACCCTGTTTGCCTTAGTTTCCTTATCTGGAAAATGAGATGGAGAAGGAAATGGCAAACTGTTCCAGTATTTTTGCCAAGAAAATCCCAAATGGGATTTCAAAGAGTAAGACACAACTGAAACCATTAAACAACAACAGCAATAGGGACTAGTAACATAGGTTGGGTAAAAGAAATTGGTAAGATAAAGCTAAAAGGATAAGATAGGATAAAGGAAGTTGAGTGTGATTGTCAAAGTGTTAACATAATCAGAAGGTGCTTACTAGGTAAGAAGGGGAATGACAGCTAACCCTGGGGTAGACTACCCCAGAAGCAGTTTACCTCAGCAATTCTCCAAGGAAGGTACTACTATCAAGACTGACAAAGGAATGAATATCTCACCCCGAGCAAGTCTGAAGACCAAGAATTTTGCAGTAACCTACACAGATTCTTTATATTTCTGTCACCACCAAGTGATCATTATCTATGCTTGAAATACAGTCTGGTTTCTGTCCAAGAAGAAAAGTTGAAAGATTCAGGAAACATCTCTGTTCTCCAAGTTATCAGGGAAAATTAAATATTAAATGAAGTACCTTTTCTTAAAAAAAAAAAAAAAGGATAACTTCAACAAGAAGGAAGGAAAGAATCTTGACCCAAGCCAGGAGGTTGGCATGGTGGAAAAGAGTGAAAGTGAAGAAGAAAGAAAAGGCAGAACACTGAATACTTGAAGGGAGGTAAGGGAATCTTCTGGAAGAAGAAATGGGATCTTTGAAAAGCTATTTGGGTCCACAGATGTTGTTAGGTGAGCAATCATTCAATAATATAAGAATATGAAAAGAGTAGTTGCAGTTAGTTCCTTGCTTATTAATGACTTAATAATGACTATATTTTAGTACTAATATAATAATATAGACAGCTAGGTGATACAGTGCAAAGATCACTGGACCAGGAAGACTTAAGCTCAGATACATCTTCAGAAACTTATCTGTTGCTTTGGGCAAGTTACATAACCTCTGTTTGCTTCAGTTTCCTCATGTGTAAAATGGGGATGATAGTTCCTACCTCCAAGGCTTGTTGTAAGGATAAAATGAGATATTAATTGTAAAGGGTTTTGCAAACCTTAAAAAGCTATATAAATGCTAGCTGTTGTTTTCATTATAACTATTAATATATATGATTGAAAAGAACACAAAGTGGCTTTCTTTACAATCCTGTGCTATGCAAAACAGGATTATTTGTTTGGTCACATTGCTATTTATGTTTATAATGGGAAATAGGACTACTATAGAAATGTCCACATAGAAAAGCAACAGTAGGGAAGCATTCATCATTCCAAATTGGAATGAAAAACCCTTTGAATCAGGGCTCTCTCTGTCTGCTCAAAATTTGACAACATTGCATTATAGATTATACAAGGTCCCTTGTGGCCAAAATACTCATCTGAGGGCACGGACAAGGTCCATGGCCCATTAGGGATTCCATGGTTATGGTATCCCTGGGAACAGGAGTTGATCTTATGTCTATCAAAGGACTGGGCAGCTACAGAACTTTATAACAGAAAATAAGAGATGAACTTTAAGAGAGAATAATTATGATTCCTAGCATGGTTGGGTAGGGAGCATTTGAGCCATTGCTTGTCTTTTCTGAGTCTGAGAAAATGTGTTACTGAATTCTCATCTAGATGCCCCAATTGGAGTCTGTTTATAAGAAAAAGAATTGGGAAGAAAAGAAAAGCAGGCATAAGAAAAAGTTGGAGTTGGACCATTTTGGAGAATAGTCAAGCATTTGCCTCAATAAAACTAGAGCTTTTTGCACATCAGGGACAGTGAAGGTTAAAGAACAGCTGTGCTTGATCGCCCCTGGAAGTTCTGCTTGGTGGCTTGACATTGTGGGAATCTTCTCAGCCTGTTTTGTGAAAGTCATTCCATCTTGAAAGAGCAAAACATTTTCAGCTTGCAAGAGTACAAGGCCCACAGTGGAGCATGAGGCGGTCTCATTATTAGATAGCTTCCTTAAGTTTTCATTACTGGATAGTTTCCTTATGGATAAAATGAGGGTGTTGGTCAGGATGGCTGTTAGGATTCTTTCCACTCTAAATACTATGCTCTAGTAATACTAGCAATATTTCCCCAACACTTCATTTTGGTACTTCAATTTCAAGTATCCATGATTTCTTTGGTGTAGGTATTCCCTATTCCAGTGCAAATCACAACTCTTCTATGCGTAGGTACATCACTCAGCACAGTGTCTAGCACATAGTAGGTACTTAATAATTACTTCTTGATTAGCTGACAGTATGTGACCTGATGGTTTTCATGAGAACAATCACAACAACAATAAGAGCTAACATTTATTTAGCTCTTTAAGGTTTGTAAAGTGCCTTATGTTTATTTTCTCATTTCAATCAGTCATTCAGTAAACATTTATTAAGCACCTACTATGTTCTAGGCACTGGGGATGCAAAGAAAGGCAGATAGTCCCTGCTCTCAAGGAGCTCACAGGCTTTCAATATACTTTCAAGAAAGCATGACTTTTGCAAAGTAGACTGGGTAAGAGGAAAACAGTCCAACTCTCATTTTAAAGTTGAGGGGAGGGGGCAGCTAGGTGGCACAGTGGATAGAGCACCAGCCCTGAATTCAGGAGGACCTGAGTTCAAATCCTACCTTAGACATTTTACACTTACTAGCTGTGTGACCCTAGGTAAGTCACTTAACCCCAATTGCCTCACCAAACCCCCCCCCAAAAAAAACAAAAAACATAAAGTTGAGGGGAAAACTTATTCTGGTGTTTGCTCTCATGAAGCAAACTGTTCAGTGTTACATGGTTCCCTCTAAATTTCTGCCCTACTCTCTTAATTTGCTTATGGTATCATCCTTTATGTGTAAATCATATATCCATTTTGACATTATTTTAGTATATGGTGTGAGATGTTGGTCTATATTTAGTTTCTGCCTTAGCGTTTTCAAGTTTTCCCAGCAGTTTTTGTCAAATAATGAGTTTGTTCCAAAAGTTTGGATCTTTGGGTTTATCACATATCAGAGTGGCAAATATAACAAAACTGGAAAATATTGGATGTTGGAAGGGATGTGGGAAAGCTGGGATGCTAATCCACTGTTGGTGGAGTTGTGAAAAGATCCAACCATTCTGGAGAGCAATTTGGAACTGTGCCAAAAGGGCTATAGAACTGTGCATACCCTTTGGTCCAGCAATACCACTGCTAGACTTATCACAAAGACATCCCAAAAAGAGAAAAAATATCTATTTGTACAAAAATTTCTAGCAGTTCTTTTTGTGGTGGCTAAGACTTGGAAATCAAAGGAATGCCCATCAATTTGGGAATGGCTAAACAAGCTGTGGTATATGATGGTGATGGAACATTATTGTGCTCTAAGAAATGACAAGCAGGATGATTTCAAAAAGGCCTGGAAAAACTTGTATGAACTGATGTATAGTGAACAGAGCAGAACCAGGAGAACATTGTGCACAGAGACAGCAATATTGTTTGATGAAGAACTGTGAAAGACTAAACTATTCTGCCTTTATCCAGCCTACCTTGTAAAAGTGACTTCATCTTGAAAGTATATGAAAAGGCCAGAGCCATGTATTGTTGTATAGAAAGCTTTCCTACTGCTTATAGTTTCCTCCTTATACAGTGAATAGATATGGGGTAGATAAACTCAGAGGATCTTCTAGCTCTAAATTCTATGACTTACCCAAGGTTATCAAGCTCTGATAAGAGAGGCAGCCATGTGACCTTGGGCCATGTAGCCTCTCTTGAATCTCTGGATTCTCATCTGTAAAATAAGGGTAGTAATACCTGCCATGAGACCTCACAGAGTTGCTGAATGTATTAGAAACAATGTATGTAAAAGACGGGATGATATGGTGAAAACAGTACGACTGACTGTGGAGTCAGAGGACCTGGATTTGAATCTCATGTTTGACACTCCTTGTGTGGCTTTGGGTAAATTGCTTATCCTTTCTAGCCTCAGTTTCCTTATCTTTAAAGTAAGGAGGTTGGACTGGATGGTGTCTAAGTTCTCCTCTTCCTCTGCATCTATAATCTCAAAGGCTTTACCTAGAAAAAAAAAAGAAGAAGAAGAACATGTTGAATGTGTGACCATCATGATTATTGGTACAGGTCAAATCTAAGGTCCCATGAATTGCATATTCATATCTAACATACACTTTAGTCAGACCAAAACCAGTTGCTTTTGTGAAGGTCCTTATGAATGTCAACGTAAGAGAGTGGCCATCCTGGCTCAGCCTCTCTGAATAAACAATTGCATAACAATTATAACAAGCCTCCCCCTACCCCAAGTTAGGCAGGTAGGTGGCGCAGTAGATAGAGTGCCAGGCCTGTAGTCAGGAAGGCTCATCTTTGTGAGTTCAAATCTGACCTCAAATGTGGTTCAAATCTGACTCACTAGCTGTGTGACCCTGGGCAAGTCATGTAACCCTACTGCCTCAGTTTACTTGCCTGTAAAATGAAATGGCAAACCACCCCATACATTTTTTTGTGGGGCAATGGGGGTTAAGTGACTTGCCCAGGGTCACACAGCTACTAAGTGTCAAGTGTCTGAGGCCAGATTTGAACTCAGGTACTCCTGAATCCAGGGCCGGTGCTTTTATCTACTGTGCTACCTAACTGCCCCCCCGCCCCAGTACTTTTGCCAAGAAAACTCCAAATGGAGTTACAAAGAATCAGAGAGGACTGAAACAACTCAACAGCAACAATACCCCAAAGTCAATCACATCCCAAGGCAAAAAAGGCACATCTGTGTAAAGTAACTAGCTGGGAAGCATCCAATCCAATTACACAGAAAAGAGTTACTGAAAATATTTTCAAAGTGGAGGAAAGGTTCGTCCATTCTTTCTCTTCATATTTGCTTCTTTTAAAGTCTTTGTTCTTCTCTTTAAGCTATTTATTCTTTTGTTCTTTTCTTTCGTGTTTTACCTCCTTGGCTTTCTCCATCCTTAATCTTTCTTCTTCATTCTTTCCCTTTACCAGATCCTGGATATCTTCCTAATCATTTATCATAGTCAACAAGAATCCCCATTAAAGGCACACTTTTCTGTCATGTGCCTCAGCACAATCATGCACATTGCCTTCTCTCACTGCCCTACCAAAAACAAAAACTGGTTTGATGAAACACTTCATCTACCCTACACATTCTCATTCACTCTGCTCATGTCAAATCTAGAGACCTACATGGGAGTTAGCTGGTCAACAGAGAATAAGATTGGCCTGTATTGTAGCACTATTCCAAAGGAGGGATGACAGGGACAGCTGTAGAGATTTTGTATATGATATGGTATAATGTAATAAAATGATTTTAAAAAAATTTTTTTTAGTGAGGCAGTTGGGGTTAAGTGACTTGCCCAGGGTCACACAGCTAGTGTTAAGTTTCTGAGGCTGGATTTGAACTCAGGTCCTCCTGACTCCAGGGCCAGTGCTCTATCCACTGCGCCACCTAGCTGCCCCATAATGTGATAAAATGAACAAACATTAGACTTGGAGCCAAGAGAGGTGTATTCGAATTCTGACTCTGATACTTATGAGCTGTATGACTATGAGCAAACCACTTAATTAAATGTCATATCAGTACTCATACTATCTTCCTCATAGTGGTGTTGTGAGCAAAGCACTGTGTAATCCTTAAAATACTGTAGAAATGTGAGTGGTTATCTCATCTGCAGGGAATAAGGAAAGGGGAAAAGGGGGGGGGGACTAACCACAGGTTGGTAGCCCAGGGCATTCAGAACTCTCTATTATTGCCCTTTATAAAGTGGTGCTGGTATGAGACTCAAACCACAGAGAAATCTATTCTTTCAGTCGCTATTAGTAATTGCCCTTTTCCTTAGAGGTTGGCATTTTAAAAACACGCAGTCAAAATTCTACAACCACAACTTTGGCTTTGTGAGAAAATAATGGGGTTCTGTGTGATCTTTATTCTTTGGATGGCTCAGATGAAAAACCTAGACACAGCAGCAGAATGGCCAGGGTCTGACTGAGCATTCTCTCCTGAGGTTTGCCTGTGTAAGGACTCTGGAGTCAGTTGCAAAACTTTTGATTTATTATTTCTCTCATTAACAAATGACTTTCCTCCCCCTCTCAGCCCTCCTCCCCACAATGATTTTGGGACCATGTTTAGAACATGTGATGTGGTGTTTCCAAAGTAGGCTAAATGGAAGCTGTGCCAAATCTAGTAAATGACCTCCTTAGCTTCTGATGAACTGAGATGGAATCTTGGCTTTCATGCCTAGATTAAAGGGAAGCTCTTTTTAAATGGGTGACTTCTCCAACTGAGGGAAAAAAAACCAAAGCTGACATCTAGGGAAAAAAATGTAGCATCTCTATCATGACCAGAGAATTTCAGATGTCTGAAAAAAGAAGGGGAGAAAAAGGTGAGGCCTGGGAGCAAGGACTACATAAAGTCGCTGCAGTCCCATTGAAGGCATGAGAAGCTAGGCCTGGAACATTTCTGGTGAGCCCTGGGGGATTAGCATCCTCTGGGATGAGTCTTGAGCTTTTGGGGAGCCTACCTTCTGGCCCACTCTCCCCTCCTTCCTTTTATGTAGAATTTGGAACAGCAAACTGAAAAACAGAGGGAATGGACCTTTTAATTGGGAACACAGCTGACTGGACTACTGTTGCTGTTTATAAATGTACTTTCAATGGTCAGCAAATAGAAAACAGCTGCAGGACTTTTGCTACAATGATTTTAATGTCTTTTTTTCCCACCTCTTTATGCAGGCCAGGCTTCAGTTTTGTGTAGATCAGCTCAACAGTGGCCGAGTAATTTACACTTCTGACTTTTTTCCACCACCCTTGAGTAGGGAAGAGTTCAACCTGAGAACTAACATGACTTTGGGTTGATAAACAACCATTCTCAAAGTCAAAAGGCTATTAGAGGCCACCTTTTATTTTAGCTAAGGTTGTTTCTTATCACCACCTGTTGCCAACCATAATAAAATATATCACGCGTAACACATGTCTCCTGACCCCAAATATGTTATTGTTGTGTGGTCCTAAAACTTCAGAATCTCTTCAGATGACTATGGTTTATGTAGAACTCATGTTTAATACTTCACAGATATTGGTAATAGGGTCTTCAGCTTTCATACAAATACTCAAGGTAAAAAATTTACATGAGATACAAAGCAATCATCACTTTTTAAAAAAAATTTTTTTAGTGAGGCAATTGGGGTTAAGTGACTTGCCCAGGGTCACACAGCTAGTAAGTGTTAAGTGTCTGAGGCTGGATTTGAACTCAGGTACTCCTGACTCCAGAGCCGGTGCTCTATCCACTGCTCCACCTAACTGCCCCGGCAATCATCATTTTACCAGACAGGAAGCACAGAAGATTCAAAGAACTCACAGGACCCCATAAGCCAACACAGAAAGCACATAAAGATACATATTAGGGGCAGCTAGGTGGTGCAGCGGATAGAGCACCAGCAACCACCACCACCATATGCTGAACTCTTAGGATCTCTGCAAAGGAAGGTGGAAAAGTGTAAAGGACTCCCAATGTGCTCTCTTTTCTAGGCTAATAAAAGAGAAAGGTCCTTTCATAATATTCCTTCTTTCTAAGAGTTTGCTCTAACCATTTCATTGTTGGGGCAGCCTTAGTAACTGAAGCTTAATTGGGAAAAGGCTTTTGTCTTCTCATCAATATGTCTATTGGTCCATCCAATTTTAATAAGAATAGGGTTTCAAAATCCCAAACAAAAGTTCACCATCCTGCAAACAAGCTCATGAAATTGAGTGAAGAATTTCCTCAATCAGCACCTTATACCAAGAGTCTTAGAAACAGCCTCACCACCCCCCACCCCATAAATAAATCCAATTCATCAGGAAATTATTCTCAAACAAGGTATGAGTGTGTGTGTGTGTGTGTGTGTCTATGTGTGCATTCATATGTGCGTGTATGTGTATAGTATCAAGTAAAGATGAAACAAGATAGCCAAGCTGGGGCGGCTAGGTGGCACAGTGGATAAAGCACTGGCCCTGGATTCAGGAAGACCTGAGTTCAAATCTGGCCTCAGACACTTGGCACTTACTAGCTGTGTGACCCTGGGCAAGCCACTTAACCCCCACTGCCCTGCATAAAAACAAACAAAAAAAAGAAAAGAAAAAAAAAGATAGCCAAGCTAAACTTAGTGTCAGTCCAAATCACACTGGCCTTTAAGAAGTCAGCACACTTGAGTTCTAGTCCTGAATCTGCCACTAGCTTGCCTCATGACCTTGGACAAATCCTTCACTTTCTTCATCTGTAGAGTAAGAGGGTTAAATTATATGTCTCAGACTCCCTTTTGGCTCTATATTTCTCTGACAATTTAGTTCATCAATAAAATAATTAAATATTTCATGAAGCTGTTCTCCGTGCAAAGCAAGTTAGCCAAAAGCTGAGACAGATACAGATATAATGGGGCAGGGGGTGGGATGTGTGTGGTCATTGAGGGGCCAGTCCTTATGACAATTTCAGATTCGTCCTTCCTGGTGGATAAATCAGAGCATATACAGTTATTTCTTGGCTTGCTTATAATCCAGTCATATATTTAGGCTTCTTGACTGACTATAGGGGCTAATGTTGTGTGGTAATGAGGAATCTTATGGCTGGCTACAGAGTTAGAGGAGCAAATGACTCAGGAGGGGCTAAGCTGGAACTGAGTTTACATTTTTTTAAAAGGTAAGAAAGAACTGATATGGGGGCAGCTAGGTGGCGCAGTGGATAAAGCATCAGCCCTGTGTTCAGGAGGACCTGAGTTCAAATTCAGCCTCAGACACTTGACACTAGCTGTGTGACCCTGGGCAAGTCACTTAACTCTCATTGCCCTGCCAGAGAGAGAGAGAGAAAGAGAGCCAGAGAGCACACATCTAAGAGTTTATATATATCCCCTCTCTGATCCTACTGCACTTGTTTTTCCTAGTGCTGAGTGGGACAAGCACTGTTGAGAGCTACTGGGCAGCAAAGGAGATAATGACTGCCCTCTACTACTTAGCTGCCATGTATTCATGAACACAGGGTGCTTCTGTTTATTTTGTGCTTATTATTTCCCGATCATAGGTAAATGAGTATCTGGAGAAGCCATTGAATAGGTTACAACCTTGGGAATTTTGAAAGGTCAAAAGAGCAATCAGAGGCACCCCCACCCCTACCCCAACAGACACTGGATTTAATGGAGATCTTTTCTGGGACCTTAGACAAGTCTGAGGGAAACTGTTGATAAATATTTGTTTGGGATGTCCCTGGACCTTTGACTGATGGGATTTGAGGCAAGATATAGGGAGAATAATGACATTAATTTCTGGGAAATAGGACAAAGTTTGTCAGACTTACCTAGTCCCTTTTAAGGGGGATTGAATGGGTCATATATAACTGGAATCATGAAAAGGACTTTTTCATTCTAAATCAAAGAACAGTCTGAACTTCTGGAATGGAAGCCTGGGGCAGAAACAGAGGAGTTTGATCAACTTAAATACATAAAGGCATCTCTAGCTCAATCTACATCACAAAAGAGTTGAAAGAATCCTAGGTCTGAATCTATTCCATATGGAGGAAAGGGCTGCATAGCAGCTGAAGGCCAGCAGATGGCATCAGAGAGCAGTTCAACAGATTTGCCCAGCAGAGAGCACTGAAGGGGAGAGGACACCAGCTCAAGGGAGACAGTGATTCCCAGGTGATTGACATCAACAAAGGACATTGATAGTACTACAAGGGAGGGAACAGCAGCTTCAAGGCAGAGAAAAAAATCCAGCAGAGATATTGCCTAAGGAGTATGAGATGCCCTGGCTAAATGTGTTCCCTGGGCATTTGTGCCTTTCTCCCATTACTGGCTTGATAATCTGTGGTAAAATAAACCCTTGATATGGGAGGAGGGTGGAATCTTCCTTGCCACTTATTTTGTTATTTTTTTTTAATTAACTGTCATTGGCTTTGAAGTAGATGTCACTGGTCATTCTGTTAAAAGAAACATCAGTGGGGGCTCATGCTCATTGATCTGAATATATCTGAAGCTGATTCATGTTTTTAAAGTTTGGAAGTGACTTTGTTGTTTAGCAGTTTCAGCTATATCCGACTCTTTGTGACTCCATTTGGGGTTTTCTTGACAGAAATTTTAGAGTGGTTTGCCATTTCCTTCTACAGCCCATTTTACAGATGAGAAACTTAGGCAAAGGGTTATATGACTTGCGCAGGGTCACACAGCTGGTAAGTGCATGAGATTGGATTTGAACTCAGGAAGATGAATCTTCCTGACTTCAGGCCCAGAACTCTATGCACTGTGCCACCTAGCTACCCTGGAAGGAGATAGGAAGTATTGTTAATGATCAATCATCATCATCCATCATCCATCATCCTCGTCATCAATTAGCAGCTGCATCTTGTTTGGGGATAGATCTAGGAACCTTGCTAGTGAAGGCTGTTTCCTTGCTAAATAGAAAGGTATGTGATCTTTATAGGGTTTGAGTTGTCCAGAGGTTCAATATGAACCCACTATGTGATATGATTGTTCCCAAAAAAATTAATGAAATCTTAAATTACATTAATAGCATAATATGAGAGCCAAAAATGTCATTATACTTATAGTGATGATCAGGAAAAATTATATTGAGTTTTATTCAGGACACTAATTGAATTGTTAATAAGCACAAATGAATTCAAAGGAGGGCAACTAGGAAAGCTTGAAGGAGGCATGGAAAAAAAGCATCACAAAAAGGGAGCTGAAGAAGATCAAAGAGAGAAGAGAATAGTTCTCTTCCTATAGTTGAAAGGCTGGTATGTGAAGTAGTGTTGTTCTTAGTTGTTCTAAAAAGTAAAACTCTGTCATTGGGTGAAAGTTATAGGGGGCAGCTAGGTGGCACAGTGGATAAAACACTAGCCCTGGATTCAGGAGGATCTGAGTTCAAATCCTGCCTCAGACACTTGACACTTACTAGCTGTGTGACCCAGGGCAAGTCACTTAACCCTCATTGCCCCACCAAAAAACACAAAACAAATAAACAAGAAAGCTATAAAGAGGCCCATTTCATGCAAGTTTTTCCATGGTTTTCTAAAATCATTGAACTCATCATTCTTATAGCACAGTGTTATTCCATCACCACAATATCCTACAACTTGTTCAGTCATTCTCCAATTGTTGGAATAATGAAGAGGGAAATGAATAGAACCAAGTGAACATTGTATACAGTAACAGCAACATTGTTTTAGGAATTCCTTTGAGTGAATAAGTCATTTTAACTATTATAAATATCCAAATTAACTACAAAGGTCATATGAAGACTCTATCTGCATTTGAAGAAAGAACTGATAAATAGAAGTGTGTATAGAATGATTTTCACATGTATATATATATATATATATATATATATATATTTGTGTCTAATGGTAGTCATCTCTATGGTGGTAAGAGGGGAAAAGGGGGAAAAAGAAAATTACATTATAACTATTTTATATTTAAAAGAAATAATTTGTAAATAATAGATTTGTAGTTTCATGTGCAATTGTCTTTTCCCCCATTCATCTATGTTGTAGAATTGCTTGTTTTATTTAAGTTCAGAATAAAATAATTAAATTTTTTAAAAAAGAAAAAATTGTCGCTTTTTCCAACCTGGTCCTGGGCAGGATGGCTCCTGCAAAGAAAGGTGGAGAGAAAAAGAAGGGACGCTTTGCCATCAATGAGGTGGTGACCAGAGAATACACCATCAACATTTCACAAGCAGATTCATGGAGTAGGCTTCAAAAAGCAAGTTCCTTGTGCTCTCAAGGAAATCCGCAAATTTGCCACGAAAGAAATGGGAACTCCAGATGTACACATTGACACCAGACTCAACAAAGCTGTTTGGGCCAAAGGAATAAGGAATGCTCCGTATGGTATCCGAGTGTGTTTGTCCAGGAAATGCAATGAGGATGAAGATTCACCAAACAAGCTGTATACCTTGGTTACTTATGTGCCTTTCACCATTTTCAAAAGCTTACAGACAGTCAATGTGGATGAAAACTAAATTGAACTTCGTTTAAATAAAATTATAAAATGTCAGCTGCTAAAAAAAATTGTCAAATGCTAGGAATCAGGATTTGATTTATTGCTTTGTTAATTGTCTACACTTAGTAAAGCAATGGAAAACATGTTAATGATGCAGATTAAACTTAGTAAAAAATAAAATCAAGAGGCCCATTTCAGCCAAACATACACATGTTCTAACTGGAGCTCCCCAATGATGGAATGATATGCCTTGAAGAATAGTGAGCTCCCCAGCACAAGAAATGTTCAAGTGGAGACTGCAGGACCATCTCTCAGAAGTCATAGAGTACATCTGACAATGGGTGGATAATAAAATCATTTAACCTTCTAAGGTTCCTTCCAACTGCGAGATCCTAAAATACATCTAATACCTCCCAGGGTCATAGATTTAGAAGAAAGGTGTATTTCCCTAGCCATTTAATCCAACTCATTTATTTTATGATTGAAGAATCAAGTGTGAATTGCCCAAAGTCACACAATAATAAGCAGTAGTGGACTGATAATTGTTTAACAAGCAGCTCTCAGAGCATAGCATGCTTTTAAGCTTAATCTACATTATTAACCTCCTCTCCATCATTTTCTTAAATCTGGATCATCAGCAAAACAATAAATGGAGCCTTAATTTGCTGCCTTTGCTGATTTCTAATGTATAAATGCTCACACTGCAAATTGAAGGATGGGTTCTCAGGAGCCAGTTTGAGCTGGCTCCTTCACTGCCCCTGAAGGAGTGGCAGAGTTATTTGAGCCCCAAACCTCCACTGTATGGGCTGCCTGCTCTTAGTTGTCTTGTGTTCTATCTGTAAATTAATTTGACTAGGAAAGAAAATGATGAAAAGATGAAAATGAGACCCAAAGTCTCAGAGTACCCCAAAGCAGCTGTCCTGGAGAAGAAGTAGCTCCTTCAAGCATGTCCTTGCCCATCACTTCTTAGAGGAAGGGGGTTGGGAGATGGGGGTGGGGCGTGCACAATGACATGAAGCATTGCTTCTTTACCATTCCCTAATATTACACCTTTACTGTTCCCTAATAAGCTATATTTTAATTTAAAACAGCAATTTACAATGCAATTCATTTACAACAACACAATCCATTGTAATCACAATGCCATAAATTTATGTTTTAAGTAATTTTTAATGCTTGTAGCAGCTGGGTCTCTGAAGTGTGGAAATAGCTAACATTTTTCACCTAGTGCAGTGCAGCTGAGGGGGAAAAAAAGGCCTGCTCTTTAATTATCTAACCACCAAAGACAGCATGTGGAGACTAGAATAGTTGTAATTGCAAAATAAGAAACAATTGGTCTGAGGCATAGGTAAAGTCTTTAAATGTAAACATGTAAATGCCAAGACACAGCAGGTAAGGCCTAGAGCAAAAATAACTAAATTCACAAATATCTGTGGTTTTTAAGCTGAATTGATTAAAAGGAAGGTATTATTAAGAAGGTGGAAATAATAGTAGTGAAAGCAGCTCCTTATGCCCAAATAAAGCTCTAGCCTGAAGGGCATTGGTGGTTTATTTGTAATAATGGGACTCACAAACTCTGTTAGTGATTCCTATGAATATCCATGTCATTATAAAGATCAAGCATCAGGTCATATTAACAGCAATGAAAACTTAGCAGACTCATTCATTTGAGGCTCATGACACCAGCTTACCTATAGAAGCACATCCTGGACACCCCAATATTTCTTCACTACTGAAAACATAGCTATTACAGGGAAGAAGTTCACTGCCACTGAGGGAACTGGGCTAGATAAGGGGAAAATGGGTGAGGAGGGCAAGAGCGGACATCCCCTTTAATTCTCTGCCCTGAAACTTTAGTTTTATATATATATATATTTAGTTATATTTCTAGTTATATTAGTGCATGACACCAATATTGTCCAATTTTTATTTTTTATTTTAATATTGCATTCTGGGCTTATCAAAACATTTTTTGTCCTTAAGGAAATGAAAATATTAGAATTTAAAAGCAAAATTAAAGACAGCTTTGGTACCTGTCCTCAAAGAAGCAGGTGATACTTAAGCTAAAAAATAACTATGATGCCCAATAATAATTGTAGTTGAGGAAACTGAGGCTAAAAGAAATTAAGTGATGTTCCCAGAAGCAGAATTCAAACTTAAGTCTTCCTGATTCCAACATTCTATCCACTATACCTACCACCTACTAGTCTTAGAAATAATAATTATATTAATAACTAGCACTTATGTCGTACTTTTAAGGTTTTCAAAGAGAAATACATGATATCTCACGTGATTCTCCTCAAAACCGTGTGAGGTAGATGCTATGATTATCCCCATTTTGCAGATGAAGAAACTGAGGCTGAGATAAGTGACTTGCTCAGGGTCTCACAGCTAAGAGGTTTCTAAGGAGGGAAAGTCAGAATTTAAACTTGTCTTCTTGATTCTAAGCCCAGTGCTCTTATGCCAGCTAGCTGCCATCCTATTAAATGAACTTTGATTTTATTTTATTTTCCAATTGTCCTTTGAGGTGAACATTAGTCAGAT